>NC_044008.1:21028275-21653275 GCF_900496995.4 Aquila chrysaetos chrysaetos | reverse complement strand
TTTTTGTATGTCTGTGTTAATTATTGATTGTTGGTTGCCCTCATTTATGAAAGAAATAAAATAAATCATTTGACCCACTTGCAGGTATTCCACCTTCAGCCTCAGAGAAAAGCACTAGACTCCCTACAATAATACGTGTGCTGTCAGCTCCTCCTACCCCATCTGTGACAGAGGTTGCTCTCGTGGTAAATGTCTCTTCAGCGTGACTGGCTGCACTTTGCTAATTTACAGTGAATCAGTTTGTTACACTTTCAATTGTATAAGCTCTGAGGCACTGTCAGACTGCAGCAGTCAGTAGGTACACAGTTATGCAGCCAGGGTGGCTCATAGCATGTAGGGGGAGCACTTAGGCTTAAGATGCTAATTTTTGCGAAATGTTAGCAGCTGACTCAGAGGCTAACAGCACCTACACAGTTTCATTTTTCACAGCTTTACAATTCCCTCTCTGGCACACACGTACTTTTTTAAAGAGCAAAATTATTTTTTCAGCAAGTGTATTGCTCACAATAATATGCTTATGCTTCACTACCACTTCTTAAGAGAGTTATTTTTTATTAAACTGTTAATCAAAATATTAATACATGGAAAATTTATGCGATTCAGCTGCTCAGAAGGGTGCTGTGATGGATTGTGAAATAATAAATGTGTGGGTGAAAAAAGCGATGAATGACAAATACTGTATTTAACTTTGGTGTATCAACTGTATTGAGGATTGCAAATAATTCATGGATTATCAAGCATCTCATATACCTGGAGTGTTATTTTTCATGCGTAGTGCATTTAGATTCTAACTGCACTGTGTCAGTCAGCCTAATGCAGATATAGCAAGGAGGAGGACATCCCTGAGAATGTGTGGCTTTGTCCATTTTGCCACTGCAGGGGAGAGACTGGGGTCTAGGCACGCTGTGATCAGTGCCTGCCAGGCAGAGGAGCACCTTGTCAGCCAGAGAACTGCAGAACTGTTGAATGATTTGGGTTGGAACAGACCTCCAATGGTTATCTGGTCTAGCCTGAAGCTCAAATCAGGGCCAGAACAGGCCAAGTTAGTCAGGGACTTGTCCAGATGAGTTTTCGATCTCTCTAAGGACAGAGATTTCACAGCCTCCCCTATTTGACTACCCTCATGGGGAAAACCTTTTCCTAATATCTAACTGGAATTTCCTGTGTTACAACTTGTGACTATTGCCTTTCATCCTAACACTGTGCACCTCCAAGAAGAGCCTGGCTTCGTCTTCTCTGTAGCCTCCCAGTGGGTAATTGAAGGCAGCAATGAGATCACGTTAACCTTTTCTCTTAAGATCCCCTTAGCCTCCTCCTTTAAGAACAAAACCAGTTTTCCCAACCTTTCCCTTGTGTGCTATGTGCTCCAGCCCGTGACTATCTTGGTGGCCCGCACCAGACTCATTCCAGTGTGCCCATGGCTTTCTTGTACTGGGGATCCCAAACTGGACACAGCACTTGAGGGTTACTGGGCTGAATAGAAATATTGAGGTTTGGAAACATTGATTTTAGCTCAAGATATGCAGTCAGTGATCCAGATTATCAAGCCTGCAGAAAGTAAAAATGGTAGATAGCAATTTTCACTGTACTTTGTTAATTTTCATATTGCACACTAAAGCTAGTTATCTGACTTTGTTGATAATTCTGTAGGCAAAGATGGCCACCACTGGATATTTTTTTCACCTATGGTATCCCAAATGGTCCTAAAGAATCTTAAAGATGAAGATAGTGTGTATTGACACTTACAGTCTCTTCATCTAGCTCATCACATGTCAAGTTAGACTATATTTACATGAGTAGACAAACTATGGGAACCACAACCAGATTAGAACAAATAATAAGGTTTTGATATCTCAGATTACCTAACTGGAGGTAAGAAAGGAAACTTTTTAAAATATGTCCATGTTTAGAGCTGGAAGAGACTGATGTTTGACTCTGAAAACTTAAATTCTGGCATTACATGGCCAAACTCATGATTTTACTCATGCAATAGCAATTAAAAATCCACTTTAATAATACAATGCTTGAAAAAGATTTGTGCTGGAAAAGGGCCAATAGTAGAAACTGCATTTCAACTGGGTCAAGTGCAAGTGACTTTGGAGATCGCTAGAAAGTATTTCTGTATGCAGTTAGTTGTTTCTACTGGAAGGTGTTCAAAGACTGCATTGTGGGACATTATCTCAACAGGAAGGAAGTAACTGTAGTATCATTCAAAAAGGACTAAGGCCCAGGAAACTATGGTTAGTGACTGTTAGCAGCATAAAGTTTGTTTGGTGGCAAGAGTCCTTTGTGGTCATTTACAAAAAAAGGATTTTCTAGTAGCCTTCCTCATCTCTTCATAACAAAACCATAGCAACCCCCACGCAAAGTATGTGAATGAACATGCTGCTGAATGCCTGTTTTGTAGGGGAATGGCTGGCAGTTTTGGAGCGGTGGCCCTGGCAACAATGATGCCTGGGTGTTTTTCTGTAAGTACTCAAGTTGTCTCATAGACTCTTGGAGTGAAGGAGCAGAAAGGACCGTTCCAATCATTTACCCTGACTACCAGCATATCCCAGACCATAGAACTTCCCTCAAGCCTTGCCTGGTTTAAGCCTTTAAATTGTGTTTGAGCTAGAAAGCTGCTGCTTTTCAGCATTTATGACACTGCTGTGAAAATGCGCTTGTGAGAAATAGAGTCTTCTTGACAATTCCCTATCAGTTAGAAAAATCTGTGACCAAGCTACTAACACACTTCACTGCCTTTTGTTAAAAAAAACAACCAAACACCAAATAAACAAAACAAAAATAAAGCTAAGAAAAAGTCTGTAGGAAATAATGGGACAGACAAATACATGGTCTATTAGAAATACATCCACACCTACAGAGTACTACAAATGGTAGAGCTGTAAGATATTAACACTTGCCACTGTTATAGATAAAAAAACTGAACACAAAGTTGTGAACCAGAATCCTTCAACAACAAACAACAGAGCTAATAGTTCATTAGGATCTAAAAAGGAGTATAAGATTAAGAACACAAAGATTTTCCACGTTTTTCCATTTATCTGGATCAGAAATTAAATTGCTGTACGGAGTTGGCTGAAATAGGTGAAAAATCTTTAAATAATTTGTGAAACAAGTAGCTGTTGGTTTGTAATATATGCCTGTGTGGCTCTACTCCTGCACCTGAAGGTCATTGACTATGACAAATGATTGACATGATAATTTCTTACTCCCTGGACAGGTTATTTTTTTCTTAAGACATAAGGGACTTGTTTTATAAATAATGGCACTCGCAATATATAGGTACTATTTTTTACAAGAACAAACAAACAAAAAAACAAATAAATAAATGCCTTGGGTGTCTCTAGTCTTCATGCAGAAGATTTGGAAATAAGTATTGCTGAATTCCAAAGGAGGACAGGACTACAATGCAAGACTGAAAGTAGTTAATTTTCATCCTCAGCTTCTTCTAAAGGTCGAACTAGAGAATCTTTTGAACTAGCATGATGTGACTTTCAGAGGTTAGATGCTTAGATGCTTACAGTGACCACCATCTTAGTGTATCTGGGCTGTTTTTCTTTGAAATAATCTTTTGTATGGTTCAGATGGCAATTTTTGAAATCTCTTTATGCCTGGTCACTTCATCAAAGTCAACTCCCTTAAGGAACAGAAGTTGTAGTGTGGATTCTACATACCTTTTGAGGATTTATCTTTAAGTAAATATAAAACAAGATGGCCTTTTCTACACTGGAAGCAGTAATAGCTGTGAACTCTTAACTCCCCAAAGATTTTATTTCTCCTTCATGTATCTCAACACATGATGACTATGCACAGGGTCTATATAGGTGTTTATGTACTTGTCACTTGAAATGTGGAATGGAGTACAGTGCATGGCATTTGTCTGGAATAGAATTCGGTGTGATTTTTTCCTCTTTGCTCCTGGGGACACATCTAGGCAGTTCTCCCCTTTATCACATGACTATGTTTATGATTCTTTTCTCACTTTTGACATTATGAGGATGCCCTGTTTCACTTGGATTAGGACAAACACAAAGGCTGTAAATCAGTCTGGCTTGCTCATCACCTCAGTCTGACTCCACAGTCTCCTTTGGCTGTGTTTCATTTGGGATGACGTGCTGATTTTCTCATTCTGCTCTCTATACAATTGGATCCATGTAAAGATACTATAAATTTCAATAAAACCAAAACAAAAAAAATCTATGAAACTTAAACTAATATTGGTTTCTGTGAGATGCTACACTTAAAGTTCAAAGGTCTGGTAAGTACAGAAGGCTTTCCTGCCTTTAATGCCTATGGCTTTGGTGTTCATCAGCCACTGAGAGCCATTTATTGCCTTGTAAACTTGGAGGCAATTACCTTTCTGCTATTATATCAGTTGTCACATAAAATGGTTCTCCTTTATTCTTTCTTTCTCTGTGTCTCTTCTCAGAGTTATAATTATTTGTCAGAAGTATCTCTCACTCTTGGGATTTCCAGTGTTCCTATGTGGAATATCTTCTTTTAGCAAAGAAATTAGACAAAAAAAATTAGAATTAGAAACAGAAAACAAAATCAAAATTACTGGACAGAAAGAAACATTATCTAGTTAAGATTTTTATTAATGGAACAATGACAATAATGTTCACTTAAAAAGGCATTTAGTTAACCTACTAGAATTAAACACAATGACATCCATTCTCAGCACTTGATCAGTCAAACGCTAATGTAGCATGTAGGTTATTTTGACTAAAGTTAAATAGTATCAAAAAGGGAAAGTAGAATAAATATGCAGATTATGTGTTGAAATCAAGTAGGCCAGATCCTCTGCTGGCATCTAGTGATGTAGCATCTCAAAAAACAACCGGCATGTTTTACCCCTGCTGAGGATGTCTTGACAGGTCTGTTTGGGTTACAAGAACATCAGTGAAGGGAGAATTCAGTCCACTAGAGAGAACTATGCTTCCTAAATGTATAGTCAGTGAGCATTTTTTTAAATTACTCCTTTGGAGTGCACTCAAGGGTTTACAAAAGAACAAAGTAGTGACAAATGTGTTCTCTTGTCACTTGCTTGGAAAATTGAGTTCTGTTCAGTGTTCTGAAGACAGAACAGAAAGAACACAGTGTGAACAAGAACATCAAGACCTGAAAATCTGACTTTGATCTCTCTCTTAAGAACTAACCAGGAGCACTGTGACATTCTGTAAGGAGGCTAGATATTTTAAAATCTGTAGTTGTGTATGATGATGGCTCTTACAAACAATAGAGAAGTGATCTCATTTGAAGCTCACAGCACTTTTTTTCCTCTGATACTATACAGTATGCATCACCTTTTCTTTGCCAAAATGCTGCTGGACCTCATAAACTAGGACCACTGACAAGATCCTTTTACTTCTCTTTTTTCAAACCCTGTAACTACGTGAATTAAGCTCTGTAATATCTCTAGTAACCTACAAGCTATGTGTCAGGCCCTCTTCTAACCCCAAGTTTTATTTCTATTATCTAATCCCTTCATGCTGAGCCTGTCCTGTTCAATGGTGGACACCCTCTGCAATCTGCAGGATGGAGAATGAAAAAGGTTGGAAAAAACAGTGGAGGCTCTCATATGTGGGAGCCAGTAGGTAATATATATTGTGACACTGTCACGAATGGAGCATGATTAGGGAAAATGGGTCACATGAATAGTTCTGTCTGTAAAGAGAAACAAAGCTAGTAGACTTTAAATTATACCAGCTGGATGATACACCACAGTATATTTCTAAATGCTTGAGCCCAGAAAAGGAAAGAAAATGTGACTTGGAGTTGTTAGTTTTAAGAACCCTTAATTTATGGTATATCTTAAAGTCTTGGAAAATATTTTGAAGAGTTTTTTTCCTTCAACCATTTTTCCCCATATCTATTTTAAATGTCCTTTTAATCTCTGAATTGTTCTCTATCTAAAAAGAAATTTCTGGTGCAGATTATTTGCATACTGGGTTTCTGCCTATATGTATTGTAAGTTAAGTTTTTTTAAAGAATTTGCACTTAAACCAAAGATAAAAGTGAGCTATACTGATGAAGAAATTACATCAAACAAAGCAAGCTAGCCTTATCTTAGGAAACAATCTGTCATTATGGGCAGATTTAATTTGAATTATTGAAGTAGAATTGTTAGATATTAAAAGGGCTTAAAGTGAGAGAGTCATATTCATTATCCTTTAACTGGAGTCTCCAGATGTTACTATATTTTCACAGGACATAAAGGTCTAGTTCCAATCTTTTATTGCTAACTTGGATTTATCCACCCTGCAAGAAATTACATTTCAGATTAGCTTGAACTTTATTATCCCTTTTATCATATTTTTTCCAAATGTGTAACACAAAGTGAAGCATTAGGGCTGTTTAGTCAAAGGATATTAGATAGCCTTCCTGGCAAATTCCTGCATAACTAAATTCCATTAAACATTTTGTTTTATGTGGGCTTTGAATTGTCTTATAGAACTTCACTATAGAGTGTAGAATTCCATGAATAATTATATAAAACTTTACAAAAAGTATTGTTGTCTGCTATGTTCTTTGAGTCTTGGCCCTTACTATCTGGCAAGGCAGCATGGAGGTCTGAAAGACTCCGTTCTGACTGCAGGAGAATTCACTCTGCTTATATAGACAACTTGATATGAACCAAGTAGATGGGTAGTCTATGCCATCTTCCAAAATCCTCTGTGAATAGACTGACAAAATTATCCTGCCATCCAGGGCGTGAGACAATCAAGATGAATACATCTGGAGCAATACCACACTAAGCAGATACTCTAAGAATACTATCAGTAGGCTAGTCATAATTTGAATAGGCATCAGGTTTTGTAAATTAAAGAAGGAGCTACCCTGGCCTCCAGGCAACCAAAACTGTATCTTCAAGCCACAGTATACAGTCAAACTTGCAGTGACTTTCTCAGTTCCTCATTGTGCCTCTTAGCGGTGAGGCCCATAATAATGTCTTACACACTTTTAGTATAATTGTAACAGAATCTTTGCAAATTGTCTCTTTAGGTGTTTTCTGTGGTACATATAAATAATTCAATATTAATTAATTTTAACTCTGATCTATATATCTTTTAAAAATATCTGTGTTGTCATTTGCATACATTGCTCAAAGAGGCATTAAAATAACTGAAAAGCAAATGTTAGAGTTTATATCAAAATTCTGTTGACAGCTAATATTGAAAAAAACACAAAACAATCACAATTCCTTGCCCCCCAGACAACATCTCCCGGCACTTTGTCTATCCAAGAAGCCCTAATAGATTGAATTTATTTTTTTTAAAGAACACATATCTCAACTTTAAATTATTTATGCTATTGTCATTGTGAAATTGGGTTATTAGACTGCATTGTTCATAATCCGCTTCTTAAAAACATTTTGGACACTGAAAAAGTACTGAATGTGCCTGCCAAATTAATGAGCAGAGATTCCTAAAAGAGCATATTATTTCTGTGTTCCGTGTTCTGTGTTTGGAGCCAAAAGGTTTCCAAAAGTTGAAGATTTGCTTTGTCTTACAAAGCATTAAATCTTTTGGATTCTTTTTATACCAGGAAAACATCTATCCCACCCATCCCCTGCCATGATACAGCAACAGTTTCTATCACATGTGGGGCTTATGGTGACAGCATTTGGGAGAAGAAGACATACTTACTGAAGTTTTTTGAAAGGGTCATTTATGTGAGCAAGATATGTAACATGTATTGTGAAATTACGAGGCAGCCCGTGCAGCGATACAGGGCATTAGTAGTGAAGAAGCAGACGTATGTTACAAGGCACATGAGGACAGGATAGAATGATCCTGACAAGCTTGGTTCCACTCTTCCACTTCTTTGCTGAAACGCATCTGTAGTGCACTTTGTAGTGCGATTAATTTCAGAGCCATTTACTCCCACTTCAGATTCAGGGTGATTAAGAAGGGGGAAAGTGTTTCTTTCTAACTCACATTTCCACCCTTAGCTGTATATGTAATAAGACATGCATATGGTTCCCTTTACCTGGTAACAACTGAATTTTGAGGTTGGAGGTTTCATGTCAATCACTAAAGAAAGTGGGTGCTGAATGCTTCGACATAGGTTGTCCACATATATCCTCATCACCTGAAAACTTGAGTTTGAAGATCTCTTAACCCCTCAGGCCTCACAGGCAGTCCAGTGTACACACACACATGGTGTTGTACTCAGCTCTCCATGCACTTTAGAATCCTTTTACAAAGTTTACAACAGAAGAAATGGCCCCTAAGAAAGAAGAAATGCAGTCAGCATGCATGCAGGCAAAATGCCTTAAAGCCTTCCAGTTAACATAAGCAACCTTTTCTCACTTAAATACTTGTCTATATGTGGCAAAGGGTAAACACTACCACCTTCACCTACCCTGGTTAACCTTAGAAGTGCTAGATAATAAGATAATAAGGTGTAAAGTCCACGCATAGGTACGTATCTCCATGAGAAACAGAAAGGCCAGGGTACAGTCCAGACAAGACCATCGAAATAGAAGAAAGTCCAAAATCCTCAAAAGAACTGCCTAAGGAAATTCAAAGGCTCTTTTTTTTTTTTTTTTTTTTTTTTAAGTAGGAAGGGAATCATTCTTTTCCCTTATTTGTCCATATCATCAGTGAATAAGAGCTGACAGATGACACTAAAGTGGGCCTGAATGGGCAACTCAGGCTTCTCCAAATCACTTCTGAGACGCAAATTATTTTTTAAAAGATACTTCTAGAAACAAGTAGACTGGCAGCCTTGAAAGTCACTCTGCTAGAAACTAGAATGGCAAGCACAGGAATCATGGCTTGAAGATACCTGAGGACTCCAGACAGCAGATTAAGTCAGTCTTAGATTACGAAGTCTCGTGAAGTCTTAGAACTAGAGAAAAAGTAGCAGTGGTCCCACTTTCCCTTTGCATACAGCAAAGTATTGCTGTATCCTCTACTTCAGTACATATCCATCAGGTAGACGAATGTTTCCTCAACAAGTGGGAGTGGGTGCTGACCCTTGTCTGTCATGACAGAGCCAACATTAGAAAAATAAGGAAGACAAAGAGAAGAGAAATAAATGTTAAACAAGAGGAAAACTGAAACGAAACAAAGGCTGAGAGTTTACTGGAAAAAAAAAAGAAAACAAGAAAAACTGAAGAGAAATTCAGACTATAAAGCCTCTAATGAAAGAGGTACAGCAAAATGCTGTGACTCAACAGGACAGCTGCCTCAAGGTAATGGTGAGAGATGAGGCCCCTGCTATTTTGTGATAGGTGCATAATGGTCAGGACTGGAGTGAGCATTTATATGTAGAACTATGAATTCATGGTGCCTAATGGAATCCACAGGTGGTCTATGAATACAGAAAACCACACAAACTACATTTTTTGTTTTCTTACTATTCCTATGTCAAAAACTGAATAGTTACTATGAAATTAAATTAATTAGGGGAAATAAAGCTCTGTAATGTTATTACCACACTGGTACAATGCAAAATTATTTATATTAAATCATGGCATTCTATGTGTTTTGCAAGCAAATGTTGAGTTTGAGACAGACAGGATACTTGGTATTTTTCTTGTTAGAACTCTACTGTGGAATCAGAAGAAAAACTTTCTCTGAAATTATGTATAACATACTGAGACAATGAATTGTTACTGGTTTATGTCATCTGATGATTTGACCTAATTTTTAGAAAAGAGACAGAGACTACAAGAAAAATTGACAGAATAAAATTAACCCCCTTTCTTTTTCTCAATAATTATTCAAATTCCTTGAATAAATACATTCAAAGCTAATAAAAGAATCAGACTGGCACAGCAAGGGAGTGTCCAGAGCATGACTTACTATAACTTAGAATACTATTTATCAGCTTCTTAGTGAATGACCCTTCCAAATTTAAGAAACATTTTGACAAATGAAATGTCAAAAGAAAACTGACTCAGGAATGAGTTTCTTCCTGGTTTAAGAAAATACGAATGCCTCATCTTTTTCCTCATTCTTTTTCTCATTTCAAACTGGTTTAGGCAGTTGCAAGGTCTTATAAGACAAAGTACAACACCTAGAATTAATTAGAAATATTACCTTCTCAGGAAATCTAGCACTTCAGTTCTGACACATTGGAAGCCTCTGTTTTCAATGGCTTTACAACAATTTGCATTGTCTAAAGATCTAGCCCAGACTCCAGAAACAGTCAAGACTTAGGCAGCAATGTAGGAATACTAGCCCAACTTAATAGTGACACTAAATCCATATGCTGGGCCTATATAAATTAGTAAGCCTTCTCTACTTTTCAAAGATATACACATTTCTATTACCTGCATTAGTGATAGCATTAAAATTTTAACTTACGGTAGCATCCAGGGATGAGGCCTTTTTATGCTGAAAACTACAAGTGACATAAGTAAGAGAACAGGTGGGCTTATATTAGGGGAAAAAGAAAAGCTAGATCCCAATTCAGCTTTTAATCAAAAGTTGCTTGTAGACAATCTCAAAAAATCTGTTGCATTTGCAACATAAACTAAGAACACTGATTAATGCATTTTATGTTATTATTATTTTGCTGCTTATATTGCTTTGATAGATGTACTATGAATAATTGAAGTAGCATAGATATTCAGCCCTTCTCCAGCCTGACTTTAGTTTGGACTCTCATACTGTATTAACAGTTCTGATTTGTACTATCCTGTGTTCCATTTCCCTCCTGTAAACAGTTCAGTTCAAGCAGAATTAAGACCTCTTGCTCTGTCTCCTTCCATGGGAGAAGGGGATGTCAGCTTCCACTGTTGTCACTCTGTGTTTCTAAAAAGACCTCTAGCCAGATTCCTACCAGCTTTGAGCACAGACACAGCAGCAGGGGCCTTTTGTGTTACTAAAATGATGAGGGAGGGGAAAAAGCATTGGGTATGTTTCCTTTGCTTCTAACTTCTCACTGTCTCTAACATAGCTGCTGCTTTTCTTTATCATTCTATGTCTTTTTGAATGCAGACAAGGATAATCATGATCATGTTCACTTGACAAAAACAGTATATGGTTCACTTAGAAATATGGTTCACTTTTAGAATATCCTTTCCTATTACATGGAAACCTGAAAGATTTGACTTAGGGACTCATCTTTGGGAATAATTTAGAAACCCTTAGAAGAGGTGGGAAAAAACAAGCATGCTAGCAAATGGGACAAAAAAAGTGTTCTTGAATTTAAAGTGTTCCCTACTGCATGGATTGGGAGTGATGTTAAGTTTCACTGAGCCTGGTGAAACCTACTTTCTGTAGCAACAGCTCATGCCAGGCTGGTTTGAGTGTTAAGTGTTGAGAACCTTTAACTCCCACTGAAGCCAATTTGATCTTAGAGCTTTTGGAGCTTTGCAGAATCAATAAGAAAAGTCAATGGCCCAAATACTTAGAGCTTCTTAGCAAGTTTAGGTGTCTAAATTAAGGAAAATTCTATTATGAAGCATTTATTTATCATTATGAAACATTATAAGTTAAGAGTATATGTGCTAAACGGGCACTGCATTCTACAAAAACTCAGTAAAGAACATTCTCTGCTCTGAAAGATTTAGTTTCAGTAGCTGAAAAAGAGCTAAAAGGAGCATTTTCTTTTAATTGAATCCACTATAGTGGGTACTCATCAGTAAAACATTTGTAAAACATTTTTTTAAAAAACAAGACCTGTATCTCCAGCTGTGTGTTCCAAACACTACAGTGTGTATGGCAAAGAGGTACTGTTCATGATTTTCAAACAATTTTATGTATATTGTCCAGCACTTTTCTCTTATTGGCACTATTGGAAAGAAATGCAGATTATTTATTACTTAAACTGCAACAGTTTATGATGGAATTTTTTTACCATTATCTGAATCTATGACTTTTAACGAAGTAAGAAAAATCTTCAAAACTCTTGCCTTCAAAATTATCAATACATTTCTTGGCATACCAATAATGGGAATTATTGACTAACAGTAAACTACTTTTCAATCATGAACAGTTGTTTAAAAAGCTGGAAAATCATGCACAAGTAATCCATAAATCTCTTACTCCCAGAATTTTCAGCACTGCTTTCCTGTGCCTATTATATACATGCGTGCATAGTCACAATTAGTTTTTGGCTGCCTTGCCTGTGTTTCTAGTATGTAAAACATTAAGTTTGAGTCAGTTGGCATTTCTTATTTCAGTTTCTCTAGAAGTAACTTATTTTCCCCCAGCAGTTCCCAAGAACTTCATGGTTGTTCTTAGCAACTGACTAAAATGGATGAGAATTTGTGAAAGAGTGCCAAGGGATGTTAGACACTAATTGTCATTTTTGAGAAATAGTTCAGCAGAAAGTTTAGATGATGTACAAAATACGGAAAAAGTGTGAATTATCCACTTAATCCTAATCTTAGAACAGTGACGATATTCAGATGTAATAGCAAACAAACCTTGGAGGTAAGTTACACAGTAATGTCCTCTGCAAGCCATTATATTTCTGGTATATTGTTAGTAGTACACTGGCAATGAAATCTAAAGGCAAAGTTGTTGTTGAAAATCTTGGCCAGCAAGTGACAGACTTTTTTGGAAAGGCAGTTAAAATTGTAATTATCATGTAGCATGGTCTGCTTTTCTATAAAAAAATGCTCTTAGTAGTCCTAGAGTCACCTCCATCTGTGGTGTGTTTCACTACCATTGCACAGTGATGTGCATTGTAACACTGCAAGAAATGCAAAACTTCTCTGAGGCCATAAGGCAGTAAATGTATTGTCTGTGAAGTTTTTTGACTGCTATTAATGGTGAAGCTGTAGCTCACAGCACTGATGATATACACTTCGAATAGAAAATTGCTTTTTGAAAGCTTTCCATTCTGAAAATTTTTAGCACACTTATAGCACCATTTTCTAGTGATTCCAGAAAACAGTCTGTGCTATAATATGTCCCATACCAAGTCCTCAAATTTTCAAGGCATATATTATAGATATCAGGATATGCAACAGAAATTTTCAAGCCATGATCAGCATAATGAGTAGTAAAAATAAATCATGTTCCCACTACTACTGGCACTTGTACAGTCTGTAGCAGCAGAATTGGTAACGAGACTTAAATTGCAAACATGATCTACATGTAAAGATACCATTATAGCTGACCTTACGAATGTATTTTCATTTATCCTGATTGAGACTTAGATTTGTAGATCTTAATCAAGCTATATGTCTGTTTCAGTGATCTGTGGACTCAAAAATGGGTGCATCACATCTAAAACTCAAAATAGATTGAGGTATTGTACTTGTGATTCTAAACACCATAGTTATAATGCAGTCGTATTCCAATGGTATGGTTTAAACAGACATATTTATTACATATAAGTTGCTTACAAGTCACCAGAAGTAGAGATATCACAACTGATGATCACTGTGTGTACATATCCTTGGACTAAAATTACCTGAGATACCAAGACAAATGTTGAATTATAATGCTGTTTGTTATTGTAATGCTTAAAGTTATTAACATTACTTTTTCTGTGTATTGTGTATTGAAGGGAACAAAGGATTTTCAAAGTTGTTTCACACATTTTTTCAGACACACATTAGTTACAATCCATATTCAACCTTAATTAAGTTCCAGATAACCTAATACAGTCAGTGTGGATACCCTGAATTTTCAGTGATCAAAAGATCTTTGATCAAGGTCGGTTGTTCAATTGCAATTCATAACCCTGAGCATCAGTTAGTTCTTTGCAGATTCATATTCCTCATAGGCATGAGAAAATACATTGAAAATATTGAACTTAACTCACTGTCACCTAAGTCTATAGACTTACTATGGAATAGTTTGAAGATGTTTTTTGAGAGCAATATTTTTAATTGAAAAAAAATCACAAGTTCCTGAAATGTTGTGATTACATTTTACCAAATTTCTGAGTTCTGGAATGTCAAAGCCTAGCCATTCTAAAAGTTTTAAAAGAATTTATAGTACAAATATATTCTAAAATGCAAAGTCCAGTTTTTTTAAGTTATGGAAACATGTTTTGGCAAAGGTTTCAGAATTTATTTTTAGCTTTTGTTTTGGTTTTGGGGTGGTTTTTTCAGTTGCTTGCAGTCATTTGATGATGTCATGATAGTGTTTTTCAATGGAAAATAAATCTATTTTCCAAACCTGGAAAGACTAAGTCAGTGCAAAAAATGAGGTAAAACTACCCAGATTTTCACTATAATTTTTCATTGGACCATTTCAACTTTTTTCTATGTTTTGCTTGGCATGGACTCTTTTGCCTTGATGTGTGATAATCTTCATTGTAATACAAAGCTTTTTATGGGTGAGAAATTAATGAAATACAATAATCATAGAAATCCATGCAATTAAAAAAAGTATAATGCTAGTAAATGTGCATGAGTCTTTCACATAGTTTTGCCATTTATTGTGGATATTTTGCTTTACCTCCTAGGTGATTGCCTGAGATCCTATTAGTGCTTCAAATCTTGAGATGACTGAGCTATGCCTTTTCACTTTAATTAAAGGATTTTTATGTTGTAATTATTGCTTCTTAACTCATGATACGTAATTCCTTGAAACCAGTGGACAAAGGTCTACTGACTTCATTGAGCTGTGTGATTCAAGAGCCTAAGGGGCAGATTCTGGTATACTTGCTCACCATCAGCAGTATTTCAGCCTGTAAGCCTATTCTTTTAATTAGCGTCTCTAACAATTAGAATTGATTTTCTTATTGGTACAATAAGGAGTCAGATTTTTACATTCAATCTTCACTTATGAAAAGTTGTGGAAAGAACATTTCCTTTCATAGAGTCATTTTTAATCAGTAATTATCATGTGTTTTCCATTGTAAAAAGACCAAGCCCACAAATAAACAAACAAACAAACCCCACGAAAAACAGATTAAGGAAGCTGAAACATGAGTTAAGGCTTTGCAAAAGGATTAAACAGTAAATATGGTTCCTAATTTTCATTTCCACAGAAACACAGAAATAACACTCCAATTGCTCAGAAATAGATCTTCTAATTTACACATTTCAAGTGTTGAACCATCCCTTTGACATTTTAATACTGATGTACATTTTGCAAAAAGAAACAATAAAAATCCTGCTTTTGTCCACCAGTTCTTAAGCAGGCAGAGGATGATGAATATGCTAAATATTTTCTGTTCCATCTTACATAGAAGGAAGGCCAAAATAGACAAGATTAGCTGATGTGAGCTCTGTGTTTGTCACAGAAGAAAGTAGAATAAGAATGGCAAAAATTCTATCTACACCTAATGAAAACTCTGTCCTATGTTGCTCATTCAGCCATTGCTTTCTCATATGTAATGACATGGGGGAAATTTTTCTTTGGTAAGAACAAGAGGTCTGGACTCAAATGTAGTATTTAGGCTGGGAAGTTTAAATACAATCTGACCCTATGTACTTCACAAGAACAAAATGAATCAGACAAAAGAATGTTATGTGTATTCAGGTTCAAACACCCAATCATCTCAAATGACATAAATTGATTATAGACAATCTAAAGGCACAAGTCTCCCTGAACTAATGAATTTGATTGTCCCACTTATTTAAAGCCTAGCTAAGTGCCTAGTATTATGTCTGAAGGTGTCTGCCACTTTCAGTAGCAAATGGAAATCATAGATACTCTACCCTGAGATACCTTTCCACGTTTACTATTCCTGACAGCAATTGCCTTTGTCAGGATTTGGTTTGAAGACTAGGAGATTCTCCTTTAACTGTAAAATATCAAAGCAGAGAGCACTGAATTTAATGGGCCTGTGAATGGTGAATAGTGGAAAATATCCAGTTTTGAGTTAATAAATTCAGACACACAAAAATTGAAAAACCATTTAGACTAGACAACACATACCTAGGAAAATCTAGCATTCACAACATACACCATAACTTGGAAGCAAGAATTAAGAGAGCAAAAGTATTGTTAATAGACTCTTCATACTAAAAAGCTGGGTGTTGTTTTGTATGTCCTGCAACTTGTGGGGGTACTACATAAATGTGACTGTTTTACAGACTAGCAGATGGCCAATCCCCAGCTCTGGACAACAAAAGATGAGGACGCAAAGGTCTATGCTACTTCTGAAATTCGAAAGTATCACAGACTTCTCTGGGAACTGTGCCTGTGGGACACAGGCCGATGGTCACAGAACGTAGCCTGAATGTTATCTGCCCAGATAGTTAAAAACACTTATCTAGAAACAATAAAACAATAAGATAGCCACACTCCCCCCATTCTCTTCTGTACCCCACACAACGTACATTTGTCCTGCATTTTGTCCCATTCCCTTGGCAGAAGAACAAACTACAGCTTTGGAGTAGTTCTAGTTTGTGTTGATCAGCTGCTATGTGGAGCTTAGAAGTGGGTCTATCAACCTATAAGTTCGTGGTATTATTTTCCTTCTGGCTGGAAGCAGGAAAAAATCTGTAGATATTGTTTTGGGGTCCCCAATGAATGTCTGTGAAGCTGACTGTGGGAATAAAAGTTTGGCTGCAATTATATTGCCACAGTATTACATTTCCAACTCCCAATCCCTGTTATACCATGTTTGTTCTTCATCAGAGAGCCACAGAGGAAATGAAGCTATAAATCTAGTAAGAAGAGAGTGCATTTTATCTTTTTGAAGTTAGGCATGAACAGCTTTACAAGAATTCTTGAGAAAACTGTAAAATGGGGAAGTCACTCTAAATACAGAGATGTGCTAATTAAAGTAAGTAATAAAAATATTAATAAAATTATATTAAAAAGAGGGGGAAAGGAAATTATTTAATCCCTTCTGTTACCTTGTGATGTCTCAGTGCCCAACTGCATGAAATGAGGGGTAGGTAAACATTAGCAGAAAGGAAAGATAAAGTCATCCTAGGTGGGGTTAGAGAAAGGGCAGGACAGCGAGGGCAGCCGCCCTGGATGCTGCAGATAGTCATCTTCAACAATAGGAAAAAGAATGAAGTAGCCAGAAGAACTCTCAAGGGCCAAGTGTGCATTGTATAGGCTAATTACCGAGCAGTGACAAACTAGATAAATGCTGGAACACCCGAACAAAATCCTTATTGTTAAATATAACCTTAATACTGATTTTTTGTTGTATCTTTTCATGACCTCTATCTCAAATCATGGTTTAAGTAAACACCATTCTATCCTTAAATTTTACTTTGAGATAAGATTGCTCCTGGGTAATCTGACAAATGAAGGGGCATTGTATCCTTGTGGGTGTGCCAGTCATTAAAAGCAGGGCACAGTACAGAACTCCTCACTCTGTGGTGACCATCCTGGTATTCAAGATATCTGAAGAATTTTAAGGCACACCCTCACTGCAATTTAGACTTTCTGAAGAAGAAATCTGTGATCAACCTCTGACAATCTTCTGACACTTTCTGGGATCTTCTAGAAAAGATTCTTGGAAGACCTCAGGATACTGGAGAAAACACATGAACAGGAAGGTCTCAAGGAAGTTTTATCAGATACCAACATGAGTTAATGGAAATCACTGAGTCTAACAGTATCTACTATCATTTTCACAAGATCTATCCAGTGTGAAATCATCTATAATGAAGTACTGACTTAGTCCTTTACAAACACATAATACCTTTCTTTTCATATAAAACGCTTCTTGTGCTTTGCATATTTGTGTTTGTGGGTAGAAGAGTTGAGTAGCATAAGTGTGTGATGTTGAAATCTTTGTAAGGAAAGAGACAAAGGAAAGGGTGAGCGAAAAGATGAGCAAAAATAGATAAATTATTGAAGGGGTAGAGATAAGGTCAGCAGAGATTTTTATAGAGTTGAGTGCTAATATCAGGAGAGATGCTTCTAGCTGGGGTGAGTGAGAAGGTAATGGGGATGTGAACTGCATGTAACCTATACTGAAATTTGAACTTTTCAGAGTGGTGAGAAAAAAGGAATGGAAGAGAGGAGAAAAAATGCAACCCAGACCCCTTTGGCCTGAATCTTTGAAAATGAGAGTCAACCGTAAACACCAGAAGCTGAAACTTCCTAGCAAATATTCCTATGTATTAAAGACATATTCATTTAAAATATATATGTTATAAACACATATGACAATTCAAATTTATGTTTATGGACTTCTAGTTACCAGTAAAGACATATTTGTAAACTATTCAACTACTTATTTATTAAAAACCCAGGAAAATTTGTTTTATTTGCTTAACTAGCCCTATCTCTTAGATTATATGGTAGTCTGTCATTTCACTAACTGTTTGCTTGTCCAGTGCTATTAAAGAGAAAGTGCTGTACAAAAGCAGAGTTCTGTTTGCAAAGAACAGAATCCTCTTGTGTTAATTTAGATAAGGCAGACTGTGGGTGAGCACATAACCATATTACAACAAATGAGAGATCGTAAGATTAGATGGCACATCAAAAAGTTTCCATTGTTTATTCAGAACTGTTGTAGTTTGCAAGGTACAAGTGCTTGGTTGTTGTTTAATATGTTATTAAAAATAGAGTTAAGAAAGTATAAACATAGTTAAGAAAACTCCAATCAGGTTCCAAAATATTGAAAGAGTATGATGGAGTGAAAGGCTCAGGAATCTGAGAACAAGTCTTTCCAGTTCTACCAGGACTGACTCATTGTATTGGGTTTTTGCAGATTTTTCCTTGGCTGAAGAGGATGCTCTGCTTGTTGAGGTCTTTAAATTAAAAGCATATGCATTTGTTAAAATGAGGCATGGGTTCAAAGAAAAGGTAACCTTGATGTGAAATTTCCTGGATAGAGCAAAGAAACAGAAAGAGGCATTGTTTTGAGGCCAGGGCATGTGAACAAGAAGATAAATAATTATGTGTTTTGTACTGTGCAGCAACCTTACCCTGCCATTGGACAGCCAGATTTATTATAAATAACATTCTACTGTCACATCCAAAGAAGAACCAGGCTTAAGAGATTCTGCTTTTTACATAGGCTATTTCCAATTTTGTGTCTTTGCAGACTCTGCTGTTAAGACACAGTAGCAATAGTTTCAACGAAGAAGAGAGGGGAGAATCTTGCAAATACGTGAACAATATTATCTGGGCAGAAACCTGAGGACATAGAGGCACCGACCAACTGATGCTGCTTTTAATGCCCATTGGCTTGAATGCAGATCATTGTTCTAGGTCTAGGAGACCTAGACTTGGCTCTGGTGTAGTCTTGTGTGATGGAGATACAAGATGTAGGATTTATCTCCATCAACATATACTTTTATGTTTGCTGTATTTGCCAAGCTCCCTTTTATAGCCTAAGCAGAAAAATAGGCATTAGCAGAAAATTATTTATTCCACCTGCTTTCTTAACTACCTTCCAGTGGAATGAATTGCTTTCTGAAAGGTACCAGTTTCTTTCCATTGACTGGAGTGCATGAAATTAACTTCGATTTAGGACAATATTGCCAATGTAGTTATAGTTTGCTGAGGTGAGAGACACTAGGAGATGTGTGATGGAGGGACCAGTAGTGGGTATATTCCTGCGACTCTGTGAGAGCTTTTCTGCTACCTGAATGGCAAAGCACACAAACAAGGCAAGGATGTTCTGGGAAGCTGCAGTCTTAGGATGCTGCAGGTCTGGGGTAAACCATTTGGGAAGTAAAATTTGCATGTTTTGCTGTTACTTGTAATAGACACTGCATGTTTTGTTGTAGCAAAACCTCTAAGGGAAGAAAAATTGACTTATTCTGTAGCTCATGTGGCCAGAAATGGAAAACCAGACATATAGCATGATTTTTTCCCACAGCCCGTGCCTGCAAATTGCCAGAACACGCATTAGAAGTGTTGAAGATAGACTGACTAGTTGGCGTTACAAAGCAAAAATTCTGATTTGCAGGAAGTGTCAAGGTTTTACACTTGGATTTGGACTATTCCAAACCAATTAATAATGCTAGAAAACCAAAATGTTAAAAAATAATGGAAAAAATGAGAGCTGAACAGCCCCTGCTGCTGCTCTTTGAAACTGACTTTTGTACTAGCCTGTGTATATGAGCTGAATATGGACAAGAATATTAATTATTACAAGCAGTGTTTGGGACTTCTTGGGCACCTGGCTCTCGGACAGCCAGCAGGCCAAGGAAAGGCAATCTGCAGTTCCCAGACTCTGCAGCCTCAGGGCAGCCTTTCTGGAGTTCAGGCCTTAGATTTGATGAAAGTTAATCAAATCTGAGATGTTTCAGACAAAACATTTGGGGCTCATATATCAGGGTTTTTCAATGAAACTACATTTCATAATAATATATCAGATCAACAGTATTGCCAAGAGCAGTTCTTTCTCTTTCTTCCTTTGCTTCCCCTTTGCTTTTACTCTCCTTGAACTCCCTGTCCTCCTTTATTTTATTGCTTCTCTTTTAGCCTTCCCTTCTTCCTGTGCTTTTTTTAATCTGCGTAAAGTATTCTGTATATCTCCCCAATCTCAAACCAGATCTACTTTTGTGTCATTTTGCCCACAAACCCTCTATCTCTTCAGTGAGACTAAGCAGTTTTCTAGTTGTCAAGTGATCTCTTTTTTTTTCTTACACAGAGGGAAAACATTTGTCAGTGACATGAATTCATTCAATTTTATTCTTGATTCTGCAGCTAAAATAGTAACAATTTCCATCTAAAAATGTCTCCCTTATTTATTTTGTAATCAAAGTTCTGATTGATGAAACTTTTCGAAAGATTTTGTCTCAAGAGAAAATAGCTGTAAGTTAATCTTACAGTCCAAATATGCAAAAGGCATTTAAGGGGAATGCCAGTAGTTTTGAAAGCAGCTCTCTAACAGTAAGAGGCTTAATGGTATAAGGTCAGCAAAGAAGAATTAAGAGCAATAATAAATTCAGGATGCTGAAACCTTCCTAGGTGTTTAGAAACAAAGAAAGATCTATCAGAAAGATGACTTTTTTTCTTAACATCAAAGACTTCTTTGCATGTTGTGTAACTGATAAGTGATAATACATGACCTCGAAGTTACATTACTTCAGAAAAAATTTTGTTACTAAAGTACATCAGAGATCTGGAACATTTACTAAAGAAGATTTTGTATTTTATTACTCTCCAGGAACAGAGAAAAATCAGACTGACATTTGCATCAGGGGACTGGTGCCCTTTTGTGCAGACGGTTTTCCAGAAACCTTTTTGGATTTTTTGTATGCTTTTTGACTTTATAAATGCTCCATTCAGCCACTCTAAAGTGTTGACTTGTTTTTGGCTTCTCCCCATTTAATTTAGGACATTACTTTTGTTACAGCTGTGGTTAGCTGAGGTGACCCACACTGGTGGGTATGTGAGGTACATTCCTCCTAGGTACCACATTCTCTGTCAACACTAGAATAGGAGGATCCAGGGTGTGCAGCCAGCTGTAATTGCAGTATGTTGAATGTGAGTGATATAAAAGTGGGAGTTTTCTAATCAACAATATGCCTTGGCACTGTACACACTGTAACAGAAAGTAGTGGATGACTAGTGTCCTTACAGAGCTGAATTAGAAAACTAGGAAGACTTATTTGTAGTGAATTATGATGTCTTTCTTGCATTGAGTTCTTCATGATAATGTGTATAATAGTTTTCCAATAGCTCAGGATACCTGATTTTTTATTAGGGTAAAAGCAGGATGAGGAAGGAAGGTTTAAAACAAGACTGCAGTAAAATGAAGATGAAGGTTAAATTATCAAAGTAATCCTTCATAACCTTCAGAATTATGAAATCTTTTTAAGCTTAAAGTTTACCAATCAGTAAAACAGTAAATTACCTACCTTAATGACATGAAGTCAAGGATTTGTAACAGTCATTTAGGTCCTTTGCAATTTGTTGTACATAAATGAAAAAAAATATCAATAGATGTGGAGCATAATCTTCATCACTAGTTTACCTTGTGCCTAATAGCTGTTGGCGAAAGTAGATCATAGTTTCATTTCATGTTTTAGTGAATAAATGTCCACATGGAAGACAACCATAGTCAAAATGGTTGGGAAACTAGGAATCTTGTCATCCAGCTCTATAAAAATGGCTAGAGAGAGGTTTCCATGCCCAGAGAAGATTTTGGCATCTTAGATGGAAGCATCAGGAGGTAGAAACTCAAACAGTTTTCAGCACTTTTATGAAGATACCAGCAAACTTCTGCGAATAGGTTCGTAAGAAGTAGCTTCTGCTCATAAGTGGATAAACATGACTAAACCTGAGAAATTCAAATTAATAAAAAGGAACTTTCAGAAATATCAGCTGTAGCAGTATGCAGCTGTATTTCATTTTAAAATATATTTTTGCGACAGCATTGGATTGTTTGCATCATATACCAATACTGTAAAGGCAGCATGCAATGTTTCAAGTCTAGTAAAATAATATGTTCACGGCTCACCCCACTCCACGTTTGCACACACAAGCTTTCTACTACAAGTTACAGAATAATGATCGTCTTTTCGAAATGGTTAAAATACAAATGCTGGCAAATTTCCAGGAACTATAATACAAATAAAAATCAATGTTAATTTCAATTTAAATGATTAATATTTAGCTTAAAAATGTCTTTGAAATGAAATAGCTATACAAAACTAAAGGTGAATTCCTTTCCTCATGGCATGGTAGATAATTTATATTCTTTTCTTGCATTACCCATTATGTATTTTATTTCATATATTCAATAAACTAGTTCAGTAATGATTCTGGTCAAACAGAATGAAGCTCAGAGTTAAAAATGAGGCCCAGATCTGCAATATCAATTAGCAGTGTTATATTTGATAATAATACTGGGAATGTGCAAGAGCTAGGATCTGTTCAAGAAAGCAATACCTTAGCATATCAGGACAAGATATAGTAAGGGCCATCTCATTTTGAATCAACTGGCAGTTCTGCAAAGATGAAACATGTGAGAACCTTAGCTTTTCCTCCTTCAGTGCAAATACTGATGAGCCTATTACAGCGGATCTAGAGCCCAGAACTGACAAAGGGTATACAGGCAATTGCCCCATGCCTTCCTAAGTACACTGAGCAAGGTGGTGTCTGGCTAGAGGAGGATGGAACTCTCGCCACAGTGAATGGAATCATCAGAAATCTAATGTTAGTTGTAGTGGTCTTTCATTAAGCCCTTCCCACCTGTCTTTATTTTGCTACCCTGCTGGAAAAGACACCACTAAACATGCTGAAAGAAGTGACAAAAACACAGTCACCTGAAAACTTGCTCATGTATCAGCCTTGCTGAAAGAAGGATGAGCTCAGATTCTCCTATGACATTAGAGAAAGTATGTTTCTCCATATGTGTTAGATGAATCACAATCTTTGCTAGGGTATTTTAAGACTTTTCCAGCATTTTGTTACTAGTATCCCCTTTTATTTCATGCTCTAAAAGATTTGATAAAACTTGATTATGGCACCTATCGATTGATGCTTTGGGACACCAGGCAAGATGACATGGCTGCAGAACTCTCAACTAAATTTTACATAAGCTGGTGGCTGTCCAAAACAAACAAAAAAACGCAACAGAGATTTTCTGCAAGTTTTCAAACTTCTCAGCAGCTTTGAAGACATATCCAAACCTGCAGGTTCTTAATCCCTTTCAGGGCTTTACTTACTGGACCAATTTCCCTAGCTGAGATATTAACATATATACCTTTGGAGAAACAGCAGGAATCAGCTGCATGGAAACCGATGTGACTTTTTGTTTAATGGGTTTTAGTATACTGCAGCTTTTAGAAAGCTATTGGCTAGCCACTCAGCTGGTGTCAAAAAAAGTAAACAAAGTTATACCAATTTGCATTGAGTGCCTGTATTTTGATTGGTTTCCCATAATTTATTGTCTGTGTTATTGATTGTTGATATAAATGTGATTGTTTCTGAGTTGTTTTGACATCTCACAATACATTGTTTAACATAACATGCTGGCACAGCTTGGCTGGGCAGCATCCCAACAATACGTCATTCTCAGAAAATGACAGAGAAAATGTTAATAGTGCTGAAAGACAGTTTTTTTAAAAATACACTTATTGAGAGTAATATTAAAAAGTAGTAAGTAACTGTCAAACAAAGAGATCATAAATCCAGTATACCATGAAAAAAACAGTTTTCTGAACTTCACAAAATAATGAAGGAGAAATATTAGCACCTAAAGAGCCAGGGCAGGGGCTTTTTGGAAAGAGAGAGGTCAATGCAAAGACCTACTACTACTGCAGCCACACTATTAGAGTAGTAAGCTGCAGCATGTACAAAGGGAATGATGAAGACACTGGATATTGTCTTAGCACTTGCAGAAGCTTCTCTATTGCCCGTTTGCTTCTATATCTGCATTAAATATAGGAGTAGCTTGACAGATACTGTAGATTAGAATTTTCTAAAAATACATCTGAAGCCCCAAAAGGGATGTCTGACAGCTTTTTGCATGTATAAGAAAAACCGCGATAGTAACTCCTGATGTATTTTTGTCGTGTAAGCAGCCTTATCATTGGCTGGCAGTGCAGACAGCTACTTAAAACCACTCATTAACTGCCTTGATGAACTTACGAAGAAGGATAAAAGGAGAACTGGCTTTTACTAACTTCCTGCCTTGTGATCAGTCCACCAGCTACTGTTTTACTGTGCTTGCCCATAAATATAGCCATATAGTAGTGTCATTCATCTGTGATATCTGAATGAGACTTTGTGTTGCTGAGGCTGTAAAATCAGTTCACCCCAAGTGACACTGGCAGTGCCAGAGCCCCAGTTTGAGACCAAAAGCAATGATAAAGATGATGTGACAGCAACCAGAAAGTGTGCTTCTTTAGAATTAAGAAATAACTTTGGTTTATATTTAGTTTAGTGCTTTCAAAAGGGATTGTCCAGAAAATCCTCTAGCTATGCACAGAGCTGGTGCAGCAGAAGCTGTGGCAGAGTAAGATTTCTCACACTGTTTTGGTTCTTGAAGTACCTGGAAGAGATGGGACACCTATTTTATTGCAATTGTCTTTCTACAGAAGCCTATGACCTCTCTGTCTGCAATGACTAAACTGATGTATATATTTTTCCTTTATTATTTAGGATATGCTGTCAAAAACTTGACTGAAATCAGTTCACTCCACAAGGGCCGCTTTAAAGACACTATGACCTTCACTGCCAAACCAGAGTAGATGTAAATCATGATGGAATGTGAAGGGAATTATTCCATTTTGTTGGAAAACATCAGGCCACCCATGCTATCATTTTGTGCTTTTTTAATATAGAAGGTTATAGCGACAGTGCTGGTTTAAGCAAAATTTCAAATATTCTTTAGACTGAGGAGATAAACATATGGGGGGAAAAAGGAGTTACTCCTTCCTAGCAGCCTCCCAGAAAAACCCAGCAGTAGTCAAAGCAATTGTTGCAGGATGTCCTCATCATGTGGTTTTAAAATATTAAGCTCAAGATACTCAAGGGATTTAATTTAATTTAATTTAATTTTTATTTTTATTTTATTTTATTTATTTATTTTAATTTTTTATTATTATTATTATTTTTGTCCGTAATAGCCAGTCTACTGTCCTTGTAAGTCTTTGGTTATGGTGGGGCTTTTTTTGTCATATTTCATAATGCAATTTGCCTATCACTGAGTTTTTTTCTTTTGTATTTTAGTACTAAAGTTGTTGAAATTGTGATGATCTAAGGATATGGGCTAGGTGAGATTGTTAGGAAGACATGAAATCTTTTGTTAGCCTGAATCATTTGACTGGAAAAAAGGCAAGTTTAGGGGCATGCAAGCACTTTTAATGTCTTAAATAGAAAAGCTATTATTTCTCTCAAGATATCTGGACTTTCTCATATCATCACAGATAAAATATTACTGTCACAAAAGCCAACATATGGGAAAGTCAAACTGGTTTACTCACAGGATCAGTTTTATGCATAATGTATAATGTATAACTTGAGGGAAGATCCAAAAAGAGACTTAAGTGGGTTGTTGATACTTCAGTTCCAAAATTGCAATTCAGTTTCATACATATACGACATATACATACACAGCTAGAAATGCCTAAAATTAATGAAAAACCACTTTTCTCGATCTGAAAATTCACTGAGTGCCTATGAAAACTACTTAACCTGAGCAACTTCTTTCCACTCTGTTACATTTTCAAGAAAAAACACTCTTATGACATGTTTACCCCTTTAATTTGTTATATAAGGGAGAGCAAGCACCCAGCAGTAGACCTTTCATCTGACTCTTAAATCTAAATGACTATAAGGGACTTATGATGTTATTGGATCTAATTCATGGAATTACAATTATAAAGATAGCTTTTCTATGTTGTTGTTTGGTTGGGTTTTTTTATAAAAGCTTATTGCAACTTCTCAAGATCAAGAAGACTTTTCAAGATCAGTGAATATTAGAAGCCTATTTTGTATGGTAGTTGTGACCAATGTAGGAGGAATAATAGGCAAAAAAATTAGGGCATTCCTGCCAAACTCCACATGGAGAATTTCTGTTCTGTTCTCGAGCCTAACGCTCTTACAAAAATGTCTCATGATAGGACTTGCTCTGCTTATTAATCAGGATGTAAATATATTGGAGTATTTATTGTGCAGGAAATGGGAACTGTGATGGCTTTTGTTCCATTGGCTTTTTGTTGGTAATGAAATGGTGTCCAGACTGACTGTATTTCAACAAATTAAGTCGACTGCATTAAATATCCTGTTAGTAATTTCACACAAAGTACAAGGTTACAGTTTTGGAAGGTGTTTCAATGATAATACAAATCTAAATAAATATATTATGAGCAACTAGCTAATTATATTTTCATATAAATTACTGTATATCAAAACATATACTCTTACATTTTTGTAGGTAAAAAGTGGCTAAGCAGCTCCTTGGTGTTTCAAGTTTTTACTTTTAGCTAAGGTATGTTTCCATGGAAAATAAAACTGTTCATGCTAATGGTCATCTATACAAAAATGATTCCTCAATTAGCAAAACAAGTGTTAATTCATTCACAGCAGTGCTATTGTCTCTTGGGAAAGATATTGCTTCCTCCATGAAATCAAATAACTTATTTAATCCTGTCAAATGAAAACATAATGCAGTCTAAATTATGGGTCTGTTTAGAGATTGGGCTATCTATTTTTATTCCATCATTTTTATTGCAATAACAGCAAGAAATGTTTATGAAGGCATCACACACAGTGATAGAAATCTCAGTGCTGATATGACTGCTATTAATTACAACCGAAATGTTATACGGTTGCACACCCTATCTTTGCATGCTCCTGTCTTCCCTTTCCCCTTTATTATTCCCATGTTCACTGCTCTCTTTTATCTCTCAATGTAAGAATGACATTCAAAAGCATGACTATACTAGAAGAGATTGAATGCCTATCTAGCCTGTACCTTAGCTCCAATATCCAGTAGCTTCCAAGAATCGATGGCTCACATACATTTGGAGCCAGAGGTGGTTTGTGTTCAGGAGTCCCAATGGATTTTCTTTCTAATTAACTTATCTAATCACCTTCTGGATCCATGTAAACTTTTCCCACCTATAACTTTACCACACAAGGAGTTCCACAACTGAATTCTTTGTCAGGAAAAAAAAAAAAAAAAGTTAAAAAAAAATTCCTTTTTTATTTTGGCCCTGCCAACTGATTATTTCACTTGATGTCTCCTGCTTTACATATAAGGCATGTCATTTGATTTTTGATCTCTAAACTATTTCTTATCCCACTATAGCAAATGAAAGTGAGACTTCAATGAAAGAAATGTGAACACAAGACAAAATGAACCTTCCACTACACTGTGATGGGGAAATAACAACCAGGTGTCTTCCCTCACTCGGGTTATTGACAAAGCATGATTTACCTAGAAGCTAGTGTTTAAGACCCACTACAGATAACCATTTACTAAATTAACTTGTTTACATTTCTTTTTTTGCCTAAAGAATTTTTGTATTTTTGCAGATCACTTTTTTATAGAATAATATCATTTGCTATCCAGACATGTTTGGAAAGAAAAATCACAGAATATTCATGAAAATGTGCAAGAATCCCCAAAGTTTTCCTAATTTAGGAAGGTGTAATTAGCATTTGAAAACTTGCAGCCGAACTAAGTTATTTGTCATTCATTATTCCTGGCTGATCTCCATTATTCCCTCTTCCAAACTTTTCAGTCAGTCAGAAAACAGAAACAACACGTGACTCAGGTTCTCAGCTAAGTAATACGAATCATAAATCACTGAAAGCAAATAATAAAAAGTTTAGTAAACAAAAACTGTCACAGTGTAACTATTCAATGGACATGATAGAATGCTCAAAAATCTGACTTATTACTCTGAGCAATCATATTACTTTGTGGCAAAAAAGCAAATAATAAATTACTATCTAATTGGGTTCTTTTTTTCAAAATCCCCTGTTATGTTTCACTTTTTTGCTTATTACTTTTTTTCCAATTCCCATTTAGTTAAAATGTGCTTGACACTTATCATCTCTTTTAATAAATCAAATTGTTATTTTTTCTTCAGGGGTCCGTGTGTATTATTGTACTGCTGAACCACCTATCTCGTTTTGGAAAATAGAGGGTTTTTTACCTAATCATAAAGCCCTGGTTTTTAGAATTATAGCAAAATGTAACTTACAAGAGGTGGAACATAGAAAATCACCTGTCATAACTTCATCTCCACTAGACCCCAGAGAATTAATGCCTTAAAGTCAATAACAGAGTCTTCTAATTAAAAGCATAAAGCACCATCATGACAGTGTATGGGGGAACCTTTGTAAAGAATTCTCACATTCTCTGGCGTGATCCTGATATGGCTAATTGCATTGTGACTTGCCTTTATGTGCTTATGTAAATAGCACTGGCTTCTGAAGCAGAGCTTTCAGTCTGCTTTTGTCAGTAGGAGAGTGTTTCCCCAAGGGCTTTTTCTTTGTGAAACACCAGCTGGTGGGAGTTTTGCATTGTTAACCCTTATCGCCAGTGGCAAAGAGGGAGAAAAAAAAATCAGGAAAAAGAAAACCTGCCTGATTTTATCTTTTTTATTTTAATAGACCCTTGTTCCTTGTGCCCCCCCTTTCCCCAAACTGAAGCTTTAGGGGCCTACAGCAGACTCCATTTATCTTTTATTAGTATACGTAAAGATAAGGTTCTAGCTCTGAGTCTTTCTGCAGCCTGTAGTGCTCTATTCGCTGGCACTTTGCAAATGTATTCAGTTGAAAATTTTACATTCAAACATTGCTATTTACACTTGTACCTCTTCTTAAAACACGGCAGTTAATCCATGCAGTTTCTGTTTTCTGCTAGTTACAATGCAAAGGAAAAACTGATAAAGAGAAAGCATTTAAATAATTTCAGGAACTTCCTTCACTTCAGAAGCACAGGAGCAAATGCTAATATGGTGTGAAATGTACACTTATGAAATGTTAAGATTACTGTTAATAAGCTAGACAAGAAAATGTAATTACATACAATAATGCCCTGGTTATTGTGAAATTAAAAAATTACTCTACCTGATTCGTTGCAAAAATACATATAGTTCTTATGGTCTCTGTATTAGACAGTTATAGAAAAAAAGCTGCTAAAAAGGGGATTAAGTATATATTTCTTTTCTTCAAAATCTCATTCATTATATTTCTGTTATACTTTTCTTCATGCACTTCAACCCCAAAGAGACAAAATCATACTATGCAGTTGTCAATGTGGATTTCCTCCTTACGAGACTTTCAGTCATGTTACACCAAGTCCTGAGCTATTTAAGTCATACTATGAAACAGAAATAGCCCAAATGAACAAGGTTATGATTTTTAAAAGTTCCTTGATTTAAGGCAATTTTATTAAAGCTACTGATGAATATAAGAAAGAAAGCACAAAGGTTACATATTTTAAGACTCCACTGCTCATGCATTGGAAGAATGACAAAACCAGTACTTTGTAGAAATATCAAATACAATAAGAAAGCAAGATGGGGAAAAAAGATTGTTAATTTTTCTACTATAACTTTTTTCTTTTTTTTTTATCCAGATGTCTTCTGCATTCTGTGTTGTGCACAGGGATTTACATGGTCACATTCTGTAGAACTGTTTATTGTATCACAGAAGAATCTGGCTGTTCACATGTCGTTATTTTAACACTTTTCCCTGGTCTCTGTAAACCAACTTTAGAATTAACCTCTAAAAAGTCATTTTACTAGGAAAAGAGAAAAGGTAACAAAATTAATTCCTGGTGAACAGAGCCAAGTATTTGCATGAGGTAAACTGGCATCACTTCATCAAAATGGCATTATGCCAGCTGCACCATTTCAGTGATTGACCTAGGAATAATAGTTCCACAATATGAACCTGCATATATTTACTACAGAAATATTTGCATTTGCTACTCTAATTATTCAGTGACAGACTTTAAATGGTTTGTCAGAAAGAGGAAAGTGTGTATGCAGTTTGTTCTCAATTTAAATGAGTAGCCTTGGGAAGATTCATGAAGAAGATAATGGTATCTATGATCCCCATGGTATCCATGATTCTACTGTGATTTTTCTTCTTCAGTTATATTTGTTCTTCAGCTTCACTGTATTTTAGTTTATAACAGGGATCTACAGCCTCTGAGACTGAGATGGACAGGTCATCTTACTTTCATATGGCTAAGCACAGAAGAGCACCAAGAAGACTCAGTGTGACATTGACATCATACTTCTACTTAAATGATTTCCTTTTGCAGTTCAGTTGGACTTTTTTAACTATTCAAAATGTTCATGCTTAAGCAATAAAATGAAATATATAAACCAGAACTGTTTTTTAATCTATAAGGGACAAGTTCCTGAGTAAGCTTTTTTTCAGGAGCATTACATGTGAAAAATAATGAATCAGAAGAAAAAATTGTGATTTGCTATTGCTTTGTTTAATAGAGAAATAAGCCTAAATAACATCTCCAAATGAACTGCAAAAGCTGTAATCACTTTTCAGAAAACATTGCCCACATTTTATTTCATTTCTTTCTTTAGCAATCCAGTAGCTGATACCCAGACAAACACATTGGTTAATTATGCCTTACCCTGTAGTTGGAAAAAGAAAATACGACATTTTTTAGGATTTTCAAAAAAGTGTGCATTTGTTTCTCAAGGCACTTGAGTATTCTTAGTGAAACTTTTTTAAAAACAGCTCATGGAACTGGAGACAAATAAAACCAAGTACTGTGCCATTCATATTTGCTTTCTAGGTTTTGAATCTTCAAAATTAGTATTTTCTACCTTTGCCCTACAACCATAAGATTTACTTTATAAAAAAATGCTGAACTTTTTTTACAAGTCACCAGACTGCAGTGCTTAAATAACACACTGACCCTTTAATCAATGCCAATTAATAAGGGATTTAAACTCTACAGAAGTACTGGTACTTATTTTATTCAGAAAAGGCATAAGCACAAAAGATTATTTTTGTTCAAGTTCAAGCAGAGAACAGAATATAGTAACGGTGGGGTTTTTTGCTGATTTTACACTGACTTCAAGAGAACAGATGATATCTAAAAGATTAACTGATTACAAAGTCTGTCAAGAACGTTACCCTCCAGGTATTTTTTTTAATAATTACACTTTATGTTTCCACAACTTGGTGGTCTTAATTGTGTAACAATAGCATTTTTATAAGGTGGCATGTACTTAAAAAATGCACTTTGCACCTCATGAAACCATGGTTTAAGTACAGCAAGCTCTGCAATAAGGTTGTGAGTTAGCAATACTGATTTGTTTCCTTACCAATACAGAAACAAAGAGGCACCAAAACCACCACAAAAAGTCAAGAACGGAATGTTAATTTACATAAGCAGAAGGAAATTTGTTAAGTTTTCTATCAGCTTAGAATCTCCTTGTTTTACTTAACTGTTAGCATGTTCCAATAATGAAATTCAATTTAATAACTAAATATGGAAAGATAGTTCGCTGGCCTCCTAATGTTGAAACACCATATTTAGTAAGCAGTCCACCTGAACCCAAATTGTTGGTGATATTACAACACACTTATTAGGGCCCAATTAGTGATATGCAACTTCAGAGAATTCAAAGAACCAATAGAGAATTTTCTTGAGCTTTTCTTTTTGTGTTTCCTTTCTGTTGTGGGGAGTTATGAAACAGACAATGCAGTAAAATATTATATAATTTATGGGAGAGACAAATAATGAAAGACTTTTCCATAGTAGTGGGTGATAAAAGTATGGTCACTATAGTTATCATTTAATCCTTCTTTTCATAGTACCGGCAATAACCCTGTCATTGGATGAAAAACAATGTGAAGGTGTTTATAGAAAAAAGCTCCTAAGTCAAAGGTCTTGAAATTTATTAGCCTCAGTCTTAGTTAGCAGCAATCCTGAATTAGAAAGAATAACCCCCTTGTCATTATTTTTATACTGACATTTTTAATTAAACAGTCACGTTTCATTAAGTATGAGGAAAAATGTTGAAAAATGATGCAGACTATTAGTAACTGCAAAGTGTATTGCTTAAAACATATATTTAAATAACCCTGACCTTCTTTGCTCTTATTCATACAGCTCATCTTTCTCCAGTCTGACCTCAGACTATTCTGACTTTTCTTTTAGGAGAATATTTGGCTCTTTCCTTCTGAATAAATGTCTACTTTATAATGTTGAGTTGAGAATCAAAGAAAGGAGTAGAATTTGGCCCAGTTGAGCAAACTATGCAAATACAAATAAATAGCAAAGAACAAAACATTTATTGTAGAAAATGCAGGAAAAATCCTCCTGGATTCTCTCTGACTGGCTGATCATAGCTGTCAACTCCTCAAAATAGTTTGAATGTGTATGTAGTGAAAACTAAACACATAAATCGTATTCTTCAGTCACGGGTACCTAACACACACATTCAGGCATATTTAGTAAATAACTTAATTCTCAATGTAGTTGATAACTGTACCATGTACTTGATACTTGCATGCCTAGCTTTAGCTAGAAAGACCTGGCTTTTGTCACTTACATTTGCAAGTGGGATATAGATATCCTTAGTCAGCCCATAATAAATTACAGGAAAGAATGAGAACTATCTCGTTATAAAACAATAATGATACAGCATCTCAGTACACTACATGGATCAGATATTCCATTGTGCTATAAATGGACTAATTGTCTGACATACTGCCCTCATAGGTAGAAATGTGTGATACAGATTTTTAATTATTGATCATTAAACATGAAAATTATCACTCCCTAGAAAAGAAGGACTAATTTAATATAAATTAAATTCTGAAAGCCTGTGAATGTCTTCTGGACACAGTTTTCTTGACTTGAAAGTTCCTTCTAGTGCATACAGCAATTTGAGCTTTGGCAACTACTGTTACTGATACCTGTTCTCCCATCATAAAGGATAATGCTTCCAGGACTTTGTGCAGTCAGAATTGGAACAACTTGTTTTCCATGTCTGTTTTTAAGGACATGTCAGGTGATGATATTGGAGGGGAGGTGGGCAGGGCGAGGCTGTAGCCCTACAACATGATCTGGAATTAGTGGTCTATACTGAGTGATAGTAGAGGAGGGAACTGAGTGATTTAGTTGTCCCAAACCGCTTTTAACAAACAAATATTAGACTGAATGTACCCACCATACATATCCATGATTTTAGCTTAAACCTTTTTCTACTTTTAAAAAAACCACATTTTTACACTACCGACTTACAGAGCTACTGTTTTGAACCATGAGTATAACATCTGACTGCCCAACACTGAAGTATTACTCCTCACAAGTCTGTGAAATACTAGGTCTACATGTACAAAAAGACATTTTTCAAACTAAGATAAAAGCCAGCATCCAAACTCTTTGGGAGATTAAGCACCTAAATGCAGAGACTACAACCCTCAAAAACACATCTCAGCTACTGGGAAGCAATGGGGACAGTATCCAGTTTCCTTCAAGTCTGATCTCCCTTGATATGAAAATTTCTACCAGTGAGGTTTTACATAATGTTAAGGTACTAATATTGTAGAACAGGACAGTGACTGAATGAGTGGGTTTTTCTTTACATATGTAATTCACAAAGGATAATTTAGAAGGTACCTATTGAATATATTTATCCTATTAACACATTGAAAGAACAAGGCAAGTGAGAATTATTGTTAACATTCCTGCTTATGATACTCATATGCTCACCTGAGATAACACTTCTCATTTTTATTTGCTATTGACCAAATATCAAGATAGCTCCCTTTGCAGCAAGCCAGCTTTCTGGATCTGATATGTAAGCATCTGTCTCTCCCTGTGGGAACAGCTGTACGGATTCCACCACATGTCAGGATTCTTGTAAGTTATGGATTACAACAACATACCTAGAGCTCATTTGTAGATGTAGCCCTAAGTCACTTGCTCAAAGTAATGCCAAATTTGTAGCAGAACAAAAAATCCAATCCATATTGCAATGCCCTAAATACCCTATCCACAAACAGTCTGCCCTCTTGTCTTTCTACTAACCTTCTTCCTCAAATAAGCAGTAAGATGAAACAAAAATCCCAAGGCTATTTCTCACAACTTTAGCTAAAATTAGGGTCATGACGGTGGATGGCATTTATGTGTTCAGGCATAGAACCTCAGTTTGTGCCATTTTCATCTCTAGTAAATAAAATACTCCACACAAAAAATAAGCACGCATTCTAAACACCTCAATGCCTATGGAAAGTCTTCTAGGCAGCAAGACTAAGTGTCTTGGAAGCTCTGACAAACCTGTAACTGCTTTTATTCTCAGTATGGCCATTTACCTCAACCTTCCATCTATAAACTGAAGCTGAATAAACTAAGCTTTAGAGATAGATACTCAGTCCTTTTATTTTAATAAAGTATCAGTTGACTTTTAATTTAACTAATATCAATACCTTAAATATGAATCTTCTTTTTTTCCCCCTTCATGTCATACTAATGAGAGCTTTTCAGCGGCTTGCACACTCACAAATTAAAAGATTATTTGGACTTCCATATTTGAAATTTAAAAAGTCAGTTAAATTACAGAAGTCAGAAAGTATAGTTTTGGGGGTGAAACAGCATCTTTTGGACCAGTGAACCTACTAGGGGAGCTGCACTGGTGATTTATAGCTGTCAAGTAAAAAAAGCTTTTGAGTGGTGTGAAATTTTAGCTGTTTTGTTAACCCATGATTTTAGGTTCAGGGACTATTGGCAAAAAGCCCAGACACTTTGGACTGCTGCTGGCAGGCCCCGTCAAATGCTGTCCTGTTTATTTTCTTTGTCCTATAGACAGTTTTGTTACAGAAAAGGAATGACCTCATTTTCGAGAACTTTGCTATTCAGAGCCTTTGATTTTATTTTCACTAATATTGGGAGAAGTAGAGAGTAGGGGATTTTAATTGGGCTTTGCTGAAGTAAAAAGGGAAATGCTTTGTGCTAAAGATGTGTGGATTGTTGAATTATCAAATAATAAAATTCCAGGCAACTGAAACATCACAAAGACAAATATTTGGGCTGTTGATTTGCCTCCAATTTTTATTGGTTTTCTCTATGCATTTTTATTCCTGTCAGGAAGGACGTTCTTTACTAACTGTAATCCAAAGAATAATTGCAGTGGAGAGGCATTACAGCAGAGATGCTGGACAAGTCCAGTAGTGTGTGCAATACTCAGGTTAGCATTTGACAAAAGTGTCAGCTATATTAATATTAATGAAAGCCTTGCCTACTTCTTGAGGGCTTGACCTTGCAAACTGTAACTATTTATGTGAAGAACTCCAAGAAGTATTTCCATTGATTGTTTTCAGTACCAGGTGAGAATCACAGGAATGTAATCCTGCTTACATCTGTAACTTCCCAGGGAGTGAGTTAGTCCTGTTTACATAGATCAACACTACGGTCTTAATCTCTTTTCTTCCACAGTAAACTTGAAAGGAGTGAAAGTAATGATATAATACAGAGAAATTACATTAATTATATAATTTACTTACTGAACTATTCTGAAGTACTCCCTTAAATTTACCTCAGCCTACAGAAACAAATATAGAGAGGGACATATGTATACAGCCACTTTACCATTGTCAACATGGAAACATAAACATCTTGATCTGTGGCTACGCATCTGGTACCAGGTTTAGAAAAGTGCCATGTTTAACATGCCTTTTTCCATCCCTGCATATTTAGATGATTTTAAATGGTTCCTTTTTCTGTTTTTGCTGTCTTAACCAGTTATTTTGCTCTGGATTTGTGTGGATTTCTCAGTTCTAGATTTAAAGAAAAAAACCCAAATTTTAATGTTTGTGATGAGTGTGCTTTTGTATATGTGTGTTTGATGGCAGGAATCTGATTTGCACTTGGTTGTCTTGGAAATATGCTGTGTTGGGAACTTGCTTGTAATTCCTTGGATCATGCTTTTCCTGTGTAATGCTTATGAAGTCTTTACAGAATGCATGCTAAGCACCTTCTACAACCCTACTTTCATCTTTTTTTCATGAGTGAATGTGTTTGTTTTCAGTAAAATATCTGTTCATCCACTACTGGGATTTCAGAAAAATATCTATTCTTCCTCCTGTTCATATGGGCTGAGATTTCTCTCCACAGAATACAAACTGTGTTCCCAAGGGTACTTTTTCCTTAAGGATATGAGAAGATACTGCTAAGATCTTTCAATTGTAGGTGCAGGGTTTTTTGCACCACATTTCTCAAAATTGGGTTAGAGGACAATCTCTCCAAACCTTTTATAACCACTAGTGTTTAACTACTGTCATGCTTACTCTTAATTGAGACCTAATAATTAGCTCCATATAGCAACAGTACACATATGGCTCTATAAAACATGGTCATCAATTTGCATGCTTGTATGAAATATAAAAAATGAATATATGAAAGAAAAAAATCACAATCCGTTTTAAAAAATATCTAAACTGAAAGAAAAGGGTGTGTTTTTCACCACATTGGATTGGATTAAAAATTTCTTTATAGTTTAGTCACGTCTCAAGTTGTTAAATAATTTACCACAAGGAAATAGGAAAACTCTTACCTTATCAAGGAAATGGCATTTCCACAGAGGTGCAAGGAATTCACAGTCCATAGGCAGGGTGACAAAACTGCTTTCTAAATGGCTTAATGATTGAGAATTCTTGAGGGAAGGAAGAGAGGAGATTTGAATGTAAAGGAACACACTAGAGGATTGGATAAAAAAGGAAATCCGCATCCTTCATCTTCTTTAAAATGATATACACTACGCTGTACTCTCACAACAACTAAGTTCCTAATCTCATGGCTCTTAGCTTTGGTATTTGGATAATAAAATATGATCAACATTTCTTATATTTTTTTGAAAACATAGCTAGATAAATTATTTTATTTTAGTCCTTGTTATGTGCCTTTCTAATCTTTGTAAGTGAAATGTTTCTATTATAGAATTAGCAAAAATATACTCTTCTTTTTTTACTTTTGACTTGTTTGTATTAGTTTGTCAGGACAATTGACAAACAGCAACACATTCTACCCCTTTAGAAGCAACAATTCTTTTTTAATGGACATCACCCCAATACAATTCTTTAGAGTACACCCCAATACAATTCTTTAGAGTATACAGGGTATAATAGGATGCAACTCCAATTCACTGCCTACGACTTTCTAGGCATTAGGATTACGGAGAGCTGCACAGGAGAATCATAGAATTATATAATCATTTAATAATTCAGATTATAAGTGACCTCAGAAAGTTACCTGGTCCAACCCTTTATTTGAAGCAGGTCCCACTGTATCAGGTTGTTCAGGGGCTTGCCTAGGTGAATTTTGGGTGTCTGCAAGGACAGATATACCACAGTCTATCCGGGCCCCTGATCCTAACCTTGAAAACCCTCATTTTGAAAAGATTATTCCTCATCTCTAGTTGGAATTTCCTGTGTTCCAATTTGTGTCCATTGCCTCTTGTCCTATCACTGTGCACCTCTGAGAAAAGTCTGGCTCTGTCTTCTCTATTGGGTAAAAAGATTAGATATTAGGATTAGGAAGATTAGGCACCATCAGCTAACTGAAGACAATAAACTCTCACCATGGCCTTTTCAAAACTGAATGAACCCAGTTCCTTTAGCCTCTCTTTGGACCTCATGTCCTCCAGCCTCCTGACCAACTTGGTGGCCATCTGCTGGATTTGCTACAATTCGTCACCATTTTTCTTGTACTGGGAATACAAAAACAGGATGCAGTGCTCCAAATGAGGTCTCACAAGTGCTGAATAGAAGAGTATAATCACTTCCCTCAACCTGATTACTACATGTATTAAGTGTGGCCCAAGATGTGGATGGCTTTCTTCACTACAAAGGCAAACTGTAGTCACATGTTCAGCTTGTTTTCCACCTTTCTGCAGGGCTGTTTCTACCCAACTGGGGCCCAGCGTGCATTGTTGCTTGGGGTTATTCCACCACAGATTCAGGACTTTGCATTACCTTTTGTTGAACTTTCATAAAATTCCTGTTGGCCTATTCTTCCACCCTGTTCAGACCTCTCTGAAAAACTACCCTACCCTCCAGCTTACTGACTGCTTCCCATAGTTTCTTGTCATCTGCAGTCTTTTGGGAGTGTACCCTAGTCCATGCTCCAGGTTGTTAATAGACACGTTAAGTCATGTTGGCCCCAGCGCGCACCCCTGAGTGACGCCATTAATAATCAGCTGCCAGCTGGACTTAGTTTCACTAACCACCACCCCTTTAGGTTGATGGTCCAGACAACTTTACAGCTACCTAATCATCCACCAATCCAGACCATATCTCACCAGTCTGACCACAAGGATACTACAGGAGATCATGAAGAAGACCTTGGTAGACAGGTAAACATCCACTACTTTTCCCCTCATCCACAGAGACAGTCATCTCTTCATAAAAGACAACCTAGTGGTCAGGCATGATTTGGCCTTGATATATCAAAGCTGGCTGTTCCTAGTCATCTTCTTGCCCTTCTTGTGTTTATAAACGACTGAAAAGGCATTATGTCCATAATCTTCCCAGAGACTGAGGTTAACCAGACCAGTCTGTGAGTTGCCAGATCCTCCTTTTCCCCTTTTTGAAGGGGATGTGATCTTTGCCTTTTTACATTCATCAGGAATGCCCCCCAACTTCTGTGATCATTCAAAGTTGATACAAATTTATCTTACAATTATATCAACCAGATGTCTCAGCACCTCTGGATGACCCCTGGATGGGAATATCTGGTCCCATGGGCTTTTCTATGTCCAACTTGTTTAAGTGTACCATTCCCCTACTGTGCTCCAATCCTTACAGACTGTCCTGGTAGGCTCAGGGATCTGGGAGGCCACACTGAAAATCGAATTGCTGAAAGAAGCAAAAAAGGCACAGAGTCCATCAACATTTTCTGTAACTGATGTTGCTAGCTCCCTCGTGTCACTCAGCAGTGGTCCCACATTTTCCTCAGCTTTCCTTCTGCTCCCCAGACACTTAAAACAACACTTCTTGTTACTCCTCATGTTCAACACTAGCTTCAACTCCAGCTGAGTTTTGGTTTTCCCAATATCATGCTTGCAAGTTCAGAAAAAGTGTCTATGTTTCTTCTTGGTAGCCCTCTCCACTTCCACCTTCTATGTACTTATGTTCTATATTTAAGCTTAGTCAGGAGATCTTTGTTCATCCGTGCTGGCCTTCTGTCACACCTCCTGCATATCAGAATAGACCATTTGAGTTCAAAGGAAGTTATCCTTGAATATCACCTAGTTCTCTTGGGCCTCTTTGCCCTCCAAGGCAGTCTCCCACAGTACCCTGCCAAGCAGATCCTTGAACAAGCCAAAATATGTTTCCTTGAAGTCTAGGGCTGTGGTTCTTGTAGTTGCCTTACTTCTCTCAGGATCCTAAACTCCACAAACTCATGGTTGCTCAGCAAAGCGTGCACTCAACCTCCACATCCCAGATCAATTACTCCTTGTTTGTGAGAAAGAAGTCCAGATGAGTATCTCTTCTGGTTAGATCACCAATCACCTGTATTGTGAAATTGTTATCAACACACTCTAGAAATGTCCTAATTTGCTTGTGCCAGTATTATTGCCAGAAGATGTCAGGATAGTTAAAAGTTTCTGAAATACCAGGCTCTGTGAACATGGGTTTCTCTCCAATTGCTTAAAAATGGCCTTGTCTATTTTCCCTTCTTGATTATTCAGTTTGTAGTCAGACTTGTCTTGATCTGTTCTCTTATCCTCACCCGTAAGTTTTTTACTGGCTCATCACCCATTTCAAGACAAAACTCCATGCATCCAAGTTCCTCCTTTGTATGGAGTGCAACTGCTCCTCTGTCTCAATATCTAGAAGTAGACAGGAAAGTTCCTTGTCATGATCAGGACACTGGGGAGACTGCCAACAGTTTCAAGAGATTTTCAAACAAGTGTCTTTGGCTTGCTGATTCCAAGAAACTTCATGTTTTGTCTCCTTTTCTCTTGCAAATGTTCTGCCACTCTCTATTTCTGTTCCCATTGAGAAAATATTAACCATGATTGCAATACCAGCCCAAATCACATTCAGCACTGGATCACCTTAATTTTTTTTAAATTATTACAGAGTGCCTCTTCAAAATACTTTCTAGAGAGCCATTCTGGCATTTTTTTAAATACATTCTTATCAGCCTATATATTTCGGTCCCCTAAATGCTCTCCAACTAGAAGTGCATTAGTCTACTGAACTGGAATTGATTTATGGCATGCTGTGAAGACATTACTGTAAGTGAGGGGAAAACTTTCTTTCCTATAACACATGGATATTTACAGAATCACCAGCTTTTAGCAAAAAATCACATTTTTCCCTTCATACTAAGGCCTAAGAAACATGATGCTCCTGTACTCTCTTACTGGAGAAGAGAAGGCTGAGGGGTGACCTCATGGCAGTCTACAGCTTCCTCATGGGGGGCAGTGGAGGGGGAGGTGCTGGTCTCCTCTCTGGTGACCAGCGATAGGACACGAGGAAATGCAATGAAGCTGTGTCAGGGAAGTTCAGGTTGGACATTGGGAAAAGGCTCTTCACTGGGAGGGTGGTCGGTCACTGGAACAAGCTCCCCAGGGAAGTGGTCACAGCACCAAGCCTGTCAGTTCAAGGAGCACCTGGACAATGCTCTTAGTCCTCTGGTTTAGTCTTAGGTAGTCCTGTGAGGAGCAAAGAATTGGACTCTTCCAACTTGAGATATTCTATGATTCTAAGATTCTATGATTATTAGTGTAATTGTAAAGACTGGACACTACAGCTTTTCTCATTCAACTTTTTGTAACAAGTTTATTGCTAACATTTTCAAATTCTTCTTCTAATGAAAATGTAAAAAATACAATAGTGATAACTAGTTATATTTTCCAGAGTAGTCTAGAACTTGGGTGAATTATAAGCTTTGAGTACCTCCACAGATCTTCCAAAGTCATGTGGCATAACCTGCCTGCTTCGCAGGCAAGGGAGCAGCTCACAGAACCAAGTTTGTCATACCAAAGCAGATGGATTGATTGGTTCAGATAAAATAAGAAATTTACCTTGTCCTGCTGTCCCAAAGTTATCACCCATGTCTATAGTAGTAATCATGTGGTTCTCTGGCCCCACTTTGTATGCATGAGAAGCATAGATAGTTTAGATGGACACTATTTAGGGAAAAACTGGAGCTCTCAGTAATTATAGCTAGTGTGAACAGACAACTTCTGAATTTCCTCTGATAGGGTATTAGGATTGGTATTTGTTAATTGAGAATATAGCTGCAGTTGTCATCTCAGAACATTGATAGAAAGAAAATAACCTTTGTGTGCTGTAACATCAGGATATCGCTTGTATAGGAATAGCAAAATAGTTTACACTAGTGAAAGATAAAATTAATTTTTCAAGAGAACATAAAGTCAGATATGACAAGTAAACAACTGCACCTGAAAGTATGTTAGATTTTTTTCTATGAAGTGAAGACTTACAGATGGTAAAAGTGTCAAAGGAGGAGTTTGGGTAGATAAGACCATAGCGTAAGCCTTAAATGAATTATTTGCACTGGGATTCACTATGGAAATGACAATTTCTAAAATTGGACTTATCTTTATGGTCCTGAGGATATCTTTTCAAGTGTCAAAGAAGGTATTGTAGAACAAATTTGTAAAATGAAGTGTAAAATCTTACTATGACTACATGGTGTTCATTCAAAAGTTCCAAGAAGCTTGAATGTGATACTATGGACATATTGACTTAATGCATGAAGCATCACTTACTGTTGTCTCAGTGCCACAAGGACAGAAGAAACCAGGTAATCAATGATTAAAATATTATTTTTAAAAAAATCTCTTCTTAGGAGAACCTAGGAAACTACAGACTGTAGACTTTGATCTCCATACTGTGACAATTAATAGGAAAAAAAGAAGTTAACAGGCATGGGTAAATTATATATTGGGGAAGAGTGAGTGTGGCTTTTTTAGAAAGAATGGTGATAGCTATTACACAAGAAGGTTATTCATTCTTTAATTCAGTGTAAAAGACACATACAGCAGGATTAATTTGCATGAACATGGTCATCTGGTGTCATTTTGGGTACTGTGGGACATTCTGCTTAGGCTCTGGCTGCTACTTCTGGGCTTCTCACAAATCCTGTCTCATACCTGCTAACCCTATACAGTTGTCTGGGATACCCTAGGGCATCTCTAATGGCCTTGGCTGCATTTTTACAGCTGCATCCAGCCTTTACTGCTCAGGGGAACTTAAAGTGAAATAAGACAGACATTCAATATAAGGTAGGGAAGGCAGGGCAGCACAATCCATTCCCTTCAAAACATTCTTTTGCCTTATTGACACCATACGCCCCCACATCATTTTAAACTGAGCAACTTGGTGCTTTTTAAGAGACATTTTTGAGGATTGATTAGTGTCATTGTACCTGCCTGTATCTCCAGGATTTTTATGGTGACACAAGGTAAAGCGAGGATGATTTAGAAGAGGAGGAGCATAAAACCTTAGTCACAAATCCTGTGAATGTTATTTGGTCCACCTGATGGCCAAGCAAAGAAGTCTATGAACATCATTTTTACAGATATGGAGACTGATGATCAAACAGTTGATTGCAAATCATCCTCTTTTGAAAGCTGTATTCATTCTAGCTTTAAAAATTGGGACATTAAAAATATTGTTTACACCATATTTTAGAGACAAAATAGAAACCATATATTCATATGTCAAAAAGGTAGGGAATATTTATGGACTGTTAGCCCTTTAAATATTACACTATGGCACATCTCAGAAGTGTTAGACACACCACTGAATCATTTTACAACAGCAGTGCACCAATGAGCTTTCACACAGATCTTCACATCTTAACACCACTCTATTTTCTTTGCTTAAATTGGTGAAACCAAATAACTCCTATTAAATAAAATGAAAATCCAGCTTTTTTCTCAGAGTGATGTTTGGGAGTTGCTAATTGGTTATTCTAGAAACAGTCAGGTTTCAAGCATATACACATGCCCCTGTGTTAGTGACAACCATTAATTATACCTGTCCTTTTTACTTGGTCAAAGATGAGACAATTAAATCCAAAGGAGACCGAGGACTTTATTCTCCAGTTGTAAATGTTATATAATTGTTTGCAACTGTGCAAGGTTAAAGGAGCTTCTGGAGGTGTTTTAAATTCATTTTGCATTCATCTTGCTTTTGTGTATATGAATACAAAAGAGACTCAGCCCTCAGCATCCCTGTGTTTTTCCTCTCCCTTCTGTTGTTCTAATTTCCTTTTCTTTTCCTTTTTTTTAGTAATGTGTAGAATTCGAAAGGGGTTTGTGAAAATTTCACTTGTTTCTTACCAGAGTGAGTCTGGTCATAATGAAAACAACCCCATATGCAAGCTAATGGAACAATTTGGGGGATAATTTCTTCAGGTGTGGAGCGTCTGACCTCAGGAGCCTGACAGATATCGCTGCAGCATTATTAGCAGTCACTCAGGCCTCCAGGTGGAATTCAGGAGGCAGGAATGGCCATGCATTTCAATCTGTGCAGTTAACCTACTTAGATTAGAATCTATTATTTATGGTGATTATCAGCCACTGCAGCTCTTGTAAATGGCAGTAGGTCAGTGCTTTGATAATAATTAAGGTATTCATTATAGGATAAAAATGGAGGTCAGCTTCCTTCCCTCTTTTGAAACAGAATTGAACATAAGGAATTGCAAGACTGAAGAAATTACTGCCAGAAAGAAACGACATAGATTTTTTGTCATCTTCTTTATTCTGAAGCTGTGTTTTCACAGCCTTCTATATTCATTGTAGCAGTAAAACTAAAAGGTCCCTAATGCCTTCTTTTAAGGAGTTCATTAGAAAACCGTTAGCGAAGTTTTGTGTATTTTTATTACTACTGCACTCCAGAATGAGACACACAATACCTACAGGAGTCTGAAATATGAGAGAAAATCATACATGCAAAGCATATAAACTTTGTACAGTTTGCTGTCTTTTTTTATTGCACTGCATGATAAAGCCCCCTGTTGTTTGAGCATATACACTACTTTATTCTTTAATAATGCAACTTAAATGTCATGGATGTCTTACAAAGCTTGTGTTTATAAAATTTATTAGACAGAGATATGCTAAATGACTCCTAGGGGATTTGGATATTGCTGAATATTGGAAAACCAATGAAACATAGGTAGGACTAGCAGATTTCCTGCTATTTACCCACTGAACTAAATCAGCCTGAAGATGTACCATATTTACAGATTAAAGAGAAGAAGGGGAAATGTTTGCTTTTTACTGCATAAAATGCCTGTTATGAATTAAAAGTTTTCTTAAAGTTATTAGCAAACTGTCAGGTTTTAATGGAATTAATTTTAGCCAGTGCTAGTGTCCATCCATCATAATATCTAGCCATCAAAAGATGCTCCAGCATATAGGTCAGAGAAGTATCAAAACCTACCAGTATAGTAACAGTATGTAACATTAATATATATTAAAGTTATGAAAGAATAAGAAAAGTAAGAAAAAGTTTTATCATGTACCTATGTTTCATTCTTTCTCTATTCTCTAATATAAGAATTGTACTGGTTTATGAGAGGTTAGTGTTATAATTTGGACAAAATTTGTGAGTGTAAGAGCCACAGCTCAGTTTATCCCACACACGAAAAATGATTTAACTCTCCCTATCTATCCCCAACTTCTTTCCTAGACTTCTAGTGGTATGGAAGTGTGGAAAATATATGCTAACTACCTGCATTTCCTCACAAACCTACAGCAAGGGACTGGAGACTGAGTAGAGAAGAATCGGGAATGGACAAAATAACAGCAAGTTCTCCACAGAATTGCCTTGCACATAAACCTGGGAAGGTGAAACTGGTACTGGTCAAGGTCCTCTGCCAGAATCAAATTACTCCAATTTTAGAAAACTGTTCCTTTCATAGGATGTAAGATGGTCTCACCCGTTTGTGCTGCACATCAACGTCCTTTAAAGACTGGATGTAAGCCCTTGGTTACTATCTGGGTGTGAAACATATTCTGTGTAAAGGCAAGCAATTATTGATTGTCTAACAAGCTGTAAAGAAAAACAAGTCCTTCAGGAAGTATCTTAGAAATGAATACAAATATATTTTATTTTCATTTAATTTCTAGAACTTTGAAAATTCTTTTGGATAAAATTCCTGCCTTAATCCCATTCTAAAACTCATAAAATATGAAAACCCAACATATATTGTAAGCAGATGGCTCTAGGACTGAGCTAGAATTTAGGAGAAAAAAGAAGAAAAAGAGATAAGCTGGTAGATTTCTTAATTCAAAAATGTGGACATAAAATGTAGATAGAAAATGTAGAGGAGGGGAGGAGGAAGGGAGGAAGAAAGAGAAAGAAAGGAAGAAAAGAAGAAAAGAAGGAAGGCAGCCAGGAAGGAAGGAAGGAAGGAAGGAAAGAGTGTGTTTAACCATTACAAACCTTAATCAAAATACAGTCCACATAAATGTTTCAATAATATAAGCAATGAAATCTTTGCACGGTCAGAGTTTCCAACATGTTTGTAATAATTTACCAAGTTAATATTATGGTTGTGTTTTCCAGTAATGTTATGTGACTTCTAAATGAATTCTCTACCAATTCTGATTTGCCATTATCAGAAAATGCTGATTCACTGTCAGTGTAGCATCAGACTCTCAGAATGACTAAACCAAATAGTTTGGCATGATGCATGAGAATAGACAAGTGTTAATGATATCCTCAAGTTTAAATGGAGTTCTCAGGAAACTGTGTGCAGTCTTAGATCACCATTCATTTTTAAATGGAGTTGCTATCGTTATTTTTTTCAAAGAAATAATACTTGAGAAAGGCGTGATCAAAAAACAACCCGTCACAGAAAGTGCACTCCTAGTTAATACCATAACGGGCAGGTTTCCTTATCCCTTCTCTTTTGAGAGCTTAAAAGGATTTTTGTTTGAGTCATTAATCAATCAACATTCAATTTCACTCTTCCACTTGTTCATAGTTAGATTCAAAAATCAGTTATTTGATTCTGAAAACTTTTCTACAAAGCCTTTAATGCTTTATACGTAATAAACAGAAGGGATGGGAATGGTCTACTGTCTTTATTTCCCAAAACTTTCTATCCCATTACATTCTCTTTTCATTTCACTTTTACTGTTTTCAAACCATGTTAAAGTTTCCTAAAGGAAGAGTCAGAATAGAAGACAAAATATTATGAAGCCTACATCATGATTTTATGTTTATTAGTCTTGCTTGAGTTTGGCTAGAAGCTCTCTGCATTGTCCAAATTGGCTTCAGTTATTCCCAAACTTTTAAAGTAGCACAAACCCTAGGGACTAATTAAAGAGGAAAATAAATTCTAAAGGAGCATTTGCCAAGCTTCTATTCAGATGCTCTCCTTGTACTGTATCCTTTCATCTCCCCATCGATAGTAATTTCCACAATGTTAAGAGGAGCAAGTGGAAGATTTTGTTTCTGTTGAAGGGGTTCCATGAAGACCCATTCTGGTGGTTCCCCATGTCACAAAACTACAAGGGTAGATTTTTTGTTTGTTTGTTTGTTTGTTTCCATAGCAACACAGTTCCCACCTGGAGACTGGGATACAGGACTAAATTTCCCATTCAGTTTTACCTATATTTGGGGTTCATGGAAAAGAATCTGAATGAATTTATAAACCTTCAAAGATTCCTTTAGATTCAGATCTCAGCTTTCGATTATCACGGAATTGCTGAGGTTGGCAGGGACTTTGGAGATCATCTAGTCAACCCCCTGCTCAAACAGAGTCAGCTAAAGCAGGTTGCTCAGAGCATGTCCAGTCATGTTTTGAACATCTCCAAGACTGGAGACTCCACAAACGCTCTGGGAAAGTTGGTCCAATGTTCAACCTCCCTTACACTAAAAGTTATTTCTTCTGTTTAAATGGAATTTCCTGTATTTCAGTTTGTGCTCATTGCCTCTTTTCTTGCTACTAGATACTGCCAGGAAGAGTCTGGCTCCATCTTTACTCTCTCCGATTAGGTATTTAGACATAAGATCCGTCCTGAGCCTTGTCTTCTCCAATCTGTACAGTCACAACTCAGCCTCTCCATGTAGCTCAGATGCTCCAGTCCCTTAATCATCTTCATAGCCCTTCACTGAACTCGCTCCAGTATGTCCATGTCTCTCTTGTACGTGGGAGTCCAGCACAGGACAGAGCACCCCAGATATATCTCACCAGTGCTGAGTCAAGGAGAATAATCACCTCCCTTGACATGTAGGCAATGCTCTGCCTAACAGAGCCCAAGAGGCTAGTGGTGTTGTTATTTTCTTTGACCTGTTTGATCCCCTTCCCTAAGCTGTCTTCAGTGTTTTGCCCAGACACCCTCCCATTCTGTTGCTTCACTTCCCTGTATCCACCTTTTTCCTCTGTTGTCTTTCTACTGCAGCGCTCCTGCTTTTGTATTTCTATGAAGTGTAACATGGAACACCCAGTGCAAGTAAAGATGTACAAAGTGTATTTTTCTGTTGATTCTGGCTCAGGCGTTGTATTTCAGAATGGCACAGTGTTACTCCATCAGCCTTCTCTTCCCCCTGCTCTGCCTGGGCTGGGACCTGGAAAGAGGCCCACATGGAGCTGTATATGACAACCCAGGGCAGTGCCTACAGAAGAGGAATTCTCTGCCAAGCTTAGTCTGCCTCACATCCAAGTATAAGGACGTGGGAGTCATTATGCTTTTACATTTATGCCAAAATGAATCAGTCAATTAGTCACATTTCATGTAGAGTGGAATTCAAGTAAATCTTCCCCAAAGTCACCAGAATAGTGTTGTGTTGCAACTACCAGTATGCAATGTTCATGAGTCATGTTATAAATGTTACAAAATAAGCTAAAAATTACGAGATTTTAAAATAGTACCTGTAGAGATTTATTTAGTTTTGTTATTTTTTATTTTCCTTACTACTCCTAAACCTTCATTTTCATGTTTTTTAAATTTACCTCTGAGGACCAGAAACAGGCTATTTTTACTTTGAAATTATAGACTCTGTTATATTCAAGTAACTGCAGTGTCCAATCTTTCAAAAGGACTCCGAATATCATGAGGTTTGGCAATTTTGCCACAAGACTTCATTCCTTTGCATACCCTGACAGGCTGAAAGCAAAGCATAAAACCAATACTTATTAAATCTCTAGTAGCCCATATTTCTTTTTCTATATTGTCTCCCTGAACTGCTATTTTGCTGTCCTTAACTTTGGCCATGTTACCATAAGAGTAGAATACCGGCATGCATTTTTCTGTCCACCCCAAAGCTGATCCAACATGAATAAAGGGAATGAAAACCACTTGTTTTTGTTAACCAGCCAGGCTAGCAGCAGGGGAACATTTTAGAAATGTTCAGAAATGCTAGTTGTTTCATTTGATCCTCATTCTAACAGAAACTCCATATTAAAGTATGAACCTCTAGTGGTTATAACTAATTTTGTAGAATGAGTGATTTGTTGGTGTCCTGACTGCATCAGTGTTCCACAAAGTTATTTGCCACCTAATGATCATCTGCTTCACTGAGAGTTAGGTGCCCAAATATATATTTTTTTATCTGGTTCTGCATTTTCTTCCACTATGTTTATACCTGCACTGGTGAAGTATAAACTCTCAACTACTTTCACAATTTTTAAGAGAGCTCTTGTTGAAAATGCTGTGGTGCTGTCCTGTAAATAATAACAATGACCCTAATGGTTTCAAGGCATTTAACCTCGGATGCCTGGAAAAGGTTAAGAAGATTTAACTTTATAAACCCTGGAAAATCATTCTTCTGTATGTTTTCAAACCAATACCGACTCTGATCATGTTATCCTAGTTCTGAAGACTTGTATTGAGCACTGAAGAGGGAAAAAAGGTGAATAAAACAACACTCCTACACAAACAAAATAGAAAGGGAAGGTCCTTTTGTCGCTTGGCAAATTGAACACTGAAGTGTGGTCACTGGGTCAAAGTCAGCTCTTGAGAAAAATCAATACCATTTACTTCCCAGGGTTTTCTCTTCTTTACTAGGCCCTAGTCTCCAATGGCAGCCAAAATCCAAGTCTGTGCTGGCTCCTCACTATGAGGAATACCCAGATACAAAAGAAAATGTTGACATTTCTTCTGTTTAACCTGACAAATCATCATTCAAACTGTGTAGTCAAACAATGAAAATCAGAGAAAGACCAGTGAAAGCTTTAGACAGTGCATGATCTCACCTATACAATTAAAAGGAAAAACAGTCTCCTGTCTTTTTTTTTTCACTCTAAAGCAAATATCCTACACATTTTCTAAGAAATTAGCCTGTAGCTGTTTCATTTAGACTTTGCCCTTTCTAAAGACTTACATTGTCTTTTCACATCTTGCCAATCAAAAACTGCTGGGAAAATCCTAAAACATGAAATTCAGGAAAACATATAAAATCCAAGATATGATAACAAGTATGCAAAGTCCTGATTTTAAAGTGTTCTGAGGAATCTATATATGCTTAGATTCTCCTTGTAGTAGTTTATATCTAATGCATTCTGTTGATCACATGATTTTCAGAATAATTCTAAAGCTGCCTGGAGCTAGACTTTGGGAATAGTTACTTCCCTATGCAGAAAGGTAAAGGAAATATCTTCTGCACAAGTTACTTGCACATTGAGTCTATGCACACGTAATAAAGACAACTGTAATGTATGTTTATTCCCCTATTCTACCCCCCACCGTGGAGGAAACGGAAAGTAGAAGAGAAGAAAATCAGCAGAACCAACAATCCAGCCTGTAACACATTAGTCATCAGCTCTGAAATGGTATAAGAGAACTGGTAATTTGCAGTGGTTTAAAATATCTGGAGCAAGTGAGGTGACATGGCATGAGGCAGATTCTCTTTCCTGGCCAATACTGAGTCTGATTTGCGATTTGGTCTGCGGGAATAGTTGCATAATATACTCACAGCAGAATGTATTTTTGACTCAGCCAGGTTCCACATTCTCTCTTTCTCAAAGTTATACCACTGTAACATACTAGAATTCCATTATTATTAAAGTCCCCTAGAATTAGTTTAAGAATTTAAAGTAGACCAGAAAAATATAATGCATAACTGATTTGAACTAAAGGACATGTCACTCTATTGGTTTTTAATTTTCAAAGTTTCCATTCATACAGCCTGATTAGTGGTTGCTGTGATGTCACAGAACAGCCTGTATTATTCACAGGAAGCAGCTTGTGCACCTCCATGAAAATAGGACATTTCTCCAACATCCTATATGCTCTAGTGTGCACAGAGAAAATGCAATAATATGTATAATATGCTTATAAAAAAGGATACTTCCTAGGAAATCTAAAAAGACAGTATATTTTAAAAGCTTACTAATTGATTATGCAGGATCTTCGTAGACATTACAAAAATGTAAAAACAGAAAAGAGATCTATGGAGTTGTGCTTGGAGTTGCACCTGCTTTTATTTTTTTATTATTTCCTTGGCAACCTATTAAAATAACTTGGATCTATTTCTTTCTGTTATGTTCACAACTGCCTTTATTCATAGAGGGGAAAGCAGGATTGTTGGAGATGTAGGGCTTGTGATCAAAAGCTGTGTTCAAATTGGTTCCTCTGTATTGCTTACTACGGAGATCAGTTTTGTTTGTAAAGCTGAAGAGGTTGAACAAGGAATGGGGTCATGTAGACACACTCCAGGAAGTGTCACTAAAGGAGTTATTTCTCCTTGGACTCACCTACAGCAAAGAAAGAAGCCTCAGAACTGCCTGAGGAAAAACAAACCCTTCAGTCTCCAGAATTCCATTTTTATTAAAAAGAACATTTCTAAACTTGTGGCACAAAAAAAAGAAAAAAGAAAAAAGAAAAAGAAGAAATATAAACCCCTCATATTTTCAAAGAGGGGCCTAAATATCTCTAGTGTAAAATGCAACTGATGTGAATTATAAAGAAGACCTCATAATCTTGTGATTATAATTTTGGGGAGGAAGTAGGAAAAGCATGACTTTAATGCCCAATTTTTGAGTTATTGGATTTGGCAATACTGAACACTGAGATAAAAGGCCAAAATGTTCATTAGAAAAGTATCATATGGTGAGAATGCATGAAGGAGAAGCATACTTCTACTTTAGGAAAGACATAAAGAAAGTACTATGTCTTTTGTACAGGATGATGAAATTTAACAGTAGGAATCAGGTTAAATTGGTGCAGGTTTTCCACATAGACAGGCAAGTCACAGGCAGGGAGTTTTCTTTGGATTTAAAAATACTCTGCTGATTAAAGAATAAATTCTTCGATTTGGAAATCCTTTACTGATATTCTAACAATATCATTATAGGTAAATAATGCCTAAAAATCAACAACAGTAACAACTGAAACTCATCTTCCTAAAATAGTTTTGTCTAAGAGTAAAACCATAAATCAGAAGGTCAAGGATAGATGTTAAGATTTGGTTAGCTGGCACATGAAAGAATGGATTTATCTCTTGTTGAGTGTCTGCAACTACTTGTAGCTTTATTCAATGGTTGTTTTGATCATATGAACAGTTCTTGTTCCCAGAGGCTTTGCTGTGAAGTTGCCTTTTCAGCTGCTGAGTATGTCACTTTCAAATTGTCGCAGATTTTACTTACATCTGTGTAAAAGCAGTTAAGATTAGATTCTCTTATAGAAAAAAAAAAAAGAAGAAAAAAGTTTGTTAAAATCCTTTTTGGACTTGGTTAAATTTTCTCCATTCCTTTAAGATGTTTATGCCATGTCATCTTAGCTTACATGACAAGTCCTATTTTCTCATCAGTTGCAGTCATTTGGGTAAGAGATTAATTTGATTAACTTTATGTGTCTCTAGTGTAGATATCTGTGGGGAACTATTCTCCTTAGCTCTCCTCTATAGTCAGAGAAGGTTACACAAATACAGTCAATGGAGTCTTGGCCACAAGTCTTTTTTATACTAGAATACATACCTCAAATAAATAAAAGACCTCTTCTTTCCTATCTCTATAAAAAGAGCTGAGGATGGCTATCTCAGATGTAGACACCTACCTGTTACCATCTAGAGTCTGATAAGATGTATACTCTTTTTTTATTAATAATACTTGCAACTATCTGTAATAATTGTAAAAACAATTAAAATAGTAATTTTGACATTATTTCTCATAATTTCTTCTGTTTTCCTAGTATATTGCTCTTGTGCAACTAATTCAGTGCTAACTTCTTTTGCCCAAGAGATTTGCTAAATATTCATACATAGGTTTCATTCGCAGCTTCCTATGGTATGTTCTTATATGTGTTTGGAGATACACAATGTTGTCTCAGGATATTACTATAGGAAGAAGGAAGTCACGCTTTGTATTTCTGTTCTACAACAGACTGGATGTGGTGGGAACTGAGACATCCAATAGAAGAACTATTGGTTTTTGACAGTATGTGGGAAGAACTCTGTTTGTCCAGCAAGGAGGAGCATGAAAAGAGGAGCTATATGAAGGGAAGTAGAAGAGTAATAATTATAGAAATTATACTCCAGAAAGCAGAGGACTAAGTGCGAAGAGCAGGTCAAAGGTGTTCGATTATATTTATGAAGAGACTTGGAGACAAACCAGAAGAATTGGAAGTGAATGGCACATGTATGAACAGGCAGAAGTTTATTTGAGTATCGTAAGTGGTCTATGACAAAAAAAATTAATTTACACTCAGAAAAGTATGTATCTTAATTCATATGTAGTTTTAGGTTGCTTTTTTGTGAGGTCACATAAAGTGTTATTGTCAGACAGATGGTTTCATATTTCCATGAAAGACATTATTTCAAGAGTACTTGGAGGGTAGCATGTAGTTCCTTATTAAAAGAGACATTTTACCATAATGAGAAACATGCTTTTCTTATAAGGCCTGTGTGGGAAATTTTAACAAGCCGTAGCTAACATTCAGTAAAACCAGGGATTGTGAAAGGAAATACAGACGACAGATATGTACCTTGTAGATCAGCAAATGTGGAGTTGCCATTGCTTTTAACAGGTCACAGGCTGTGTGCTAAGCTAACAGCACAATCATCAAGACCTGTCAGGCTTTGTCAGGACTTCTCTTGGCCTGTGTAGAAATTTGTTTTAGTTTGTAACAGCAATTATCTAATGACCATATAACTGTTACTTACACTGTTTTAGCTTTTCCTTTGCTTTGCACAACGGTGCAATGTAACTTTTTGTTATATGTATGTATATTTCTAACTAATGGATACTAATATCAAGTAGAATTTCTGTGCAGAATGAACTGTCTTTGACCCTAGAATAAAATGCAGCTGTGGTGGGTTGAGGACAAAAGGCGTGGGGTGATGTCAAAGACATAGAAGCACGGGCACAGATTGATACTGTAGGCCCAAGGTTACAAACAATTCACCAGTGGTCAATTACTGGTCATCAAAAGCATGAACTTACGGGGCAGGTATAAGTAGCTTTAGAGATAACAAAGTACAAATATACAATACATTTAAAACACATCTTATAAAGTTGGATGTAAAATTAATTTACAGACAAATAAAAAAAGAGCAAGGTGTAGAGCAAGTCTGCTGACAGATGAAAGTGACTCCAGGCAGATCCCAGAGAGAAGGAAACCACCAACACCAGCACCATACCCCTCCAGGCAAAGGTGCTGACAACTAAACACGTGGCCTCTCCCCTGACTGAAGCCATTGGCCTTAAAGAGTGAGCGTAACATCAGAAACATGGGTATACACCAGAAGGTATGCATCATTTTAACTATACACAATTTGAACTCTCTTAGTATCATGGCAGCTGGACTAATAATAATTCTTTGATTAGACTGTTAATACTTCAGCTAGACTAACAGTAAATTATTTGCTTTGTATATGTATGGTATGTTTCTTTTGGCCATAACATTTTGAGCACAACAAACTGATGGGCACACAAACAGTCAGTTCTGTAACTTGGGTACAGCAAATTGGTAGCAGATATTAATCATAATCGTTGTCAGTAGTTCAGCTTTGTAAAACTGTAAATGCCATACAGCCCACAGTGTTATTAATTTGACACAAACAAGCAAACAAATCTTTTCTGATTTTAAGTAAATCTCAAATTTGGGTTGATTTTATAACTGTGAATCATTCACTTAGTCATTATTTTAAAGCATTGGATCTGGCAAGGAAAACCTAAACAGAGACAGAAATTTTCTATCAGTCTTTAGGAGAATATTATTTGTAATTTATTTTTACAGTTAAAACTTCTCAGAACATGTCTATAGTAGTTAGAAAACTTACACTCCAATAACACTGAGCAAGGAGAAACTTTTACACTAGCTGGACAAGTTAGTTTAACAGCAAGAGATGGACAGGGATTGTTCACTTTCTATGCTCTTGTACTGATGCTATCCCTTTGCAAAAGGTGTGTGATGGAGTATCACATAGAGGTTTATAAAATAACAAATGCCATAGAAAAGGTAAATAGGAAGTCATTATTTGCCATTTCTCACAATGCAGAATCTAGGGACCCTCCTCAAATTTCATGTCTCAGTGTGTAATTAAATTGTGGCACTCATTCGCATATAACTTTGAACCAAAAATATAAAATTTTGTATCAGTTCTAAAAGCTATTGGGTTCATTAATTGGAAAAAAATATGTCAAGGACTCTCAAATTCTAAAGACAATTACTGACTCATGAAAGTACTTGTAGTATGTATTAACAGCAGAAGCTACTGGAGTATATTTTCAAAACAGAGTGACAAATTCATTGTGAATTTGCTCAGTTCTTGGTTTTGGCTTCTGCTACTCTGCTACTCTGCTAAATAGCTCTTCCATTTAACTCTCTTTATGCTATATTATAAGATCAGCTTTACTTTGAAAGCATCAGGTCTTATTCTGGCATTCCCCAACACATTGTGTTTTTCACACACAGATTTGAAATAGTTTTGTTACACATAATTTATTTCTTATACTAATTATTGTACATAATTGTTAGTAAAATTTATGATTGCAAAACACCATGGACCAAATAGTCTCCAAACCTATTATTTGAATTATTTATTTTTAATAGACAGGGGTGTAAGATCTGTATTATTTTGATTTTAAAGTTTAATATTTTTTTCATCTGGTTCTGTTAAAAAAAAAAAGCTGTTAAGCATTAAAGCTGTGTTGCTTGTGTGTTGTCCAGCTTTTGAACCTGCTCACTGATTATAACAAAGTTTGACAGATGGACAGAGGTCTGAAAAATGTTAAGTTCTTAGAAATTTGATAAAGTTAAGTAACACTATTAGTATCTCCAATGAAGCAGTTGCTCTGTGAACTCACTTTTTATCAGACACTTGAGAATTTACAAGGCAGCAAGAGGTACTCAGTTTTTCAAATGCTGGAAAAGCTTTGATCAGAGTTCCTGCTTTATTTACCGGAGAACCCAGCCAAGCAGTATGAATTCATAGGAAGTCAGGCTTTATCGGTTCTACTGTGTCCAGAAGGGCTTTTCCTTGCTTCAGCTGAGTCACCCAAACCTGGATTGTCTCTTTTCTACCATTCCCTGCTCACCAGTTTTCCAGGGTATTGATTCAAGTTTTCATGGTTTTTTTGTGTGGGTTTTTTTTTCCCCAATTAATAACTTCAGCATTGCAAGCCTTGTAAAAACTCCCTTTTCAGTCACTGAAGAAGCAAGCAAAGGAATAATTACCAAGAAAAAGATTTTCTTCTCCTTTCTAGAAAACAAAGCAAAACAACATATAGCAGCAGCAAATTACAGTTTTGTTGGGCAGTGTATTGGTTCTTACTACCCCAAATATTTTACAATCTCACAGGGGATTTTAAGCCATTATGTTGCAAAGTTATTTTCTTTATTCTGTTTTTAATTAAATTATTTTACCAGTGTAGGGCCCGCATAACTCATACCAACTTATATGTCCATGTTCATTCATGTTGTTCAGATACCTGCTTCTAACACTATTGGATTATTTTCTGAGCAGTATACTAGGTAAAACCTTTTCATACTTTCATGTTATATTTTTGTTTATTTTTGAAAAAAGATATGTTTCTCCCAGGTTAGGCCAGTGGAACATCTGATGAGGCCAAATACTTTTGCTTACACCTTGAGCAGCTGGTTCCTCTGATGCGATGGGAAAGTCTCAGAATGATCTATGTGACTTCCAGGGCTGTGAGTCCCTTGAGCTTAAGCATCCTCCTCCAACTCAGGATGGAAATCTTTCAATTTAATTAGTTATCCTATGGATATTTCTCTATAACCTCTCCTCTGCTAAATCCCTCCTGACATCTACAAACAAAACCTCACTGCCTTGGAATGAACCAAAACTGATTCCCTGTGACCGATCTCACCAATAAGCTTGTTGTTAACAAAGGCCTTTAGATCTGACAGCGGGTCTGTGCCATGGGGCCTGAGGGTAAGTGCAGTTCCCAGGTCAGGGTCCTCTGCAGTGTGCAGATGCTTCAACTAGCACTGTCTGTTTAATTAATTTCAGTCTGCTTCACCTATTTAAGCTTTTCACTTGCCTGCTGTTTTCCCTATCAATAAATATAAGTAACAGATTATAAAAAGAGAAATTCTGTATAGAGCAGGATGAATCATTTATGCTAACATGATTAATCTCTTTCTGTCACTACACTTGAAGGTTTGTATGCAACACATCAAACAAATAATTTGAGTACATTGTATTCCACGTATAGATGAGGTTTTCATATATAAGCAATACATATGTTTGTAAATACAAAATATACTAGGATATATCCCTCTATATACACACAGCTCTGTAAATATAAAGTATATTAGGATATACCCATCTATATACACACAGCTCTTATCACTAGATAGTTATAAATTTTCCTAATTTCATTTAAGCATGTTACAAAATTCAGCTTTATCAGAATTTGTTAACATTTGTTTGTATTAGAAATCTTTCTGGTTTCAGGCAGACCTGGAACTCCATTTTGTTAAAATGCTACACAAACAAGTAAGTCTATTAAGCTGTATTGGTGGAGCTATACTGACATAACTGTGCCAGCAAAGTGTTTTGAGTGCAAACCCTGACCGTATACAAACAAAATATGCTTTTCTAGGACAACTGAGCTACCTTTTCCAGATCCATATCAGTATTAGGACTTTACTTCTTCAGCATAAATAGTCCTGTCTATATAACAGTCATATAAACAAAAGCATGGTTTTATAAGGTGGGGAGAACAGGCATACGGCAACTCACCCCCACTGGAAAAGAAGGTCTTGATCCCATCTGCTCCCTGTCCTTGGATGGGCTTCCCCATCATCTGGGAAAACAGTCTGGTCTTGTTGGACCTCTCAAAGAACTGATTTAACTCATTGACCAGAAGAAACTCGTTAGTTAGTTTTCTGCCTGCTTAGTTAAACAGCCCCACACGAGACTGGGAAGAACACTAGAGCTGACACAAGGGAGGAGGGGAATCTGTATGACCACGAGTAGGGGCAGAGGGAGAGAGGCTAAGGCAAAGAGGGACAAGAGAGCAAGACTGTCCTTTCTCAGTATAGTAAATGATGAGATAAACACAGCTGCATGTGGAAGCACAGCTCAGGCATTTTGTATGATCATAACCCAGCAAGTGGGTACTGGAGCCATAGCATTGAAGCGTGACAGTGTCCAAAAGACATGGTGACAATAATTAGGTGAAGGAATATTGCCTGGTTTTGAATCAACCCTTTTTGTTTTACTTTTTGTCTGACTTCAAAAATGTAAACGTATTAATAACTGTCACAGTAGCCCATTACCCTTTTAGGAGAGAATAATGCTGCTTCCTTTGTTGTGGAGCTTATAACCACTAAATTCTCATCAACAATCTTCTGAATGTGATGGAATACTGTAAAAAAATGACAACAGGAAAAGTCATTGTGCTACTAAAATATCAAAGTGTGGGAAGTTATAAGAAAGTTACTTTTCATTACTTCATCACAGTGTTGCAAGATGTGGGAAAGCAATGCAGCTTTCTGTGAATATCTCCAAACATCAGTTTTCCGTGTTACAAGAACGATGTTCCTTGAATATGAAGTGGGACACAGCTCTTGAAAATGACACGTAAAGCTAAAAACAGGAAGAAACTCAGTAAATGGACGTGTGACTAAGGGAGTCTGAGAGTCTTTTCTTCCACTCAAGGCATAAAACTTTCAGGATGGGGACGCTTTTTCTAACTCAGAGTTAAACAGAATAATACTTTTTTCCTCTACAAAAGATAGCAAATGAAAACATTCCTTCAGTGTGATGAATTTTGGTCTTCTAAATGGAGGAAAACACATGTAAACAATTGCACATCCTTCTTCTTTTGTCTCTGAATATCAGAACATTAATTCTCCTTTCAGTTTTCATCTGCAATATGGAGAAAATGGTTCTTAACCTCAAGGTCCAGAGATAAAAACCCTCTAGTTTCTAAATATTGATAACATCTTTTAAAAAGAAATGGCTCCACAGTGCAAATGTGACACATCTTAGGTATCTCCGTAAACAAAAAAATATGGTTTAAAAATGAGCACTGACACTTAGCTCTAAACCAGCTTTCCTCAAAACATAGTCAGTTAAAATGATCAAATTTAATTTTCATTTTATAGTTTTTATTTAATAGAATTTTGGCAGACAGACCATATTTTAATTAACTCTCTTGTTAATATTTACCAACATTTTTAGCATACATGGTTCATCCTGTTCTCATCACTTTTCACTGTAAGCCCAAAGCAGCTGACCTTGCTTTGCAGAAATAGCTACCCAGAGCAAGCAAGCTGCTCTTCTGGAGTCTAATACTTTTTTTCAGCTGTCGGCTATGTAAGTAGCATTTTGCTCTAATTTGTCAGAGCAACAGAAGAATCCCAATTATCCAAGTGATTGAAAGAATATTCAATAAACTACTTTGTTATTTGCATATTCTAAATAAACCTGCTGCCATATTTCTGTGAAAGGTTCTTTCAAATTAATAAAACATCATAGCATGACAGGTACATTCATCTACAGTTGATGGATAGTGACGAGATGACAAGCAGCAGTGAAACAGTTAAAAATGTTGGCATTTCAATTAATCTTCAAAGTTAACTCCTCCAATTAAGATGAGTGGAAGATGTCTAGAATTATATTAGTGCTGTTGTTTCAATCTTTCTATACACACAAAGACAAAAGTACATGCATTTACATTATTAAGGCTATCTTTTCATCCAAATGAATAACCAAACTTTGGATCTTGGAATACTGGATGAGGAAAAGTTTAAGAACATTTTTTTCCAGTAATAGTTTTCTGTGGTCCAGTAAAATATTTTGCCATGAAAACTTTCCAGCTCTTCACCACTTATATCTGACTCTTAAAAGCCTTATATTTGAATAAATACCCACAACATTTCAGCTGGAGAAAAGTAAGTACCTAGTGTGACAGATAAAGAACGTTGTTTTAGTCCCTCCGTATGAGGTTTCTCAGAAATTCACGTGGCTGGTGTGGAATTTAGTAGCTTGCTAGCTGCATGGTACGTGTTTCTGGGAATGTCTGGCATTTCTCACTGCCTCCTGAATTGATACAGGGTGCTATATGAGGTCCTGACTTTCAAAGACCTGCAGTGCCCTGGCACTGACTGGCATGAAAGGCTGCTTTTCACCCAGAGAGCCAGGGAGGTTCCTCAGCTGGTGTCCAGCTTGCACAAAGGGAAGGTCTGCTTGGGCTCCTGCTCTGCTCAGCCTTCTCCCACAGCATACATTAAGAAGCTGGCAGCTTGGTTTTGGTCTCGTTTTGGTTTTTTTTCTGAGGTGAGTGCTAGACTGGTAGGAAGCCAAAAGAATGAAATATGATTTGAATTCGGAATTCTGTGTTTACTCATTATGTGCACTCTAAGGGTGAGTTTTTACTGGATGCAGGGACTGGGATCCAGCATGCACTTCTCTCCATTCCCACCAGAAACAGATTTAGCTCACTCTGGAGAGGAACCTAGACCTAAATTAACACATTAGAGTCATAGAACTCTAACACTAAACAAGTGTTAATAACAACGTGACAGTACAGACAAACAGCAAGAGCTTTAGTTATCCTGCAGATCCCAGTAGCTCCACAGTGCTACAGTACAGTACAAGAAAGAAATGATTCAAATTTGTACAGCAATGCCTGGATGAAGGGGTGAGATGAAGGCTTCATAGAAACAGTAAAATCAGAAGCAGCTGTACTGACCACCTACAGAAAGGAATTTTTGCTTTCATAATAAATGTCTATGCATGCAAAGTAAGTAAAGAACCCTGAAAACAAATTACTCTTGAGGTAACAGATATATGCTCTCAAAATGAACACCTAACATTAAGCCTACTCAGTAAAATATTCACCTCATGCATTAGAAGTGTCTGTATTTTATTCTACTTTGACCACCTAAGTGGGATTTGCTGTATGCTAGACATTGAAACTGTTCAGATCATCAATGGAGAGAGATAGCCACCTCAACCTGGGCATGCGCTCCTCAGAGAAGACAAACCTCCTTTTGGAGGTACAGTCCCTCCCTACAGAGAGAAAGGAGCCTGTATGGCTAGCTTACATCAGAAGCTTAGCAGCTAGATAGCTGGATCTGGCTGAGCTGAATCCCACCCTGAGCTGGTGTGCAGCTCCTCTCCCTCAGCCCTACACGGTTCAGGAGAAGCCGCAGCTGTGCATTTATTTCTTCTTTCTTCAGCGTTGGTGGGATCTTGGCTCCATACAATCTTTCAGCAGGTTTATTGGACACAGCTGAGTCAAGGGGGGAAGGGGGGGAAGAGGTTGTAATTTCTTCTGGTATTGGACCAAAGTAAATCTGCTGTCTCCTCTTTCTACAGCAACGAACTTGGAGGTATATTTCTGCATCACATCACCTTTCTGGATGACTCAGGACTCAGCCTAAAATCACAAGATATTCCTTACGTAGAACCATTTCTAAAAATAATTTTACACTTCTTTTTTCTTACTCCTCAGTTGTCAGTGGTGAAGGATCTTTTTATCTTAATCATTCTTTGTCTGCACTTTATTTAAGAGGTAGTCTGTAGAGCTTTCAGCGTTTCTCCACGCTGCTGAAACTGGAACAGATTTTTCACATTGGCTGTACTCATTGTTCCATTTCTCCTAATAAGAAGAAAATACCTCCTCACAAAAGCAAACTGTTGTTTTGCCATCTAATTCTCTCTGTTTCTCTTATTAAAATAAGAATTTATTTATACTATATTTAATTATGTTCTCTGTATGACTCTTCACTGTTTCACAAGGCTCAGAAGATTAAAAATTTTATTGCCTTTCTGTTTATTTATTTGTCTATTTTCCATCCGCTACTTCATTTAGTTAGTATCCTCAAGTTTAAAACAAAATATTGTATTTACTTCAACTACTACCAGAGAATTTTTTAGGCATCATTTTCGAATCTTTCTGTCAGGTCCCATCAATGTCTCAGATAACTTCATCACAGAAACAATTTTTCCTCATCATAATTTCTTCTGCTAGACTTCCTTCCATTGTAATGGGAACTTTTTTCTCTGCCAGCAATTATTAGCTTTAGCAGAAGACTTTGCTCTTTCTTGCAGTTTGACATTGCAACAACTTGTTTCCCCACTAACTTACTTTTCCCTTTCATTTTGTGGGTTGGAGGGAAATAAAAATGTTAATGTTTTATTCCTTCCCTTCAAGGATGTAATGTCAGAGTGCAGTCCCATGATTATTTCATACCTTTCTTTTACTCCATTTAAAACTGTTTAGTAAAGACATGTTTGAAAGGCAGATATAGAACCAAAAATAGATCAACTTGGTTCAAGTAGAGTTACCCATTGTAATTATATTCCCATATAACATCATAAAAATTGTCCATGACTCAGTAATATGAAATGGTATAGGAATTATTTGCAAGAATTTTATTTGCTCTTTCTATAAAATCTGCATGTTCCCTAAGAGACTTTTTCCCAAGGAATACAGGAAATAAAGAGATAGGCATATTTTTGACAGAGATAGTTGCTATGCACAGAAGTGAACTTTTTCACCTTCTCTTAATTCCTGGAGAATAAAAAAAGGTTTACTTCTGTTATCAGTCTGAAGTGGTTGCTGCCAAGTAAAGCTAATTTCATAAGTGCTTCTGTTGAGGACGTTTTCTGCTCTCAACTAGAAAAAAAAATCAAAGCATTTTAGTATAAGAAGTGTATTATTTTATTTTCCTCCTTCTTCTCCTTGTTCTCCTCATAGAGATTAAGAGTATAAGGTCAGTAGGGATCATTAGATCATCTCATCTGACCCCTACATTTACTAGTCAACCCTTGAATTTCTCCCAGCAGCAGTATTGACTAAAGTACATCTTGACCAATTTAGGCCATGCCTCATTCACAGTCACCTCTTTGTGCCTCATCGTAGCACACAGTTTCTGGAGGGACAGTTTCTTTATCTCTCAAAATTTTTCAGTAATTCGTCTAATTTTACAACATTCTTTTAAAACGTGGACTCTATACCTACCCCTCATACCATATACTTATCACGTGGGCAGAGGAAACTCTGCAAAAGGATTCGTTGCGCCTGATATAGATATCCACTCCACAGACATCTACAACTGAGATGATAGTCAGAATCTCTTTACAGACAACTGAGAAAAACAGGCACTTTTAGGGCATGACTCATTTAGCCTATTTTAAAAGCCTGTGTTAGGACAACATGAATCATATCTCATTAATGTAAAGAGAGGCTGCAGAACTTTTTCAGATGTTGGATGTTTTCTACTCATTACTACCCTGTTTATGCACTCCAATTGTATTACCTTTTTTTTTCTTCACTAGTACTAGTGAGGGCTCTTGTTGATTTGCTTAACTAATATGCCTCCTAAATTCTTACAGAATCTCTAATTTCCAAAAAGTTATTTCCATTTCTGTAGTTATGGCTATGATCCTTGTACCAAAATGCATTCAGTGATGATTCCTCTTTGACTGATATTTGTTTGTACTACAATAGAAGCTGGAAAGCTTAAAACCCTGTTTGACTATGTCAGACCTAAGCAGGAAGAGTTATAACCTCTGTCCTGACTGGCTAACAATTTAAATATATGAGAAAAGGAGAGCAAAAAAGAAATGAAGACTAATTTCAGGGAAAAAAAAAAGCTACGGAAAAAGTTATATTAATAAGGATCTGCTATTTTTATCCCATGAAGTACCTAGTAGATCACAATGTCAGCCATCTTTTTAGACTTTGTTTGTTTAGTATTTTTTTTACAAAATAAGTTTCATAGAACAAGCTAAAGTACATACCATCTAATTTTTCATATTTTAGAATAAGAAATTATTAGAAATATTCCTGATTTTTAGTTTTTCAGCAGAAATGTGCTTGCAACATTCATCTATAACACAAATCAATCCTATTTTTTAAAAGATTTTGGCACATACATTCCAGTACAAGATGGCATCAAAAGTTACATAGTTTGTCCCTTTAACACCATCTGTTGTGCTTCAGTATAATTATAAAAAAGGAAAAATTATAAAAAGAAAATGAATCAAAATTATAAGATATCTTAAAAAATGAATTTTAGATATGCAATAGAGAAGTGATAAAAAATACTGTCATTTCTGGGCGGTTATTCAAGATCTCATACTAATACCTGTTAAAGAAACTAAGTAACCCTTAGAAGGTAGCAAAGGGCTTTGAATGGATAAAAACATTGGTTGAAAGACAGAAAAGGACTGTTTGTAGGTTAGTCATTTTCCACAATGAAGGAAGGTCACCCCTGCAGTAGGTCAGAGATCTCTGCTGGGACCAATGCTGTTCAACATATTCATAAATAATCTACAAAAATGAAATTAAGATATTTGTTAATTGTTTTAGTTTATGCAAGCAGTGTAAAGAAGAGGGCTGCCTGTAAGAACTGCAGGCAAATTGGGTATCTGGGCTTGACCAGTTGGAATTCACTGTAACTGAACATAAAATGAAACTCGGGAGAAAATGGCCTTAACCTGATGACCTGGAACAGGGTCTTCAACCTGCAGTAGACAATTTTAGGAAAATGTCAGATCAGTCCTGTATGATGACCAATAAAGCAAGTAGCAAGCTACTGAGACAGGAATAAAGAACTCAATAGGAAAGGTCATTACACCTCCATACATCCATAGTGCCCCTGCTGGAAGACTGACTAAATAAACAAGGATTCCTAGCGGGAAAGGGGGAGATCTGTCATGTGTCTCAGAAAATATAGGTGACATGGAGAGGTTTAATAAAGATCAGCTGTTCTCTCTCTCTTCCATTAAAAGAACTAGGAGCTGAAGACCATAAGCAGGATTTTTAAAGGAAAGAGACAGTCCATCTCAAACTACGTAGTGAAGATGCAGAACTCCCCAGTGAAGAAACCTATGCATACTAAAAGCTTGCAGAGCAGCCTGGACAAGTTCATGGAAGTCAAGGTCTTTACAATGACTTTGTCTTATATTATCAAGAAATTATTGAGCCACCAATCATCAGAAATAGAGAAAGTAGTCAGCAAAATACTACTGTATGTTCTGCCTGTTCTTGTATTTTCTCCTAAGCCTCCATGCACAGCCACAACAAGGTGCTGTGTTTGATGGAACTTGTTCTGACCCCACAGTCCTCAGGAAAGTGATATAAACCCTCAGAATTCAATAAAAATATTATTTAAACCATATAGCATTTTATAATATGATTGTATCATTGCATTTTTAAGGGTGAATTTAAGAAATTACATAAGAATAAGTAGAAAAATTACTTATTTTAAGTATTTTGATAGCAAAAAGAGGAATCTAGTTATAATGTATCTCATTGCAATTGAGGTGTTTTTTAACATCTTTAGGGCAAGGACTGTATTGTAATCTACAGGCTGTAGTTCCATAAAGTCCATAATATAAATAAATTACAATAGTTAAATAGTGTACAGCAGAAATAAAAATAATAGGAAAATCAAACATATAGTAGAAAGCTCTGCAGAAACATTTGATGTAGAATGTAAATGACTGCTGGAGCTGTTAACATTCAAATTAGAAAAGCATGCAAAGCCAATGTCTATATATAAAATGTGAACCAACAATGAACTTTAATTATAATTATATATATATATTGAAATCCCCTGCACTAGATAAACTATTTGAATGTGTTTGTTATAACTACAAGTCATTTAAATAGCGAAGATAGTGAAGATGACATTCGGAAAAAAAACATAGTGGAATTTTTGATGCTGAGATCCTGTGCTGCTTCTGCATTCATAATATGGTAGTAAAAAGGTCCATATTAGATGATGAGGGTGGGTGGGTCAGCCTATGGAAATGCAGAAGCACAATGGGACATAAATGCAGATTCAGAACAAAAATAGTCTGAGGACAAGCACAGCTAATTAATGTAGCATTCTTCTCCTGTGTGAGTCTCTGTTATGTGTCATTATTATTGTGCTGAAATCTTGTAGTCAGGAGACCTCCCACAGCTAATTTGACACCTCTACATTCTGAGATTGCTACCCAAAGACTGTTTGGCCTGTTGTAATGAATAAGTGTTTGCTTTCTGTTCCAAGTACTATGAAAGGAAACCACCGTTCCATCCTGTCTCTACTGGAAGCTCTTCACCTGCTACTTTGCTGTCTTGTGGATCATTTTCACAGTTACTTATTTGTGGCAATTCTAAATAATCTAGATGTAATTAAACAGTTTAAGAACGTCTTTGTTCAGGGAGAAAAACATACTTTAATTTCTAATATTTATTAAAATATGCACAAATAAAAATATCATCTTGATTATAAACATAGAGAGAGGTTAAAGGCATACATGATATGGGGAAATTAGATAACCACCTCTCACTGATGTTCAATGAGAACTGGGTGCTTAACTCTGGTTTATGTCACCTCACCAAGCCTATGCTAAGGCTAGTCATGAGGAAAAGCTTTCTAGTGATACAGACAGTGAAACACTGCAAAAGACTGCAGGACAGCTGGAGTAGACTGCTGACCTTTATTGTTGGCAATTGCACAAACATCTGTCTCCGTGACCTAAGATGATCCTGTATTGAGGCAGAAGGATAGATTAAATGAACTTCCGCTGTCCCTCCCAACCCTATAAATCTGTAATTTTATTCGTTGTATTATTTTTCTCTAAGTCAAGCTTTTAAGGTTCATGGGCTGAGGAAGAAACCTATATGGAAGAAAGTAAAGATAACACATTGCAGAACTGATAAATAAGAATGATTTTACAACACGAAGTATAGAAGAAAAGAATACTGACAGTGGAATTTGTTGAGATAGTCAGTTCAGTGTGTTAATTTTTGATCAGTAGGATTATTTTAGATTTTGATAAAAGAGGAGAGTGCTACCGTAGCTAGCTGCTACATCAGCTTATATCAGCGACAAATATGGGGTGGTACCTCTCCAGATATTCAGTTCTCCCAAACGAACGAATGAATGAATGAATGAATTCTGAACAAAGCCCCAGAATGTCTTTTAATTAAAGGTGAAGAGGTTGAGAGAAATACTTAAAACACAACTATACTGTAGAAATAAAGATCTGTAAGTAGGTTTTCTTTTGTCTTTGTTGAGAATCAGGACTCTAGGGTATAAAAATGATGTCATTGTCTTGAATTTAATGACGTTTTCATTCTAGGTTTCAACCTAGAAAATGCCACCTGATTAATACTTCCTGGTATATTTTCTTTGGTGAAAGCTGTGAAAATCAGAGACTGTTATTTCACATCTTTCTTCACTAGAGGACATGGATGGTTACAAAAGCATCTTCACAGCTATCTGCAATTCCGGCAATAGATTAGAACAGCCACATATACAGGAGTGCTAAATGAATTACATTTATCTGACATTAACATTTGAATGGATATGGACAATGGGAATGATAGTTATGCCTGGATGATTCATAATCAATGTCCTTTCCCCTTTTAAATTTATGGAGAATGAGTGGAACACTTAGCAAAGAGAGGTTCAACAAAGCAGTTACATCGAGAAGGCCAAAAACATATAATAAAAGCAAACTATCATTGGAAAAAGTAAATCTCTAATTCATGCTATGAAAATCTTAGTATAAAACACTTTATGACAGTGTTTCAATGGCAGTCACTTCAAAAACATTTTCATGAATGCTGGAGAATATTTACTGAAGTTAAAATAACTTTTTTTGCAGCTCCTTAGATACGGTTTCACTTGGAAAATATGGACATGCGAAAATTGGTAGACTCCGAGTATATCTATTCAGAGGTAATAATGGAATTCACTAATAGTGAATTACTGCCAAATACTCTTTAAAAATAAAGGATGCAAATCCATTGCAGGCAGGCAAGAAAGAGAGAGAGAGGAGAAAGAAAGGGGAGAGAAAGAGAAAAGAAAGGAAGGAAGAAAGGAAGGAAAGAAGGAAGGAAGAAAAGAGAAGAAAAGAGAAGAAAAGAGAAGAAAAGAGAAGGAAAGAAGAGAAGAGAAGGAAAGAGAAGGAAAGAAGAGAAGAGGAGAAAAGAAAAAAGAAAAGAAAAGAAAAGAAAAGGAAAAAGAAAGGAAGGAAGAGAGAAAGAAAGAGAGAGAGAGAGAGAAAGAGATAAAACAGATAACGAGACAAAGTAAAAACTTTTAAAATCACAGAAATTTGTGAAGTACTGATCAGAATCTGGTGACTGCTAGTTTCTGAAAAATAAGGTCACTTTAGGACATCTCTATTTGAGGATCACACAGTTAATTTAGAAAAAAGTATCATGATTTCATTTATGCAGATGGGTTCTGGCTCTTTTTTGTTCCATCACTGCTTCTGAGGAGAAAATAGCTTAGCAGGAACTGGTGACCAAAATCCCTTCAGACTGCCTGAAGTCTTGCTAACATCATCATCTAAAACGATAGTTTCTTCTGGTGCAAAACTGGGATTGCTATTAAGCAGTTTGTTAAAATGACTGTTCTGAATTTTAAAGGGTTATCTGGCCAGCCTATGTTGCCAGTGAGATACCAGTCTCTTATCAAAAGCTACATTATTAAGTAAGTTGATATTAGAACAATTTGTATATTCAACAGAATATGTGTATTCAACAGAAAATATTTTGTATATGTGTGTGTGTTTACATCTGTATTTATAGACACTACAAAAAATGACTTAATATATGGTCATTAAATATGAAAAATAATTTTAAAATACCAAACTAAGATAACTAAGTACCATTGAATGACTTAATGACCTAGTTACTTCAGGTAATTTTACTCAAAATACATCCCGTAGTAAAAACATTTCTCAGATTTCCAGGGAAATATATGAACAAATCATTTTTTTAAAAGGCATTAATAGGCTGAGAAGAAAATTTGAGACAAACAAAGTTTTGAGAATTTGAAATTTTGTGAGACTTGAAATATCTTACAAAATTCAGACACTTTTTAGAAATTTACTTTCAATACTTTGAAAAAAATCCAGCAATAGTAAAGGTTTCTATTGTTTTTATTCCTTTGATATAGAAACTGTATTTAGATTTCATATTAACTTGTATCAACAATATAAAGAAAAAACAATAGACATTGAAGTATAGTAATAATAGGAGATATGAAATTGCTTTGCATAGTTTCATAGTTTCGGCATTTACTGTTACTTTGAATGAAGCTATATTTGAACTGACGAAATGTTTGTTCTTCGCAGAATTCTATAGTTAACTCTATTCCCTCTATTTCTAGCAGCCATTACAGTTAAGAATGTTTTATACCTTTTACCTCCCAGAGTTTCCTGTTAGATCACAGGCTGTATTTGCTTTGTTAGCCATTTATACTTTCCAAAACCCAAACACCTTTGTAAGAACTGTTCCTCTCGGTCACTTCTTCCAGCCTTCAGACCCCTGGGTCACAGGCTGTCATGTCTGCAATAATTATATATAATTTTATAAAAAGTGTCTAACCTCTTGACTCCTTGTTTTCTTATTTTATGCAATAGAAATAACCAAAATAAAGTCATGTAAAGCACCTATAACAACTGGAGAAGAGCATTTCAGTGGTAATGCGACACTTCAGTAATTAATTGTCTGTAACAGGCCTAATCAGGTGGTCTTGATGAAAGGTATGTTTTTTTTCTACTTATTCTGAGTAGGGTTATTTCATAGTGTACCTAATGCATTCACGGGAAAATGCTCCAGAAACACAAGTCATTCTTGTATTACTATGTCTAGCAACAACAGAACTCTGGAAGTCTATCAGCCTGCAGTCATCTCCAGAAGAGTCAAAACCAATATAAATCACCTCTGAAACTTTTAAGAAAGCCAAGGACGAGATGCTCTGATGACTCTCTTACAGCTTGGAACTGAGAAATTCTTGGCTCAAAGTGCTGACTTTTAGCCAAGGTGCTGTACAGTAGGTTTACTTTTTGGCATGTTATAATCACCTCAGAAAAAGTACAAGGTGATCATAGAGAAAAGGTTGAGGTAAAACAAGGGCAGAAAAAATAAACAGTTATGACAGAGAAAAAAAATCTATCGAGTTCTAGCTGTAGCGAACATTTTCTTCTTAGATGAAGGGACTTAACTGTATGCTAGAAAAACCTTTCTTCTATCAACATTACAGATTGTACTTTGTGACAGATCTCAGTTTTATGCTTTGCAGCTGTCTGAGTAAATTAAGTATGAATAGACATAGTCCCCAGGATTTGGATTAGACTGATGTTAGTTTTCAGCGCTATACTTCAGTAAATTTTGGTTCTTTGATACTACAACATCAGTGGACATCAGAAGTGTTAATGTGTTTAGTCTAACAACCATGTAAGAGATTGATCCCTGCAAAGGCAGAAGAGCTCAAGCACCAAAGTCTGGATTGGGATTGAGACAGAGAGTTACTGTTTGCTTAAAGTAAATGAATGGAAATGATCCTATGTTCATTTAGGATGAAATGGTGCTATTGGAAAGAATTTGAAATTTGATAACTGTACTATTCACAGAAATAAAGACAAAAATGTGTAAGTTTGCAAAATTGTGGACTAGATGACCTAAACATCTTAAAATACGATCCAAACATAATTTTAATTAACAAAGACTCCCTTACCTGACATTACTACAGTAATGGAATCCTAGAAAGTAGAAAGTATTATCTGAAGTTCAGATAAAAGAAATCCCCTCTTGTTTTTTTTTATTTTTATTTTTGTTAAGTAAAGCATGATTAGACTGCAAAAAATCCCTGGTATTTTATTGCTTTTTAAAAGACGTATCTGAGGTATCTTGTATTAAAAATTCACCACAATACAAATATAACTGTCAGTTCTCTTGCTCTCGTATTTTTATTTTGGGAATACACATAAAGTATGCATGTGCTTCATGAATATTGTTTTTGTTTTATTTTATGTAAATGGGAAAGCCATGCTCCAAATTCTACTTACATGGTTTATTTTTTGGACATATTTCAAAGGATTGGTCTATGAACATAATTTCAGAAATAAGTATGGTCTTATAGCTATGAGTATCATCTGTTAAGTCTTAAGTCTGCCAACATCTCTTGCAAGCAAGAAATTAATTTCTATAAGGCCTTTGACACAGTCCCCACAATATCCTTCTCTCTAAATTTGAGAGATACAGATTTGATGGGTAGACTGTTCGGTAGATGAGGAATTGGTTCAATAGTCACATCCAGAGGGTAGTGGTCAACAGCTCAATGCCCGGATTGAGATCGGTGACAAGTGGTGTCCCTCAGGGGTCCGTACTGGGACCAGTACTGTTTAATAGCTTCATCAATGACATAGAGAGTGGGATTGAGTGCACCCTCAGCAAGGTTGCTGATGACACCAAGCTGAGTGCTGTGGCTGACACACCTGAGGGACGGGATGCCATCCAGAGGGACCTGGACAAGCTCCAGAAGTGGGCCCATGTGAACCTCCCGAGGTTCAACAAGGCCAAGTGCAAGGTCCTGCACATGGGTTGGGGCACCCCCTGGTATCAACACAGGCTGGGGGATGAAGGGATTGAGAGCAGCCCTGAGGAGAAGAACTTGGGGGTACTGGTGAATAAAAAGCTGGACATAAGCCAGCAGTGCGTGCTCACAGCCCAGAAAGCCAAACGTGTCCTGGGCTGCATCAAAAGAAACATGGCCAGCAGGTTGAGGGAGGTGATTCTGCCCCTCTACTCTGCTCTTGTGAGACGCTGCCTGGAGTACTGTGTTCAGCTCTGGGGCCCTCAGCACAGGAAAGACATGGACCTGTTGGAGCGGGTCCAGAGGAGGGACATCAAGATGATTGCAGGGATGGAACACCTCTCCTATGAAGAGAGGCTGAGAGAGTTGGGGTTGTTCAGCCTGGAGAAGAGAAGGCTCTGGGGAGACCTTATTGCAGCCTTCCGGTACTTAAAGGGGGCTTATAAGAAAGATGGGGACAAACTTTTTAATAGGACCTGTTGTGACAGGACAAGGGGTAATGGTTTAAACTACAAGAGGGTAGATTCAGACTAGATATAAGGAAGCGATTTTTTACAATGAGGGTGGTGAGACACTGGCACAAGTTGCCCAGAGAGGTTGTAGATGCCCTATCCCTGGAAATATTGAAGGTCAGGTTGGACAGGGCTCTGAGCAACCTGATCTAGTTGAAGATGTCCCTGCTCATTGCAGGGGCGTTGGACTAGATGACCTTTAAAGGTCCCTTCCAACCCAAACTATTCTATGATTCTATGACTAACCCCTAAAATATACAAGAGATAGAGATGTGATCGTTATTTCATTTTTATTATTATTCAATGAGTTCCCATTTGACACTCACAAGTAGCATCGATAAAGGATAGCATAGTACTAACACTGCCAAAGTGACAATATAATCTTATCTAAAACTGGCTTTAATTACAACAGTAATCGATTAAAAACCTGGCCTTACTGCATACAGCATGCTTCTTAAAGACAGGCAGGTTATTGGCCTGACTTGTTCCAACTTCCATCTACAGATAACCCCACAGGTGCTCTCTCCTCAGCTTTCACAGTGTGCCCGATGTGTACACAAATGTAGAGATCTGGCTAAAATTTGACAAGGAGGAGCCTCTCTTGTTAGCTTGGATGGAGGAAGCTGCATTCCAGCAGACGTTTAAAAGAAATAGTACTACATTCTTTGCATATCATTGCAAAAGTGTTGTCAAACATAAACAGAAAGGCAGGGACTATGAAATTCATAGTCAGTGTTGCACCACCCCCAGGCAATAGGAGAACAGTAATTGAGCTTTTGGAAGGTAATTACAACCCTTTGATATATCAGAGGTGATGCAGGTTGCCTCCTTTGCTTGGCCCACCACAGAAGACTTGAGTTGCTTGCTGGTTTCCGTGAGTTAGTCGAGTGAATTGTTTTCTCCAGTGTTTGCCTAAGGTTAGTGCTTAACTTCACTGGGATGACTGGGCAACACCACTGTGCCTCGAAGACTAGCAGAAATGAACAAAATTCAGATCTGTTTCCAAGTCTTCTGTGTGGATGTTGAAATGAACCAAAGCTGTACGAGGAAAGAAGAAAGAACATAATATAAGTGTGCAGAACAATGAACAAACATGCAAGTTCAGCATTGGATGACTGTCTTGTACCATGTTTGTACCTTCCAGATTTTTTTGGTCCATATATCACAGTCCTTGTGACATATTAAGAAGATACATGTAATAAAAATGGATCACATCAGCAGACAAACTGTTAATGGCCCGGGATCAAATTATTACTTATGCATCAGTGTATTTCTTCTCCAACTTAATGAGTGTTGGTTCTGGGTGCTGAAATTAAATAGAATTATGGGAAAAGATTTACATCTTTTGTCTGAAATGTACAAACTGGTGTAGCCAACACCTAGACTCAAGCCTTCTTTTCAGCAGGCACTGAAGGGATTTTCGTGGTTGTTTATCTCTTCCTTTATGCACAAATTTCTTACTGGAATCAAAGCAAAGACTTAAAAACCTACTATGCAGATCAGAGAGAGCAACAGAATTTAGCCCCACGTTTGTAAATATGTGTCATTTTTTATAGGCAGAAGTTAAAGGCGACAAAATTTACTGTTTTAATCAGTCATTTGACAACACAGGGCTCAGAAAAGCAATTAACAACATATGAAGCATAGAAAAAGCACACACAATTAGGAAGACAAACAATAGAATAAAGACTATCTCCTCTGGAGAAAAGTAAGCTGTAATTTCGCTGCCACCTGAATTTGGCTCATTACTGAAGAGAGTGCTAAAGATCTCCCTAATGACAGAAAATCATCAGACCGTAAGGAAAATATATAATACTACATCTGCTCCATTAAGAATGGCAGCTATAATTCTTTTAAACATAAAGCTTTAGCTTGAATCAAATAACTTAATTTCAGTCTATCTAGAAATCATAATCCTACCACTTCTTAAATGTCTGTGTGAACTTTAGCAGCCTAAACCCACTTTAGCTCAGTAATGCTTTAGAAAGACCAAATCCAAGTTAAAAGAGGGAATTCAAAATCACAGGATGAAAGTAATTTCTTAAGCTATGTTTGCTAAAATTTATTCCATGACAAACTAGAGTCCAATCCAGATTGTTCTGTAGAGAGTTCCTACTCAGTTCACTAAATTTTGGATCAGATCCTTCTGACATAACACTATTGCAATAACAATATATTTAGGCGTGCACCTCTACTTATCATTTCCTCCTATTATACCTATTCTGTATATTTTAATTGAGCAAAATATTTTTTACAGTAGTATAAATCCCAGATCTGTGCCCAACAGACTGTCTTTAAGACTGGTAGATTCTGTGATAGATTCTGCAAATGTTGCTCTTTCTTTCTAAGCACTGCCTGTGAGGAGTAACACCTCTGATAGTAGCTACAGGTCTCCTAACAGACCACCAAGTATTGACTGAGTTCATAGAATCATAGAGTCATAGAATGGTTTGGGTTGGAAAGGACCTTAAAGATCATCTAGTTCCAGCCCCCCTGCCATGAGCAGGGACACCTTCCACTAGACCAGGTTGCTCAAAGCCCCATCCAGCCTGGCCTTGGACAATTCCAGGGATGGGGCATCCACAGCCTCTCTCAGCAACCTGTTCCAGTGTCTCACCGCCCTCACAGTAAAGAACTTCTTACTTACATCTAATCTAAGTCTACCCTCTCTCAGTTTAAAACCTCACCCTATCACTACATGCCCTGTTAAAGAGTCCCTCCCCATATTTCCTTTAGGCCCCGTTTAAGGACTAGAAGGCCGCTATAAGGTCTCCCCGGAACCTTCTCTTCTCCAGGCCAAACAACACCAACTCTCTCAGCCTGTCCTCATACGGGAGATGTTCCAGCCCTCTCATCCTTTTTGTGGCCCTCCTCTGCACCCGCTGGAGCAGGTCCATGTCCTTCTTATGTTGGGGGCCCCAGAGCTGAACATAGTACTCCAGGTGGGATCTCATGAAAGTGGAACAGAGGGCAAGAATCCCCTCCCTCGACCTGCTGGCCACACTTCTTTTGATGCAGCCCAGGATACAATTGGCTTTCTGGGCTGTGAGCACACATTGCTAGCTCATATTCGGTTTTTCATCCACTAATACCCCCAAGTCCTTCTCCACAGGGCTATTCCCAATCCACACATTTCCCAGCCTGTATATGTGCTTGGGATTGCCCCGACCCATGTGCAGGACCTTGCACTTGGCCTTGTTGAACTTCATGAGGTTCACATGGGCCCACCTCTCAAGCCTGTCCAGGTCCCTCTGGATGGCATCCCATCCCTCGGGCATGTCGACCGCAGCACTCAGCTTGGTGTCATCAGCAACCTTGCAGAGGGTGCACTCAATCCCACTCTCTATGTCACCAACAAAGATGTTAAACAGCACCGGTCCCCATACCGACCCCTGAGGAATGCCACTCATCACTGGTCCCTACTCAGACATAAAGCCATTGACTGCAACTCTTTGAGAGGTCTCTTCATATTCCTGACCAAATAATTTAGGCCAAAGTATTACTCTCCTGCTCACTTCCTCTGCTGCCTTACACCATGAACTGACTCATTAAAGTTAACAAGATTGCATGTACAATAAAGAAAACAGTATACTCTTCAGTAGTAATGAGCTGATCCTACAACAGTTTTCAAATAAGGAATTTCCACTTGAATTAGGAATTAATACTTCCTTGTGTTAAGTTTCAGTACAGGTCAAATTCATAACAGAACTAGAAATGTCTCTTATAAAAATGGAATTTTAAAAAAAGTTCTTGTATTATGAATATGCTGTAACAATAACGACCTATGCTTTTTATCATCCTTAAAATATTTTCTTCATTACTCAACTGCTTAAAGACTTTTTTTAAACGTTTATAGAAGAGGATTGTTTTATTTTGTTGTTCTTTTTCATGTTTTTCCTAAAGAATAGGTCCATCTTGAAAGTTTATCTCAAATTTTGAGTTTTATCCTTTATAATTAGAGGATATAAACAATCACCTTTGTAGTCTAGTAGCTCTTTGAACTGCCTTTGAATCAAGATCAGAGACTACAATAAAAAAAATTCCTACTGTACAGTTTTATACCGTTCTATGTGAGAGCTTAACATGTTGAAAAACTTAATATTATTCAATATTTGCAGCACTAAAAAGAGACAAATGTGAGGTTTTGGCTGTCATTTCTCCTCATGTACTTTGTTGAAGGAAAAATATATTTTCAGCAGCAAACTTCGTTTACTAAAAATAATGTTCTGCAGAAGGGAAACTATATTTATTTTAACTTTTCTTGCCTTTGTTCAAAGCAAATAATATAGTAAAAAAAAAAAATCTAAAATGGAAAACGTGTATCTGAAGAAAACCCCAGTCCCCCAAAAATCTGAAAAATAGTAAAATAAAGACAAATGTAACTTTTTAGTACCAGTCCACGTTTAGGACCCCTTTCCTTTTACAGATGCTCATTTTCCTTCTCAGCAGCCTAAATATTTTGAGCTCTCGGGACTGTTCATGCCTTGCATATTTTTAACTTGTGGTTTTAATTTGCAGGGAGCTGGGCTGCTAATGCAATTGCCAGCGAGGCCAGGCCGGCGCAGGCGGGAGATGAAAGGCGCAGCCTTGCCTCCCATGGGGCGCTTGCTGTGACCTACTTCCAGGGCAGCCAGACATAACACTGGAACCACGTGCTCCCACCCCGCCGTCAAAACAAACCATTAAAAGCAGCAGCTTAAGACTGATTTAGGACCCTCTGGTCTTTGAGTGGTGTCTGACTTTTTTGATCTGCTAACTGATCACAGGTGGATGAAAGGGGATCTCTGAGACAATTAACTGTGAATTCAACAGGTTCACTGTTACAAAGGGGGACAGCTAGTGTTTAACCTAGGAGAGCATTAAAATAGCAACATTCGATGATTGCCATGGCAAAGGCATGACTGAAAAGCAGAGGATGAAAACACGCCCTGCTTAATATCCATGCAAAAATTCTGCCCTAAGTGTCATATCCTCCTGATTAAATTCTCTGTTATACCCTCAGTAATGTTGCATTTCAACATCATCAAATATTGTAAGACAAATACAAGCACAGCTGAAAAACATCGTGCATAAAAACCCCTAGCAATGGTTGGAAAAGTCATAATTTTCAGTAAGTACACTGTCTATACCTTGCTCAATAAACCCAGTATTTTTAGAAAAAAAGATTCCAAACTGACCAGGTTAATATTTAAGGTAATTTCTTCTTTCATGCCCTCCACCTGATCTTAGCATTATACTTAGCAAAGGCTGAGTAGAGACACTGAGGCAGGGTACCCATGGCAACACTTTCAGAGATAGCTAGCTGAAGTTTCTTGCAATGGAATTACAAAATAACTATTACTTATTAAGCAGTTATTATTATTATTTTGATAAATGTTATTGTTAGTTTTGAACAGCATCAGAGTACATAATTTCAGCCCAACAGCCACTGAGATAGACAAGTTACTAATTACACATGAAAAAAGGGGTGAGAATTACACTTTTCTTTTCTTTTTTTTTCATTCACCATGGATTTTTTCTTTCTTGAAATGGAAAGTTGGTACATGAAGTCATCAGACGATAAAAATCCATCCGTACTGTATGCTTAACCACTGAGCCAATATGTCTTTTTAAAACTCCTTCATATGAGAATCTATAGGTTTGCGTGAATAGATGACTGCTGCTGCCTGTGACGGGCAGTGATCTATTGGCAATTTGTAAGAAAGAGAAAGTTGTAAAACATTTCATTTCATGTATTTTTTTATTTATAGCTAAAGTAACTTGAAAAAATACTATCCTCTGGTTTTAAGAATTAAGAATGCATAACACTGCACTAACAATAATAGGAAAAAAGTACATCAGGTACCACAAACCCCCATCTTTTCCATAGGAAACAGAAAATCCCTTCTTTTCCCCTGTCTTAAAATCCAGTCCTGAGAAGTGTAATTAAGTGTGGCATTGGAGGGGCCGCATGTCAGCTGATGTTCTACAATTGCTGACATATTTGCACCAGTCCCCTGACACACCTAAATCTATGCTATTTTAGCTCATTGTAGGAGGAGTGGTTCTTAAAGGCAAGGTAAAGAGGGATGGATAAACTGTCAATTGAATGTGCTCACAAATGTAGGCAGCTCCACCAGGGATCACCTGGCTTGGCAAAATTGCAGCTCAGTGCAAGAGGAGCCCATCACTCTGGTCCAGTTGTCCCTACAGTGTCTAGTCCAACACTGGGCTGTTTCTTACTGTAGGTCTGCTTTTTTTAGTCTCTCCAACATGCCGTGGACACTTGACCTCCCATGATGCAATATCATGCCTTTGGGCACGGTAAGGTCTCAAAATGAAGAAACTGCAGAGCTGGTAGGATGCCTTTTATTTTCTAAATCTCTGTATTTACCCCACTTTAGCATCTTAGGACACTCCACAGATGTAGCCTGAGCACATCTGGGACCTCCTTGCTCCCATGTTAATTGCAGCAGGGAACAACCTAACAGCTGATCTAGAATCTTCCACTTTGGGCAGGATTCATCTTTTTCATATTAGAACTCTTGAAATTAGGCTTTTAGTCTAAGCCTTTTAACTGTCAACAGAGAGAGAGAGTGAATTTCAAAAAGCAAATATAGCTGTCTAAGAGATGCTTAGGAGGTGGAAGACCTTCTGGAAATATGCATCCCTCTGCAAAGTATGTCACTCACTTACTTGCAAATTCTCCTCCACTGTCAATAGGAAAAAACAAAAGCAGAAACCACTACCCACCAATCCTACAAGAAAAAATAAATAATCTCTTTCTTCTTTCCAGCATTCTGGGCAAGGACCCTAAAATAATTTTAAGACTATAAATGACCCTGTGATGGGTTCAGGCATTGCTATTTCATCTGAAGCATGAATTTTTCTCAGTTCTTCTTGAAAGAAAAGAACAAACCTTGACTTCTTGATAATTGACTGTCATGGTTTAACCCCAGCCAGCAACTAAGCACCACGCAGCCACTCACTCACTTACCCCCCACCCAGTGGGATGGGGGAGGGAATTGGAAAAAAAAAGTAAAACTCGTGGGTTAAGATAAGAATAATTTAATAGAACAGAAAAGAAGAAACTAATAACCATAATGGTAACACTAATAAAATGACAATAGTAATAATAAGAGGATTGGAATATACAAGTGATGCACAATGCAATTGCTCACCACCTGCCGACCAACACCCTGTTAGTCCCTGAGCAGCGATCCCCTCCATCCCCACTCTCCCCAGTTCCTATACTAGATGTGACATCACATGGTATGGAATACCCCTTTGGCCACTTTGGGTCAGCTGCCCTGGCTGTGTCCTGTGCCAGCTTCTTGTGCCCCTCCAGCTTTCTCGCTGGCTGGGCATGAGAAGCTGAAAAATCCTTGACATTAATCTAAACACTACTGAGCAACAACTGAAAACATCAGTGTTATCAACATTCTTCTCATTCCGAACTCAGAAACATAGCACTGTACCAGCTACTAGGAAGACAATTAACTCTATCCCAGCTGAAACCAGGACAGTATCCACCCCTTATTCTATACCATTGACGTCATGCTCAGTTCCCATGCCTTCAGTTACATCCTCGTCAATCATCACCACCTTTTCCATCTTTTGATAGATGTATATATACACAAATATATACTTATTTTGTTTTCTGAATTTTATTTTCTCTAAGTTGAATTAAGACTTGTTTCTTAATTTTTCAAAGCTCTATTGAATAAATCTATTTCTTTAAGCATCTACATTTATATAGTTACATAAATATGTTATATATAAAAATCTGAGGCTAACTGGGGCCATATGTTTTGCTCAAAAACTTTAAATTTTGAGAAGATTTAGGACTTTTTTAAACTGTAAAATGATTTGGTGTGGGGGGAAATGTTAATAGATTCCTCCATTGCAAAGTTAAGGTATTTTCCTGATGTGTGCTTGTCTTGTTTGGGTTTGGGGTTCTTTTTTTTAATATTACCATCACTTTCAAGTCTTATATCCAATACAATCCTACACTAATATAGGAGAGTAATTTCAACATATATATTTTTTAAGAAGGCCAAAACCCTTTTAAAAAGATAAACAAAGACATAAATGATCAAAATCTCTCCTACCAGTGGATTTTTTTTGAGTGCACCTTCCCCACAGAATAAGGTAGAAAATAAGGGAGTTTCTGTACTGTTGGAGGTAATCATTGCTTGTAAAACACTCTTTCAGCCTTCTTATTCTGTTCCAGGTCTTCATATTATTGATTGGATCATAAATAGTAAATCTCCCCAAAACTTTTTGTTACTCCAGTTAACTAAATGCTAAGCTGTTGTCGTACGGCCTCTGCCTATGCTGCCTTCATCCCTGTCCATGTGTTTTGCCAAACCTCATGGCAACATCTTTTTCTGAATTTAGGTTTCCTTCAGAAGAAGACCAGGCAGGCACCAGTAGAGCCCTGGTGCTTTCTGAGGGCCCTTCTGGATCTGGATAGACCAAATCAAGCACTGGACTGCCTCTACCTTGAAAAACAGCCATTGTCAAATTTCCCTCTAATGGAGCACCAGTGAAGACACTGATTCCCTTTCTTGGTATTGACATCAGTTTTGACTGCTGATTGCACCTTTCTTCCAGAAAATACTATTTATAAAATATTGATCCTCAAATGGCCCCTAAGCCATTATCCTTTCATTTCAGTGCCTCCTCTAGAGCTACTTCTGCCACAATGCATTCAAGAGAATGGTAATGTTTAATGGCTAGGAAGTAGGAAAGTAGAGGAAATGTCATGCTTCTTTAATTTATGGAATGTAAAAAATCAGACAAAAATATAAATACGATTCACACTTACCAATAAGAGAAGTGTAATGGTCCTTTTAACAGATACATTTTTGCTGTATGCAGCTTACCCTTGAATAACTAGTTTATATAGCAACAACTTCTATTTGAGGTACAGTGATCCCTAAAACTGTTTGCTCATGTGAAATGGTTCCCTGTTGAGATTACTCTGCTTGTGCTTTGCTGAAACTTACCTATTACCATAAGAATAAAAAATATTATTTTATTCAGTCATTATCATGAGCTATAGCATCATTGTTCTAAAATCTGTATTCTTCTCTTAGCATTTCTAGTTGATCACTTGTACTTTCAACTTGTCTTTTAAAAGACAAGTTGGCATTAAATAAAAGCATATATTGCATTTGTTCTTCTAAATGCTTTTTTCTAAGTTGATTGTACCAGATGAAGACTTTGAAGTGTTGTCAATTTTCTCAGGGTGAAAAAACCCCCAAGCTTGCACCTTGTCATTTTAATTTCTTAGCAGTCTTTTTAGTATTTAACAAAAAGTGGGATTTATTTCAGCTTTTTGCTTGTTTTGCTATTTTTTTAATTTAATATTGCATAATTTTTTTTCTTTTGCCTATCTAATATAATAGATGCTATAAAGAATAATTCAATAACATTCATTACAGAGAAAAGTTTGGATGGTTTCTCATTCCATGTTTATTTTGGGAAATAGATACCTTTTTATTAGAGTTATTTATCCAGTTGGTCTGTTAACATGTAAATTTTCTAAAAGAATATTCTCTTGGTGATGCATGTACAATAACAGAAAGAAAAAAAATCCTAATAAAATAAGATTAAATAAAAGTAATTAAAATTGCACCATTGTTCTTTCATACTGATCTCTTTAAGTTTTTCTTTTCTTATAAACATCTCTTGGACTACTCTCTCTTTTTACTTCTGGGACTCTTTTCAAGTCCGAGTATAGTTCCAAGGAAAATAACTAAAGGAGTGAGTTTGGTTTCCATCATACCTGGCAAGTGAAAATTCTGGAGAACTGGAGGCATGAACCAGAAAAACTGACTCACTCTGTTTTCTCTTTTCCTTAGAATACAATTTGTTTTTCAAGGACATAAACAGAAAACTCAAGAAATTAAGTGCAGTAGCTGTTGGGTTTGTTTCTTTTGTTTATATTTTCAAGAAACAGCTTCATGATGAGATATCAATCAGTATTTCCACAAAATTTCACTACTTCTGAAAGAAACTAGTACAGTAAGATAATGGACCAGTAAAACTATGACACTAGCTAAAGTCTCCTGAAGTCTTTAAACAAGTGGCAGCCCTGCACAAACTGCAATGTCTCACAGGACTGCTGAAGAATACTCATGTTGTTTCCTCTTTTTCCTCCCCATGCACTTCATATGTATATATATATATGAAAAAAACCTGAGTAGCTTACAATGTTAATAATAAAGTTGCATGCTTTTAGTAAGAAATATCAACCATCATGAGAAGATTTCTAAATGAGATACATAGATTGATTTTGCTGTGATGGTCACTGTCAAGATTAATTTTCAAAACCTTTATCTTTCTTGCATCGTGACTAACAAGACATGATTTCTGGATAAGTTAAGAGAAATGGTGATTTAACAGTCTAAATATGTTTTGAATGAACTCAATAACTTTATTGTAATTGCTGTTAAGTGTGTGTTAATAAATTGTTTAGACTGCATCTCACTTTGTGCGAAGCTGTATTCCAACACCATGAACAAACGCAACAAAAAAAATTCAGCAGCACTTAAGTGTATAAGTATATATATGGCACATGAATATCCTCAGAGATGTGAGCTTTTATCTTTTATTGTCATATTTCATAGCAGAGTCCTAGATTGCCTTATGTCTTGACCATGCCAACCACCCTGACCCTCATCTGATTTTGCTCATGTTATTATGATGGAATGTGAACCCAGACTTCCTTGTTTTACTACTTTTAAGTACCAGTCTCAGACACTAATATCTGCCTCTGTTGTTCTAGCCTTTAATTTAGTCTACTGTCCAGGAAGTGGCCTATTTAATGCCCTCTCCCTTTTAGTTAACTAAATCTAGCTTGAAATTTCTAAAAGGAAACAGCTGCACTTTGGTAAAACACCAAAATCACTGGATAAACTTCCCTTTCCTTCCTGGGACTGAGGGGGAGGATGGATTGCTAAAACAGAAACAGACATTTGGTGTGCTAGCAGGTGGCTATGCAACCTTCCACACAACATCTAGATTTCACCTTGCCTAAGATTTGGTCTTATTCATGAAAGACAAAATCCTGGCACAATGGACCCCACAAGGTGAAGTCCTTTAAGTTTCTGAAAAAAAGTGTTTAAAATTGAACTGAAAGGTCATAAAATGTAGTCTAGATTTTGACTCTCCAGTAGCCTTCTCCCTACTTGCCCACACCACACAATATATTTTCCAGAAAAATTTCTTCTCATCTTCCTTGAAAGCCAAGCTGAGTAATAGAAAAATGTGGCAGTGTAAAAATGAGCTGACAGACACAGTATCTCTAACGCTTATTGAGACAGCAGAGCATCTGGCAGCATCTACTGACCTCTCATATTATTTCTTAACTTTGTTATTAGGAATGCCAGCTGCAGTCAGGTCAGGTATCCTTAGACATTTTGTTGCTGGTTTTGCTCAATATCATCACAACTCTGCAGTTTAATTATCAGAACAGTGAGCAGTTCTCGTCAGTGGGAATGCAGGGGAGGCTGAAAGTTCCCTTTTGGCTCCAGTAACATAGCCCAATGCAGAAAGTGGTTTTGAGAGAACATGTTACGAGGAGGAAAAGCCTTCCTGTGGTGCTGCCTCACCTGTGATTTGCAACTGCGTTGGGTGGTACTTACGTCCGAGACGGTCTTTCTTTGAGCTGTGGTGTGGCTTTTGATGGTGTGGTCTGGTGGGCACTGGGCAGGGAGGAGACCATATCCCTTATCACTGCACAGCTTTCTCTAGCACTTCTGCCACTGGCCTGCAGAGTTGAAGAGATGCTGTGTTGCAATGGAAAGGCAGGAGTTCCCTACTGTCCTTTAAGCATGTGGAAAATGAGATATTGGTGAGGTAAATCCTCCTGGACCCTGCAGTAAATCTTAGACTCTGGATGAATAAATATCAGCTTCTCTTCTATCACTGTCTTTTCCTTAACAGGCTTGCACAATTCACTAAAATACCTTTAGTTCTTGCATTTTACTCTCTTACTAAAGAAATGGAAACTCCCCTTCTCAGCAGTGTTGTTTTTATTTTTAACCTTGAACAGGTTTAAGTTTTTTTCATTATTGTTGAAATTAGATCATCAATGAGACTGCAACAAGTAGGTATTTAGAGGAACACCTGGAAAAAATTCTTTCCAGGGATCAGAAATGATAAAGGGCAAACATAGCATGCAATAAAGAAATTTTACAGATAATGTCACCAGGTAACTGCTAGGCTACTGAGGTTTTGCCTGTGCATTTCAGTACAGAGTAACTTTTCCCAAGGTAGGGTTTACCTTGGTATAGGCGCTTGTGCACGGCTGCAGTACATTGAATACCATTGAGATTTTGTGCTGGATTGTTGCTAACTATAATTTTCCAAGGGTGACATTTTTGCTACTGGATTTTTGGACTTTCTATGATGAATTATTAATACAGATGAAATATCTATCCACTATACATAGCACATCTATCTTGTTTGGATGTTTTGGACAGTTTAGAAATGTTGATAACTGGTAGCAATTTCTCACCAAAGACAGAGCAGTGTATTTAATCATTAAACACTAAAAAAAAAGAATAACAGAAAGATATAGGGAACATTCATAATGCTCAACTTCAGACACCTTATTCAGTCAGATGAACTAGCCAGATGGCTACATCTACTGTAGGAAGCCAAATAAGGAGAAAGCAAAGATTCAAGGTAAAGACCCATAATTGTCTCCATTGTTTAATTCTTAGTTCACGCCTGGTATGGTTTAGACCCATTAACACAGGTGATAGAGTAGAAACTGTTCCTGTAGGCATTCTCATTATAGCTTCAGGCAATAACGTCCCACTCTGATAGGCTTCAACATAACCTTCTTAGTACTGCAGGCTTATTAAAGTGAGAAAAATACTCACAAAATGACAATTATTGTATAGTTATAACTGTTGTAGTTATAGCTATCAATGATGGTAATAACTGGCCTCCAAGGGACCATTTGCTGCCCAGCCAAGGCCCAGGACCAGGCATTATTTAGTGTGGATGTAAGCAGCCCTGACAGCTTCGTCTATGAACCAGCTATCAGTTCCTGGCCTTGTTTCATTTAGCTGTTTAGGTGTATCCATAGTCTCCCTTTATTTCTTGTAATGTCCATGTAGACACATAGGGTCCTCGAAAGAGTGACTGAGGTGACTTAAAATAGAGTCCCTCTTAACTGTCCAATTGAGAAGACTTGTTTCTGTTGGCTGAGAAAACTAAACCAAGGAAGATACTGCAGTAAATAAGCAGCTTTAGACTGGGAGGTCTCACTGCTCACTGTGGTTGCAGAATCTTGTCTGCAAAGCTAGCCGAAGTTTTGACAAGTATGAAGGCAGGATGTTTTAACTTGATTTTTGGGCCTTTTTACTTTTCTGCTTACTTTAAAAGAATGGAAGTGAAATTGGAGGAACTCACAATTTTTATCTTTCTCTTTGAGATACACTTTTTTTTTATCAAATTATTTTGTCATTTATGGCTTCATTGTGACTGTGGACCGGAATGGTGGCATGGGTAATCAGAAAAATAAAAAATAGTTTTCTATAGTTTTCTTTCTTTCTTACTTGGGAAAGTTCAATAGACAAATTTTGTACTATGCAAAGCATCTGATAACAGGTAATTACAAGGACTTTAGGCCTAACTATATATTTTTGTGTGTTTGCATAAAACATAAAAAAAGTGCTTATAGTCAGCCCAAGTCAATAGCCAAAACTTTAAAGTAAAATTACGAATAACCATGACTATAAAGCAATTAAAAACAGGGATGTCTCATAATTTCTTGTAGCTTGAATGCCTTCTCACTAATAACCATGGAAAGGCTCCTGAGCTTCTTATGGGCAAAGGACATGAGAAGGATGCCTTTCAAGGCTGAAAGAAAGGTGTGTAAATCTTGTGCCATTGCGGAGATGGAGGAAAGTCACACCCTAAGGTATTAATTAACTGATTGTTAGAAAACCTTATTGACAGCTTTTCCAAAGCAGTGTTTACAGCAATTTTAGATCAGGCTTGCACTGATTTTAATACAGGCATTTTGTCTCTTACTTTGATCTCTGTATACAATATTGATCTAATATTCTGAATCCATTTGTTTCAAAAAAATTTTGTAATAAAACTATTGCTAGGTGCTTTCACAGGCAGTGCAGGTGTTAGAAAGAACATTTTCTTGTTTTTAACGATTCAGTCTTAGTAGTGTTTCAGCAAGAGCTAACTACTTACATGTCAAATGCAGCTAAAGAATATATTCAGGCAGTTATACAAAGTGAGAGAAATTACACACCAACAAGTAATTAGTTCTGCTAGTTCTGTGTTTTAAATACATCTATCTGCTTAAATAGTGGGAATAAAATATTTACATACTTATTTTTGAATTTCAATATGAAGTTTTCAGAGGCTCCACTCTCCTTTCCTTCACCTGCAAGACACAGTATATCTGACCTTAAAAGTCTACAAAACTCTTTTGTATACACACTAGAAATCATATGGGGATCCTTGTTGTAATCAGCAATACATGCATTGGGAATCTAGCTGTCATGTTACCTAGAACTCCAACAATTTAAAACAATTCATTTGATCAACAAAACATCTGTTATCAGAAGCAACCTGTGAGAGTGAAATACGTGCAACATAGCACCTATTATTTTTATTTTTGCTGTTTCTTTGGGGTTCGTTTCTCAACAAATTTCACATCTTGCTCCAAAGCAGAGTTTGTGTTTTCTGAACAGTTTATGAATATGATATCAAAATGTAATGTTGACATTAGATCCCAGAGGAAAAATTTAATGAGCTGTATTTACACACAGCAGCTTGGTGCCATTGAAACAAATAGCAAGATGTCCATCAGTTCAGTTGGGTGGGCATTTCAGCATGATAGTGTGTAAAGCAGTCTTAAAAAGAACTGAAGTTCACATTACTTAAAGCTGTTACGGAAAATATCCCCCCCCCCCACATGTAAATAACCAACATTGTATCCAGTGGTTCTCAAGGCTGGGCAAGGAATACGTCACCGCTAACACAATAGCTGAAAAACAATTGTCTGTCTTTGGGGTGGGCAGAAAGTTGTGCGCAGCAGCTGGAGCTTTAGAGAAACTGACAAGTTATGTTTTTATGACCTGCTTGAAACAATCTGTTTCAACATTTCAGGAATTACCACAGCTTCTGGGAAAAGCCAAGCATGCAGTCTGAGCCCAACAAGCCAGTACTCTGCGTTGAAGTTTAATTAAGCCACCTACTGAGAAAACTACCATAGGGGAAGCTCTTCTCTGAGCATAGGATTTTCAAACCAGTGGAGAGTATCCAGGGAAGACAGCAGTTTCGACACCCAATATATTTGCCCTAGTTCCTATGAATTACACGCCCTACTTCTTATGAATTATGCATATTGAAAGCTCAGCTAGGAATAATGTTCACAAATTTGTTGATTACAATGCTGAAATAGTGTATCAATCCATATATAAAGTATGTGTTTTACTAACCCTACTATTTCAGTTTTTTAATCGAGTGGTATCATTAGACTTTAGTTTAAAGATTGTCATTACCACAATCTGTTTACTTTTTAAGCTTCTTCTGGTATAGTTTTAATCCATCAATATCAGTGAATTTTCAGAAAGCTTGGTGACATGCTGCACTACGTCATTTGTGTCCTTAGATAGCATGATAGAGGAATGAAAACAAGCACCATGTCAGAGAACAAAGATCATTAGATGGAATTAAAGAGTTTGCATGTAATAGGTGTCAGTTTACATTAAATTAGAAAATGAACTACTCTTAAACATAATTTATTTTCAGACACTTCAGTTACATTTTCAAAGAATTGTTCTTTAAATTTTTTATATAATACATAATGAAGAAATTACCAATGACTCTTAAATAAACATTGCATTGATGTCAGTGGGACAGTTCCTGCAAATTAAACTTCCTAAGGCTGGAGGCAGATATGAAAAGTTTATGTGAGTTTTTTTAAGTGTTAGTACAGCTTGATACTCATTGGAGTTTGCTAAGATTAGTTTTTACATTATGAAAGGAAGTGAAACAGGACTACACTCCCCTCTCTTCTTGCCTCTTCATCTTTCTTCTCACTTATTGCTGTCTTCAGAAGTGGTCCCATGGTTCCCTGGCACATGGAAACTGCTTTTTTTTTTTTTTTAATTTCAAATGGCAATCCGGTAATATTAGCATTTTTGAGACACCTCTTTAAAAATGTCTTCTCCAAGACATTTCTGGTTTATTGTTTCATCTACTTTGTTCTATGCAGCACTTTAAAAGGTACATTTGTTACCTATTTGTTACAGATAGTTCCTTATTTTATGTGAAAAGGAAATAAGTATTTTATTCAGGAAAGCATGCTAAGTTGCAGATATTTGGATTAGTGTCAAACTGCAGCATTTTAGTTTTGCTTTTACTAATCAGCCATTTTCTAAAAGGGAGGAAAAGGTGGCATTTCTATATTGATCTCGGGTTTAATCTTACCCTAACAAACATCCCAGAAATGTTAGAGAACCATATTTTCACATGCAAGCTAAATAAATACTTAGAGGTCATCTTTCACTAACTTATGTAGTCCACCCTTATCATCTGTCTACTGGGGAAGTTGAAATTTTTAAAAACTGAAATGTCATATATGGCAGGTATAAAAGAGATATGCTTTCCATAGATGAGTTCCGCTACTTGCCAGTCAAAAGTAGTGATACCTTCAGCTTTGAAAATTCAGTAATTTGCACAGAATATATGAAGAGGGGTCGTGGGGTTGTTCAGTTTACTAGAAATACACTGGTAGGATTTTTTAAGTATGAAGAAATTCAGTGGCCTGGGATCTGTTTTCTGTGACAGCTTCACTCTTGAAGATTGTGATGATATTTCTCTACTTTTCACTTTAAAAACTAGATTCAACCTCCACTAAAATCACAGGGGAGAAAAGTCTACTGGCTTCCTTGAAATCTAGAATGACCTTTTACTTGTTTATCTGCTACTAAAATGTTCCAGTATTCTCTGAGTCTTCTAAACCATAACTTTAGAGGATCTTTATTTAAGCCATTGAGTACTTCCCAGAAGTGTCTCCATTTTTAAAAAAAAAAAAAAAAAAAGAGAGAGAGAAAAAAATGCAGCAAGTGCAGCAGAAAAGTTAAAAATCTTGAAAATTACTTTAGATTTATAAATATGATATAGAAAAAACTTGTTCTTCGTAGTCAAATTTTAATTTTTTTTAATTCACTTGCCGTAATCTGGAGGTGTTAGCAGAATATTAGAATGAGATATCAGCTTTACAAATGTAAGTAACAAACACTTTTATCATTAAAGGCTTTTTTGGATTCAAAATTTCACTGCTTCATAACAAAAAATTTTATATATGTATGCAAAATGCTCCCACTGTACATGTATGTATATATGTTGTTATAGTTAAATAAATAACTAGTACTAATAAGATTAAGATCCTGAAGAATGGAGTATATGGGCAAAAGATTCCCAGATTAGTTTGGTCAGACATGCAGAGGTTCTTAAAAGAAGCTGCCTATAAGCTTAGAAGCCTGAGCATCTGACAGGCAGAACAGGAAAAACAACATAAGACATGAGATTGCTGGGCTCTAAGTCACATTTAAACACCCAATAAATGGATCTGTGCAAAGCTGAACCTTTAGTATCTGAAGGTTTTATCAGATGTGCCAGACGAGGCAGGCTGCAGGGATCAGAGCAGGGCGAAGGGAGCAGCTATGGCACAATCGATGTTCAAAGGGCCATATGTTCTTCCTGGTTGCACAGTGTGTTGTAGCTTGTAGCCACAAAAAATGAAACCAATAAACTAGGTGAGGAATGACAATGGGAGCTCTACTGTAGAGTGCAAAGTCTGGGCTGGAAGCCCCGCAGCCTCCCAGGAGGAACAGTTGAGGGGACAGCAAGGGGATGGGCTCCACCAAAGAGGGAACCTATTGAGTCAGCACCTGAGTCTGACCAATACTGTTTCTGCTACTTTGACCCGAGCAGAAATAGTGAATGACAGTAGCCATATACAAATAACAGGAAGTGAATCAGTGACCCAATTTTAGTTGTTGTTTTGATTTAGTGTATGGGTGCTTCTTTACAGGGCTGCTAGAACAAGATGAGTTCCAGTCACCTGAATATGATCATCTGTATGAGAACATTGATTGGATTAACTACTTATTTCAAGGTTTCTTACACGTGACCCTGGTACACTTTAAGAAATACTCTTTATCCAGTTATAGATTTTACTACCAACAATACTAATAACTAGGAATATTCTCTTCAAAATTTACAAATTTATGCTGAAGGTGCTATAAATGTAATTTATGATCACGTTAAAAATTAAAATAATAATAGCTACTTACTTACATTTCAGCTGAATTAGAGGAGAAAGCATGCTCAGGCTTTTTGGTTTTGTTTTTGCCATGTACAAGATTACAGCAGACTCTTAGGTAACTTGGATTAGTGTCCTTGTGTAGTCTGCAAATAGGATGTCTATAAATAACCTTAAATCTTGGTTTAGTTTGTATTTTTATATGTACCAGGATTACGAGAACAGGACCAGAGTGAGAGTATGAGGTGAGCATGAGGTAGACTTGTATATGAGGCAAGAAGAATACCCTGGGGCTGTTTCCCATGAAGCTGACTTCAGTTCAAGGCTACTTTCTATCTCATAGTTTTGCTCAGGTATAGGAGCATAGATGATTGTCATTTTGTTCCAGTTGACCAATAGCTTATTCCTGGAGCATGCTCTGTCTGAATTTAGAAAATGAAAATGCAGATAAGTTCACATACCAAAGAAGAGAAGATATAAATACAAGTGACAGGTATATCAGATTACTTATTTGTCATAACATCAAAAGACCTTCAACTGAAAGTGCAGAAGAGTGGGAAGGTTAAGGAGTGTGCACTGTTGGGACTGTTTTGAGATGACAGCATGAATGTTTGCTTGTTCAATGAGTTATGACCTTCAAAATGCTACAGGAATAAAGAAATGCAAATGTCAAGATAAAGCCTCTCCTCAGAAGACTATCAGTATCAAGAACAGTTATTGCTGATTGTCTGAGTTCTAGTGGAGAAAGGAAGAGGACAAGTGTCACCACTAGACAGTTTGACTTTCCTGATTTTATTGAAATAACTTTTTTTAAAAATTGGAATTTAATATTTCTTGAAAAATATTCGCTTCATACAGGAGGAATTGTCTCAGTGGTCTGTAAATCTGATTTTGGATTCCAGAACTCTCTCCCCACCTCAAAAAAGAAAAAGTGCAGGAGGGAAACCCCATGAAAACCTAACTACAGAGGCATTCACTGAGACGTGCAGCACTTCAGTCATAGTTCCTATGAACTACTGATGTGAAATATCTGAGTATCAAAATTTCAACTACTCCTGTATACATTTTAGGTTTTATAAAATTTACTGCTTAATATGCTTTTAAATAAAAAGTTCAGTACTTTTCAGTACTATGCAAAAACATAGAAGAAAACTATGGTTTTTTTTTTTTAGTTACAAATAATAAAAACAGATAAATATGCTTTAGCTAAAAGTAAAACGCAGTTTTGTCTCAGATTTTCCACTGGTTAATTTTCCACTGGTTAATTTTTTAGAGATGGATGGCATTTATTGACAGTCTCATGGAAGAAACCTGAAGGAAGAAAATACCTTAGATTAGAAGCCAAATGTATTCTTAAAAATGGTAGGGTGAGAGAAAGTGAAGAAGAGGAGGAACAAAGTCCGAAAGTTATAAAGAAATCTCTTTACTGTATTAGAACTGACTTTGAAAAGCTCTAATCTCAGCTCTTCACACTGATTTATTTTTCAGTCCTGAGCAAGTCACTAATCTTTTTGTGCTCTATTTCCCGAGCCAAAATGCTGTTCAGAGATTGTAGATAGTGAGTGGCAATTCGGATGCTCTGGATGAAACTTTGTACTGGTGATGTGTGCACAAGGGTGGGACTAGGCACCCAGTGACAGTGTTGCAGGACAAACAACATGCAAATTCGTTTCTCTGTAGCAAAGGCAGTAAGACTGCAGCCTTCTATATGTTGTATTTCTCTAACAGCCTATATAAGTGGTAACAAAAATAGACCTGAAAGGGGCAATTCAAGGCCTTATCTCATGGGGAATTGTCCTGGGCACTATTTCTTACAATTAGTCTCTGCAATGAAAATTTCTAGGGGGATTTAACAACATCAGTAGAAATACTCTATTAATCTGAGGGTACAAGGATGCAAATACTGACTTGATCACAGTGTTTGTTAAATGGAAAATATGGAGGGAAAAACTAATTGCAATTAAATCAGGCAAGGACTGAGAGAAGATCTAGCCCAAAAGCACTTCTTCTGTATGATAAAATGTTTTTTGTCTCTGCTGTCCTTTAATTTTAAAAATGCAATTGAAGCAGGCAAGCTGATTTTCAAATTATAATGTATGATTCTAAGAACTGCCATAGCACTGTTCATTTGTAGTGTTTAAAGATCACAAGAAGACAATAAATCTACTTTAGTAAAGTATGCTAGGCTTTTATGTATACTCTCTTCCCGGTCTGCTAAAAAGTTTTGCTTCTCACCCTGCTTTGGGTGCTTAAGTTCGGTGACAGTGGGTTGATGTAGTTGTTGTTCGAGTTACTCAAGATTATTTCAACTCTCATGTTGCAAAGAGTTTCATAAAGCTGCAAGGTCTGAATAAATAGGTCACTTAAATTCAGAGTCAGTATATATTAATTTGTACATTCCTGAGTCCAACTGTCACTAAATGATGAGCTCATAGTCAGTAGCTTGAAAAGGAAAAAAAATAATTTCTGTCAACTTTCTGTGGCTTAGTGAGTTAGCAAACAGGATTGAGTAAAAATAGGACAGTTAATCATCTGTATTACAGACAGCAAAGCTGTTTGCGGGTGGGACCAGGTCACTCAGTGCTCTGTCATTTCTCAGTTACTGTTTGTTGTGTCCACATCAGAGCAGCAATGAAGCTATTGCACCGCTGGTAAAGTCAGGCAAGCGTTCCTCTTCTGCATGCTGAACCCTCTGGACTCTCCTGTCCCTGCCAAATCAAGAACTGCTTGATCCTTTCTCCTTGGAGCAGCGTGCACAAATGCAGAACTGATGTGTCCATATTCAAAACCAAACAGTGTGGTGAATCAGAAATGCAATTTAGATGAAACATCTGTAAAGATACAAACACTTTTATGGACCCAACCACTCTCTTGGTCACCTCTCTCTCTGCCCACAAGGAACATGCAGAGAGAGAAAGAGAAAGAAGCAACTAAAAGTTTGTGGATTCTTTACATTTGAAAAAAGATGAGTAGAATCCTAAGTTTCTGTGAAGTAGAAAAGATGCCCAGCATTTCAGATGCTGTGGGCTATCTTCTTGAACTAGTTTGTTTTCAGCTATTTGCTTAGGGCCTGATTCTGCCTCACTTGCCTTACACTGAGAAGGCAAGTATTTTAGGGGAAATGCTTTGTGCAGGATGGGACATAGGGAATTTATTTTGAGATGAACATTGCACTGTAGACACAGCCCTGTACTAAAGGCTCAGCGCAACTAATGAGCCTCAGGGACATGAAGTATTGTTCTCTCTCCAGAAAGTGGGGCATTACCATTATATAGTGATTAGCTGCATTTCAACCATGCAACAGCTAGTTTCACAGATTTCTGTATGCACTTAGGCAAATGCAGGCAGACAACTGTTCCTCCCTCAGGGTACGGGAGGTGCACCTTATCAGGATGATGGAAGGATTGTAATCTTGAACCCATCCTCCTCTTGTTTCTGTCTTAGGGGGCCTTTGAAGCAAGGATCATGCTTGTGCACCATGTCTGTCCAATTAATTCTCACCTACTAGCATCTTCCATGGAGTATTCTGTGTTTTCTTCCTTTCCCCATATCAATGACTGCATGGATCATACCACAGATCCCATTTTACTGGTGCTTCTAGGTCAGTAGTGTCACTGTCTATCTTTAGAAGTTAGGGCTTGGTTCACTTCACCAGCTGATTGAGAATTCAGCAATCAAATGCAGATCGCTCATGAAAATGAAAACAAGATGTTGCTCAAATCCAACTGTAAATGTTAAATATTAATAAACATTAACAAAAAAATACATCCTAATTTCAAAACATGCCCTCTGACTTCTGATGACATTCATTAGGATGAGGTTTTTGTGCTTTTTGTAAGCAAGTGCAGCATTTATAACTCAAGAGTGTTATAACCAGTATGGTACACAAAGCTGACTGCAAATGTTGCAATTTCACTATTTGTTCTCCAGAACTTATGCTTCCATCATTTAGAAGCCTAGAACAATGACCTTGACTCCCTAAAAGCAACATTAAATAGTGCAGTAAGCTGTACTATAACAAATATTAAAGGCATTTCCGTTCCCACTGACCTTGAGACCTCACATGTTTACTATGGTCACTGATACATTCCTTCCTTCCCGTGAGATAATCCCTTTGATATTTTGAAGCGGATATTTGCTACATCACTTCTAGGCCTCTGATCAAGTGGATTTTTTTATTTTTCCTTTCTGTCACAATAAAAACTACAGCGAAAAATGCAGAGGTACTAAATTATAACTATTATGTGACTTTAGTAATTTTCTTCATTGTCACTTGGCCTATTCTGCAATATATTTTATCCTCTAGTAAATTTTCAAATAAATATTTCAGATACTAAACAAGGAATAAAAAATGATTGTGATTTTTTTTTTGACAAAATGAAGAACAGTCTTGGAAACTGCAGGAGAAATCCATGTATGCAAATCCCAGCCAATAATTGCAGGCCAAGAAGGTCTTGAAAGCCCATTTTTGGAAAAGGTTCAAAAACTATTAAGAGACGTACACCTTTGAGTATACAACCAACAGAAGTAAAGCTTTGCAATGTCTGCAGTATATTTGTGGTGATATGTTAGCTATTAAACAGATTGTTCTAATAGCAATTTTCTTTGTGGTAGTCCCACCATGATTTTATACTTACTAAAAAAGAATACATTTATTAGATCTGAGTTTATAATGGTTCTGCATCCTTTACAATCCACTGTCTCAATTCTCCAGCAAAATTCTGGGTCTTTACCTTGTAGTTTTGGGATAGGACCACATGTACACTTCACATCCTTCCAAAACCCAAAATCTCAGCTATATTTTAAATAAAAGTTGACTGTGAGCTTTGCCACAATCTTTTGGAATGAATGGTATTCAGATCTTCAAGAGGCCCATAAACTGAAGCTGCATGGATAGTTTGTCAGTGTAGAAATAATCTGTATTGAGAAAGTGTAGTGGAAAAATGATAAAAAAAAAAATTATTTTTAATTCATGCATGAAAGTGACCTGATGGCTCATAAAAGATGAGGTATGATTGGGCTAATTTTCTTTCAAGTAGATTACAAATGAGACCTTATAAATGTCTAGTTAATAAATCCTTGTTAAAATTATTAACCTGATTAATTTCTCAAGTGGGGTAGATAATTCCAATTAAGAATCTGCAAATATGTTACAGGACAAATTCATATCACAACTTATAAAAACAGCATTCATTTATTGAGTTATTTCTTAACATTCCAGAGTTCATAAAAGAGTATTAATTACATTTTTTGCCTTTAAATATACTTATGCAGATTTGTGAGGTATTCATCTAGCAGATTAAAGGATCCATCCACATTTATATGTTCATGGGAAAAACTAACAGTGAGATTGTGGAAATTCCTAACCAAGATCTGGGACTGATACTTCTTGTTGCTAAGGAAAATCACATATTTTCATCTTTTCCATTTTTTTTATAAGTTATGTTTAACTTTTCAAGGAATTTCATGTTTTGAAACTGAAAAGAAGTTTGTTGATATGAGATTGCTCTCGAAGGAAAGGGTAACTTTATGCTTTTGGCAATTAGTGGTGCTCCATGTGCCTACCCTACCAAGACCAACTATGGGAGAAGACTAAAAGAGCTTTAATTAGCTGTGGTGTGATAGGTGCTCAGTCCCTGGTTCTGTCTCATGATAAAGTCAACACTGAAGGATTCATTTTCTTTATGTTATTAATTATGTTCTGGGAACCTTATAAACACAAGCTGGACTGTCACAATACCATCTGAGAAAATATTATTTTCACTGTATCAGTAGAGAAGGTTGTGGTAGACTGATTAAATTCATGCAGGAAATTCCCTGAAAAACAGCTTCTAAGAAAACTCATGTTATTTCAGAGCAAGTCAATTGCCTGAATGCATGACTATCCTTTCTATGATTTACAAAGTCATTCCACGGAAATCACTGGAATTACATGCTGAAAAATGAAGAAAGGCTGAGAGAACTGGGTTTGTTCAGCCTTGAGAAAAGGAGGCATAGGGGAGACCTTATCACCATGTTCCAGTATTTAAAGGGTGGCTACAAAGAAGATGGAGAGTCCCTTTTTACAAGGAGCCACATGGAAAAGACAAGGGGTAACGGGTACAAGCTATTCCTGGGGACATGCCAGTTGGACACAAGAGGAAAATTTTTCACAATGAGGACAGTCAGCTATTGGAATAATCTCCCCAGGGAAGTGGTGGAGTCCCCAACACTGAACACTTTTAAGATTCGGCTGGACAGGGTGCTGGGCCATCTTGTCTAGACCGTGCTTTTGCCAAGAAAAGTTGGACCTTGAGGTCCCTTCCAACCTGGTATTCTATGACTGAAAATCAATGTGAAAAAAATCAGGTGTGTAGATTGTATTTGCACTTCAAATACTGAGATGCTGGGGCCTTTTGGCCATTTTACCATCTTGGTACCTAGTCTACCTGCAAATTGGTGTGATAGTAATAATTTCCTTGCTCTTGCAGTTTATATGCTTGAATTTTTTTTTTTTTTTTTTTTTTCTTGATTGGATGAAATGCAGCATTCCCAGATAATATAAAAGAGGTCTGAATATCAGAGAAAAAAGTTTCTTTTTTTTCTCTGACACAGCCCCTTAATAAAGGGTCCCATTCTCTTATTCAGACTAACTAGTGCTTCTTCCCTCAGGCAGGGTAATGCTTTCATTATGATGGTTTTATGTACAAGGTTTTATTCAACATAATGATATCACTATCTAGCTTATGTATGCTGTTCATTTGCGGTTCTTAAACTGTATGGAAAATCTGTATTGATCTGTTGTAAGTGTAACATAAAAGAGAAATCATGCAAAATCAGGGGTAAAAAGATAACATTTTATGGCTCCAATTCCCCTGTTAATAACTTTACACCAGTAAATGGAGTTAGTCCTTAAATGCATGGGTCTAGTTTGAATATAAATGAGTTGTTCTCGGTGTTAGAAAAGGTGACCACTCTTCTGCTCCCATTTTCCTCTCAATGTCTTTATTCAGATGAATTGTAATGATTTTAATGCTAGAATCATATGAGAAATAAACAGAATATCAGACATGCAGCTATCTAGAATAGTCATGGCAGTCATTTGTGTGAATTATTCAAGCCACTGACAGTGTGCCACAGTGCCTGTTGCTACTGAAGTGGAAACAAAATCAATTGTGTACAATATGTATAGTAATATGTACAGTGTGAAGGGAAAGCAGATGGCAGAGATGCATAAAACTTTAATGTCCTCCAATCTGTTTACTTATTTTAATCAGCTATCATAATCATCACCCACTGTGTGCTTTGTTTACATGGGGAAGTGCTGGTGTGATCAAGCAGAAGAAAATCCTGAGAAATGTGCCAGTTCCAAAACCTGGTAATTAGATTTAGAAAGCTGCGGTATGCTACAAGGGATTAGGGCAGACTAGAAGGTACCATGAAGAGTTACCTTCCACGTGGGACTGCATTCACTCACAACAAAGCTGAGGTGAAATCTGTGCCAGCACAGATTTAGCTGGTGACATGTATGTAGAGATGCTATATTAGCACTGGCCTGCATGGCTTACATTTGCACATCCCTTGAAGTGGTAACACCAGCTTCTCTTCTAGATGGAGCACATGTTTTCCTAAGTTCTTAGCTCCTTCATAAAGTACTTGGAGATTTCTAGCTAAAAATGCCAGATGTAGTCCTCAATATTATTTCTATGATGAAAATGTGACTTGGGTGGAGAATGTGGGTTTTTTTCCAGGGTTTTTTTGACATACACATAATTGAATGAGCAACTCAAATTTCAGATGAAAGCTTCTATCTTCCAATGCTGAAGGAGAAAGAACCATCCTAAATATTAAGCCCTTCTGAGATTTAAAATATTCATTTTTGTACAAACCTTTAAAGCCTCAGTATGGACTTCAGGAGTGTGTTTGACAAATGCCTTACCCTGGAGGTATGCTCATGATGACTAGGGTGGAGGAAGTCTGCAAATAGATTATAGGACGTAACAAGTGTGTATGAATTTGTGAATGGCACATTCGTTTTAGATTTACATGCTCTGCTCCAATTCTCAATTGTTTGTTATGATGCTGTAAGGATTTCTCATATCTCAGACTTGCTGTAGAAAACTTTGCCCAAACAAACAAAATATACTGGAGGTGTGAAAAAGAATTACTGCTCACTAAATAATAATGTTTTCATGAAGGATGCCACTTTGTATCCAGTTTAAAAAAAGGAAGGGAGGATGACAGAGATTAGTTGTTAATATTTTAAAATGTGGCACAGAAATTGTTTTTATATACTAAACGTATGCTACAAACTGAACCTATGACACCTAATAACAGAAATGTTTAGAAAAAATACTGTCTGTCTGAGGGGAAGTAAGTGATGTAAGGGAAAGAATTGATATTGATCAAGTTGATCAGGGCCCCACAAATTCAGTTCCTTGTCCAAAGTCAATGGAAGCTCCTTCTTCCTCTTCAGTAGGTAGGAAATGTATCTGCTAGGTACTTTGATCCAGGTTTTGTCATTCGTGAGTTAGGGAGATCCTCGTCTATAATTAAAAGAAACAACTAATAAACTATGAAGGAAATAATCTCACTATAGGAAGGATCACCTGTGGAGATGTGACGGCTGACCTGCAATTCACTGTTCTGTGGACAGCAAAAATACTTGATGGGAATAGAATCACAGAATCGTTTAGGTTGGAAAAGACCTTCAAGATCATCGAGTCCAACCACCGACCATACCCACTAAATCATGTTCTGAAGTGCCTTGTCTATGCACTTTTTGAATACCTCCAGGGACGGTGACTCAACCACTTCCCTGGTGTCCTAGTTTCAGCTGGGATAGAGTTAACTGTCTTCCTAGTAGCTGGTACAGTGCTATGTTTTGAGTTCAGTATGTGAAGAATGTTGATAACACTGATGTTTTCAGTTGTTGCTAAGTAGTGTTTAGACTAATGTCAAGGACTTTTCAGCTTCTCATGCCCAGCCAGCGAGAAAGCTGGAGGGGCACAAGAAGCTGGCACAGGACACAGCCAGGGCACCTGACCCAAACTGGCCAACAGTGTATTCCATACCATGGGACGTCACAACTAGTACAGGAACTGGGAAGTGGGGGCGGGGAATCGCCACTCGGGGACTAGCTGGGTGCCGGTCGGCGGGTGGTGAGCAATTGCACTGCGCATCATTTGTACATTCCAATCCTTTCATTATTGCTGTTGTCATTTTATTAGTGTTATCATTATCATTATTAGTTTCTTCTTTTCTGTTCTATTAAATTGTTCTTATCTCAACCTGTGGGTTTTGCTTCTTCTTCCTGATTTTCTCCCCCATCCCACTGGGTGGGGGGGCGGAGTGAGTGAGCAGCTGCGTGGTACTTAGTTGCTGGCTGGGGTTAAGCCACGACACATGGGCAGCTTATTCCAATGTCTGACAACCCTCTCAGTAAAGAAATTTTTCCTAATATCCAACCTAAACCTCCTCTGTTGCAACTTGAGGCCATTTCCTCTCATTCTATCTCCAGCCACCTGACAGAAGAGACCAGCACCCACCTCACTGCAACCCCCCTTCAGGCAGTTGTAGAGAGCGATAAGGTCTCCCCTCAGCCTCCTCTTCTCCAGGCTAAACAGCCCCAGCTCCCTCAGCCGCTCCTCTAAGACTTGTGCTCCAGGCTCCTCACCAACTTGGTTGCCCTTCCCTGGACACGCTCCAGCACCTCAATGTCTTTCCTGTAGTGAGGGGCCCAAAACTGAACACAGTACTCGAGGTGCGGCCTCACCAGTGCCGAGTACAGGGGGACGATCACCTCCCTGCTCCTGCTGGCCACACTATTGCTGATACAGGCCAGGATGCCGTTGGCCTTCTTGGCCACCTGGGCACACTGCTGGCTCATATTCAGCCACCTGTCAACCAGGTCTTTTTCTGCCGGGCAGCTTTACAGCCACTCTTCCCCAAGCCTGTAGCGCTGCATGGGGTTGCTGTGACCCAAGTGCAGGACCTGGCACTTGGCCTTGTTGAACCTCATACAACTGGCCTCGGCCCAAATGAGGATATGCATCCGGGGAAGAACCTGATGGCAAAGCTAATCTTTGAAAGTCATTCTGGGAGGGATATTCCAATTCTCCTCCTACACAGATTCTTTCAGGAGCCTTGTCTATGTCATTATTTCCTCCTCTGTAAAGTGGGCAGAATAATAATTACCTTTGAGAACTAAATCCTGTTAGTAATAATGTCGACAATACCTGCGAGGTGCCTGCCTAACAAAGGACTAAAAGTCTGTGGAGTAACAAACAAACAAGTCAGTGACTGTGGCTGGGCCCCTGCTCTTGATGTGGAGTTGTGATCCAAGCTGGGGCACAGCTCTCCCTAGCAGAAACTCCCAGCAGCAAAAGGGCTGTGAATAGAAGACCTTGAATTCATTTCCTCTGTCGTCCTGTGTTCACTGACTAGAATGGGTGCCCTCACCTAAAATGCATCAAATTGTTCTTCTTCCCTAGAACTGTAGAGCAGAGAAATGGAATGGCAATAATGGCTTACTAGGCTGTTTCTGTGATGGAACTGTTCTGTGCCTCTTTTTAATGAAGTCCACTTTTTTTTTTTTTTTTTTTTTTTAATTGGATAAAGGGTAGTATCATAGTTTTGTTTAATCTTTATAGAGGATTCCATGGAGGGTATAGATTAGCGCCTCCAGTGTATGAAGATATCTTCTTATCCTTAGATGACTAATGTTGAAGAGCCAGGTAGAAAATGTCAATTGGAAAGCCAAAAAGTCTTTCAAACTTCAATAGCATTACAACAAATGCAGTTATACTACCATTCAGATACAACTCCTATAAATAAGGTATTTCACTTTCCTGTAATTGCCAGGTATCTACATGTTCTTTTATGTTTCAATTGTGGCTGCCCACATTTACACCTACACTTACGGCAAATTATATTTGAAAGGCTTCTTGTTTATTGTTATACTTAGAAGATCATTCTGGATTCAACAGTGTTGCAGGTCATTTGAGGTAACTGTGATGGCTCCTATCTTAGCAAACATAGTTGAAGAATGAACTAGAGGACTTGAAAGCCAAACACAGAGCCTTAGGTCCTGAGCATTTAGTTCAGTTCATGTATGCTGTGAGATTTGTGCAAACAGATGGGCAGGGCCTTCTCAGATGAACTTCAGCAAATATGATGGAGTAGGAGAAATATAAAGCCTGACCTGCCCAGTGTCAGCTGAATAATGGCTTACCAAGTTAGATACGGTCCTCTATAAAGCATGGGTAAGGCTTACAAACTCCTTGCTCAAACTGAAAGAAGAAAATCTTAATGTTTGGATTACACCAATTGACCTGTCCTGACACTCAACAAACCAAACAAACCTTAGGAAGTGACTGAAGAACATCAGTTTGTTTCAGTGAGGATTCCTTGATTATCAGAATTTTATTCTATCCCTGCTTGACTTCTTACCTAATCATTAGGCTTCATCTCTTCACTTCTGTCAAGTTTATATGTTTAGAAATTTTTGAAAGGTTGAATCACAAAGCATTTTAATCACATATGCTCAAATAAAAACCTAATACTGACCTGCAGTGACACTCAGGCACGGTTTAAAATCAACTCACAGGAAGACAAGGCTATGTTTAGTTTGGGAAGTTTTTACATCTACTTTATATAAACTAACAAAGCTGTTAGGAGTGAATAGAAATGACATGAGAGCAAAGTAAGAGGTCATGTCAGGCAAAGCTGATTTTTTTTCCTTTTCTTTCTTTTTTAATTAAAACAAATGTATGTAACTGTTTAAATACAGGTCTGTTGACGTAGATGTAATTATATCAATCTCAGTTGAGTAGAGGGTTTAACTTAAGACAGAAAAATCTTCTATTTTCTTTGATTTTTCTTCCTTAAGTTTGACCTGGACCTCTGCCCGGTGCCTTGGTACTAACCACATGACCAAAAGTAAGATATTTAAAATCTTGTAATACTGTATCTTGGCACAACAAGATACAGAATAAAGTCAGAAATACCCATGTTAGAACTGTGAGTTGATATAGGTCCCACACAGGGTACAACACCACTGTATTCCAAAGAGGCAAAATACGACATGTAAAACAATGACATGAAAAGACTTATAATGTATTCAAGAACTTGTTTTATAATGATAATGAATGCCATGTGTCATAGTTTGTTTTGAAAAAAAAAAAATCTGTTGAAACTAAAGTAAGTAGGTTATTACACAGGCATTTTATAAGAAATCTGATCAGCTACATACAGTTGAAATACATGATGCAAAATTTAAGGTGGGAAAAATATGTGCATAAAGCAAGATGCTTTTGCTGTGTTCAGCGGGGATATGATGGGTTTATGTGAAGCTGCAGCAGACACCCTTTGCTTCACTCCCCCCTGTGACGTCAATTTTATGGTACAGATGGAAGAGAGATCACAAACACACTTATCCCCAAATCCCAGCCTTCACTTTCTATTTTCCACTGAAGTGGAGTTCAATTGTTAAAAGGTACAGAACAAGAAAAGGAGAAGTAAGCTCAGCTTTTGTAGAAAATCAGACTGGCAGAAAAGACAGGGACTGAAACCTCATCAGATGGGTATTTCTCTGTATTTAACAACCTATTCATCTATCAACTGTTGCTTACACATAAGACACAAATACACAGAAACTCATGAACAACGCACAAAAAAGCTGGATGTTACATTGCTTTATTAAAACAGCAAAATCATTCATCTGAAGGCTAGGAAATGCTAGAAGAGGGTTACCTGGGTACTGTCAATTCAGCAGTCTTTTGTGAAAGCTTTTTATTTGTATGAATTACAATGTAATTTTTATTAAATGATTTTTTTTTTTCCAGGGGACTTCTGTTTCATTCACAATACAGAGTGGATGATGCTTACTTAATGAGCAGCTGCTCAATACTTCTTGTTTCATTGTTCAGCATGTGTGGTCCCATTTGTTATTTACTAGACACTAACGATCCAGATTCCTATTGAGAACTATTCATTTCCTCACAGACTTTTTTTTTCTGATTTCACTATCATGTAGAAAAACATCACAGAAGCCTTCTCAGCACCCTGTGATACCAGGGATGATGTCATTCCCATCAGAGATAGAGATTTGATATGTGAAGGGATTCAAGTCCAACATTTCTATTGCATGACAAGCTTCAGAAAACTGTGAATGCTTTATCTGTAGACTAAATTTAGCGTTGTATGTTAGATCTATCCAAATATATCTCCCACCAACTTCTACTGTAACTGAAGCAGTCAGCAGAGTAGACTCCAGGAAATCTGGTTAGGCAACCAGAAAATGAAGGACACCAAATGACTGACCTAAGTTTGACTTAAATGACTTGAAAAGCATCACACAGCAACTTTTTGACTATGATAGAATATGCATTTCTCCGGGGTAGCATTCAGCTTTCATAAATACGAGACAGCTTTTCTTGCCTAGCAGTCCCTTACACCATTGTCTGCCCTCTGCCTAACCTCTGTGGGACATCCATGGTGAACAGCTTTGTGGCAGGTTGACCCTGGCTGGATGCCAGGTGCCCACCAAAGCCATTCTAACACTCCCCCCTCCTCAGATGGACAGGGGAGAGAAAATATAACAAAGAGCTTGTGGGTCGAGATAAGGACAGGAGAGATCACTCACCAAACCATCACGGGCAAAACAAACTCAGCTTGGGGAAAATTAACTCAATTTATTACAAATCAACCAGAGTAGGGTAATGAGAAATAAAAACAAATCTCAGAACACCTTCCCTCCACCCCTCCCTTCTTCCCGGGCACAACTTCACTCCCGGATTCTCTACCAACCCCCCCAGAGACCCAGGGGGACGGGGAATGGGGTTTACGGTCTGTTCATCACATGTTATTTTCTGCCTCTTCATCCTCCTCAGAGGCAGGACTCATCACACTCTTCCCCGGCTCCAGCGTGGGGTCCCTCCCATGGGAGACAGTCCTCCACGAACTTCTCCAACGTGGGCCCTTCCCACGGGCTGCAGTTCTTCACGAACTGCTCCAGCATGGGTCCCTTCCATGGCATGCAGTCCTTCAGGCACAGACTGCTCCAGCGTGGGTCCCCCACGGGGTCACAGGTCCTGCCAGAAAACCTGCTCCGTGGGCTCCTCTCTCCACAGATCTGCAGGTCCTGCCAGGACCCTGCTCCAGCGCGGGCTTCCCACGGGGTCACAGCCTCCGTCAGGCACCCACCTGCTCCGGCATGGGGTCCTCCACGGGCTGCAGGTGGAGATCTGCTCCACCGTGGACCTCCATGGACTGCAGGGGGACAGCCTGCCTCACCATGGTCTTCATCACGGGCTGCAGGGGAATCTCTGCTCCAGCGCCTGGAGCATCTCCTCCCCCTCCTTCTGCACTGACCTTGGTGTCCGCAGGGTTGTTTCTCTCACATGTTCTCACTCCTCTCTCCGGCTGCCGTTTCCGTCTGTCCCAGCAACTTTTTTTCCTTCTTAAAAATGTTATCACAGAGGCGTTACCACTATTGCTGATTGGCTCGGCCTTGGCCGGCGGTGGGTCCGTCTTAGAGCCGGCTGGTATTGGCTCCATGGGACACAGGGGAAGCTTCCAGCAGCTTCTTACAGAAGCCACCCCTGTAACGACGCACCCCCCCCCCCCCCCCCCCCCCCCCCCCCCCCCCCCCCCCCCCCCCCCCCCCCCCCCCCCCCCCCCCCCCCCCCCCCCCCCCCCCCCCCCCCCCCCCCCCCCTACCTAAACCTTGCCACACAAAGCCAATACAAGCTTCAATTACCTCTCTGGTGTATGGTGATTCAAATACTGTGCTGTCCAAAAAAAGTACTGAGATGTGTCATGAACAGTTAACATAATAGATACAGTGGGGAGGGTAAATTCAGATTGCATCAACAATCTTAATTCTGATGTGTTGACATCTATCTCAATTTTATAACCTCATGATATTCCTTTATCATACCTTTCATATATGGCTAAAAAGGCAGAAATCTTAAAGCAGGGTCTTCCTGACTCCTCATCACGTTTGCATCTGTGCATTGCAATAAATCTGTGTCACTTTAAGAGAGCAAAAGCTCTTATCCTTTTTGTGGTCCCTCTTTCAGTTCCCAGTTCAAGCCTCCTTGCCCAGCTGTCAAGGGTGAGACAGAGTAAATGACAATCCATAGTGGAATTAGGTACTGGGATTTACTTAAGAACTATCAAGATTAGTGTTTTTACCCTGTTTGATTATCTCACTTACTTGCTTCCTCGCAGTGCTATGCTCACTAGGTCTCCACCTCTTTGCTGGGAGGTCCCTGCTGGCCCTGGAAGGTTGGGCAGAAAGCTGTGCCAGTTCATGCTGTACAGCTGCTTGCAACTACCTGTCCCAGACGCTACCTGCCAAGGTCCCTGGGCATTTCCCAGCATTTTCTCAGCTCTCAGATTTCCAGAATCCTCCCTGACTTGCAGGATGTTTCCTCCAGTCAGGATCGTTACCTTTTCCTTTCCAGCCCCCTCCCCCCCCTTTTTTTTTTCCTGAGACTGCTGCTCAGGAACCCTCCTTTTTGGCATCTAACTCTTCTGTCAGGAACTCAGTTTTCCCACCTAAATAATGTGCGCACAGAAGCACAACATCTGATCTGCTTCCTAATTGGCGGATCCATCTAATGTCTTTTTATTAATTGGAGGATTCAGAATGTGCCACTTTTGTTTAGTCCAGGTGTTACCAAAATTTACAAACAGCTGCTACTACTTGCACTCAGCAGGTAGCAAATTTCTAGAGTTCAGAAGTTCAGTTTCAGACATTCACCCTCACACACAGATGTAGTCAATTGTGTGCCACCTGTTAGCATTCACAGTTTAAGCTATTTTTGCCTACAATACTGGCCTGTGCTAGTTTTGTTCTTTTTTCCAGTTTCTGGTACCATCAAGCTCCTTGTTTCAATCTACCTTCTGTTTTGTTTCAGGCCTCTTGCTCAAACAAGATTACTTTCTGTTTCTCATTCCCCAAAGCCAGAGGGAGACTACAGGAGAAAAACAGACCTCAGTCTGGAAAATCTGGGATCAGCCACCATGGGGAAGGTCCATCCTAAAACAAATTATTCTGAGTACATGGCATATTTGAAACCGGTTCATCCTGGAAACTGTGAGAAACTTGTCCATAGTCAGTGATGGTGAAGTCAGAGACATGATTTTCCTAAGACCTAAAAGTTTCTGCTTGCACTTATGGACCACAGTTTTTCACATGATTTTAATTTGACTTCATAAGGATTAATTTCTGCCAGTGATGTCAAGTCACATTCCCAACATAAAAGACATTCCTTTCCTTTACTGGGGCCCTTATTCTATCTTTTTACAGAAAAGACCATTCATTAGTTTGGGGTTTGTTGGATTTTTTTTTTCCCCACTGGCCAAACTAAATGTTTTCCTTCAGCTTCATTTCCTTAAACATTTAAATCAAATTATCTTTTGATGATAATGATAATGGTAATTGACATTCCCATTGGTATATGTCTTCAGTTCCAATTTAAATTTCAAGATGTCAGGCACAAGTTTTCATGCCTAAAAAATATGCATTATTGTCCATGCAGCAGGCTAGCAGATGTTCCCATTATTATTTTAAAGCATAGAGTATAGACTGTATGTGCTGTGCTAGGGTTTGAACATTTTGCCTAAAGAAGTTGAACTCAGTCACAGATTTTTAGTGGTTTTCTGGGGGAGGAAAGACTTAGCCAAGTCATTGTTTCAGTTCAGTTCTGTCATTCAACCATAGTGTTAGATATTTCTATTTTATTTCTAAATTACACCATGGCACCATTTTTTGAATGAAAGCAGCTCAGCGTGCATGTTATTGAGCCTGTATATAATTATCAGAATACAATATGTACTGCATTCTCCAGTTATTCTAAAAAGTACATTTGAATGTCCAGCCATTATCTGGTTCTTAAATACCATACTGCAAGTAAAAGAAATTATGCATTTTATGGAGGGAAGTTTATACCAGAACCTGATATATTCTGATACAATCACATGCTCAGAGTTTTTACAGGGGTGGTTGAGGACTTGATTTTTGTACCTAACACAGTAAACAGGTAAATTTACGTATCATTGACATCAGTACAATGTCTCTATATCCACCACAATTTAAAAACACAAATTTGGATCTGATTACAAGGAAGTGAAAGAACATTATATTAATCACTAGCATGGCAATACTGAATTCTTGTATATGTTAACATCTTCTCATTAAGAACTCAAAAAATTTGCTTATCTTAAATGGCCAAACGAAATTTAAGGCAGAACCTCTACAAGCAATGAGTTGAGTTACTGAGGTTCTATTTCATGGTAGAGGGCTATGTACAGGTACTCATTTATCCTTCACTGGCAGTATAAGATAGAGGTTATCCCATTCATACCTGCAGTATCTCCAGCAAACGAAAAGGCGAAGGGACTGAAACATGGAAATCCACCATAAAAATGTTACAGACATTCCCATATTAATAAAAAACTGCTCACTAGAAGAAAAAAAAAATAAGAAACAAGCTCTCTAAATAAGACTACTGGCTATTCCAGCACTATATTTGAAATGATTAGAGGTTTCTAGGTGAAAGGGAATCTGTTTCCTAGTGACAATCCAGGCAAAATGGCAGCCCAGACGTTTTCCTTCAGGGTCTCAGATTTGAACATCCAATCACCTAATTTTACCCATTCCCTATTGATAACTCAGCCAGCAGAAACAGGGTGTGAATAGGATATCATTCACCTCTGCCAGTACTGTATTGTGCTTTTGTCCTGTGCTTTCCTAAATAGACGTGCATAGGCTCTGATTGGACTACTGGGATCAAGAAATGCAAAGAAAAGATGTCTGGTTGGTTTGTGTATGAACCAAGGTATTTTAACATTGCTTTTCAACTATTGCCTGTGATCTGGCCCAGTAGTAGGCTCCAGACTTCAGAATAAATTAGATCAACTTAAGTAGGGTAATTCTGTGATGACTTAATGAAAAAAATTGGCCTAGAAACCTGGAAACCTTACGACTATTTTTTAGCAGATTAACTTCAGTGCTAAATAAGGGTCACATGAGAGAAGTACCAGTGAAAGCTAGGTCTACTATGCTAGTATTGACTACTGAGATGTAACTAATGTAGTTCAGCTGAGGTAAGAGGCAGAAGTACTGACCTAGAGAATCTCTTAAATATTTCAACACATACACAGAAGAAGAAAAAGAAAGACCAAACTTAGCATTGCTAAAGATTTTATTTAGGCAGAAGACTGAGATTGTGTTTAAAAAGTATCATGTCTTTATAGAGGCAATAAATATTTTATTTTCAAATATTTTTAAAACACAAACTCTAGCTGCCGCTAAAATGGTTTGCCAACTATAAGAATGTAGCCACCGTATGTACTTTTATATCAACTATAGTTGTGATAAATTTGCATATCATTGTTCATGAAAGAATCAAATATTGACTTCTTAATGGTTATCGGTTGAAAAATATTTAAAACATATGAATATGGGCATTTGTCATCTCCACTTTTTGCACTTCATACTTCTTACTTTTTGAAAATAACAAAACTGTAAAAAATCTTAAAAAACAGAGAGAGAACCATTTTTACTTTTCACCTATGAAACAAACAAAAATAAAAGAAACTGAAAGGTGTGAAAATGCAAAAAATAAAAATTGAATAATTTTAAATTAAATAGTAAATTTTGTTTTGCAATGTGTGTATATTGTTCCTATATTTCTGTGTAGGAAATACAGCTACAAATGGCTAATTTGTTGAAAAATATTTATAAATACGCATTGTATAAATAATGAATTAACATGAACACAATGATACATCTTCATTAACAACTTCATGCACTGGAAAGCTTCTTGGTGCAATTTTGCCTGACATTTAAACTTGAAACCTTGTAGTATATACTAAGCACACCAGTGGTGCTCTCACTGCAGGTAACAGTTGAATTTACCATCTGGAGCAGCCCATTTGCAGTACAGACACAAGGTACCTTTCTCAGAAGAAAAGCACATCTTATCCATGTTTGTCCACCAGCTTGCTCTCTATGTGTGAGCTGATTTCTGTTAGTAATGAAAAGGCTATCTGTATAGAAATGTGGTTTCCATTGGCTAGGTATAGACGTGGTACCTCCTTAGGTACAACTAGTGTGAACTTCATTGATGGTCGAGACAGAATGCAGAAATATGATCCTAGAGCCATAACAGATCCTGGTTCTTCCCTCCTTGGACTTCACCAGCTGCTAGTGTAGAGGTACCAAACTGATCCAAAATTTTGAGCAGGTTTTGGACAAACCTTGAGCAACTGACACAAATTTACAGTGAATTCTCAGCATGCCTGTGAATTCTGGATGAATTGGATCTTCTGCATGTGTTCATATTGAAAGTAAATCTGATTTCTGGCATGTGTATGGCCCCCTACACTGTGCTTACACAGTAAGTGTGATGCATCCAGAACAAGCCAGTGATCCTTCATATGCACCAGCATATGCAACAACACATATATAGGAAATGAATTAATAGTCATCATTTAGCAAGGCATTTTGGTGTCTAGCAGTCTGGTGTAGCTTGGCTATCAGCTGCCCAAGAAACTAATCAGAAGCACTTTGGACGTCTACTAATGGGGTGCTAATGCTCTGAACTTTCTGCCTCTTCCTCTGTTTTCCCTAGTTTGCACCTGCATTGAAGTACATCAGGGAACAGTACTGTGGGTTGAGCATGAATTACACACTAATAACAGCGCAAATGCTTACTGTACAACTTTGGACTAGTTATTTTTAGGTCTAGCTCCATAAAAAGATTGGAATTGCTTTGCCTGTCTGGAATCAGATATAAGTCTGCACTTACTATTTTGTAGACTGTTCCAGTAGTTCTTAGCCTAGTCGCTGATGAAGTCTCTTCATATAGGTTTTCTTTCTTTTTCAGAAGGGTAGATGCTTTTATACAAATGATCTGTTTGGTTGATTGGTTGGGGGGTTTGGAGGTTGTATTGTTTTGTTTTGTTTTATTTTGTTTTTCCTGTTATAAACCTGGTAGTTCACTGTCAATTATTGAAACCCACAATCACAAATGAGGAACCCTGGCTCCTTATGCACAATGTACGTGGGAACCTAAGAAATATTTTATTTTCAGGGAAAAGTAAACACCTGGAGACAGAGGTGTGTCTTTTGTCCAACAATCTACTGATTAAAATCCATACCAAAGGTGAGGGTAATGATCACATGAAGTTGTGACAGTGCCCAACAGTGAAAGATTAGCAAAGAACAGTCAAGCATACAGTGACATTTTGCTGGAAGACTTCATCATTCAGGAACTTTGTAAGACATATATCTATGTGGTTAATAGTCCTTGACAGATTTTGTTTTCTTGGTTATGTATTGGATAAAATCGTTCTTGTTCAGGGAAGGATTTGAAATTGCATCGCACAACTCTGTCTTAACAGGAAGGCTCAGGGTATGCTTAATGGCCATCAGAGGCTCTTAGTTTTTCTTTGAAGGATTGTTTATGTATTTTGCAGTAATTTTTCATCAGATGAAGCACAGCAACAGTCCGTGAAGACGAGGTGGGAATTCGGATGCTTTTCACTAAGGTGAAAGTTCAGCTAGACAATAAGGCTCTCTGGTGCTCTCCTTCTGGTCTCCAGAATCTTTGTTTTCTTCATAGTAGTTCAACTTCACAGGAAGAACAGGAAATGTTTTCTCTACCTATTACAATGCTATATTATGATGCAGTTGTGAGATGTGGGGTTTGAACCTGACAGACTGAGTGCTTTAAACCTGTGGCTTCACCAGTGTGAATTAATGTTTTGACAAGTGTGTATACATATATATATATATATGTAAAAAACATGGTTACACCATAGTCTCTGATCTCTATAAACTGGAATAAGATCAAGAAATCCCCCTAAATCTTATGACAAATTCTTTTTCTTACCCTATATCCCAGGTCAAAACCAGGGCAGTTTCTCACTTTTTCATGGTATGTCTCAGTTTTGTCGCCAGTCATTTAACAGTGTACAAGTTTGATCCAAACTGACAGTTCTGGCAATTGTCAAAGTTAAAAACAAAGATAGAGCCAGTAGCAACTAACTGAGTGATTTCAGGTTTTTTTTTTTTGAGTATTTTTAATTCGTTATGAAAATTTATCAAAGAAGTGGAGGGGAGAGCATTCTGTTTGTGCAAAATAAATTAAATTCAGTATTGGTAATATTTTAAATTCAGTATCGGTAATATTCTAATACACTTTTGGCATTCTAATACTTGCTATCATACATTGAAATGAAGTGTGTTTGAAATGGTGGTGTAATTCTCTTACTTACGACTAACAAAAAAAAAAGATTCTCTCTCCTGATATACCGTAGGTGTTGTCACAAGCCCTTAAGCCTTTCATTGCCTTCAAACCCAGTTACAAAGAAAATAAACTTTCTAGGAAATGGAAGCATTGGTAAAGTGTTAATCTATTTTAAGCCTCAGGCTATTTGAAAAATCACAGATTTGCCATGTGTCTACAGAGCTAAGAGTGAAACTAGAACAGTGCTGAAAATCCCATTTTGTGCACTGCCAGCAAAAAGGGCAGAAAACACAACTGTGCAGATTTGCTATAAAGCATAACAGTGTGCTCTTTCTTACCTTCAGCCCAATTTTTTCATAAATGAAACATACTTATTCTGTCAGCAGGAAGTGTTCATCTTTTTATAAATATTAGTTACAGGAAAAAACATCGGTCATTACAGTTCATAAATTCAACAGATACATATGCGTAGAAACATATGTGCATGCACATGTAAAGAAATGTTCAGGTGACATATTACTGTAAGAGCTATTGCAACATTAAAGATTGTAATTAGTGTCAGTATGATGGTGGTCAAACATAGGAACAGCTTGTCCAGGGAGGCTGTGAAATCTCCATCTTTGGAGATACTCAGATCTTGCCGACAAGATAATGATGAAACTGATCTAGTTGGTTTTGAGTGGGGAGTAGGAGTAGATTGTCTCCAGGAGTAAATTGCAGCCTAAATATTCTATGAGTCTAGTGTTCATTAAAATTAGCACTGAAATAAGTAGCTGCTAATATCCTCCAAGATAAATTAGAATATACATTTTACAGAATCTTATTCTTACAGAAATTATAGAAAACTCTCCCTAGAAGGATGTTTTATGTTTTCAGTCAAATGTCAAACCATAACACTGTTGGGTGAAAGTGTAAATTGAATCCCTTATACTCTCCTTCTTTTCATGTTGTATTTCCTCTACTGCATGATAATTTTCCTTTCTGGAGAGGTGAGGCCAAACAGCCACATGGCTACAGTGCCTCTTGGGAAATGAACCTCTGCGGTAAGACTGGCTGAGAGGAAAGACAAAATGAGAAGACATTTCCAGTCAAGTACTGGTAACTGATAATGCAGAAATGAAGTATTGCTTTTATTTTTTTGTCCCTCACCCACCCAAAAAAATGAAGAAAATGTTGATTTTCAGATGAAAACAATATTTATTTTTTTTAATTAATAAAAAATTCAACTTCTCAGGTAATGAAAACCACTGTTTAAAACCCTCAGAAAGTTAAAACTATTTTTTCTTTTATGAGAATTTTTTGGTCAGTCTTACATTAATGACACTGAGTATTCTTTAAAGCATTCACTTATATTAGACGAAAAGGGAGAATCTAGTGAAGCATACTTTTTTTCATAAAATGATAATGTTACTAGTCTATTGCCCCACAGCTCTATAAATGTCCTTTTCTCCTTTCTTTTCCAGATCTCTTTCTGTCAAGGGAGCATTTTTTCTTTCGTTGATAATTAACAGTACAACCTTTCCTGTCTTCTAGCTTTTTCTTGGTTAGCAACGCAGTGCAACTCCACAGGACTATCTTCCAAGACCAAACTAGCTGGCCTGTCATTTAATACATTTTTCCCAAATTGAGACATTTTCACAACAATTTGAACACATTTCTGATATTGATCTTAAAGATTTCTTGCTGCCTTGATGGCTTATCTCTTGGGGCAGTATTAACTGAAGTTTCTCATTTTGGAGGTGGAATGAATGAAGATGTGATCTAAAAATAACCAAGAAAAAAAGACTAATTTTGTAGCAGCCTTAATGTACCACTTCAGCCCATTTGGTCACTGTAATCAATTTTTTCTCAAGTTCATGGAGAATTGTGGCATAGTCAGTTAATATAGTTTTTACTCTACTGGTTATATACAAGGTACTGTGTAGCGATGACCAAGTCCCATACGTTTTTAAACTTTCAAAATCAAATCAACATGTTGTGTGTCAGTAAATAGAGAATTTAGATTCAAAATTAATCTTCGGCTCTTGGCTAAAGGTGGTGATTTGGGGGGCATAAGTATTTTTTAATTATGTCAGTCAGATGCCCCAAATTGAGAAGAAGAAAATAGTTTATCTTGAAAGGAAAAATAATGTTAAATTTTTTTTTATTGTTTTTTTATTCTAACTGAAAACCATAGTGTCAGATTATTTTAGTGATGAGATAACATTACTTAAGAAAAAAAGGAATAGTTGTAAGGGAGTAGACCTATGTTTGATGTATCAGACAGAGCTAAACAAAGCTGTAAGTCACCCTATTTTTTACCATGTCTGAAACCTGATTACTATTTTTTAACAAAGCCTGAATATGGCAAACTGGAAGTGTACAAGCTCAGCTCAGAATAATTCCGCACTAAAACTTGTCAAATTATACACTATGTCTTATCATGACACAGGAAGGGCAGTGGGTGTGAAACCATGCAAAAATAGTTGCTTCATGGCTTTCTGTTCCCTTTTGAGCTGTTCGAGCACTAAGCCCTGTTGTCATCAGAAGGTGTTTCTGGGTAGTTAATGTTAGAATTGATTTGGCACATAAATAGACTCCACCTCTCTCTTGCACAGTTGTCCAGGCTCTGCTATGACAGCAGCAAATCCTCCCTTGTTAAAGACACTTGGAAGCATTTGTAATGATTGCAATGATTTTAGGGTGATATGTTGAAGTAAGCAGATATAAAACTAATAAAAATCAACAATACAAGAAATGAGTGCTCCATTGAACATGGACTCAGTTAAAAGTTTTAAGCCTTCACGTTGCAGACTCTTGTAACAGAGATCTAGGCTGGTTTGCTTTAAATTGTTAACTCAACAGTATAAGAGATACCAAAAATGGGCTACTAAAATAAATGTCCACACCAAAATTTTTCAGGTATTAAAAAAACCCCAGAACTTCTCTAAATACATATTTCTAAATCTGTCCTGAGACTGCTCTTAGGCAAAGCTAAGGAAAATCCCATTTGTAACAGAGTTACTGTATTTCTATCTCCAAGCCAAACTGTTAATTTATACCATGATTTTTCCACAAGGGACAAGTACATGAACCTAAAATATTTCATTTCGTTTTCTATAAAAATTGTGTTAAGGAAGTAAAAAAATCTACAAATCAATGTCTTATTTGTCTTATTCTCAGTTTCTGAAAAGATCTTTGTTAATGCCTGGAAAGAAATTACATCTGAAATACAATGGGCATCTTTGAATTCTGTTTTTGTATTCTAAACAATTGTTGTATTTTTTGTAAGCTGGAGGAACTTCAAAAGTTTGGGAGATTTAGGTCAGCCGAATAGTTAAATAGGAATGTTTTTCCCTGATCTTATTCAAAATGTTTTGATCTGTAAAACTAGGTTGGACTATCACAAGGACTGCTTATGGGGGAATTTATGATGCCTCTGTTTCTGTTTAGCTGGAAAAATTACAACAAGCTACAGAATGCAAGTACAGCATTTCTGGCTTGACGGAAGAGAGGAGATAGAGAACTGTCATGCCCAGAACTAGTGTTTCATTTCTTATTCTGTCTCTGTGTTTTTCCCATTAAATTTACTTTCTTTTATATTCCTATCATAAAGTCTTCATCTAAACCCAGACATTTTAAAGGATAATATAGTTACCTTGTAATAGAAATCTTTACTGATCCCATACAGTTGTGGAGAGGGCCAAGGCATAGGGTATACCTTATTAATTGACAATGTCCAGGAAACGATGGTGCTAATTTTCCTGACAGATACTGTACTAAAATACTAATTTTTAACACAATTCTGGAAGAGAATCTCCTGCAAGAAAAGAAGAGCTAGAAAGCCTTATCCTTATTTGGCTCTAGCATAACATTAATGTCTACCACCTTGTGAGCAAGGCTTAACATCCAGAAGATAACAAGATTCCCAATGCTATGCATCATTTTCCCTGCTGTTCTTCTGGGGTGCAAAAATCCTAATCCTAGAAATTAATTTAAATGAAATTATTTAGCACAGAGGCCTCTGATTACAGAGGAAAAATGGAGCAGCTGTCAGTCATGGAAAAACTTTTCTTTTTGCAAATCACATTGTCAGTTTTGTGCATCAGAAGGTTGCTGATCTGGGTGGAATGCTTTAAGTGAGAATTGCAGTGATTTTCCAGAAGTAATGATAATAATATTATCTCTATTATATAGCACTATTCACTCCAATGGCTTCCAGACAATTTTACAGCTAAACGTACACAGCACTACTGAAATGCAATTACCAGTGAAGTGGAAAGCTCAGCCATCCAATATGTAAGACAACAGTGAAAACTCAGAATGTTTCAGCCAAAGAAATTTACTGAGTTCTGGGAAAATTTTTAAGGAAAAGTCACAGTGTCAAAACAGAGCGAACCAGACCCTGTTTTCAGAACCTGTTCTGAAAGATCTGCTTATAGTAAGTGCATTCTGTTCAGGTTATTCATTTAAGAAGGACCTGTCCTGAGTCATGTGCTTAAATCTTGTAAACTGGGACTCTTGATATTTTGAACCCTAAGCAACATCATGAGAAATCACTAACTGTTTGGCAGAGCAGAGTATCATAAGCCGTGTTCAGCCAATGAGCCAGCTCTTTATGTTTATTGTACAAACTTAGGCACTTCTGAAGGTAATAGCTGCAATGACTTGCAATTAGCTTGTAGTATCCAACTCCTGACTACTTTTCTCCCATCACACAGAAACCTTCCTTCTGTGAACAAAATTAAAGTAAAAGTTATTTAAAAGTGAGGGTTCTTTGTGGGACATCTGAGAAAACCATGCAGCAAAACATGCAGCACACTCTTGAATGCCAAGTCTTTTTTATCAATAAGTGTGTTACCCTATTGGCAGATGGATAATTCCATTAATACAATGGGACAGTGTAGCTTGTCCTGTGAAAGCCAGCTTGGGTTTGGTACAGTTGTTAATATATTATTAAGCAACTTCAGTCAAAAAAAGCTAATTTGACTACATGATGTAGTTGTAATTGTATCGGACTCAGCCCAGCTTAATAACCCGTGTTCACTAGAAGTTGGGTCCACAGACAAAGAATGGCTCTTCATGTTTCTAGAAACACTGGAGCTCAAACATAGATACCTGAGGAATGAAGACAGAGTTCAAAAAATTATTTATCCTTGAAGTGGATTTGCCAGAAACCTTCTGAATGGCCAAGCCACCCCAGGGAAAACTTATTAGCACAGTGCTGCAGCAAGGGCTGGTGTCCTGTTCGGAGCCTGGCAAGACCCTGTTGTAGCACTATTTGCGCTAATTGCGCATATTGTACTCTATTTCCCCAGATAACAGAGAGCTGATTATAATCTACTAAACACAATTTATAATATTTTTATCTCAAATCTTTAAGGCCTTTATGCTTTCAGACAACCAAAAAGTGCATCTTAGAGCGTTATTCACCACTTCCTCCTACAAGTTCAATTGTTTTGTGCCGAAAACAATGAAATGTTTCAGAAACAAACCACACAATTAGAAATGAATGAGCATTTCAGAATTGCAGCAGCTCATATTCTGTTATCCTAAATTAGCACTTTAAAATGCTTGATTTTACCCTACTGACATTAATTAAGCTCACCATGTTCTCATATATGACAAATTAAGGGAATTATTTTTTTAAAAAGAGCTCATCTAGCTTTAATTACAACATACTGTATATTACACAGAAAATACTGCTCCAAACTACTGCTTTCAATTCACATCTGATATATTCAAATTAATTAATGGCTATAATTTAAAATGATTAACAAAGAAACAAAGATAGTTAAATTGGATAGTTTAAATTACTGTATGTCCAGCTACTTGAGAATGAGATAATTATTGTCTCACAACACTCAAGGGAGACAGAAAAAAATCATTGATTAAATTAATGTGGCATAAGCTAATTTTATATTTCCACACTGCCTGAATAATTCTTTTTCAAATCTGACAAAGTCTTGTGTGGCATATCCAGTCCTAATTTAGCAAATCGTCTTAATTCATGTGGAGTATGTAATCGTTTGCTTAGTAGAATGAGAAATTAGATTCCCTTTTTCCTTTTCATTTGTATACCTTGTTCTCTTTAAAACTATTTTCTTCCAAGAAAGAATTTAAACATGAACTTTAATCCCATTTACTTCAGAGCTTTAATTTTGAAAGGTGGTTAAGTAAGAGTACTTTCCTGAATCAGGGCCTATTTCACTCTAATCTTTCATTCAGAGTCAGTGAGGAACGTTATTTCTTCTATGGATAGTATTTAAAAAAAGCCAATGAAAAAACTAGTTAGGTCTTCTTGGATACCTTAATTAGTAAAGCTCAGCTAGTCTGGTGGTCCATACAGTTAATAAATTGCAGTCATGAGGACTAGTTTGGGATCTCTACCCTGCATTTGCCATTCACATGTGAGGAAGAAGTTTTGTGGATCATTTACTTATTAGGTAACTAATAACTGTGACCTCAGTGTATTCTCCCAATGAAAACAAAAAAAACCAAAGCAAACGTAGAATGTTTTCTGAAGTATATAATGAAAATTTTACAATGATTTGAGAAAAGTAATTTTTTTTTTTTTTTTGAGACTAATTCAATTGTATCCATTTCTTACTGGTAAATATCCAATAAAAAAGAACTGAAATTCAGGAGAATGAAAAAGAGAACCTTCCCTCCCCCCCCCCCCCCCCCCCAAAAAAAAAAACCCCAACCAACCACAAAAGAACAAACAAACAAACAACAATAAAAATAGGGACAAATTGAGGCACTTGACTTAAGCTGTCTGGGATTTCCCTTCAGAGACCAAGTGCCTAATATCTGGGTTTTGGGGAATTAACTTAAATATGTCAAGCAAACAATCTGGATCTTGCTCAAAGTCAATACACAGAGAAATCACTATATAAACTCAATAAACAGTCTCCTATTTGATGACGAAGAATAGAGAAGAACTCAGATAACTATCAAACCAGAAGAGGAGATAAAAAGGTAAAGGGAGATACATAAAAATGTAAACAAAAAGATTTACCAAAGACCGTCTCATGAATTAGCTACATTAGGGAGAGACTGAACATGCTAATGAGAGTTGAAACCTCAAAATGTAGTGTGCATGCAAAACAGACAGTTCATTAAAAAGAGAGCAGTAATAAAAGAGTGACTTTTAAGCTAAGGAAAGTCAAATAGGCCATATTAACCCACCAATTAAATGCAATAAACTTGGCATGCATATAAGAAACCTTACTTTTTTTATTTACCTCAAAAAACTTAAGTACTTCAGATATTCCATGCTCTGAAAAAAACCTCTAGAAATGGCAGGCTGTTCCCTGGCTGTTTTTTAGATAAAGAATAACAGATAAAGGAATCTAAGTACCAATAGCAAGTCTGAAACAAAGGTAAATCTCCAGGACTTGTGGATATGTCCTGTGAATTTTACTGGATGTTTAAGGAGGTCCCTTACAGGGGACCTTTAATTCTGTTATACTCTCCTTTTCTGTAAAGACCTGATCTTAAGATAATTTTACAGGCCCAAACACCTGTGAATCATAAGAAAAAAATTAGGAAGACACTAGCAGCCCAATAAAATTCCACATTCTCCTTTTACTTAAACACAGTCCAAAGCAGATTCATAAAGGAAAAAACACTTCGTAAGTAACATTCACAAGAATTGTTCATGGTGGCAGATCAAAAATAAACCAATTTCTATTGCTTTAGCTGAGTTCAAACACACCTGTAATAGAATAGGACAGAACTTCCTATTTAAAGTCCCATCCCATACAGACACTTTCTTTCCTGCTCCTCACCAGATACTTGAATGGATTGTTTGTCTTTATTTAAGGCTAAAACCAGCTGCCTAAATCAATGGGTTTAAATCACTCTTGTTTGAATTGCAGAGGGGAGCATTTTGCAAAGAGGGTAGGACCCAATGAATCCATCACAGGGATCCAACCTGGAAGAACACAACAGAAAATAACCTTATACGGTGATGATGTCATGTTAGTTTTATCGAACCTGAACAGTTGCTTAAAATAAATACGTAAAGCAATCTGTGATTTCAGGAAAGTGTCTGGCTATAAAGTAAATAATGCCTAATATAAAGTGCCAGCTAAATCTGCCTAACTCAAATAAGTTATCTCACCAGAAAAAACTTGGATTCTATAACTTATTCAGGAATTAAAATTTCATGAAATCAAGAAGACTTCAGTAAAAATGGAATACCAAAACACTGATCTATCAAACAACCAAACAAATATCTGAAGTGCTGAGGATAAACACTTTTCCTTAATTTGTGTTTGTATTTGTGTTTGTGGGGGAACCAATCATAGTTAAGTGAAGTTTTGATCAAGTTATCCTTCTTATTTCAATTTTATCCAATAATCCACTCAGATAAAGCTTTAGTAGGTCCAGAGAAATTTATTTTAGAATCCAGAAAGATCAGGAAGAGCAAAGTTTATATAAGAAACAATGCAATTTTTTGTCCTAAATGTTACATACTGTTATCAAGGGAGAAAGTTCAATGTGGAAGAGGAATCTACATTTGAAGAAGAGAAACCTACATTTGAAAAAAGAACATTACCTAACCTTTGTTAGCTAGAAATGGTGTAATAAACAGAAATTACATCAGAGACTTTCTTTTCACCTTTAGATTTCTTCCAGTTTTAGGAACAAAACAAATTCATGAATGCTCTAGAAATCATTGCAATCTTTATTTCACTCCCTTCTTTAACACAAACTAAAGCAGGGCTTTCTGAACTATTTTTAATTTGAACTAGATAGCATATTGAACAAGTAAACCACACGGACCTTAAAACCATCAGTGAAGCCATTAGAAGTCTGTATAAGTTATTCACATGGCTAATTGTCCTGTTAAATATGTACACTTCACTCTTAGCCTGAACTTATCTATCATCCTCTGGCCACCGGACACAGAACTTCAGCAGCATCCTACACTGGGCAAATGCAGAGGAAACATGGGTTCACCTGAGATTCCTCAGCTTATATATCCGATAATCACATCTGACATCTTAATCTTTACTAGTCTACTCCTTATGCTAGGCATTCTCATGTTTTTAGTATATTTGCAGAACATTTCCTCTTATGGAAACACATTAAATAAATAGTAGTTCAGTGGTTCCTGTGCTTCTGTCAACTTCCACTGCACTGAGAAAGCAGTGCCCCGTTGGCAACATCACACTTTGTTTAACCTGGATGAGTACCTAAATGTATTTTTTTCTACTTCCTGTGGCAGTGAACAATGCCAGAAGATCAAACATTTTGCCCGTAGCCATGAACAAGAGACCTCTGTTCTAATGCTTATGCATCCACCACTATTTGCGGAATTCAAACGCTGCTTTTGAGAATTAGTGTATCCAGAGCAATGTGCTGGAGGACTGTGTTAGCACCTCAGCATGTTTGGCATAAGAATCTATTTTCTTTCTGCATAGACCTTTACTTCACAGTTTGTTTTTCAGAAATAAATCTATTTTAGAATATTGTGGGTCTCATAACATTAGGAAATTGAAGAATTCTTTCAGAGACCTCCTCGATCTTCAGAAAAAGAAATATAATCTTTTGATTCCAGGTTATTCCTTTTTTTTAAAGTGAGAGTCATGCCATGCAAAGCAGCTCTTAATAAAACAAAATATTTAAGGAATTCAATTCCATTTCAAAACTATTTAATAAAATATTCCAATATAGACAGTGATACTGACAATAGAGAAATCAGAGAAAATCATAGAAATACTTTAAGTGGGACAATTTTCTGCTTCTGACTATTTTTATGTTCCGTTTCATCCTTTTAAATCTCTAACAGAATCTCCTAAATGAAAAGGAGATACTTCAAAATCTCCCACTTTCTAGGCATCCTCATTTTATTTCCCTTTTAGGTAGTCAATAGGGGGGAATTCTCACACCTTTTCTTCAAATGTGTCTGTACTTCTGATTTGTGGGAAATTCATATGAAATGGATATATGCTCTCTTCAGATCTTTTTTTTTTCTGAAAACAAAGGTATGTTAAAAAAAAAAAAATCTGCTAGTAATTTAACAGGCTTTTCACCATGATGATTCCCCACCCAAGAGATTCCTTTCCTGAAGAACAAGGTGTATACTTCTAGGAAACATGTACTAGACTTTCTTTGTTCTAATCTTCCATCGTAGCCTTATAAAGCCCTCATCTGTGTTCTTTTTTTGATGAAGAAAATTCTAATGGACTATTAGATGCAACATTTTGATTCCACTGTAAATAATAAGAATTGTTATGACTGAGACTGCATCTGACTTTGAAGAGTTTAAAGTGCGTGTACTCTGGCTGTTCCCTTTTGCCTTGTTTAACTATATAATAGTCATTGGCAATTTTTACAACTTGGTTTCTATCCAGAATGATCTGTCACTGCTGGGATTACCAAGGATGTTCTGCAATACAACCTCAACACTTCTTCATAAGTTCCAAAAGTGTTCTGGTCAGTGCAATTAAATGTTATCTAGCACAAACAAATTTTTAGTAGCTTGTAAGATTTGTGATATGTGCGTATGTCTCTCGCTGTTTCCTTGAACATGAAATTCTGCTATTATCCTGGTCTTCTGTTCCTTTGATAACAGGGTATTACTAACATTAATCAAACATGAAGGTATTTCTTATTTTACTTACAGGGTTCTACACACATTTCACTTCCTGTATGGTGTCATTAATTTTTCTCCTTTTAAAAAGGACTATGTGTTATATATGTATTCCAGTGATGGTCTTTTCCAGGCCTTTTCCTCCAGCTTGTTTTTGCCTTTATTTGACATATCTATACAGTCCATTCCTCCAGTGCATCATAGAAGATATATAGTAATTTATCACTTTCTTTTTTCTAGGCACGTTTTAAACATACTTATTAAGATCACAAACTTTAAAGTGTTACAATATAATTTGATTATAGTGCCATTTTTTTTGCCTGCTCTAATTTCTGCGATCCAATTATATAAAACTAAGCTTTTAGTGCCCACAGTTCTATGACAATTTGTTCATTATCATTCATAGCTTTTTTTTTCTAGTTTTCACAGGTTGTTTCTTTCTATTTCTGTAAACTTTGGTTTTCCATAAAGAATTTTTTGCCATTCTCACATTTCTTTTAAGCCACTTGTTAAATTGATTCAGTTCTTCTTTTTTTTCCCATTTCAAAATATTCAGTTCTATCTAATTCTTTTGCCTATTAAGTTATATGGTAAAATATGAATGACTTTCAACTTCTCTCACTTTCACGGCTGAAATGTACAGCTTGAAATAATAAAAGAAAAAATTAAATGTTAGGCATTGTAAATGAAACAGACGAATAAATGGTACCATTTCCTCAGTAACTCCATATCACCTGTTTCCTATTTCCTTTTGCCAATACTCTTTTGAAAAGAGTGTAAGAAATGCAAATTTACGTTTCACACCTTCTTTAGTTATCTATACAATGAGCTAAAAAGAAATTAAAACTTTTTGACAATTCATGTTTCTTACCTGATTTTGGCCAATTTGACACTAGAAAGCTTAAAAGCCATTCATAGAGTCATAGAATATCTTGACTGGGAAGGGCCCCAAAAGGATCATCGAGACCAACTCCTGTCTCTACATAAGGCAACCTAAAAGTTAAACCATATATCTAAGAGCATTGTCCAAACTATTCTTGAACACTGACAGGCTTTGGGCCATGACTGCTTCCCTGGGGAGCTTGTTCCAGTGCTTGACCACCCTCTCAGTAAATCATTTTTTCCTAATATCTAATCTGAACTTCCCCTGATGCAGCTTATTAAGCCATTCCCTCATGTCCTATCAACGGACACCAGAGAGAAGAGATCAGCTCCTCCTTCTCTGCTCCCCCTCATGAGGAAGTTGCAGGCAGCAGTGAGGTCACCCCTCAGTCTCTTCTTCTCCAAGCTGAACAAACCTGGTATCCTCAGCTGCACATTGTAACTCTTGCCTTCTAGTCCTTTCACCATCTTTGTTGCCCTCTTTTGGACACATTCTAGCATTTTTATATCCTTCTTATATTATTATATGTGTGTGTATATATACATATGCTATATGCATATTGTTCATATATATGTGTTATATATATGTTATTTTTTGAAGTTAAAGACTATCCTCATGGAAAATGTAAAGAATTAGGATATGAAAATGTGATTTTTGAATCATAGCATTCCTAGAAAGAAACCTTAGTCCATCCCCTCATCTGTTCTTCACACTTCTATAATTTTTGTATGTACAGCCAAAACTGCAATGAAATCAATGTCTAGAAGCAAACACAAATATCAGTTTTGACTTTTAATAAATGAAATAAAATTTTAGTTTGTGGCACTAACAGTTGTTCAACTAAACTTACTATGATTTTCCTTAAAGAATAAAATCAAGTAAAATGTACATGTCCTAATTTTAAACTAGCAAGGTTATTAACCTTACAATGAGATCTCTTCTCCTTGCTCCATATATGTGAAACAATGTAACATTTTTGTTTAGTAACTAAATTAACCAGTTCAGTAGTAAGTGAATTTAGTTCCAAACACAAATTCTATGTAGCTGGCAATACCAAGACACCAATAGATGAATTATGGTCTCCCATATACTCATGCAAATGAAAGCAGAAAGGATATATTGTTACAAATTACCACTGCCAACATGTGCTTAACACTTCTCTACATTTTTTTTCTTGCATCCTTGATATTGCTTCTGAGAAATTCTTGGGTACTTGCTTTTTGTAGAACGGAAAGTTGCTGTAGAATCCATTACCTGGCTAGAATAAAGAACTCTTAATGTCAATCATATCAGTAAAGCTCCTTCAAGACAGTTCAACTTTTTCAAAAGAGTAGTTAAGTTTCAAAAGCTTTAGGAAGCCTTACAACCAAAGAAACGTTTACATTTTCAAAATCAAATGTTACAAACCATTAGTTCATAATGTGAAATCTTGCCTTTTGGGTATTTTGAGAAAATCTGTTATTTTCTTAAAGTTATGAAAGAGTTCTACTGTTCATGCTCCATAACTTCCCATCAACAAAAAGTCATGAGGGATTTCAATACAAAGAGTTAATGTGTGTGTAACTGCTCTTCAGGCTTAAAAGTCCTAATGGACTTAAGAGACATCCAGCTACAGACTAAAAAAATATTGCAGGAGATACTGACACAAAAGACCTTAATGGCTTTCATTGACTCAGCTATCTACATGAACTAGCGAGGAGTGTCCATGTAGATTTTCGTGCTGAGACATTCATAAAGAGTTTTATCATTATCATCGAGGCCAGCAATTCAACCTTGCAATGTCTCTAGGTACAGTGGATACTCTAAACAGCAAAAGAATCACCTTGGTCCATTCAGTCAATTTTCATGTACTTCTCTGAGGATTTAGGTAGAATACATTTATTCTTTATCTACCTACACGACTCACAAAAAAAAAAAAAAAAAAAAAAAATGGAGCCAGCCTTCCAGATTACTTTTGCTATTGGGCAAAATGAATTGAAAAGAACAGAAATTACCTGTGAAGAGTTTACTGAAAAAGTTTTGGAAGCAAGGATAGAAAATGCCAGGACAATAAAAGAGGAAGGAATACCGAAAAAAAAGGTGATATACGTTCCTGAGAATAAGCTTGCTTGTATTTTTCATCAGCTGTCATATATATTACAATATTTATTACAGTTACAGTGAATTAAGATTTCAGCATCTCTGTTCTCATGTATCTCTCAAATAAATCTGCTAAGGAATCACAAAAGCTGAATCCTGGTCTAGGATATCTGATCAAGAACATTTTGTAGGAAATGGAATCCATACTTAACCTTGATCTCGTTATTCGTGGCACCTTTGCATAGTGGATTAGGCAAGGTACACACGTTTGAAAAAACTGACAAAATCTTGAATTTACAAAATCTTCTAGGAACAAATAGATGTAAATATCTGGTAAATAGCCCACAAAAAAAAAAAAAAAAATTGTAAAACAAATCATTTACAGAAGAAGAGGGAGGAAACCCAGAAATATCACTGAAGTTTCTGCAAATTATATGTTTTTCTCTTACATTAGTCTACAGATTTCTTTTCAAAATTATTTTTGTTATATAATTTGGGATTTTAAGAGTTATCTCTATCTTGCCTTCATCTTCAGATTATAGAATTAATACATAGAATTAATGTTATTGAGCTATGTCTGTAATACCTCTGGAAGACCTGAGAAATACTAATAAACAAGGAAAAAATATTAAAGCATAAGCATTTGCCAAAAATGTCATGCACTTACCACAGCTACTTGTATTCTAAGCAACTGAAAATTATAGTGCCCTAAAGGTTCTTGATAACCCTGTTTTAATCATTGATTTCAAAGGTCTTTGGATTAGACTGTTAAATGTTATTGTATGAAAAGTGTATCAAATTCAGTCTTTCAAGCTATTAATTGAATAAATACGGTTAAGAATGAGTTCCAGATGGTGGAGGAAGTCTGATATACCTAACACTGTCCATAGATGCACCTTGATCTTGGCTAATTCTTTCTAAATGCTACTTGATACTATGGAGTGCTAGATGTTGATAACTTATGAATGATACATTTTCAACGGATTTTCAAAACTTAGTTTCCATTCTCTTGGAAATTCAAACATTTAAAGAATGCTTTAATTCTAAGACATTTCATACATTGGAAAACATAAATGTTGAGAAATAGCTATCACGATATGGTTTGTAGGGCAGTCTCCTAGTTGTACACAGGGGAATTAGGAAACCTAGAATCGGTAGCTTTCAGGATTTATAAGTTCTGTGCTCCTAGCACGTTGCTTAAACTTTCAAATCTTCCAATGTGGAGTCCCCAGGGCATGCAGCAGAATGAGACTAGTTTTGGACACTCCAGTTATTCAGCAGCTACTCAGGCAAAAAGGGGGAATCAGGCAATATTTTGACAGAAACAGGCATGTGCTTTGACACAAGTTAGCTGAAACAAAATCATTCTTGAAAAACCTGGATCTGACAACATGTATCTGTTTGCTTCTCCTACCCCTTCCAGGATGGAAAATTCCTCACCAATGCATCAGGTCCTCTAATTAATTAGAAATCTCTCCTCAGAACAGCATCATGTTTTAGTCCCAAATCTCAGGTTGGCACAAATAAGCACATAGATAGTTTCCAATTTATTACTAAATTGGTTTCTACTAAGAAGTCTGATTTCAGGTAAAAGCAACCCCCCCCCCCCCCCAAAAAAAAAAACCAAACAACCCCACAACATTTTGATGAGTAGGATCAATGGTTTTCTTTCTCTTTCTGGTAAATTTTCTTCACAGTATCTTCTTAAAAATGTTTTAAACTGTCTGTGGGGTTGCTTTACTGAAGCATTAATTCACAGTTGAACCTGATGTTGTTATATTTTATTAAGAAAAAAATCCATAGTTAACAAAAGTTGAAATATGTTGCTGAAGCTGTAGCAAATATTCTGGTAGTTATTCTAAATATTTTATGTGCATGTATCCAATAGAAATATATAACAATTTGATAAATATTTCTGGAATTAAAATAGAAAGGCAGGGCCAAAAATAAAGACGTTGATAAGAAACTCCTTGAAATTTGAGAATTTGAAACTCACTTCATATTCTTTCTTTAAATGTAATTGCTTACTGTGGAACCAGGGGAAGAAATGTGCATCCAGTTGTTACAATTTTAAATGCTATTTTTTTCCACATTTCTGTCTCTAGACTTTGTATTATCAGAGTTAGATTAAAAAGCTGCTTCTGTATTTTCACTGGCAGAAATGAAAATAAATGTGCTTTTTCAGATTTACACGAAGGATTACTTTTTTTGCTGATTTTTCTATTTCTTCAAATATACCAGAACAGATGTGATTCCAGTTTTAACAGCTGTCATGTTATGTTGGCATCTACACTGCATTTTATTTATTTTTTTAAAGAAACATATAATTTGAGTAAATGAAACTACTTACTTACACCCCTTGGGAAGGAGAAAAATATTGTTTGCCACTATTGCTCATTAGTTGGGTTAGGAGGTAATTTTGCATGAGTACTTGCTTCTATCTTCCTTTTGGATTAACAAAATATGAATTTTGCCATCCTACTACCAGATCTTCAACTTTTGAACTTGTTTACTTTTAGTAAATTCTAAAATCTCAAAGTACTTAAGCAGCAGGTAAAATTAAAAAAAGAGAAAATAAATTGCAGACTGAAACAATCAATATTTATGAACTTATTAAGTATTTCTTATCTCTGAAACCTGGAAAACATATACACAGAGGAAGACACCAATTATCAGGCTTAGGTTTCTAGCTGAAAGAGAGTTATTGCTTTTTGTTATTATTATTATTTAGAAAAGGTATACAGATTAACGACTTCCTAAATAAAAACAATTTTTGTAAGCCTTTGTTGGCACTCCTCATAGAAACCATTGTGGGCTATTTTCAAGAGGTGGTCATTACACACACTTCTTCTAGGATTTTGAGTATGCTGGGATTGCTAATTGTTGCTGAATTTTAGAGTACTTCCCTGTAAAAGATTATGAACCAGTTCTCAAACAATTTAAAGGCTGAAAATGGACAGGGTTTAAATTCATGACTTTGGTTTAATAGCCTATGGGAGCATGGTACAAAGTGAGAAAGTGTGAGAGTGGGACGAATTAGATCACACTCCTCCCATTATTCTTCTTCAGCTTCAAGAGTTAACAGCTGAAAAGGACCTTTGATGCTTGTGCTAGACATTGCTTTTCACACTGTGCCCTGAGAATATGACCGAGGCCACAAGCCTGAGACATTTCCCAGTTGAATGGCAGTCATGAAAAAGAGCTGATAAAGCAAAACATAGCATAGAGTGAACTTGATTTAGGGGTTTATTGGTAAAATGAATATGTACCCATATCCTACATCTACTTTTAGGCAGTCTTTAATTATCCAATATTAGCTTAAACCAAAAGCAAAAGCACCAGATGTTATTAGCTAAAGTTGTACTCTGAAGAGTATATAGACAAATGATAATTAAAAAAACTCTCATAAAAAACCTATTAATACTCAGATTTAAAAAATACTAAGAATCAAGAAAATAAAACGTGAAGAGCTGAAGCTATCAGTACAATTCAAGCAATACCATCATAGCATTACAAACCTGGTTTATTTTCCTGCTGGCTACAAACTCAAAATGATACATTTTATGATTTCTTAATAAAGAGTTTTGGCATTTAATTTAACATTGATTTCTTCATATTCTAGCAGTAACCAAAATCACTTCTAGCAGTAACCAAAATCACATGAATTTCATGCAAAGAATGAATTAATTCCTCTACCATTAGCTCTTAAAAGCAACATTTGTTATGCAGAACTAGAAAAGAAACATTATGAATGATCTGTCATTTTCATATGTTACACAAAATTCTGAAAAAGACAAACCCTGAAAAATATAGCACCACAAAAAGAGGAAAAACAAAGCCCTGTGTATTTAATATAGGCTTTGACTGGGTAGGATACCTACACTCAGTTCTCTATACAAATTAGCATTTAAACAGTCTGTGGGCCCAACCATACTGCCAAGAAATACTTCAACCCCAGCTTAATTTTATGTACCTACAATGACTAAGCTGGGCCCATAGTAGAAATAAGATTTTTTTCATACAGCACACGTTGGAAATTGGGTCTGAAGTAGCTGTGCTTCCACAAACCCACCACTAATAGTGGTTTCAGATACCACCATTTACATTGCACTGGATACAGAGTAATTCACAGGTGACCAGTGTTTTAAGAAACTAAAACTTCTCGCCTATGCGATACTGTTTTCTGGCTGAGAAACTAGTAGCTGATCATACAAGAACTTATTTTCTACTTTGAAAGAATGATCTGGTCAGCAAGAATAGGAGAGGAATTCTTCACCACAATATGGGTATTGCCCAGCTTTTAACAGTCAGAGGCAAAATTATCAAAGATTAGCACCAAATAGTGCAGCTTTTAAAACAAGAAATTACCATGCTAGTCCACTGAAACACACGAAAGCCAAAGAAAGAAACTTCAAGAGAGTTTCTTGCACTGTACTTCAAACACATTGTACAGCTGTCTCACGTCAGGGGGAGGGAAGCTCACAAAGGCTGTCTGTGGTCTCCTGCTCTCTGGGGTGGTTAGTGGCCCAGAATAGCTCCAGCTGAAGTTTAGTTAGTTAGTTCATGTCTCAGTCCACTCTTGTCAGTTGAAGACCCAAGAGCCTGAGCTCCATATTCAGGTTTGCAAACACCGACAACCCCTGTTTTTTGACTTCGCAAGTTCCCCTCTGGCTAAACCTGGGGCTTTTAAATGGTTTTATGGCACTCGAATCTTATTTACTAAGAGTTACAGGGACTGCAGAAAGCGTGTGAACCTCATCTCCTCATTGTAAATCAAATGATAGTAGGACATACCAGACATTGCAAAATGGTAAGTGAATGCTTGTGAGTCAGGGAAGACAATAATGCAAGGTTGCTTAAGGTGTTGCCCTGTCATGTTAGCATGAAAAACCAGTTGTAGCATCTTTCTGCTTGAACTACATGAGGGTATGATACTACATTTTTCACAGAACAGTCAGTATACAGTAGTATGTGGCCATAACATTGTGCCCACACACTTGAATAAATCTCAATCTTTCACATCCTTTCCTGTAAGTACTCTTGTTTTGATAGTTCACATGGAGATACTGGGGGTGGAAAATACCTTTCAGAATACTACACATGACAGCCTTTTGTATTATTGGATTTCAGAGTGTTTAGAATCAACGCTCAGTGGATTTTGTATTGACAAATACAGTAGTTATTTAATCATTCACTGATCTCCTTATAAAACAGATATGGTGTCGTGGTTTAACCCCAGCCAGCAACTAAGCACCACGCAGCTGCTCACTCACTCTCCTCCCAGCCAGTAGGATGGGGGAGAGAATCGAAAAAAAGTAAAACTCGTGGGTTGAGACAAAGACAGTTTCATAGGACAGAAAGGAAGAAAATAATGATGATTATAATAATAATAATGGCAATAATAATAATAAAAGAATTAGAATGTACAAAACAAGTGATGCACAATGCAATTGCTCACCATCCGCCGACCAATGCCCAGTTAGTCCCAAGCAGCGATCCGCCCCTGGACAGCTCCCCTCAGTTTATATACTGGGCATGACGTCACATGGTATGGAACATCCCTTTGGCCAGTTTGCATCAGCCGTCCTGGCTGTGTCCCCTCTCAACTACTTGTGCCCCTCCAACCTTCTTGCTGGCTGGGCATGAGAAGCTGAAAAATCCTTGACTTAGTCTAAACACCACTTAGCAACAACTGAAAACATCAGTGTGTTGTCAACATTATTCGCATAATAAATCTAAACCATAACATTATACCAGCTACTAGAAAGAAAATTAACTCTATCCCAGCCGAAACCAGGACATATGGTTTAGAGGGTTTCAAGAATCTTCTAAGCAAGATGTTAGACTTTATACAGTTAGCATTGAAATACATGTTTCAGGGTCTATTCTGCAATCTTGTCACAAAGACCCATTGATTTCACCAGCAATTGAAATGGCAGATTAAATTTTCTGTGCATAATTTTCAGTCTTTTAATCAGTAAGTATATCATCTCTGTCTTCTTATTTTACTATTCAAAATTTGTAAACATAGTTGTAACTTTGAAGAGTATTATGAACTGATAACATGACAGCTGCTCCTAGAAATGGAAAACATTTCTGGTAAATTAAATCCATTTTGAATTAAATGCATTCAGTAGACTAGTGAACCAAGAAGTATGCTTGCGGCTTCTATTGGGGTAAGTCTCTCCACATCTGAACTTAGTCCAGCAGCTGGACAGACTTTGAGTTGTAGTCAACTGTGTGATAAAGTTATGATTCCAGAATACCTACATAAAATTAATGTAAGTAATTAGCTGAAACCTAACTAGATCCTTGGCAAGGGACAGTAGACAAGAGTGATCTTGTTAAATGAGTCATTTCTGGTAGGAGTAGACAGCATGTCTGTACTTAACAAAGACGAGGCAGGAAAGGAAGCCACACCAACCCTTATGTAGGTTGCTATTAGTCACAGTTTAAGACTAACAAGGATTTTATATCAAGTGTACTGTTGTACTTCTCTGCCTAATACCGAGTCAAAGTGCAATTTCTCACTGCTTCCTGGAATTTATTTTTTTTTCCTTGAGTATTTGGAGAGGAATACCAGAAGGATCTAACTCTGTTATGCTGGTGCAACAGACTTTGAACTGTCATCCCCTATAAAGCCATTGCCAGGACAGTGCTATTTGAAGCTTTAATAAGACCCATTCTCATGGGTTCTCTAGTCCTCCACGAAAGAGTTCTGCATTTTCGAGGAAAACTTATGTAAATTAACACTTTAGATTATGTCAGGAGATATGACCTATAAATTAAAAACTAATGAAGGATATCATTTTCAGAAGAGGCAACCTTGTTCCAACTCCTGTGAACTGTTGTAGTGGCTGGATCAATCTTCTTGGACTGTCTTGCTGAAATAATGGTGTGTTTTAATTAGAGTCAGAGAAAAACTGCATTAATACACAATTTTGATGAATGTGTCATCTGAGTGATATTTACTTCTATACAAATGAATTCAATGTTGTTAAAAAAATAAGGTATTATCAGGCATCAAGCAGATATTGAACCACATATATAGAAGATAAATTATTGATAACTACTGTTTTCCACTGTATTTATGGTGAAATATTCCAAGCTGGCCTGAGAACAGGAAAACAGAGAAGCTTTGGTACAAGCACAGTTACTAAGCAGACACCAACACTGGTGATTTCTGTGAAAAAGCCCAGTGTCAGAAATTACAGAAAGGTTATTCTAGTTTGTAGCCAGCTTAGGTGTAGAGTTCTTTTGGTCTGGTACGAATCACAGTAATACATTAATACTAGTGCTCTGAAGATACCACACAAAGTACAATCAAAATGGCAGAGGAATAAGAGACGTTCAAATTAAGTTCATTTCTGTGCAATGGAAGAGTCAGCTTTGAACTGATCATGAGAGACTCAAAATATTCTCGGAGAAAGATTTTCATTTCCAAGAACAAGCACCCCAGTTCTTCATCAACAAATTATAGGTCCTTATCCTTGATATAAAAGCATTTGTCAGTATCTATCAGCTGATCAGAAGGAAAAGGTAAATTTTTTTGTCTCCCACTTCTTTCTACAGTATAAGAAAACAAGTCTGAGGCATCTGTAAGGCATCATAGTCTCAAATAAGCCAACAAAAATGATCTGCAGCACACACTTAAAAAGTAAAGGGAAGTCCTTGAGGTAGGTAACCTGAAGGTTCTTATGTCACATCTTCTTTTAAGAAAATAGCATGGACTAGAAAGTAGAATGTGCTAGAGGGAACCAAAAGATATGTTTTGGTTAGGTTTTACTACTGGCAGTGTAATTTTGCTTTCCTTCTATTTGTTGTATTTCACATGGGAATTGTATGGGTGTTCATTATATGATGCTTTGCAATTTTAACATGAACGTAGGTATGTTAAAGCTAGGAATTACTACTTCCCTATTTTAAAGATACTTCTCTTGTAACTTGTTTTCCCCACATTTCTAACTATTTCAGATAGTGAAAAATGTTCCTGATTTGATTTCCATCTTACACACCACAATATTTCACTTCAAACTTGTTATATCTTCAGTCTACAACTTCTTTCAGTCTTTAATTTCCTGGTATCTTTTATATCAATGATTGCACTTATGAAGAAATGGACTTTAGTCCATATGGGATTTTCCATCGGTGTATGATTTTTACAGATATTGTTACCTGCCACCACGTGCAATAATGCCCTTGAGATGTGCTCGCAGCCAAGCTGATGCCCTGAAAAGCTGCTAAATACGGATAGCACAGAAGGGAGGAAGGAAGACAAAACTTTCTCCTTTTCTATTCCTATCACAAGAGTGCTGAAGCAATGGGTGTAGTGATACCATGACAATGTCTATTTCTGGAATCATCTGTATTTCTGATGCAATTTAAAAAAAAACCAAAGAAATTGTTACTATTGTCTCAATTGTTACTATTAAAGGTCATAGTCTTCATGGAAGGAGTTCATAATAACTTTTAAAATTCAAGGGGATAGTTGAAATAAATTATCTAGGTCAAATCACAGTCAATACTATTTGCAGTCTCAGAAATAGGTCTAACAGTTTGTCATTCAAAAATGGTCTTCTGCACAGAATCACAGCCATTGCATCAACAGACAAAAAGACTAAGATACTTTTAGAAAGAAATTTTCAGCCTAAAGGAAAACAAATATAAATATTATGAAAGGGGGGAATCTTAAAGCTACTGGTTCTACTGCCTCCCAAAGTGAACAAAAATCTTTTATGATCTGGGCATAGGACAAAGCAAATGAATGAGTTACTGAATCAAAATGGTTTGAGATACAGTGCCTACTGTGAAAAACTGGGCAGACTCAGTTCCTTTGTAAAAGGAATGAAGCAATGAAGAAAAAAGTAGGCATGTTCTTACATTTTAGAGAGTAAAAGAACAGACTATATAGAAATTAGTCTTCGGAGTTTGCTGAAGTTGTTGAGATGTGTTCCAACCACCTTACAGACTTTGGAAGAGATGCAGTCAGTGCAGAAGTCCTGCTAGTGTATCAAAACACACTCTCAGATTTGTAACAGTGATGGTAATAGTAATAATTCTGACACAGGTTTTTACTGAGAAGCCAAGAACAACATATGGATTGGTGTCATATAATTCCTTTACTCTGGCCTGATCTGATCACAGCAACTAAAGAAATAAAATCAGTGAAGATTTGGGGATGGAGTGTATTGGGTGGGTGTCTAAGACACAAACAGGATTCCTGAACACCTGCAATTGGAGCCACTCACAGCTGTTTACCTTCCTGTCAGAAGCTCTCACCTTTACTACAGAGACTAACTGAACACAGGGCAAGAGCTGAACTTTGTATTTTGAAACCTGGTATAGTAACCTGAACAGGTATTTGTTTTGATTTTCCTTATTATGCTAGGTTAAATAGCTGTTACATGAGCAGCAAGACTTTCCCCTGCAGGAGAGGCAGAGTTGGCACTAGGTGGCAGGAATTTCTGCGGCTGTTCCCAGGCTGACTGTCTCCATTACTCAAAAGCCAACCAGGTTGGCTCTACATCTCAGTGATGCAGAGTGATTAATAACAGTGATGGTGGTTGTCCCAACACTGGTCCTGTGATTCAAAAGCCAATGTGTTTCATTGGCTAGTAATTTCATAAAAGCTGATGATCCCACTCTGTCAGAACTCAAATATTCAGACACGAAAACAGTCTGACTTTTTTTGTGGTAGAGGAGAAATTATCCACTAAAGTTTTTGATAAAGTTTAGCTGGTTAACCAAACTTCTCTTCCCTCTGATGTTAAGCAAGCTCGTCTTTCATGTTGATAGGGTTCACCCATCCTTATATTGATTTCTTTCTTACTAAGACCTAGAAAATTATTCTTAATCACTAACTGCCAAATAAAATGCAGCCCAGAGGAAAGAAAGCTTATTGGCTGCTTCTTCAATGCTAAAAAAATGTTATACTTGAATTTTAAAACTAGACAAACTACTTAGGAACAGAAGGATTTTCTATCCTTCTGTCTATTGATCTATTGATCTACTGATCTATTGATCAATAGATCGATTGATATATCTTTTAAACATACTGAATAATACCTTGTCTATCCATAAGTCTATAAGCAAGTTTCTGTCTTGTCCTACCAAAATGAAGTAATCTGTTCCTAAATGTGTTTCACATTAACATTGTTCTTTTCTTGATTTTATTGAAAGTAGTTCTCTGCTGTTTCATCAGTTGTGGGGCAATTCATTATGTAAACTGTTAAAATACAATCATAAGGGCAAAAAAATCAGAAATACATAAAGAATGTGGTACAACTGCAACATAAATCAAAAATGCATTCCTGTTCTGTAACATATTTCCAAGCTGGCAGTTTATCAGAAACTCTCTCCCTAAAAAAGAACCTCTCAGTTAGCAAGCCTGGAATAAACTCTTACTCAAAACCAAAAGGTCTGACCCAGCTGTTGGCATTCTTCATACGAAACATTTCACCGGCATAATCAAAAAAGACTTTTAACGTCTTGTTTCAAGTATCATTGAATGCAAATACTGCAGGCCAAGCTCTTTCTTTCAAAATAAACGAGCAGTTGCAGAACAATAAAAACAGTTGAGGCATTTATGCTAAGACATGAAAAGCGGGATGCCAAGGCGGGTTTCTAAACCACATTCCAAGCATTTTAAATGCCTTTTGATTGTTACCACAAATCCACAGATTGTTGTGAAAAGGGTATGTGTCATCAAGCCACAGGCGAGGCCTTGAATACATCTGGCTCAGAGTTTGTGGAATTGATGTTAAAACACCACACAGTCAGTTATGCAGCAACTATTCCCAGTCCCACATCACCACCCTTTTGTAGGAGCATGTCTGCCTCTCTGCTATTGGCATAAATTAATTCAGAAGATCGGGATGAATTCATGGACTACATATACATTGCATTCTTCTCTACATGAAACACTTTTATGATTTTAAAGCTACACCACACACTGAAACCGCATTCTTTCATCAGCCACTATTTTCTGTGTTCTCTTAAGGCTCCAAATCCCCCTAGAATTTTCCTGTCTATTCCTTTCTGTTTGTTACAGCATGGGGGCATGCTGTCTCTCTGTATTTTAAGATGCTGTTTTATGCCACTCTAAGTACCAAAATAAGACTGCAAGTAGTTTAAACTGAAACACTTCCTGTATAAATTGCTGTCACTCTCCAAACTAGTAATGGTGACAATAGCAGGGTTGCTGAGGAGGATCTCATAGGTAGGACTTCTTTAACCCATTTTACCTCAAATACATTTTCTTTCTCCACCTCAAAACTTTATTTGGGTGAAAAGTGTAAAATTTGTCTAGGGTTTTGGCCAGGATTCTGTACAGAAGAAAATCCTCAGTAAATAGCTGCTGCACACACATGTTGACTTAGCAACTATCAGGCATTTGATCTTCAGTGTACAAGAGTAGATGACCTGATACCTCTTGTGTTCAATGGCCTTATTTCAGTTGGTCTGGAGAGTCTGTCAGTGTACGTGTTTAGAAACACATCACTGGTCCAATGCATTGTGAGTTCATCAAGGCTAGTATATCCTTAATTCTGTTCAGAATTTCCTGGTTCAAAATATACAGGAAATCAAATAAATCACAGTGCCTTAGTTAATCATTGTAGATCTGATCCAGGAGAAAAGCAGCAGAATGAGATGGCATTTGTTGCTTTAGGAATAACATTAAATTATATAGTAAAGCAGCTAAAGATCGTAACATACTTTGTTTTCCAGTGTGGGTGCAAAAGACAGGGAAACTGAATGCCAGCTGTAGGCATTTACCTCTAGATAACAATACTTCCATGATGCAGACATTGCCTTTATCCTGCAGAAAAGCTTTCTCAATGTTAAATGACAGAGATGAGATTAGACCTCAGGCAGTTGATTCCCTGTCCTCTCTACAGACATCACTTGGCCTTAAGAAGTAATAGAAGAAAACCTTTAATTTAAAGCAGTATTGGATGGACATCAAATGATTCAATGAACCTTGATATTTATCTGTTCCTCTTTGATGAGATGTCTGGAGGAATTTCCTGCTTCTGCTGTGATTGAAAATATTGAGACACTATCCAGAGTAGTTTCATAACTTTTCACTTCTGATGCTGCTTATAACACGGAAGAATAGTCTTTGAAAATCAGGGGAACTCCCTCATAAAAAGGTCCAGGAATTTTCTGAGCTTCCAGGAAGTTCAAAATTTGGCTCAGTCAGCATTAGCAAGGTCTTGAGTCATATCTTCCTTTTTTTCTGACATGTTAGATCTTGCTTGTGTTTTCTTCACAAAAAATGAAAGAGCAGAGGAAGAACTTAAGAGAGTAGAAACAAAACAGGTGTCCCATCATGGGCTTAGAAGTTCAACTTTAGTCTTCTTTCAATAGCCTCACCTGACGAGACAGAACAAGTGTGTGCTATCCAGCAAGTAGAGAAAAGGGGATGGAAGCGTAAGGGGGGGAGATTGTTTATATATCAGTTTAACAATATGCCCATGTTGCTTGGGGTAATTTTTCTCCTTTGAAGACATCCTTTCTAATTAATAAAAAGATAGTTCTTTTACAGAATGTGACAACATGGAATCTGAAAAAGCCATGGAGCTTGTTGTCCATAGAACACCTGATTTCATTCTAAACTATATGCACTTCAGTGAGGCCAGAAACATAATGTTGTGACCATGAATCATTCTTGTGCTTTCAAAAACACCGCTTTTAAATTAGTGTTATTTCTATTATCATTTATTGATATATCACATACTAGGGTGTCGTGGTTTAACCCCAGCCAGCAACTAAGCACCACGCAGCCACTCGCTCACTTCTCCCCCACCCAGTGGGATGGGGGAGAAAATCAGAAAAAGAAGTAAAACTTGTGGGTTGAGATAAGAACAGTTTAATAGAACAGAAAAGAAGAAACTAAGAATGATAATGATAACACTAATAAAATGACAAGAGTAATAATAAAAGGATTGGAATACACAAATGATGCACAGTGCAATTGCTCAACACCCGCTGACCAACGCCCAGTTAGTCCCCAAGGGGAGATCCCCACACCCCCACTCCCCCCAGTTTATATACTGGGCATGATGTCACATGGTATGGAATATCTCTTTGGCCAGTTTGCATCAGCCGTCCTGGCTGTGTCCTGTGCCAACTTCTTATGCCCCTCCAGTCTTCTTGCTGGCTGGGCATGAGAAGCTGAAAAATCCTTGACTTTAGACTAAACACTACTTAGCAACAGCTGAAAACGTCAGTGTGTTATCAACATTCTTCTCATACCAAACTCAAAAACACAGGACTGTACCAGCTACTAGGAAGACAATTAACTCTATCCCAGCTGAAACCAGGACATACGGTTAATGGACTCTGCCCTCAGGCAGAGGTATCCATTAGGGTTAGGACAAGGTCTAGAATTATATGGACAATACTCATGTTTCTGTTTTCAAATCCTTTTCAGGAAGTTTGTAAATAGCAGATAAAAGCTGGTATTGAATGCTTCAACACATACAAGCAATTAATAAGCCAAGAAAAATGCAATGAGAACTGGAATCTGATTTCTCATCCAGGCAGTCTAAATGTTATACATATGATGACAACAGGGTGAAGGGAGGAACGTTAACTCTAGAGAAAACAAAAGAAATCTAGGGACCATAAAAGTTTTAAAAACTCCTTTTGCAGGCAAAGTGAATAAAGATCCCAATGCATATGACTGGGACTACATGATACAAGAGAAAATAAGAAACATGCCAAATACTGTTTTTCTGAATTAACATGTTAGCAGCCTAATTGGAATTTTAGAACTGGTATTTTTCCTCAGTGAGGAGTTCGCACTCGAGTTTGTGTGGCTGCAAAGGATAGTAAGAGTGAAGAAAGAAAGGAAAACTGGATCTCAGAATAGAATAGACTGGAAAGAATAGGACAGAGGGGTCAAACTGAAAATGTCTGGGTCAAGGAATGGGAGCCAAGAGGACAGTTTCTGATTAAATTTCTGCTTCCAGCAAACATTCTTACAGAGGATGGCCGCTTACTATTGCTCTCAGAGATTACTTCAAATGCTGGCAGTCTGATTTGCAAATTTAATGATTTCAGCCATACAAAGGATGAAAGTGACCATCAATATTTTGTCACCAAGTAGATTTTTTGTTGGATAGAAACTGCTATGAGGATTGGCATGTCTGTGTTTTTTTCTGACCTGCAATAGTAGACAGCTATTTCAAAACATAGCCAAGTATAATTACATTATTTCAAAAGATTGTAAACTAAGAAGCACCAAAATTATGTTTTTCTGAGCAATCTGAATTAACCTCTTTTGTGTGTATGCACATGTTGACAGTCTTTAATTATATCACAGTCATTATTTTTCATCCTCATTCAGTGTTCAGGTTGGCTATGGAGGTGAATCAGGGTTGAACAGTGAGCAGTGAAATGACCTGCAACTTTGTTCATTGAAGAAACTGCTTTGTTCATTGTTTGCTAAATAAAACACAATATGAGTGGAAGATCCGGGACTGTCTTCAATTAAATTAGGAGAATCCTGGTGATGCCACCCCTCCAACAAATCTGATGTTGTACAAGCCTTTAACAGACATTGACTAATTTGATACTTCCCATTTTTCAGGTACCCACTGTAATATCCCTGTGCCAGATTTGTGGAAATACTGAGCATTAACACCTCCCTCCTGTATTACACTGAGCTTTATGTTGACATTTTAAGTGTTTAACAATGTTAATTTATCTGAAAAAAACAAGCCCTGAACTGTTTAATGAGGCACCCTAAATTAGTGAAAATGTTTGAGCCTTATTTAACCTTGTGATATGCAGACCAATGAATTTATGCAATAGAAATAATATCCCTCCCTTTGTGGAAACATTTCCAAGATTAATTCCTCAGTTTGTGAAATATTCATGTACGATAGTGATAAATATGATTGAAAACGCATGAGAAAATTAATATTCTGCCTTTGGAGCAATGTTTGAATAATGTGCATGAAGTAGGATATTGGGCCACCCACTGAACAATAAACCAAAATATGAAATAGTTTCTCATTTAGAAAAAACAATCTATCCTTTGCACTTATTGAGGCAAAGTCCTCATGAGGGGAAAAATTTATATGATCATGTAATTGAAAACTGTTAAAAACCGCTCTTTAATGTACCAGGAAATGCATTAAGATTTTAATCTTAATCCTCCACTTTTCTCAACACTTGAATGTTTCTCTCTTCATAGTATTTTTTCTTTTTAGTTCTTTTTATGTATGATTTTGTATTTTGGTCAAAGAAATTTTCCCAGAACCACTTTTAAATGTAAATTCTGCCCTTGTTAAACACTTTTTTCTCTTCCTAGTGTCACAACTTGTATTGACATAAATAGCGATGTCAAGATGACTTGTCAATATGTTTTTCTGCTTGTTCAGTCTCAGATTATTGTAATCTTCTGTTTGTGACATCCAAATCACTCACATTGCATAAGACTGCAAAGTCTTTAGAGGATTATGGGTTTTTAGTTTACACAAGCTGGGGGTAGTAAAGGAGAAAGAATGAGATGAGCTATAGAAGTATTAATTAATTTGCCATTGAAGTTTCTCTGCACAGAGGAAAAGGTTGGATGCACGGCTGCTGTCTTGATGCAATAAGGACATGACAGGCACTTATGAAGCAGTTGCTTCAAGATGGTTGGTCAGGGTCTGTAGGGTTATATTCTCTTCAATGCTTCCTTGCCACCTGAAGGAAAACCAGTTTCTTGGAATCACATGGACTCGGTAATCTAAAAGTTAATACGGTTCAGAACTGCCTGATGTTTTGCAGAGCCTTCCCAGTAAAGCACTTGGTGATCCCGTCTGGAAAATTCCTCTTGAATAGGCATAAGTAGCGGAGGCATGGACAGCCATTGTGTGAGCCCTCTTCAAACCAATGACACAACATGGGTTCCATGTGTGCAAGCATCAAAGGTAAGTGAAAAATAAAAGTCAGCACTTTGACATAGTTAGTAAGCTGAAACAGCTGGAATGTGAAGGGCATTTAAACCTTTCTGAGAAAGGTCAGGGCCAGGCTGAGAACTGGGTCACGAAATATGTAGCTAAGCCAGCTACATAACACTTAGCCAGATCATTCACTCTTTCTAAGCCCTTTAAGAGATATTTACAAGCTTAGTATGAGGCAATATCAACTGATAGGATTCCTACCGGTGAGGTAAATTCAACAAACAAACTGCTCCATTTATTTTTAACAGTAATGAATTTTCATGGAAAGACAGCTGTTTGTGAACCGCAGGCCTGACAATTCAAGCCTCTCCTCATATATGTCAGCCAGGTTTCATACCGGTGCAGGATTTCAGCAAAGCAGAATAGCAAGTAGCCATTTCTCCAATGTGCAGCAGGGTCAGGAGCCAACACTGTGCGCGTTTGTAATTCTAATGACTACTAAAGATCAGAGTGCTATGCACATTGCATTGCATTTACCTTTGCAATTTACAGCAAGCTAATCAGATAACAATTTTAAAGTTCAAACAGAGAAGGAAATGTTTCCAGCAGATAACGCTTTTTATAGCTATTCTCATAGCAAAACAATGCAAACTCTGGATTGCTTCCAGCTTAGAGGAATGTGAATGACTTCTTCTGAAGATATCTCCAGCAAGTATGATGACTATCATAAAAGCATTAGAGGCATTCTGATAAGTAATATATTGAGAAAAGTGACTACAGCAGCAATTAAAATCCACTCATGACAAAACAAACCAAAGACTGAACTGTGTCATCCTCTGGAAATGGAGAAAGGTTTGACAAGTAGGTTCCTATTTAATTTTGAACCTCTTTGCTTCTGCCTAATGGTGGTTGCATGATGTAAGACAGACCAGGACGCGTCAGCTAGCAGTTTATACTCAACACTGACAGATTCTTCAGACAACCCACCGTAATTTCAGTCTGAGGATTGCACCAGGTACCTCTTCCTAATGTTATCTGTTTATTCTTCTGACAATAAAGCTGTATTCCAAATTAGACTTTAAGTACAATCAGAACAAAAAAGTATATAGCAATATGTTTGTGGTGTGCTCTATAGTCACATTGTAGGTGCTACTACAGTACTGAAAGTAATCAAAGTATTATTTTCCCCAGTTGGTGCCAATACCTGTTGATTTTCCATTCAAAACTTCATGTTCAGTGGAAATAAAAAAATCTGTAAATTCAAGAAGCCAGGTTTGGCTTCACCTCTGGTTTACATTACATAAAAAGGCTGATGCAAGGTATATGTGTGAAAAGTTGTGAATAGTAACAATAGTTTGTTACATAACTTAGAGAGCAAAACTATACTGTTTTAACAGCTTTCAAAAGAATTCCATGTAATTCAACATTATCTCAATGCTATTTGAAAGATATTGATGTCAGTCAGAGCTATCTCGACACCATTAAACTACCCTCTGATAGCAAGAAGGTTGCCAGAGGGCACTTGAGGCCATTAAAGGAAGCAAGTTTTGCTTTCACATTCTAGACAATCCTGCAGAACTGTTAAAAACCTAATAAGGCTACTTTGACAGTACCACTCAAACACTTCATAGCTCTCAACATTCGAACTGTGCACTAGCTTAGGATTTTTCAGTTCATTGCAAAAGAGCAATCACAGGCACAGAAGAAGTGTTGTGGTTATTAGTCATCATCAGTTATATGAGGCGTGTACCTACAAATGTTTTTAAAAGCAAAAGTAATATTATAATTCCTCACACTGGGAATACTCCAGAAGGGAAAGTTTGAATGGTTTTTATCCCCTGAGAATTCATATTACCAAACACTCTGTAAACCAGCTGTATGTGTGTAGACCTTTTTTCTGTTGTTTCCAGAATGTTGTCAGATCATACTCTGCACTCCTATCCCACTCACAGTACTTCTGGCACACACAGGAAACAGTTTAAAACTGCTAAGGGACCCACTCCTGGAAGGAATCCCTGTGTACAGCCTTAACATTGTCCAGACTGCTTCCACTGAAGTCATGCAGCTGCATAGGTATGAGGCAGAGACAGATGCCTTTGCAGAAAAGGAGTACTTTTTCATTTATTTGCTAAGAGCAAATGAGTAAATGTTTCCCGCAAATAACTAATACAAATATGTTTGCCAAGAGACATTTCCTCACTCCCTGTTTATGGTTCTGAGGAACTGTTATGTTTAAGTAAGACAAAAAATGATCATATTTTCATGTTCTAAGAAAGGTTATCAGATGCTTGAAGTAAAAATGAGGCTTGTGGAAGGCCTTGGTTAAAATATTTCCTACATGTCTCTCAGGCATACAGGTGTGAGGGAACATGGAGGTAAACTCTTCAATGTTAAATCACTGTCATACAGAAAGTGGGACATCCTTTCCTCAGTGCTCTTCCAGAAATCAGAAGAAACAATACAAATTTTTCAAATTATTTCTGAAAGTTTTTGATCAGGCCTTTAATCCTTGCAAATTTCTCCCCATGCTCTGTAGATTTTATCTTGGAAACAGACTTTCCCCACCTTTTCGCTCTGCATGTTGCTCCCATCCCTCACAGGTTTTCTTGCTCTCTTTGTGGTGCTTACTTTTCAAGGGCAACTTTTTAGCACATTTTTCCCCTCTCCAGGATGTATTGCAATGTCTCCACCTCCCTCTTTCCCCAGGAACCAAGCTGACAAAGCCCAGGGAGTGACAAGCTTGGATACACAAGCAGGAACCAGTAACTACCAACAGAAGGTGGAGAAGGACAGGGAGGGAGATTGTTTAGGAGTGCCCTAAGAAGATATTGTTGCCCAGTAATGAGCCTCATCCCAATTACCTTTGTAATTATATGCTTGAGGTCAGCTCAAGTTAGTTGAGCATGTGAATAAAACTTCTGTCCTATTTTTAAAAATAATATCTGCATCTGTGACTGAGCAAACTGTAGGACACAGAAGGAGTTGAATTGGTAGTCATTTACATTTGAAAGTTAAGTTTGATTTAGCTTTTCACAAAATTTAACCTGAGTTGAGAACTGACTCATGGAGACAGACCATCAGTGTTTCTAATGCTTGGGTATTCATGACAGCAAATGCACCACTCTATATTTTCTTGTAAACACTTAAATCTGTTAGTTCTTGTTGCACTGCTTAGGTAAATTATGCACTTGGGTAAGCAAAATGACATAAGATGACCTAAGTAAATAACCAACAGACTCTAAGGAGTAAATTTTAAAGGTCATGTATGGCCTGTTCACTGATCATTAGCAGTCCAGTTATTTTCTGAAAACACCTAAAAATAATGCCATATAACTATGTTCAGAATTTCATAATCTGTTCATAGGGCACTGGTAGAAATATTTTTTCAGTGATGAAAAAGTTTTGAAGTATGTTCTTATTAATCAGACATATTCCAAGTAAGCCTGCATGATTACCTTATTTGATAATACAGACCAGAATTTACATATATTATATATTATGCATACTATGTGTTATGTATTACCCCTGTCAGAAACAGAGAAATACACCACATTCAAGGCTAAGCCACTTCTGGGTAAATTTTATATAATGTTCCTAGCAGATACTTTGAATTTTAGGTTATATAAGTAGCACAATATCAAATTACATCAGTATACAATTATATTTACATAATAAACAAACTATTAAGATACATTGGACAGTGACCATAATCTGTTCTTATCCTTGTCTGGTTAGTCTTGGCTAATGAGCCCTAAATTAATGAGCAAGTACAGCTCTTACCAGCATAGTCCTGAGTAATCCCATTGAGAACAAAATTTGCATGCTGACAGGCACCAAGGTGAAACACTGTAGAAAAGAAGGCTGAACATTCATTCAGCAGAAATCATTTGCATACCTCTGTACTGGGAAAACATGGGGAATTCTTTTTTTTTTATTTGGATGGTAGAACAGGTTACTTGTAAGAACAAATATGAAATATTAGCAAAAGGAAACACATTTTCTAGAAAACTTACAACCTTGTCCAGCTTGACATCAATAAATTAATGGTATAAATAGTAGACTACAAGCTGCAGCTTAGCAGCACATAGTCTACAATCCAATGCTCAACTAAAGCATTTTATTTTGGTGAATTAATTTATATTTTTGCTGACATAAGGTCAATACAATGATCTGCACTGTTGCCAAATAATCAAATAGAATTCTTCATAAAGAGTTTACTGAGCACATCTATATTTCTTTAGTTTCTCCAGTTGTTGATCAACCAAACAGAAAGCAAGGATTTCTCCCACCTATCGAGTAATTCTGTCTCATTTATTTAAAAGAGAAACTTATCCAGAAACATGCCATGATTACACCTAATGAAAGAGGGAGATTCAGAAAGATTCTGTACTTTTGTGTGCAGCTCATTGCTGTGGAAAGGCTTAGAAGTTAGTGAGGAAAAGTGGGATCATGTGGAATTCAGAGGGTTTGTGCCTACTGTTCCCAAAGCATCACTACTTCTTCATATAGTGACATAAATTCTCCCTATGATATACAATTATCCTGTGCACCATAGTAATGCTAAGCCAGTATGGCCTTAGTAAATCTTGGACTACTTTCTACTATGCTTCAGTGAGAGGGATGGAGTAGTGCAATTATACGATTATTACTGGACACTAAAATTGAAATAATTATATCTGTTAAAAAAGACATATGTTAAAAATTTGTACACACATAATATTTCTAACGGAACCATGTGTCTAAGTATTCTAGAACCCATGATGTCTTATGTTTATGACCTAGTAAATACCTAACTGCTGATTTTTTTCCCTGAGGGCAGGAGTTTGCGTGTGTGTGTGTGTGTGTGTGTGTGTGTAGATAGTTTAAAAATTACTGTTAATTTTGACTGTCTATTCCCTGCTAAGCACTTACCTTTCCTCACCCCATGCTCTGATGAATTCTTTAAAATCTCAGGAAAGGATGTTCAGACACCCACTATTATGTGCCTGCAATGTTAGAGACTGCAGGCAAATTGGGGTTTGCTTCCACTGCCTAAATGTAGTCTCTGAAGTGTACGCTGAGATGCCCAAAGGTTTGTGAGACATTCACGTGTTGTTAATAATTATGACAAAGGACCTACAGGTCACTCATGGTCTTCTGTAGTGGCAGCCACAGGCCAAACAGGGTACCCTAGAGAATCTTAGCAGAACTAGACAACCTTGTCTTGGTAATGGTATTTAAACTCATACATAGTCAATGGAGTTTGGTTGATACAGTGTCATCTATAGAGGCATTCAAAGTACTCCACAGTAAACATACATTTGGTCAATTGACGTTTAAATTAACAGAATAGTTCTCTGGGTTTCAATAACTATCAATTTTATACATTTCTATTGGCTATAAAGAAAGTCTAGACTATAATGACACTATAATGTCTATAAAGTAGACATATACATTTAAGTACCTTAATCTGTGAGCTGAATCCCATACTATAGTCTCCAGAAGGGTTTGAGTGCCCTGTGTGTCCCATGTCATATCTGGAAGCCTCAAGTGAACTTGCTGGAATTTCTGGGACATCTCAGAGGGCCACTACTGTCTCTGTGGGTAAGTGAATCAAACCCTGGATGTCTAAAGTAAGGTGAGGTAGATCCCTTCCTCACCCTCTAAAATATATCAGAAATGTTTACTTGGGACTTGCCCTCATACTTTGGTATCAGTGAGGAGTCAGAAACATTTTAATAAACAAATTTTATACAATCAAATCAAGTAGTATGTAATCAATAGGAAAAAGGCAGGCTAAAACTTCCAGGATGCCAAACGAAACTTAAATTCTTGTTCTAGTTTTGGATGCCTCTTTTGGTGGCTGTTTTGCCTGATAGAATTAACTGATATAATAGAGATTTGAATAACTAACTGACTGTTTAAATCATTGTGGTTTTATACTGAATTTGACAAATGTCAATTTAAAGGACATTTGGGTGTCTTATAAGAAGCTATAGCTGTCCTAAATTGTTATTTCTTCTACCTTAGATTGTAAATAATAGTATGCAGCTTAGAAATAACTTAAGTACAAAATGGAAAAATTACTTGTTCAAGGTTTTAAATGGCTTGTGTTAGACCTAGTTCACTCAAAACCAAACCTAAGCTCTATTCACTACTTAATACAGTAGCATTTTATTGAAAGAAACTGTTATATTCCAGTTAGAATGCCAGAAATGGTAGCGTTCAGTTATAACTGTCAAATAACATATTAGTCCAATGATATTAAAAATATCAAATAAGCTAAAAAAACACCCCAAACCATTATCTGACTGATACAGTGGTGTTTTTATATACAAGGTTCTTCTGAAAGTTGCATCAAGGAAACTTTCAAATATGAAAGCAAATTTTAAAAGTACATTCTAAGACAAAGGTGACATTAGAAACACGTAGGCATGCGATTCCATGCATGTGGGTAACCCTACTGAAATTAATGAAACTGTTAAATGATCTCATAAAAATCCTGTTCAAAAAACTGGAAATGCTTCCATAGACTTAAATGGGTCTTATCAGGTCCCATTCATCTGTGTGTTTTCAGGGTCAGAGCCTATGCTCTCATGACCATGTTTTGGAGCTGTACCAACCTGCCCCTCTGTGTAGATGTGATTACAGACCATTTTCTAATCAAAATTCCCTGTGCTCACTATGACAGAATTCATTACTCATTAGTTAAAATGTCCCTGTACGGGCCTGACATTCTTCTATGCACATTGTAGCTATTTCATCCATTTTCATGTACCACTATGTGGCTGAACATATTGAAAGTTATTTTAGATCTAAAACATATTACTGAATTAATAGATTATATACCCTATTGGCACTGGACAGTTTATTTTTAATAACATGGATTAGAGTAAGAGTGTTGTTTTACCAGCTATAAGGCATAAATGGCTGGCTGAAGATTCCCTTTAGGTAGAAGACTATTGGGTTTTAGATACCTGAATTACAACATTTGAAATGAAAGAGCTTGGAATGGGATCATATCCTAAGATCACAAAGGAAAACAGAATTGTATTTGTGTTTACATTGTGTCACGCTGCCACATTGTGTGCCTCCTTCTGCCCCTTAACACTTTTACGGAGACTGTAAATTCCATGGGGCAGAGGTTTTCTTTTCATTCTTTGCTTCAATGTTACCTGACAAGTGGGCTTCTGAGCAGAAATAACAAATAAAAATAAATACACGGTAAGAGAGGGCCTAATATAATATTAGTTGACCTTCATTTCTTTTCCTTTGGATGCCATTGAAAAGATAGTAATAGGTGTATTATTATTATTCTGTTTTAATTATAAGCTCAGATAGCTCATTATTAAATAACCCCAAAGTAAACTCTCTCTTCATTTTTTTCTCACACAAGCAGCTTCTCATAAAACAAATCTTTTTCTTCTCACTTTGGCCAGTCTCTCTCAACGCCCTTATGTCATTTGCCAGAAGCTTTTTTCTCTTACAAAACCATATCACAAATCAGGAGAACTTTACGTTCTAAATAAAGGGATTATAAAGAGGTGGCTGTTCCTTGTCATGTCCCTCAAGATAGCTATTTTGATGTAAAATACAAAAGGAGAAAAAGAATGTAGTTACCACTGCAGTGCAAAACCTTGTGGCCCCAGAATACGCTAGGGGTGTATTTGATTTTTCTCAAATTCATAAATCATGTTTATATTGATTGTGAGTATCCAAACTATTCTGAAACTACTTGAAAGCAGGTTGATTATACTGCTCAGCTAGTTGTCTCTGCAAAGAGGCAGTTATTATTTGTAACACAGCATTGCACAAGCAGGACTTTGTTCTAGTCCCCGACTAGCCCCCAGTTAATGACGAGAGTTGTGACGAACCACTAACATGCCACAGTAAAATCAAAGTTAGCATACAGGTCTCTGCACCAGGGTCCACACAGTGTGACATATAGATACAAGCTTAATTCTTTCCTTAGTGAGATAGAAGCCTAAATTTAGGCACTTAGTTGCTTAAATCTCCTCAAGTGGTCAGCAGAAAGGCAGACATTCCTCCAGAGATCTTAAGCAGGCTCTTCACTGAGTGTGTAAGGAAGCCTAGGCATGCTAACCTCCTAATGTAGGCACCTAAAATAAGGTGTCAGCTTTACTTCCCATAGTCCACATAAAATGCAGTATAAAACCCTTTATTTATTACTCCTTACTGCAAATTTAGCTGTAATGATCACTGCAAAGAGATGAAGAGCCAGGTTATGTTGCCTTCCCCTGTGCCCCTTGCAGGCTTAGATGTAAAAGTTCTGAGAGTTACTGTCCTCATAGCCCAAGGCAAAAGATGTGAGAAAGATTTCCTGGGTAACTTTACTCCACTAAGCAGGCAGATGAAGCTTGTAAAGATCTTGCTATGAGTAAAAGCAATCAAGGACATCATGATCCAGACTGAAACATACAATATAGTGATACTAGATAAGACGCAGAGATTTTAAAACTCAACCTTCTAGTGAAAGTCCATGTAACATACGTATGTCTAGAGACTTATATTTCCAATCACATCTGTTTTGTTTAGCACTCTTGTCTCCATGTGTAGACCACAGATGGACTGGCAGGCAACTAAACATCATCTGCACATAGAGGATTTATTTTTGGTATATTATAATGATATATAAGGATGATACACACATTTCTGGAAAACATCAATCACCAACAAAAATGGTGCTTTAACATTTCTCAGCTAACTCTCTTCCTGTCAATCTGCAGCAAGGAGGAAGACTAGCATGCTTTTGGTAGATGCACTGAGATGAAGGACAGCCAAACCATTGGACTAGAACTTAAAAGAACAGGACACCTGGCTCTGCCACAGGCTTCCTGCATGATTTTGACCATGATGCCCATTAAGCCTCAGGAGTGCATCAACAAAATGTGGCAACATGTCTTGCACAGCAAAGTTGCAAGGAACAACAGCATGAGATTATGAAGTCTGAAGAGACTTGTATGGAAAACAGTCTAGTCCCCTGACTCCCTACTACAGACTTTAACAAGCTGGGCATATACACCGTGTGCAGCAGGCAACCCTCATCCTACCCAACATGAGGCTTGAATCATTAATATTTTTTAAGTGTTCAGATGCTTTCCTGATGACTGATGAAGAAAATACTTGTATGAAGAAAATACTTGTATAAAGAAAATACATGATCCTTTAACACTAATGGGACTTAACACTATTTCTGGACTAGTAAATACTATGGATCAGAATCTGTTCTCTAGACCTGCAGCCAGCTGAAAAAGCACAGTTCATGGTGATAATGTCTAATCTTACTTACCTTCCAAACTGCTGTGAACGGTCTCTGGCCTGTGCAAAATCTACCGCTGTGCCTAGGAATTGTTGTGAATTAGCACGAACCATTAACAAGCAGGGGTCCTAGCAACTTAGTGCCCTGGTCCTTAAGCTGCCTTCAAACTTGGTAGGATGGTGAAAAAACCTGACTGAGGATAAAAGACACTACTTGTACCACAAGAAAGGAAAATATGGAATAACTGTATTTTCAGAAACCCCTCCAAAAGCATTTTGACACAAATTCCTTTCCCCTGTAATGTCAAGCCTCACCGTTTCCAGTGGTTTGCCCATTAGAAAGAAGAGGCAGCTTGAAACAGCCAGGTGTCTCAAGGGAAGTGCTCTTGATCAGAATAGCTGGTGTTAACTAATTCATGGCAGAACCTGTTTTAAGGACAGAGCTTTTAAACAGCCATTTTATCCATTTTATTGAATTCCCCACCTTCCTTACAAATAAATGACTGTAATTTGCTTTTACCTGTAAAATTTTGCTCTTGAAGTGTTTTCTTTCATCAGAATACATTAAGGAGCTATAGGGGGAGGAACAAAGCTTTGTTTTCTTTGTTATTTTTTAAACAAGCAAAAGCTTCTAGCAGTTATTTGAAAAGAATTTGTCCAATTGTTTACATAATTTTTGATAAGTAAAATCTGTTGACTAATTAACTTTATTGACCACTCAATCAACAGAGGAATGAAAGTGAATGTTTGCATGCTCTCACTTCACAAAGGTCAATTTTTTTTCCTATTCTCTTTTTCTTTTTCTCTGTCTCTCCCTCTGGATGTGAATATATGCCACATCATCGCTGGCTGGATGCCAAACATAGGTCTTTGGGGCTGTGGCTGCCTGATTCATTGTTCCAGCACAGCTTTTCTGGCTCTATGCATTTAGTTGGATGCAGTAGCTCTCAGGCACTGTATTTGCATTCCTCAGCATTTTCTAAGCCATTTCATTGGAGACAGTAAATATTAATTAATGGTCTTGGAATTTGTCCAATAAATTTCCAGTGAGATACCTCAGGTGCTGTTAACAGTAGTACTGTAACACATAGACTGTGCAGTATGTGACATTTTGAAATCCACTATCATGTTTCTGAGAAAAGCAAATATATATATAGCTTCAAAAAGCTAAAACCAATATTCAGAGTTTTAAACAGGACATGGTGGGTTATTACTTTCCAAGTCTTTCTCCTTTTTTCTTCTTTCCTAATAATTATTGCTACAGAAAATTCACCAAGAATTTTTACTTGATATTTTTAAGGATATTCACATTTCAGACATTTAAGGCAACTTTCAACCAAATTCTAATTAAACCATGGACCTGTATACGAAAAATACATTGCTACTTGATGGGAAAAAATCATGGTACAGACACCACTTAGAGATTAATCAGTAACTTTCCGGAGGTCAGACTGAGAGCATAATACAATGTGAAACCTGACACAGGTTGTTACCACGTAGTTCCTGGTGGTTACACCACCAGTAACCGTACCTCCAGGAACCTTCTCCAGCTGTCATAAAAGACCCATTATGTTGATTTTTTTCACACAGATGTGTTAACAATCTTTTGAGAACTATTATATGTACTTAGTAAATTGACATGGAAGCTAGCATGTCAGTGGATCTCAAATGGCTAAAAACATTGTCTTAAGAGGCAAGGGTGTATTTGAGAGGCCCGTGGTAATTATAAAAGCTGTTTTAACACTTGTAGAACATTACTTTTTTCCAGAAAGGATTAACATCACTATTTGCATCTTGTGATGTTCACACTGTGTTCCAGCCAAAATCATTATAGTTTAGAGGACTAAACAATTGTTTCTTCAAAACATCTCACTTCTATAATGATGTTTGCCAAGGCACCAATACACTATAGAAATTCAATCTCTTTAATAGTCATGATATACAGCTTCAAGGGTAAAGCATGGCTGCTGAAATAAATTTTCTAGGCTAGTCTGATTTCCATTGCCATATCTGAGCAATTTTCTTCACTTTTGTAGAATCAACCATAATATTTTTTTGAAGAAATGTTACCAGTAGTACTCTAGTTTTTCTAACATGATTAGCATTAGATTTTGATGCTGTTTTCTTACTTGCCAGCAACACAAAGCAACACAATTCTTCAAGTTCAACATTTTCTTTACCTACTGTATTATAATCAAGATTGGGATTGTCCATATAACTTTTAACTTAGTATCTGGTTTGGCACACACTTTTAATTTAGTGTTTCTTTGAAAACTGGCTCAATCATTACGGAGGACTGCTTATCCTTTACAGTGATATGAATTAGGATAGGAGTTTCTGTGATTCATTACCAGTTTAGTCTATTTCCCATCCATTTAACCCTGAGACCAGAGGCTGGTAGAGCCTTTGCATTTACAGTAGAAAATATTCAATTTTTTTCATAGCCCTTTCAGTGAGCAGGTGCCAGGTGTTTCTCCTTGCTCACCTCCTTAATCAGATTGGTACTGCATACAGATTCAAGAAAGTTAGCTTTCCAAATACAGCCAGGAGTATTACATTAATCTGTGCAGTTTTATCAAATTTGACCTGTGTCAGAGTGCAGCTTCTTAAAAATACCTTGTGCTAGTTCTCTGGCTGGCTAGTCTGATGCAGATGAAAACATTCCCAATTCCTGCTTTTGCATGAACGAATGCTTCCACATAGGCATAATCCATGTTCTATTACCTCATCACAATGCCATCTGAGCACCTCACACACACTAATGAACCTTATCATCACAATGGTCCTGTTTCTAAAGATGAGACACTGACAGAAAATAAAAGATTAGTCCAAGGTCATCATGGGAATGATTCTGCACTACATACTGCAGTAAAGAATGGAAATACTCAGGGTAGTCCTCCCGTTCTCAGCAGGATAAATATCCTGCATTATTTGCCTCTGGCCTTATCTGTATTGTTTTAGATATTTAGATGAGGTACTTTGGGTATCACTAAGCTTTTCTTATTTTTTCTGCAAACTTATTTTTAGATTCCGTTTAATATGGAGTTATTCAGAAATAGCTGCTGCAGAAAAGCTACTCCTTAATAATCTTGTTTGAGCTCTATTCTGGAGCAAAGAAGCTAATTCACTTAAAAAAATGTTAAAATTAGTTATAAAATCCAGCTTATTTTACAAGTGCATGTAATTCTTTAAAAGAATGCAGAAAGGCAAGCAATAAAATAAATAAATTTTAATAAAAGGAGAAAAGCATCTGCAAATCCTGGAAGGCCTGGTGTCTCACCTCCTTTTAAACTATAGTTACTCCACATAATTTAAAGGTGTACGTGCTGTTAATGCATGAAATAGTTATCATGTAGGGTCTGAAGACTGGTAAATGCTAGCAACTTGAGGCTATACATAGCTCTGCTTATAATAGAATTTCAAATTTCTGGGTACAAGTAATAATATGTAGAGGGAAGCTTCAGAACACATAGGATCAAAGTCTTGAGTTAAAAAAAGTAAAAATCTGTTTCTCTTCTCTGGCAAAATTTATTGAACAAACCAGAATAGTCGTTGGATGCTGTGATGATCAGATGTTCTCTTTCTGTCCTCTGATGACCTGCACAAGGACACTCTGTCTTTTCAGAATTTTGCCACTTACCGTACATGTGTCTCAGATGTTTCTTTCAAATCTAATTAAAACATAACCATTCAATCACAAGGATTTTTCAGAATACAATATCTGGGATTCTATTGCAAAAGAGACAGCATTGCTGTAGGAATCCAAATTTGATTCTCAGTGTTGCTTGAGACTTACAGATGCCCTTTGACACATCAATTTGAATACAAATTGCAAAACCAGGCACTAATTTCCAAAATTCAGATTTTCAATTTCCAAAATTTACAATTTTGGTGTTTACTGTTAAGCTCTAGTAAGATATTTCTAAAGAGTTGAGGGGCTGTACTTCAAATGGAAGTGAGTTGGGATGTGTTGGTTAGTTTTAACTAATGTTACAGAATAAGTTACCTTCCCTTTCCTGTTATTGTCTTTCCTATTCTTTTTCCTATTATTTTCCTCTAGTTTCTGTTTACTTCTTCCAATCAACAGTCTTAATTTTAAATTCTAATAAGAATTCAGATGGGAGATGGAGTTGTCAGAACCTCTGAAAATCCAGCACTTGGTACCTTGTGTTGAGACAAAAGCTCTTGAAAATTTTGGTCTTCACTCTCTTTGCCTGCCTTTTAAGTCAGGTATGAAACACATATATGGCTAGATCCTCAGCAGGAGCAATGCCATGTGGCAAAACTAGAGGAAAGAGGAAGATCTGATGGTTGGAAGAGATGTGGCTCACTGAGTGCACACCATTGACTGGTATTTGGAAAGACTGAAAATTTTAGTACTGTTTATAATGTTTTAAGAGAAAAGGAACCCGTTCCCTACTTTTTTTTCATGAAGATGCTGTGTGCATGCTTGTTTGCATATAATTGGTACATGGTGTAAATAACACAGCTCCACTGACTTCAGGATATACAATCTGTGGATTGCTCCATGATGTCTACTGTCTACATCATGGTGCTGTGAGTTTGAAATCAGGACAGATACTGAAGTCCTTTGCAATCTTTGCATGAAAAGCTTTATAACACTTCTCCCTTTCCACACTGCACCCTGATGCTAAATAAACTTAGCAAGGTGACTAAAGAAAAAAAACCCCTCACCTTGCAATCAAGTTGTTTATCTTTTATCTGCCTCAGTGGAAAGAAATGTGTACATTAAATGTGTATGCATTTATGCATATTATATAAATATACACACTTATTAAGTAACATCTCCTTTCCTCATTAACACTTATGTGTTTTGGCAGGCACTACAAAACAAACAGGTGGTCTGTTATGAACTGATAGTGTTGTCAAAGTCTGAAGAGCTGAGGGAAAAAAGTCATGGCTTGCATTCAGCCGAACTCAGCGTAATTGTTATTGGCACTTACTGCAATGAAACCTGTCAGGGATGGAAAGAAAGATATGTCACTGTGTCTGGCCAAACACAGGAGGGAAGAGAACAGAAATGTTTATAGCTCATTTGTATTTAAAGTTCTTCCTGGTGGAAAGCCCATCTCCTTATTCTTCCATGTTTGTTTTGTAAGGCAAGGCATTCATGCTTTATGAATTTTAATAGAACCTAGCCAGCTATATTACAATAATGTACGAACATCTGATGGAAAACTCTAACTGCCAGTCACCACATGTTGTGTCTGGATGCTCTCTCTAGTCCTGTATCCTCCTAATATTAAATCCCAGATGCTTCAAGGAAAGATGTGATCCCTGAAATGTGTTTACTGGCATACTTCTATACATAGGGAGAAAATTCCTTCCTAGTTCCACTTGTTCAAGCTGTGCCCTGGAACATCTAGATAAGTAGTACCTGTAACACTGCCACTTCAGCTACTATTTTTCCATTTCTCTTTATGATACATTTAAATGCATTTTTTTTTTCTGAGTAAGAATTGAAGTCTCTGAGGGGAAATATTAGTCTTCACAGTAACTTATCACAGACTTCATGTGTTAATTATATGGTGAGTAAAATAATTACTCCCTTTATAATACTTCTTAATTTCATTGAGCACACAAAGACTTACACCTTCTTAAGACATCACACCACAGTGCAGTGAGCGTGCCAACTACTAACATCACAGGCGGCAGCGTATTACAGACAGTCTGTGCACAGCCTTGATCGTGCCAGTGAAAAGGAGGGGACAGAATGGAGTCAGTCCTTGGAAAAAATTCATTTACATGTTCTCAGCATGACAAATGATGGATCTCAACCAATAGCCTGTGAAAAATAAACTGCAAAGATTTTAGACTGAATGTCATATACCCCCTTTCCTTTGCAGTGGGCAAGCCTCAGTGTTGAAGCTGGTACTTATACTTACTTTTCCTAGAAAACACCATTAACACACTCTTGCTAGCTGATCTATTGGGAAGTTTTGAACATATTCCTTCATGTGTCATGCTACCACAAAGTAGTCCACAGAGAGTGCATTTTTTACCCTTTCCATAAATTAACATGTTCTTATTCACAGAGTATCAGGATCATGGTTGGAGCTTGACTTTCCTTTCTATACTATGCAGAGATTTGTCAAGAAATTAAAAGCTGCATATTTTCACTTTGGACTCCATACTGACATTTTTTAACATATGCTTATGTCTAGCGTATCTAGTGTTAGTCTGCAAAACAGCATGATGAGTGCGAAACTGCCAAGAACTCCTCCTTCAGTTACATATGTATACACGCAACTCCCATGTACTTATCAATAAGTGAAGAACTCCACTCAAACCAGCCCTCTAGGAAACTAAGACCAGCACCTGAGATAATTAATTGTTTCAGCTAAAATGTCATATATCCATACACCACCAAAGCAGGGTGTTTCAATCTTTGTGCACATGATCATGCATTCATGGGGACAGGCCTTGCTGCTAATTTCCTGACAGAGAGGTTCCACAACAATAAATATACAAGAAATCTTCTCAAATAGAATCATAAATGCTGTTATGTAAATATTTTCACACTTAATCTGATCAACTTTAATGTAATACTAGTTTATTAGTACAGTGGAAAATAAATTACAAACTTAAAAATAAATATGTGTAGATACTGCACTATTAAACATTTCATTTCACTAAACCTGTTACTCTTTGTACCCACACTTCCTTTTTACCGTCCTAAAAAAAAAAAATCAGAGAAAAAAATCAAAATACTGGTGGACTAATATTGTGTCTGACTTTCCAAGTAAATGAGAAGTGCAGAGCTGGTAAAATTGGTGCTGCAAAATGTTGGAAAAAAATATTGTCATATTTTGTTTACAGAAAACATATGTTTGGGGATGTTCGAAAGTGAAACCTTTTAAGGGAGGAAAAAAACCCAAACAATCCTCCACAGATTTACATAAAGTACTTCCAAGTTACATTTCTACCTTACTGGTTTGGCTAGCTTTTCTTGTAGGTGATGATACAGGTGAATCTGGTGACTAATGTTGTTTTCGTGCTTCTGTCCAGCGAAGAGCTTTCCCAGATTTTGGTCCTGTCCATCTCCTCCAGTAAGAGACCCATAAAGGCTTCGGAGAAAGGAAGAAGAAGAGAAAGAGGCCAAATGATGAGGGTTTTAGTTTGTAGGGGTTTACAGTTTACAGTCTATCCTGTTAGGAGTTAAAGCACAAATACTGTAACTGCTGAAGTGCCTTTGATCTGCTACTGATTCTTGTGCGAACAAAAAAGGGTTCCACTATGAAAGCAGGAGAGAGTCTAGCACAGGTATCCTTGCAGAGGTGCTCTGCTGCTTGTAACACAGTTCAGAAACACAGTGCTATCCCTGTCCCTCTGAACCCCACTGGAGACAGAAAAGTTAGTGTTCACAAATACACTGGCTGGTTTATGAAATACTCTGTGCAACCATAAACAGTAATTTTGTTCTAACTTAGGGAATGTGCACAAGGTAGCAATCTCTGGCATAGTCTTATGCAATGAAAACTGAAGAATTGTGAAAAGGAAAAGTTTTCCATGTGAAAACTATGTACATATAATTTCAAGACATGACTATCGACAAGGACAGTCTTGGGCCTCAGCTGAACTTCAGAGTAACATGTCCTGTTTTTATCAAAAGGGAATCATACATTCATGTGGGTCAAAGGCCCATTTGTTAACCAAATGCCAGTTACATAGAAACACTTGGGAAAATGGAATTCTGGTGAACTGGGAAGAAACTGGAAAATCTGCGTCTGTGAATTGAATTCCAATGAATTAACAAGGTAGAAAATGGGTTCTGGATGATATGGGTTTTTTAAATATTCACCTAAAACCCAGTATTTGCCTCTCAAACACAGCTGCTCTAATCACTGGGATATTGAGGTTACACCCACCTTAGCTTTGTAGTTGAGGTCAGGGGTGTGCTCTTGAAGTGAACCTCTAAATCATTCGCCATCCTTTCGTGCACGTCGTGAAACTCTCTCAAAGTACACAATCTGGATTCTTTCAGATGAAACTAAACGGTACACAAAGCTCCAGGACCATACCCATCACGTTGCTGCCGCTAAGGAGCACTCAGCACCCAGGGCCAGGCAACAGTCAGGCCAAAGTAAACCCTGAAACATGTTTAACATAGTTGTGAGGGCTTCGGCAACAGCTATTTCCCCATCCTGATGCACTGCACTGCACTAGTTGCTCATGTTGACATAGTCTGATTGAACCTCTTCTTCGTCTGACCACGTATGGTGAGAAAGGGTTAACTTTGGTTCCTAACTCAGGGAAAAAAAATTACAAATGTGTGAATGTTGAGTAGAGAGAGGCATTTCCCTGCACCTCAGGCTTAGAGACATCTTTGTGGCTAGGGGATTAAGACGCTCCCCTTAAGACACACAGGTTAAGCGGCTGTATTAGTGTCCTGGATTTTATAGTTCCCATTTTTAAGTCATGAATTGACCACACACGTGATATAAACAGCTGAAGTACTTGATTCAGCACCAGGGATGCCACAAAACGCTAAGTACCTGAAACTTGGTATTTTAGCTAGCATTTCGTACTTCTGAGTACCGACAACAGAACAAGGGGCACTCTAGCATTTTCAGATGGCACTCACAAAGTCTTCTTCTAAGAAGACTAAGCGGATCTTGGGACTTCATTTGAAGTACTCAAAGAAATGAGCTGACATCATATGTACTACCTACCTTGCATTTGCCGGAGGCTAAGAGTGTACGTGTAAACAGTGACTGTAAGTCAGCTGATACTCTTGTTACCCTATGTTTACTTGCTTGTAAGTCTGTATGTTTGCAGAGGTATTCAAATTAGACAACTGTGGTTACAATTATTGCTGCCCAGTATCACTGGTTGTTTTGTAGCAGGAGGCATTTGTAAAAAATGACAGATGAGACAAGAGCCCCAAAAGCTAAAGACTAACACAAGCCCATGCTTTTGCTACTGGACTAGTACACACTAGCTAACTGCTTTTTGAGTATATGGGGTGGTCAGTCTGGTCTGAACTCAAAGCCATCATCCCATAAACACTCAGAGCTGCAGCAGATATTTCAGTGCTTAACTTTTTCCAGGGTTTAACAATTTCCCAGGGCTACAGTAGTCCATGAAATAACCACCCAGTTTCTCCTTCCACAGAGACAGGGTAGTTTAAAACGAATATATTTTTTTCTCCACTTTAAATTAAGAAGTTGAAGTCAGAAAATCAGCACCCAGCTGAATGACAAAATGGGCTCAATTTCTTTCCTCCTGTGTCTGCCTCCTGAGAAGCAGAGCATGTGCAGTAGGTGTTCACGTTCAGTGAGATTGGGGTAGAATGGTGAGTTTGGGCAAAAATCCTTTTCTGGCCTGAAAGCCCTCTCTAAGCTGGAATCCTCTAAGTTGCTGGCAGAAGTGCTCTGATTACATCTCAGCTGGCTTTGGAGAATTTCAGAGCTGCTACCTTGAACACTTTTCCTTTCCTATGGCAGTCACATAGCATGCAAACACCCTGGAAACCAGGTATATCCCTAGCAGCAGCTACAAGCTGGACAGCAATACTCGTAATAATGACCCAATTCTCAGAGCTTCAGTTCTCTTTCCTTCCTCTGTGATACTCATTAAAAAATCACTGGTTTTATTTTCTACAAAAAACAGCAGTGGGAAAGGTGATCACACAAATCCATCTCAATCTTCACAAATACTGTTGACTCGTTCATTGAACATCTCTGAGTCACTGTCTTCCTAGGCAGGGGTTAGGTTGTCTTCCACCAGTATTCACATTGTCTGCTCTTCATCAACAAAGCTCTGAACACCAACTACAAAATTGCAGGATCTCTTCCTGCTGTTGAGATTTATGCTAGAACATGTACAGACATCCCACAGGGCATTGCCTTACTGTTAGGGTGATTCCAGACAGACAGAGGAAGGGTGATTTAGAGGTCAGCGTGTGCTGTCAGCAAGAGAGGTTGGAATCAAAATTTGATGGGCTGAATGCATGTTCAGAAATGCTGTGCTTTTCTGCCTTTATTATTTTGCAGACACAGTTGTTGAAATCTATAATATAGAGACCAGAAGGTGAGCCTCAAATCAAATGATTGCAGCATCTTCCTTTATAGTTTGACTCGGCTTTTTGCTCATTTTTTGTATGCTGAATTTAAGAAGCCACATAAACCCAGATTTTTCTTCTTTGTTTTCTTTTACTGTGTCCTGCTTTTGAAGTCAGATACTCAAAATCAGCATCAGTTCTATAAAGATACACACACACAAAAGAAAAAGAGAAAAGAACTAGGCAGTGGAGTCTGGAGTGTCTTCAACCAAGCTATAAATTTACATTGTTAAGAAGAGCCAAACCACAGTCACTGCTGATTTAAAGGAACTCTTGTACTTAGTGATCATCTTCATGAAGCAGAATGCATGGAAAACAAACATTAAGGTTTATAAACAGAAAGTAAATAAATGGTGCCCAGTGTTCGTCACCACCAATTCATTTATAGACTGCTCCACTCAAACCATCTGCCATTAGAACAAAAAAGCACAGAAGTCCTTTGAAACTGTAACTTTTATTACAGAGTATGAAAATATCCTGGATGAGCTGAAATTGAGACCCCTTCTCTTTGTGTATATGTGTGTGCATACACGTGCTTTCTTGTTGACATGTATTATTATAGAGGTGAGCTTTCTGCAGACATTAGACTACTCCTTTACACCAGCTATTTTGAGACTTAGAATAAACCAAGCAACAGTTTGCAAAAATCTTCTCATCCTTACACAGAAGGTCAGCACAAACACCCAGTCCTCTAAAGAGCACTTGAATTTAAGTGGTGCATATGACTTGTGCCTGACCTTAACAGTTCACTTTTACTCCTGTAGGTGCTCATCAGTTCTAAAAAAAATTCCCTTAAGAGTTGTGTGGAAAACAATGAAAATAGTAATCACATCAGGGTACCTGTGATCCTGGTAAGAGCAGGTTATTGGGAGGTGTCATTGGGTAGAGCTAACATCTGTCACTAATTCTATACACTTCTTTATATAGAATAGAATAGAATAGAATAGGGCATAATTTTGCAATAAAATTTATTATCAATCCAGTTGAAAATGTAGCATTATATATTTTATTGTGTTTTACTGTTTTTCAGAGAACAATGTGAAGAAAAAAAAAAAAAGAATGTGCAAGTATTAAAGATAAAATCGGAAAATGCATATACCAAACCTCTTTGAATTTATTTGAGCCTTCTGCGCCAGACCTTCAGTCAGAAATGATAACAAAAAATGTCCATCGACTTCAGAATAATGTTAGCCAAGCTCCTATACTTCATAGATTTGGCCAAATTATGAATTCTGGAAGATTTTTTTAAATGTATTTTTAAAATTTCCCTTATTGTTTTAAGTGAATAATAATTACTCTGTGAATAACTAAAATGTGTGTTATTCCTCATATAATACCTTTTCAGCTAAAAATAATTTTTATTTCTTTCCCTTTCTCTCCTGTGATTTACCAGCTCCAATAATAATGTAGCTTTTCTCATAACTTCCTGTCCTTTATTTACATCCTAAACAGGAATCGTAATAAAATAAAATGTTATGTATTAAAATTAAGTCCTGTTCATTTGCAAAGAGCTGCATTTGTTTGGTGCAATTTGGGGAAAAGGGGGCACCTACCTGCCATTATATTTATTGAAGTGGAAACGTAATGTGAGGCACCCGTGAGGGGACACAAAGTGGTTCAGAAGTTCGGTGGTTAACCGTGACCCAGTTTACCCCTTCCTACAGGGAAGTCCTTAACAGAAAGAATTGTGATTCTCCCAAGGGCTTTCTCCAATGCTGTTCACTTGGGTAAAGGGATTTTTTTCCCCCAAAACATGGTTCCTAAGCTCCATAGGTGCTTTAATATCAGTCCTGGAGGAGGTGAATGCTAGAGCAGGTCGCTAAAGATCCTGTGCCATAATACTGCAAACAGAGGGTGTCTATCTTCTCATATTGCAAATGCAGGGTTGTCTTTTCTAGATTAGAGAAGGATTTCCCCTAAAACAAAATTATGCATAAGGAAACCAACAAAACAGCTTTTTCTGTGGAAGAAGGAAAACGCCTGCTAATAGCAGTGAAGTTAATAATAATAGACCATGGCAAGATACCACCCACTGAGTAAACAGCAACGTGATAACACAGCAGAAGTGCTTAAAAAAAACCCCACAGTGATGCCTTCCAACATTAATTTATCTGTTGATTGCCATTTAAGATGTAGAGAAGGAACAGAATCTGGTCTCTCGGTGTACAATGATGTCCTCTGCTATTGAGGGGCCAGAAGAGCATATTATGTGCTTTAAGTACCCAATGAAAAATACCTAAACACCTCTTCAGATAAAAATACCAATTTTTTTCTAAAAAGTTATTTTGTCACAATTTAAAGCCTAAGAATTATTCTTTGAAACTATCTAATAAATATTTTATAAGACATATATGTCTGAGAAACATGCTGTTCATGATCATCTGAAAATCGAAAAGGGAAGAACCTTGACAAATTCATTATTGCTGAAAATTATTACTTCAGATACAGTTTTGATGTTAGAATTTTTTAAGACCTTTTAACTACATCAAAATCTCCTCACTGCTCTTTTGGTTTAGGTTGTATTCAAATTAGTTTAAGGACTTATTTAAAAAAAAAAAAACAACTGTTAAAGATCTTCAGCAATGTGAAAATTGGATATATTTGGTTAAAATGCAAACCATGGAAACATAACTTCTTTCATAGGATCTCCCTTCTAAACCTTAGCTGGATATTTGAAGAGTATTGTGGCATAACTTCAACAGTCTAGAAAAATCTTTGAAAGGTCGAAGCCCAAGGAAACATTATACTGCAATATTCTCTGCTGAGTAGCTAAATAACAACATACAGAGAAAACATCTACTTCTCTTTGGCTAGTTATTCAGTTGAACATATCTTTACTGACTTTTTTTTCTCCTTCGAAAGGTGCTGCATTGCAGAAAAAATACCAGAAATGCCAGCAAAACCAAACCCAACAGGATGATCTGAAAAGACCACTTTATATTTTGAAAACAGAGCACTAATAAGCAATGTTAGTGGGCTCCTAAAAAGCCCCAAATCCTCAAGAACTCACTTTAAGAAAAAAAACCCACAGTGTTGGATGGTTCTTGTACATCTCCAGCAAACCACAACGTAGCTCATGAAAATCAGCCAGAAGGCTTCCATTTGCTTTCCTGGGCTCATATAAAGTCCTTCATCTTAAACAGGTGAGGAGAAAGGATTTCTGACTGCGTATTCATCGTAAACTCTCCAATAAGCCCTCTCCATTGGAAGGGGCATGCAATAAGGCTGTCTGCAGCTGTCTGCTGAGTTCCTGTGCTTCAGGCTCATGAAAAATCAATCATGAGGATAAGGCTTTCCCTGCGGCTATAAATACTGATCATATTGTTCTCTCTCGCTCACTCTGTACCTAGATGAGAGTCAGGATCCCATGAGAGTACTACTTGCTAAAGAGACAAACTGACGAAGAGCACAGGAGAGTTTTGCATGAAATAGAGAGCAGAAGTCCCCTCTATTTCCATGGCTTCTCAGGAGTTAAGACACAGAGGATGGTAACCCGTCCTCATTTTGTTTGGCAGGGCAAACCACAGCCCCCGGGCAATGCTGCAGTGAAGGATACAGGCACATCTTCTACGAGTCAGTTCTGCTTTTGGGGAGGTTGGCCCCTTGAGTTAAGTGAATAATGAATTGTAAACAGAAGAATTGTGTCTGTGGATATTTCCACAAATAACTAGAGAGAGTATAAAAATTTATTAGGTACCAATGGAAAAGACAGGTGATTAAATGATACTGCTGCAGCAGTAACTCTAAGAGATGCTGTTTGTTTCTAGCATGTACCTGAAACTATTCCAAGTATTTTTATGCTGACTGTATCCAGTTCAAACATTTAGAAGCAAGGACTGTTTTTAGTCAGTAATAATATGATGCTGGGGTGGTAAAATGATGTCCAAGAGAGGATTTTTCCTAGAAAAAAGAATCTTATGACTTAGCTAGTGCTTCACAACTCTTAATAACCCAGTCTATGGTTTTGGGCTCTGTGTTTGTGTCTAAACTGTAGCAGGAATGGGCTGGGGGACCCACAGGAACGCACTAGAGTTTTCTTCCTGACCACACTCCCAGTTCTCTGAAGAAAGCTGGCACATGCAGGAGGATGGGACATACCCGTATCTCAACCCTGAATGACACTGAGACTTCACAGGCATTGGTACCTAGCCCTAGGCATCTGGAAGAGCTGCACAGTTGCTCTGTGTTTAGGAAGGGTCAGTCTTGTAGCTGTGGATGTTTGGGGAGTTGACATTTCCTTTTTAAGACAGTAGTCACTTCAGCCTGTACCAGAAAGCCAAGTGCTGCTGTCCCACGGAACCTGAGGCTTTGGAATAACCCCACCGGCTGGGGGCTTGTGCCAAAATATAGAACATCTGTTAGATTCACCTGGAAAAAGTAATCTTTCAGAATTTGTGTAACTCTATACACTGCTGAGTTAGGACTTGATAAAGTAAAAAATTCACACAGAATTCTGCCCTAATTTGGGCCTCCAGTGAGGCCCAGTCTTTGCCTGATAGGTGAAAAACCACAGGAATGTTTGGTTGCATATTTCAACCTGTGATAGCTAGTTGCAGCCTATTAGGGGGATGTTGAAGGTTGTTGACTTGCTGGAACAGGTGAGATCCACCCTGAATACAAGGGATATAAAAGCAGCCATAGGGAAGAGGAAGTTAGCGTCTGGAACAAATACTGTGGGAAAAAGCCTGCTGAGTAAGTTTTCAGTACAGTCACAGTGTTTTGAATTATGCTTCTTCATGGTAAAACCAAATTCCAAACATGGTGACTTATTACCTCACTACAATGAGTGTCAGGGTGGAGATTTCTTTGGCTCACCCTATTCTGTTAACATTACCATATTCAGTTGGGAAAGGAGGAAGAAATACAAGCCTGCAAGAAAAAAAGAAGAAAAAAAAAAAAAAGAAGAAAAAACCCCTATGTTTGTAGTATTTCCAGCATAGACTTAAGTTATAAAATACTGGAAGATTCATAGGAAATATTGTTTGCATGAGGTCTCTAGCATGATTTCCATGGCTTTGGGTGAGTTCATTTGAATACTAATCCAAACCAGGTCTGCAAACCTTTCGTCAAATGTCTCTGTGATTATAAATCTGATCAGAATGCTACATCTATCCCTTAAATATTCATTGCTAGCATTCAGTAATTGTGTGCTACATGAAAGAAAAAACAGACGGTGGCCAAAATAGTGAGTGTCTGGATTCTTATCCACTAATCAGCAGCAGCCTAATAAAATGTGGATTTTTCTGCAAAACCTGACACCAACTTAGAATTGAAATCTCTTCCAAAGTGGAGTTCTGAAAATACTCCTCTTCAAATCAGGTTTTCCTTCTTGTTCCTTAGAAACTTTGTCCCTCACCCTGTAATTATCTCACCATTAAAAATCTCTAAGAGAAAAAAGATTGATATCTTCTTTCCTGTGATACTGAAGCATTGTTCTAGAGCAACAATATGAAGCCTTAATAAACAATCAGTATTATTCACGTCATTGCCTGAAGCTGGTCAGAAGTCATGGAAAGAGGAGTTCAATTTATAGGTCTGTGAAATAGCTTGGTGAAAGGAATGTATACATTTAAAGCCTGGCTCAAAAAAAAAAAAAAAAAAATATATACTGCTGTTAAATAACTCCTATCATAGGGAACAAAATCAAATGAAATTCCATTAATTTGTCCCAGGGCTGGAGATAGTATCATCCCAAATCCTAAATCACTTCTGCCAAACCACCAGCACAAGAATCACTGCTGTGTAGAAACTGCTAGATAGCCTGGGGACTTCCAAATGGCATTTGGCCCCAAATGTCATCCATTATACATGTGTTGTAACAGAAGCACTGAAGTACAGCTAGCCCAACCCAAAACATACAGAAAATCACATAACTTTTGCACTGTTGTTTTAGGTGGGTTTTCAGATATAACCTGGGCTCCTACATCAGGACAAACAAATGTTATTCTTGTACAAATACACTATGCACTGCTTAGGAGTGGTCTATTCTTAAACCCATTACAGTTATTTTACTCTAATGTAAACAGCAACAGATACGAGTGTTTACAAATAAGACTTTGCTCCCATATCCCTGTCAATGCCTTGCCAGCTTCCTGGAGGGAAACTCAGTGACGCAGGCCTTTATTCACTGGAAGGCCTGTGTGTTTATTTGCAAACAAAACATTTGCATGTGATCCGAAGCCTATGATTTGCCTACAGTATGTTGTCATCCCAACCATGTTTGTTAACACCAGACTGAACAAATCGGAGGGAGTACAAATGTCAAAAGTTCAATGGCAGATTGAAAGCCTGGGTGTGTCTAAAGTATTCACTATTGTTTATCAACAAAGTCACATATAATAGCATGACATCCTTTGTGACTATATGGCAAATGAAGATGGAGAGTAAATGATAATTGCTATATTTATACACCATGAGCTTGTTAAGGCTCTAGGGCAAATCATTGCTTTCTTTTCCTCTGTAATAAGAGAAGCTTTTGAAATAGCTTTTCTGATTTATTTGAATGCTTGTGTTCTACTACTTAAACTTTATATAGTGGAGTCATTCCTTTTTTAGGATTTAAGATTTTCTTCTCTTTCATCCTATGAAGAACTGGCAGCATCACATTGCCTGAAGGGTCTTACGGATAAAAACATTAGTTTGCTAAGCCACTTTACCTGCTTCCTTCTTTCATTTAATTCTTCTAAATGTCTCACTCCCCTCACAGTCCATGTATAATCCAGACCATGCATTTTACAACTGCTGTTTTTCATCAGTCAGTGCTCTTGCCATTCTATACTAGCATGAACTCTCCTGCCGAACATTTGAGAATACCCTCTCCTACAAACAAACAGCAGTGAAAAAGGACTGTCAAAAACACAGCTCACATTTTCATGGAAACAGCCAGACAAAGGATGCTGGCCCTGCTTGTGGCATAGCTCGTATCAGCTTCATTCCTGTTGCTGCCATGAGAAAATTACTGGTGATACCTTAATCTTCACAATACCTTGGTGTTCCAGGCTATTGTATAACTAACAGCCATTTGGGGCCCTGAAGGCTACTGTCAGTTAAGTTGTTCTAATTCAGGGTCAGTAGACTGGATCAAGGCACTAACAATGCTCTGGCAGGGATCATGTGTGGAACACCTAACTACAGTTAACATCTAACTAGGGCTCCAGGTTTCTTGGATGAAGGACCTCATCAATGTGCCAACAGAAGACATTGACTAGGATTTCAGTAAGGATTTGTGAAGCACCACACTTGGAATGAGTTTAACCCACAACTGGAAATCATATACTATGTCAAGGAAGCACTCAGCCTAAAATAATCTTCCCAGCTACTTAGCCATTGTAAGAAAATTCATGCAGCACAGCGCTGCGCTAACATAGCTATATTGCTCCTGGGACCCTCTGCAGAGAGCTGTACTGTGTCATAAAGACATGGCAGCTATTTTAAAGTAGCTCAAGTACTTCTCATGCACTTATGTCTTCTGAGGCATACATATTCCCAGACTGCAGACACAGTGGATGATCCATACCACAGTGGGATTTCTGGAAGCAAGGAGATAAGTCAGTTAGAACTCTATAGTGAAAGAAAACTCTTCAAACCCATCTTTTAAGTCTGAAATGTTTCAGCAGTTTCAGCTCAGTAGCACACAGATATACTGTGATTTTAGAAACACCCTGTTTCTGTTCCTACAATTAGGCCAAGAGTGGTAGTGATAAACAAAAGTAACAGCTATATTCAGGACCTTGCATATTCTGCAGACTTTGAATTTTGCATTTTCTTCCCTTACCAATCTTTTGCTGAAGCATCATGCTGCAGTACAGAAACCTGTATCTAACCAGTAAAAGCCATTCTAGCAGAGAAAATAGGAAGACAGTATGAACCTGAGGAGCGTGTCTTCCCAAAGCTCCTGTTCTGTACCATTCCTCATATCAGATCTAATATAACTAAACCTAACTAAAGGAATGGATTTGAAAGATGAGTTCTGCAAGGAGTGGAATGTTTCTAACCATGGTATTGTATTACTTAAACTTACATTTTGCATTGTAGCATTTCGAGGGTCCAACAGAGAATGGACAAAGGTTTTGACTGTATCTTTAGACACAGCTGAGTAACAAGAGACGATTTCAGAAGTCTGCAGAAAAAAGGAATTACAAAGATAAATACAGAAAGGAACAAAATCTAGACAAGTGGGAACATGTAATCACCTGTATCTTAGGCAAAGAGTCTCATTACACAGCTAGTCTAAAGAAATGGGACCGCCAGGGTGTCACCCCACCACCTCCTCTAGCCATCTCCTAAGAGAATCCAGATGCTACAATTGTATGTTCAGTGTTACTTTCACTGTTGAGATGTTACCGTACTAGCAATAGATATGTCTGATCTGGCCCCACTTGTTCTGAACTCTTTACCAGAGAAATACTATTGGATTTGTGTGCAAAGCAGGAGCTAAACTTAGTTTTGTCCTTGCCACTAGCATCGTCAAAATAGCCTGGCACTTCATATTAAAAAAAAGTAAGATATCTATGGAGCTTAGGTACCTGTGGTGAGCTAGCAAATTAATAAGGAGTTGCAAGACTGCCATTTTGAATTTGAGAGCCTATTTCACCATTCTGCCCTTGACACTTTTAGCTTATTCGCCTCGTATTGGACCTGGACCTACATCTTCAGGTTTCTCTTCAACTTGTTTCTGTTAATGTGTTTTTATATTACTCTTGTTTCTTGCTCACTGTTTCCTGATCACTCTTTCTCTCCCACCTCCTTTATTAAGTTTTCTACTGACAGAATGATTTTCAGGCCTTGTGGCCTGGAAGAGGTTTCTGAGGACTTGAAAAGATCCACCTTCAACTTTGCTAGGCAATAAAACTATAGAGACACACATGTGGAGAAATTCTAGATCCTCTTTTATCCTCTTAGCCAAGTCAATTTGTATAGGTAAGTCAGATCCTGTAGTAATTTATTTCTATGCTACATGTCCGAATAGAAAAAATTTCATCCTGTATATTCTGACAAGTCCTTCTGACAGGACCCCTTTTTATTGATTCTGCCTATTTTAAAATAATTATAATTGCCTGTAAATTAATGTACCATTCTTATGAAGTTATTATTCTTAGCATTTCCAGAATGAAAAACGTATCTACTCTAAGTTTTACTTATTTGCCCACATTTCAGATTCAGATCGAATCAAAGGCAAGTCTAAGAATGAATTGAAAAACCTCTACATGTGTTTTTTGTTTGGATGAAATATGCAATAAATTCTCATGAAGTCTACTTTAGCTTCTACTGCTAGAGCCATTGAGTGAAAAAGCGTGAAGGGAGAGAAACAGGCACATAGTTTTGATTTTTCAGTTTATATATCTACTTACATTAAAGCTAGGGATAAAATTAAATGATAAATGCTATAAACATTTGGCAGGCTTGGGAAAGCTGTAGTCTAAATTTAAAAAAAACATGTATTAATAGAGATCTAGCAAAGCAACCTACTAATATCTTGTCAGCATTGGGCTACTGCATCTGTCCAACACTAGTAGTGCGACAGTCTCTAGAGCATGCAGAGACTGTATCCAGAGAACATCAGTTGGTGTCACTCATTGTTTTTTCCTACCTGAAACAGAGCAAACATGAAGGGAAAGTGAAATGCAGTGCAGTTGAAGGTAGATACTAAGTTCAAGCTACTAAACCAGGTATGTTTCCATGTTCCTGTGGGTAGGTTGTTGGCCAGGCTATGCTCCAATTCCATACCAACAAAGGTATGGCTATGTGCCATACTTGTTTGCTTATTCCTATGCAAGAGGGCTTCAGGCAGTAGTCAAGGGAAAGGACAGCCTACTCTAATAGTTCCTTCTTTGGAATTGTAAGGAGAAGGCACTGTGGTGCATGTAATATTTGCCTTTACAGCTATCTGTTTAATATCTTATAACTGGTAGTGCAATATGAAAGATGTAATGCAAATAAATAAAAATCAGGTGAAAATCTAAAATAAAGTTTTTATTTGCCATGAAACCATAAAGTTAACCAACAGCTGACTCACAAGTTATACCTACATTACTGAACGATGTAGTACAAACAGGGAAGAAGTGGGGTTTGGTTCACTGCAATCTGTTGTGGTTCTAGGATCATATCTCCACTTCACATCTTTGCTGGCATTGAAGTTCCCACCAATTGCTGGTACTAGGTCCTCACCTTCCATACAAAGAACATGAACTGCAAAAGGACCTTGCATCCATAGCAAGGGTGGTACTCACTCTAAGTGCTATGCTACTCTGTGTCTGAAACCTTGGATCCAAAATGGAGAAAAGCACTTTGAGCATGGCAGTGGTATCCTCAGGGACATATCTCAAGACTTGATATAGAGACATAAAGCAAATATGCATCAAAAAGAGGAACCCCTCCTGTGCACTGAGCGGCTAATGTAGATGCACCCACTATATCCATCACCTGCAACAGGCACTGTTTGTCCTGCACATACGCAGAGACTCCAGTCTAGTGTTGGATGGAGATGCTGTCAGAAGGTACATTGACTATTCTGTGGGCACAGCCTAAAGATGTATATGTGGTGGGAGTTGAGTATTAGAGAAAAAAAAAATGTTTAGGGCTTTCTAGAGACTACAATATCTAACTTGTTTGTGGTTTTAAGAGGTCAGAAAAAAAAGCTCTTGGGTTGGTCTAGATACAGCTGCAGATTAAGGGGTGCCTTAGTGCAGGCATTTGGACTTGCTGACGAGTTGAGATTCAGTGCTAGATCTAGTATCAATTCACTGAAAACCTCAACTGCAGTATGAATACATTCTGTCAGTTTGTATATCCCCTGGGGAGATCTAGACATCAAACTGTTCCTGCAGTTGTCCTTCACTGAAATTTCTCTCACACAGTTCTGGTTGAGGCTTGGTGTAATAGGATGCTCATTAGAATCCATTCTCCTTCCCTCCTGGCTGACCAATTTTCAGTCATACCAGAGCTATTCTTCCTGTATTTTCTGTGCCAGTTTTATCTCATCATTTTATAAATTAAACTCTTTTTCTAACCAATGTCAAATGTTCTTTTTTTTCCACACACAACACAAAAGTCCTTCTTGCTCTGCTCTCGGGAAGCTCCAAGTTATTCTCAGCACTTTTGCAAGGTGACACAATTTGAAGCCTGTAGAAGACAAACTGCCACTGGGCTTACACTATAACTGCATCTTTTGGTTGTCAGAAACTAAGATCATCCCAGCCATCATACATTTCACTACAATATGTAACAAATTCCATTTTGTTAATAGTTGCACTATATCTGGGTGCAAAGGAATCATTAAGTCCCTAATTAACTTATCTGATGAAAGTCAGCACAGCCTAATTGGGACTTCTCCCATTCATTGGTGGGTTGTTTTTTTTTTTTCTTCTTTTTTTTTCCATGTCATTGGGATTACTTGTTGAATGTAGTAATATGCTCTGTGAATAATGGTGACATGATCACGCCATCGTGGATGGAATATTTATGTCAGAGACCTCTTTTGATGCCAAATGTCACAGGATTTGTCTTTTAATCTACTACAACACCAGTGACATCAAAAGGACTACACCTGCACAAGCAGAAATGAAGAGCTACATTCTGAATTCTTGTGGCTGAAGTAAATTACGTTTTTATGATTTTAATCTTGATAAGGAAAAGATTACAAGGGACTAATTTTCTGGTATGTATTGAACAACAAAAATAAAGTCTAATGAAGAATGATTAACCCATTTCATAGTATCAAGTAGCTCTTTTCCTTTAACTCTGGATTTGTCAATGTTAGCTCACAGAGATAACAGACACCAACAGTGTAAAAGGAAACATAACCTCCCATATGATTACAAAGTTTAATACTTCATGTTTATTCTTTATGTATCAAAGCTAACTGCACTTAGAAAGGGGCTTTTGTAACAAAACACCATCGTAAGTCAATCTCTGGGTTACAGAAGTAAAGCAAGGAGAGAAACAGTTTTACCGATCTTGGTAGTGAACACAACTGATGAAAACATAAATAAAAAATAAAATACTGTTGATGTATGAACTACAATATTACTAACATATTACAAAGATTTTTTTTTTAGTTGAAAAATCCACACTTCAGGTGACTACAAACATGCTTTGCTCAGACCAATTGTTCACTCATCTGGAACGCAATCTTTTTCCTACCTTTCTGTAGTGCATCACACATCATCATGGAAAATCCCTCTTACTATTCTCATTGCTCCTTTAACATGAGCATCTTCCATTGGAAATCTGACACTTGGAGCAGTAGAGAGAGGCAATTAAAGAGTGAGAGTAATTACAGGAGGGGAAAAGGTTATTGCACATACTACCAAATGTAGAGACACTACTACAAGACAACCTTGCAACAATGCAGAGTCTAATGCATTTCGAAAATAGCCACCCAAATACTTCTCACTCTTTGACCCAGTTTAATTACCCTGAAAATGAGTACAGAATAAAGAATTTTGATACTCAGTTGTGAGAGGCATTCATGAAAACCTATATTCTCCCTTCCAATTGAAGTTCCATTTCCTGCCAGATGAACCATGAAGTGGTAACAGCTTGGGGCAACATTTTTGATATGAGAGCTCTCCTAGAAACAAGGCTTTGAGAGAGAGTGAGAACCAGAGACACCAAAAGAGAGGAGTATACAATGAGAATTGATATAATAAAGGACATATTTTGTTAGAAGATTTAAAAAAATATTTAAAAGGAGTTAATATATTACACAAATAAAGCTGATTGATTGCATTTGCAGTGCAGTTAAGCAATTTGAAGAGTGCCAGATCAGTATTCTCGTTCTATAATGGCCATGATAACTCATCATATTTGCTTTCCTACTTGTAATCATATTTTATTTTCTTTACCAGAATTCTACAAGTAATTGCTGGTGGCATATAGACTAAGTCACAGATGTTAGAACAAAAGATAAAACAAGTACACTGAATGTACATTTTGCATTTACACCCAACAAAGGTTGTCAGCTGTTCCTTCCTTGCAGCTGCTTAAAGGTCTTGCTGTCCTCTCCCACTGGAATGACTATCTGTTGAGAGACTGCAATGCAACAATTCTCTTGTTAATTATTTCATTCTGTTTAATTGTAGTTAACATCAAGCATAACAATCAGAAAATATGTGATATTAACTGTATGGAGTATTTTTCCCAAGTGCAGCTTTCACGAGGCTGGCAAAAGATTTCTACATTGAAAAACTAGCCTGACAAATGTCTATTTGTCACATCAACCCATCAGAATCTACAGGAGGATGACTTTAGTTTATCCAAGTGGAGGCTAGGGCTAAGTGGAGCCTTTTCTTCCCATCTGTACCAAAAAATGGATGAAAGAGGCAATTTCTAATGCTGCTTTTATGTTTTGAAATTTCACTAAGCAGATATATTTAAACATAAATTACTTCATTGATAGTCGGGAAACAATCCAGAATGAATGTTCCCAGGACGTTCCCTGACAGTCATTAATCATCAAAACGTGGTCTTTTACTTAATGGGCACTGACTTCAACAGAAACACTTCAATGCATCTCCCTGTCACTTTCTACAGCAGTTGTCCCTCTCAGCAGAGCTCCCAAGGACTGCACCTGAGCTAGGATTTCTGTCCCAGTGGATCAGCTGCGGAAAGGGCCCAGTGCAGAGATGTTCAAGCACCATGACAGAGTTGTCTCCAGACCCACATGTCAGATCCATAACCTTGCTGTTCTGACCTGGCTGAAATCATCCTAGAAACAGCACAGCCAGCAGCTAAGTATCCCTGGCAAATACAATACTGATGTGATGTGTGGTTACAAGAGTGTGGCTGTGTTAGTAACTTCATCATCCCGTTTATCCCATATATGTCTATACACATTGGTTCAAGCAGCACTCTGTCTTGCAGGTGAGTTCATATTTCCACAATTCAGAGGTACTGGAGTCCCCAGAAGTGCTTCATCATGCCAGGCACATCTGCTTGCCTTGCCTAATACAATTTTCCTCTGGGGTTAGTAATTAGGAAAGCACCTTCTAGAAAAAGAAATATATTCAGTGGTGAATCTTGCCTCACTTTGTATTTGGGGATGAAGTGACAACCAGAATTGTATCTTCAGTCGTGGCACTGCAGACTTCCATTTAAATTAAGTCAATAGGAGATTTAACTATGACAGGACCTCAGGGCTGGACCCATAAAGTATATGACAAGCAATTTAGAAATCAATCTTAGTTTACCCCTAAAAACTGTCACTTTAAAATCACCAGTCTCGAGTGAAGGATAGATTTTTAAATCCAGAGTTTATATTAAACTTTCATAATAAAACACTAGACAGCTAGGCAGCAATGAACATTGATTTACAGTTTAATGACAGCATCATAATCAGAATACTGAACTAAACCCCCTTATATAATAGTCAATAATTTAACTGAGTATAGACCGGCCGTAGAAAAGAGCTGGCCTGATTATGTGAGATCCCAGCTTGCTTCTACTGTGACAGAGAGCCTGTAAATAGGTTTGCAGAGCCCTAAACTAGGAAATTCAAGGTTTCCCTGATCCTCAATGCAAACTTTAATAGTAGCAAGTTCCCAAGGTTTTTCTCAGTCACTCAGTGACTCCTGCCATAATATGAAGTGAATGCTGATTGATGAGGTTTGCAGTGAAATCATATGGTGTCAAAAGAGGGAAAACGCACATCTACACTAGAATGGAATACTGAATAACTGATTTTTCAGCTGGACACTGACAGTGTGACAGAAATTACATCAAATTTTCATTCATAGATAGGTGATGAAGAGGACTGGGGAACTTTAGACACCCAATCCCTCTTGACAGAACATTAAAATTGCACAATTAATGCCTCATTGTGAGTTATCATTTTCTTTGGGAGTTTCCTTTGCTTTTCAGGGTTTTTTTAGCCCCACAGAATTTCAGTAACTTCCAGACTAGATGTGCATATTAATTTGTATGATGTAAATTCTTCTTACACAGTATTTGCCAGAATGTATAAGGGGAAAAAATATTTATCCATTTGAAAAGTCTCTAGAGTGATTTTGTCTTTTGTCAGGCACACTGCACCCATTTTTCCATTGGTATATTCTTCATGCACAGATTTAGAAATTCAGCGTGTTGCTGTTGTTGCTGTTGTTTTTCATTGTTTGACAAATACATTGTTTGAACACATTTCAACATTTTGGTATTCAGAAATTATTTTCAGCTCACATGTTTGTCAGTTACTCTATGTGCAACATGTTAAACGCATTAATAAGACATATTGGATATGAATGAGAAACACTGGTTTAAGACACATAAATATATGCTTAATAGTCAGGTAAATTTGCATGGATATAGTATATCTAGCTATAAATAGCTGGCAGACAGGCTGTGGCCTAACTACTTTGAACTTTCAGTCTGACCGAAATATATAACCTATCTAAAAGAGTTAGTTCCTAAAAATATGGTGTGAGTTAACCTGGGCCAGTTTCCAGACACCAACCCAGCCACTCACTCACTCCCCCTCCTCACCAGGACAGGGGCTGAAAATAGGATGAAAAAGCTTGTGGGTCAGGATGAAGGCAGGAAGATCACTCATCAACTACCATGACAGGCAAAACATACTAAACTTGGGGAAAATTAATTTAATTTATTGCCAATTAATAACAGAGTTGGATAGTGAGAATACGAAGACAAAAGCTAAACCACCTTCCTCCCATCATCAAGGGATGCCTTTTTCCCAAGATCAACCTCACACCTTCATTTTCAACTCCTCTACCTCCTCCCCCTCAAGTGGTGCACGGCAGATGGGGAATGGGGGTTTGTGGGCAATCCATAACAGTTCCTCTCTGCTGCTCCTTCCTTCTCACACTTTTCCCCTGCTCCAGCATGGGTCCTCTCCATGGGCTGCAGTTCCTGCAAGGAATATCCACCTGCTCCGACATGGGGTCCTCCACGGGCTGCAGCGTGGATACCTGCTCCATCGTGGTCTCCTCCACGGGCTTCAGGGTAATCTCTGCTATAGTACCTGGAGCACCTCCTCCCCCTGCTCCTTTTCTGGCCTTGGTGCTCGCAGGGCTGTTTCTCACACTTTGCTTTCCTCACTCCTCTCTGCTGTGCAGAGGCTGGAACTGACTGTGTCCAGCATGGAGCAGCCCCAGCCTCTCCTCATAGAGGCCACCCCAGCAGCGCCCCACTACCAAGACTTTGTCATCGACATCCAATAAAAAATATTATTCACCCTTAGGATGAACTCACTCAATATTTAGTCTGAGGATTTGGAGAATAGAGTCTGTAGAGTCCCTGTAGTGCTGGTCTTCCTCAGCAACACAGAAGGGAATGCTAAAAGGTGTCAGGGAAAACTATCACTATGGGAAGTTTAGATGTTTTTCTATGTCCCCATAAAGTCAGCAGGATAAGATACTCTGGAAAACAACTGATGCAACCTAGATCTTCATGGCTGGTACAATAACGAACTCTGCCACTTTTTTAATCTTATAAAGGGTAATAGTCACACCCCATAAGAAGGAAGACTGACGGAGGAAGGGAAAGAAAAACTTAAGTAACCAAAAGCCTTGTATCCTTTAGACAATTTGTCCAAAGGAGAGTAATAACTTGTCTCTTTATTGACTCATCTAAAACATGCATACAGACTAGAGCAGGTTTTTTTGCTGGGTTTGTTTGCTTTTCTCTCTGACTACTGAGTTCCTCCTAAAGCATGTTTTTTATTAGACTACTTGAATTCTAGGAAGTTTCATTTTTGCTCACAAGTTAGACTCAAAGACATGGTTGTTTCAACTGCATAAAAGACCACAAACTATGTAAGTGAACACTAGCTGAAACTGTCTCATTCCTGCATGTGGCCATCCCGCTTTCCAGGCACCCTGACCAAGATCCCTCTGGGTGCTTGGGATGGTACTCAGAGCTAACTTAGATCGCCCATGAAGTCTCCGCAGGGCTGAGGTGGCAGATGATTGGCAAATGAAGATAAACTATGTGCCATATCTTATCTATCTCTGTCCTGTCTACAAATCAAGTAAAAGCAGACTGGGGTCAGAGCTAAGGGGCAAAGTAAGACCAAACTTTCTTCTCCTGAGATTAGTTTTATATCCAATCAGCTGAACCCCAAAACTTAAAATGCAGCATAAGTGCAGCCAGGAAACTAGAGACTTGTTTGGATGCTCTAGTAAAGGGCACAGACTGAAGAGATGTCTCCCACAAACCATGTTGTTTACAGGTCTGATGAACACTTGGTTGATGCTTGATGCCTGTGAACAAAAACTCACTTCAGAGGATGAAGGTAACTGTGAGAATGACATTTTAGGTGCATGGCTGCTTCTTTCTTTTTTTTTTTCACCACCTGATCAGATAAGTGTAACTCCAGTGAGTAAGTAGTTGTCATCAAGTCAAGAAAAAGATGAACCACTGCATGACATTGGGAAGGATTCGGCCGTCTGAAAATGCTAGATCAGTTTTAAGTTCTTCCTTTCCAAGCCAGTTGAGGCAAACATTCCTCAGGCAACACTGCCAGAGAGAAAAAGTAAAAGGTATTGTAATAATCTCAGCTACATTATGTACATTAGAGCCTGGTCTCTAGACTGAGAATTTGGTGTTTCTGCTGCTGGTAGAACATAATAAATGGTGTTACCTATAACGTATTTTTTGAAAAGTTGCTTTATTGACTTCAAGTGCATTTCTGTTAATCATGAAACCATTTATTCTAGTCAGGAAACCCATATCCATAAGCAATATTAATAAAAAGAAAAGAAGAAAATAATTTCCACAGAAAAATCATATTAAGAAAATTAAAATAATGTGATTGAAACAAATCAAAGATTTTTAAGATGCAACTGTTTTTCTCACTTTACTGTCAGTTGCACACTGACTCAAAATTTTTTTGCATTAAACTGCTCTGTTTAGATTTGTTTCTCGCACAGTATTTCTTCACTCCTTGCCGCCGTCCCACGCTTTGCCCTTTCCCCAGGTGCCACCACCTTGGCCGCGGGGCTGAGCGGTGCCCCGGGGCGGGCGGGTTGGATCCGGCTGGAACCGGCTGTGTCCGGCACGGGGCAGCCCCGGCCGCTCCTCACAGAGGCCGCCCGCCCCGCAGCCCCTGTCGCCAGCGCCTGGGCGCCCGCACTCGGCACAACGACACCAAAGAGCCAGAAGGCAGCTCCGGCCTGGCTGGTGACTCCCCCAGTAATTTCTGTAACCGTGAGGGAAAGCTCACTTGTGGAGACTGGGCAGTGCCACCTAAGATACGATGAATTTCTGAACATGCGGGTCCAGCACCAGATACCCATACGGCAACTAGGGCTCACAATTATACCGTCCCCACCAAAGCGGGATGCCTTTATTTTACTGCTTTATCTTTGGATAGGGTGTTACACATATATGGTGGGGCGTTACACTTTATCCAACCAGTGCTTTCTTCTGTTAGAAGAGGGTAGTACTGGTGAGCAGCTCACAACAATTCCAAACATGTGAAAGCACCTTTTCTGATGATGATATATTAATGAGATGATTTAATATGACAGAACGGGGACATCTTATCTGACTGATAAAAGACTGATTATATCTGCTTCAGACTGTTCCTACTGAAAAATTGGAAGATGAGATTTTAGATAAACCAATATATGAAAAATCATTTACTTGTCTGTTCTAATGGAAAGTGAGCATGAAGGATCAATTACTCCTGGTAATACAGAAATGTGTTAGTCTCTGAAGAATCTGCATCAACCACCCCTTTCTCTTGTTCTAATTAATTACTAAGTGTCATTTCTTAAAATTTATTTATATAACCATCAAGTCACACTTTTTTCCAGTAACATCTCAATATTTAGAGATAAGTGTCAAAACAGAATAAAGACTTGAGGATGGTTTAACAGGTGAATATTTTCTTTCCTTCTTAATGCTCGCAGTTATTGCAGAAAACAACCAAAACAATTCTTGCTGTTTAACACAAAGCACAATAGCCCTCAATAAATAAACTAAATAAAATAATATAGCACTCAAAGCACGAGTAGGTAACGTTTGTGTTGAAATGCCAGGACCCTCTTCTTTAAATTTCAGGAAAAAACTTACCTTGGAACTCTTGGGTCCTCAATTTTCTTACTTCCCTGACCCTCACAAGCTTTGTCTTGGGCCTCCACTTGGGAAAGCATTTAAATACTTCCTTTGCACTTAATTTTTGCAACATTTTTAACCCATAAAAGACAACAGATCTAAAGCATATTCTACAAGGTGAGAGAGTACCTAGGTATTCTCTGGAGTACCTGATCAGCAACATTCATAAAAGAAAAGGGGAAGAGTAATGAGAACCTGGACTTTCTGCTCATTAAGTCTAGACAGCATCAGTTTCAGATACCACTGGGTGACAATCCCTGTCATATGTGTGTCAGTATCCATCTTACAAGCAGCAAGGCTATGTAACTCAATGGCTGCACCTGAGGACTGCTTTGGCAATTCTCTATTCTCCAACACCTAAGAATGTTTCCTTAATTTCCACCACTAAAATGTGAGGGGAAGAAAGTGCTCAGGAATTATTTTCTATGGATAGTAACTATACAAAGAAGGTATTTTAGCTACTCTCTAGATGACAGCTGAACTACAAAACCAAGCCCATTAAATACATAAATTAGAAAGACAATTTTGTTGCCAGCCTCTTTCTCCTCTGACCATAATCTTCTGCCTCATTTATTTTCTTTTATAAATGTTGAGAAATCTTGAGAAATGTCAGAGACAAAATTTTATTCACCTGTCCCCAAAAGGAAGAGTATTGTCTTTGTCCCTCCCTCTGTCATACCATCCCTCCCCGCTCCCCTGGAAGATAACCATCTTTTCCACTCAACCAAAGTTAAGAGGGCAACTTGTCTATTAGGAGGAAGGGATAATACTCTTGGATATTTTTATCACAGAGCTCATGCCTGGGTATTTAGTAAAGTTACAAAAACTTCACTAGTGAAAAATGGCAGGAAAAGAAAAGCATCATCTGGAAAAAGCACAATAACAGAGTCGAAAATCAGTGGGGAAATACATATCACAACACATATCATGGAAATATGTATCTCAAAGTAATCATAGAAAAACTTTGGGGGATGGGAAGTTCTTCCTACTTATTCTAGACAACTGTAATGTTTTCTGGCTTTCTGTCCTCTTCACAAGTCAGTTTGAAAGGAAAGGCATCTTTGCCCCAAACTCAGACTGTTCAGATAGACCTGTATTGCTCAGAAAGCTCAGTGTCCAAACCAAGCATGCATGCTAAGTGCTGTACTTTGCACCTCCAGGCTTGCTGTCAGAGATCCTGCAGACTGCCTGCTGGCAATCTCCTGGGGTGTGACTCATGGCAAGCTAACTGCTCTCCACATCCTACCAGTTTGGTTTTGTCGTGGTTTAACCCCAACGGGCAACTAAGCACCACACAGCCACTTGCTCACTCCTTCCCCCGCTGGTGGGATGGGGAGAGAATCAGGAAAAAAAAATAAAACTTGTGAGTTAAGAACAGTTTCATAATTGAAATAAAATAAAATATTATTATAATAATACTAATAATAGTAGTGAAAAGGAAGATAACAAAAAGAGAGAGAAAGAAAACCCAAGAAAGACAAGTGATGCACAATGCAATTGCTCACCACCCACTGACCGATGCCCGAGCAGCGATCTGCCCCTCCTGGCCAACTCCCCACAGTTTGTATACTGGGCATGAGGTCCTATGGTATGGAATATCCCTTTGACTAGTTTGGGTCAGCTGTCCTGTCTGTACTCCCTCCCAGCTTCTTGTGCACCTCCCCACTTGTAGAGCATGGGAAACTGAAAAATCCTTGACTTAGGATAAGCACTACTTAGCAACAACTAAAACGTCAGTGTGTTATCAACGTTATTCTCATACTAAATCCCAGCCAAAACCAGCACAGACTTTTAGGGTGTCCTCGGGGTCACTGTCAGCAAGCAATTTGTACATTCCCTAGGCAAGCTATGAAACCTGTTTTGAGGAACCAGACAAAAGAACATTGAAACACAATTGACTACTACAAGTGGTAATTAATAAGAGCACAGGGACCTGGGTAAAGCTTCAATTTCAGACAATTTCAGAACAGTTGTATCCCCAAGGCTAAGTGTTCAGGATGCAGCTGTAGCCAAATAGATAGTTCATCACTAAGGAAAGAGGGAGGCCGTCCTCCCATTCCTCCCCCTCTACAAGCTTCTGCTGCTTACACTAAGCTCATCTGATCACACTATAAGCTAGTTCAACTACAGTTGAGTAACAGGCAGGGCAGGGACATGAACTGGCTCATGTGCAACCACGTGAGGGTCCAAGCTGGCATGAAGGAAGGAATATGTGACTGAACGCAGAGGCAGTAGAAAGGAAGTGCAGTGGAGGATGAAGGCAGGGGAAAAGGAGGGAGAATATTGGAGTGCCTGCTAACTGTTTGAATAGCTCAGCTGTCTCATGAAAACATGCCTATAAGGTGATTCCTATAGTATGTTTCACTGCATCTTGGGTATGTTAATTCCAAACCTGTGGTAGTTTTAGACCACAGGTATGTTTTAAAGCCAAGACATTTATCAATATTCGGCAACATTTCCTCTATTCTTTTGTTTTGGAAATGAAACCTAAAAGGTGAACAGAATTACTTTTTACATTGTTTCACAATTTTCTTTATATATTTTTTCTTCCATGCCTGCTGGATTTTGTTGCAGTACCCAGTGGCAAAGAGCCGTATGCCATGTAAATTTAATCTGGTGTTTGCTTGCTTGATAACATCCTGCTACTTCCTCTAAGCTACCAGGCAATTTGACTTGAGACACCAGCAGAGGCCAGGGCCATAGCTTTCTACCCTCTTGAACTGTAGTGTCTTCAAACCTACATCACCTATGATCCTGATGTCTGCAAAGAACCCACAGAAATAAATCAAAATGAACACAAATTGGACATTCCCCATTTTCCTTCTCCCTAACTTAGATCTGCATTGCTTGCTTTTCTTCACTTTCCTCCTGATTTCTCCCCTTCTTTATGTTTATTTGCATTCCACATATGGAAACATTGGCATAGAAGAAAATTTGCTTGGTTCCAAGCATTTTCTTCAACCTATCTTCAACCTACATTAATACAGATGTAAACCTGATTTTTCCCTGTTGGACCATTGGGAATCTGGATGGCTTATTTTGTTGTTTGTAGGAGATGCAATCCTTTCTCTATACAGAAAAGCTAATGAAAACATAAAATATTCATATTGCATCCCTAATTGTATAATAAAGCGAAACATGCAGTTATAGTTGAAAACCTCCAGTCTAATTAGCAGTTGCCTAATAAATGCTTAAGTGAAATGTAGAATGTTTAGTGCTACCCAACTAAATCTCTGTTTCCTCATCCAATTGTATTAACGACACTAATAAGATAATGTAAAAAAAATAGAAAACGTGCAAATATGTATTCTTACCGTAAATATCTAAATATCAACTAAGGGGTACCTTTGAGGTTTGGTAATCAAAGATTGGCTTGTTCCATTATTATTTCTACTATGCAATATTTGGTGGTGGTGTTTATTTGTGGCTTTTTTTTTTTTTTTAGTTTGCTTTTAAGTGCTACTGTTTAATTTATCATCAGCCAGTATTATTTTCTGTATTATGGAAACATGGTAAAGAATAGAGTTGGAAAAGTCTATTTCAGCTTTTAATTTACTCTGTAGCCTGAGAAAAATAATCCCAAATTTATCCTGTAAATCTAATCAAACAGTCTTTGAACAAAGAAATCACAAACATCATGAAGTCTTTTCCTTTTCTTTTTTAAAAATCTCTGCTGAAACATCAGTATCTGGTTTCTGGGAAGTACTTCTGTGAGAGATAGGAAGGTGAGGAACAAAGTGACTCTCTTAGCAACAGCTTCCATGGGTGAGCCAGCAGTGTAAAACTAAAAACACGCTTATCCATTTCCTCAAAGATTACATATGGTTTCAGATTAGGAAAAACATCTTGTAGCAACAATGCTAAGAGACTTCTACCTTTTAAATAGCATAGATAGAAAGATGAAGGAATGTGTTTGAATAACCAAAACACCTCCAAACTAAATAAACAGAATAGATATCTCATAGGTATACTTTTTTTTTCCCTTTTTTTTTTTTTTTTTTCCATTGACTAATTTAACCATTATTGGAGCAAAGATTGGATAAAAACTTGTCCTTGGTCAGGGTTTTCTACAAGTGCTTGTTACAGCAATTCTTTTCTCTTTCTCAAAAGTTGCTGCTGTTAACCCCTGAGACATGAATCCAAACAAAATGGATCTGATGTAACAAAGAATAATATTATTTCTTTTCATTGTAATGTCTCAATGTAATGCTTCATAAATATACAAGCTAATTGCCCCCATTGCTTATCATTAAAACCAACAATAATACTGATATTATGATGTCATGTAGGTAATATTTTCTTTTCTGTCAATCTGTGGCACTTTTTTGGTTCTTTTTGAAGGTTTTATGTGTGGTTGTAACAAGTTAAATGTTAGCACACTTTGGAACTGTTGACATTTCCCTTCCCTTTCTGCTCTTATACAAACTGCAAGCTTTAATTATGCAATCAGAGTAAGTTGATTGAAATTTAATATTGTCAATTTATTGACATTCCTTTCCAATTTGTTTCCCTTTTTCATGCTCTGTGGACAACTGTATCTCAGTGTTGAATTATTTATTTGTAATCAGCAGTTGTTTGACATGGAAACGGTGTACCACTTTATCTAAATGAACAAAGAACAGATTGATGAGGAAGTACATTTACGTAATGAGCATTTAATCTATACCTTTGAGAAATGCTTTAGGATTACTTTATCTAAAAATCACAGTGAGCATGACACTCACATATTTTTTTTCCATTGCTTTAAAGTGGGTTAAATCCTGCGTCACTTGCACACTAAATTGAAAACAAAATATTGACTTTTCTCTCTCTAGAATTTCCACAGGTGCTTTCCCTCCTTCCTCTTTGTCACATGAAGCTTTACATACCATAGATAAACACTGAATTCCACTACAGGGTAAAGTACTGAATTCAATACATACAAAATCCTCTGCAGGACAACTGTTTTATGATAGGTTGTTAACAGAGGTCATATTTCACCAAAGTGCCTTTTCAGTTAGTTTCAAAATCAATAACAATGTTTGGGGATTGTTACTCTGGTCTTAATTTTTTGCACATTCATGCAATGATGATATTCTATAACAAAGAAAAAAGATTATAAAAAGAAACTACCACACAATAATCAAGTTGGAGCCACTAGGAGACTTCTACTGAAAGCCAAAGCTAATATTCCTGTTATAATTCAAATTCATACCAACTTCAGTGGCAGTTTTACCTTTGAGGTTTAATCAGATTACAAGGTCATCAATGAGCCATATGACAAAGGGCCCTTGGATGTTTAATTGTTTAAAGGGTCCCTACTCCATTTGAAGCTAATGTTCATCGCAGATGAACAGGAAGAAGGTTATGAGACAGACACTATAAAAAGGTGTTTAAAATGTAGCCTGGGATTAACTGTATGTTCTACTGAGTCCTATGTGCAGACCAGTCTATGGGAGTCTCAGAAGCCGGGAAAACCTCAGTAAGAAGCAGCTACCCTAATCTGTGCCTGCTCTGCACCAGGGTGACAGCAGTCCCAGTCAGGGTAACAAGAAAGGATTCTCTAAAAGAAGCATTAGCAGGATGTTTAGAACACTAATGCAGGATGCAGCTGAGCCAAGGCAATGCCTGCCTCAACAGGGTGAAAAGGGTATTAAGACTGGGAGAGGTGCGTTCTAGGTAAGCTACCAAACTGGTGGTCAAGGTCTCTGTGTTCCTCTCTGTGGGGTTCAACTCATTCTAAATATATATCCAGAATAAGGCAAAACTATTTCCTGCTCAAAGTGGCTATTTTCTTCTACTGGCCATAAAAGTGGCCTAAGGTGATGACCCCAGGTTCAGGTGTAGACATTGTAGATTTCTACATGTGGTATTATAAATCCCATAGAATGTCTTAATAAATCTGAATCTTCCCGAGGTGGGGGGGGGCAGGGAAGAATATTGAATAGTCACTGTGCAGTTCAAGTTGGTATGGGCTGTTCCTTATGTTCTTCATCTCTTCATGACTGTGAAGAGCAGTCACTCCACTTCTGGTTGTGGAGCTATCTTGATCTCACATGGAAATATCTCCCCTCATGCATCCAAAAGTCACATCTGCCTACAATATCTTTCATCTAACCAAGTCTTTCTATCATCTACTGTCATGACTGGGCCTCTCATCATTTCCAGATGATAGGACCCAAAATGATCATAAAAATATTACTGATGGGCAATGTTAACTGTAATCTCAATGCTGCTTTTCTAGTCCTAAAGTTCATCTGTTTTTTAAGCTGCTCCCAGCTTTATGTCATCAATAGCATACTCTTACATTTGAGCTGAAAGCTGCAATCACATGGCACTCTGATCTATGTGCATGCATGCACATATGTCCCAAACCTATTATCAAACCATATTTTTTTTTAAAAAGACCTATCTAGAAACTAATTCCTTCTGAAGGCTGTCTCTTTTTCATTATTCACTGTAGGAAAACATATGCTTTTCTCATCAGTCTAACTGTCTTTGCTTTATCCAAGAAGATTCAGTCAGGCTGCAACTCACACCATTTCAGTTAATGGGTACGTATTCGTTTCTTGACTTCACAGTGCTTAGAATAAGTTTTGCAATTAGTCTAGCAGTGCCTAAAGAAGCACTTAAGGAGAAAATAACCACTCCCAGTTCTTCTACCTAGTCATGTTCCACTTTGCACTACAATTTTACAGCAAAATGAAACACATATACTTCAAAAGATAACTATAACATCATATGTTAATCCCACATAAATCCATTTTTCTATGCAAGAAACAGTAAAAAATAGTAATACTGTATATTTTCACATGACATTTGTCCAGCTGCTAACTGGGCATAAACTTTATTTTAAAGATAAATTTATAAATAACTGATAAACACCTAATATGGACTTAGCATGTGTTAATAAATGACTATTTTAAAGAGATGACTGGAGAATTTGACAGGTAACTTTATCATTTGTAGCCATAGACAGCAAGTGAATATAATACATGTTACTGAGGTGTTCATAATCATCCATACCATACACACCTGTAACACACTTGAAACTTTTATTAATAATTAATGAACCCTAAATAAATTATGTATAAATTTACCTTTGGTATAAAGTACAACCCTGAGGCTGATGATAACCATGAAAAATCAAGTACGAATCCTGCAACAGACTTTCTTCTGTTAATCCAAATTTCCTATTAAGAAAATGGCTATTTTAATTGCAAGTTAGGTAAAACAATTGTAAGCCTTTATTATTTCAACAATGTCTCCTTCAGGACTTGAAGATAATGATGATATTCTCATTTGCAGCCAGCTGTTTCCCTGAGATTGCTGTGGTAGAAAATTTGCTTCTTTATGCAGGTGAGCATTTGTAAGCAACAACAGCAGTCTGTGATGCCATACTGAGCTTAAATAATTCTGAAATCAACATTTAGGAATCACAGCTGCATATTTTTATCATTTATCCAGTAAAAGAATAGTGAAGTGGATTGTTATGATTGAAGATACTTCATTAAAAAAGGCTGTTCAAGGTTCTTTATCAAAGTTTTATGTTTCATGTTAAAAAATAAATCATGGGTACCTCAGATAGTTTATTTCCTCCCTTCATTGACTGGTATCAACTGTCTTGAGGAGCTGACTGTCCTGCAGACTCAGTTTCCAGTGCTTGACTTTACAGGCCCACCTGCCACCCCACACCTCATCTGTTTTAAGAAATGAGACACCTCGGTGGTACCTACATGCTTCATATTAAACTGGCGTTCAGGATCTTGCCACTTTTCTAAAAAAGGCCAATTTGGAACTCATTTTTCCTAATATTCTTGCATACCAAAATTACAAAAGGTTTCTCAGGTTCTCCCTACACACAGTCCTATACCAAAGAAGAATAATGGTATTCATCCAGAATCACCCTCGAGGCTTTTACCATGGTGATGGAAACCAGCTGTTCGACTCCTGAAGTCTCTAGAGGCAAGCATACTTATTTATTTAAAAGGTATCTTGATTGCAGAAGAGTCAGAAAGGCCGTTATAGCTGATCAAATAAAGCGAAAATGATTTGTTGAATAATTTATTTGACAAATATGGGCAAAATCTGGCAAATACATTGTTCATCAAATAGTCCTTGCACAACTGAATTGAAAAAACAACCCTTAACAGTCATACACCAACATATATAAAAATCTCTTTCTGGGTCAGACTGAAAAGGACTTAAAGGAATTTCCTTGAAGGGAACAAGGGACAGGTTCACATAATTTAGGCATTTAAGTTTATCAGTGCTATCCTCAAATTCTTTCTTAAAACCTCTAGATAGTGAAAATCCATAAATATCCCAGCTTTCGTCAGCGTATTCCCTAAACAACTAACCTCCTACATTTGTCCGGAACTAATTCACTTTTATCAGATCTAAACAGCTTTGTATATGTTTCACATCTAGGATCCACAGACAAGGTTTTCCATGCTTATTCATGTTGAGAAGCCTGCTCTTAGGACATACATATGAATTCCTGTAGGGACAGAGTCCAGATATCTTGAGGGCCTCCACTTTTATTCAAAGCTCAAGGGAAAGAAAGGTGACCCCTTTTACACAATAACCTCATACTTTAAGGGTACAGGAGAGAGAACTTCAGTTCTTTCTTTCTGGGGAGTTAAAGCACTTATATCCTACTTCCTAGGAAAGGCTCTTTAACTACTTTTGATTTTGTCAGATTGGCAATTGTGCTGGTTTTGAAATAAAGGACAGTAAATCCACACAATCATTAAAATCACTCCTTAGCCTTAGTTTCCCTCATTGTGAATAGCCTGAAAAACTACCCTATAAATGTTCAGACAGGGACAGATGCTGCTGTGATATGAGAAAGGGGCAGAAAGCAGTGTGACATGACTATGATGTAGAAATGCCAGCAGCAGCCACTTGTGCTTACATTTCTCTCCCCCTCTTTCCTTCAACACTGTTCTCCTCCCTCCCAAGTAAATCTGTGACTGGTTAAGGTTGCTTCTTTGTCAGAACAGGTAAAACCAGTCTAGCTTTTCACTGTGGTGAAATCACATACTTTCTGTTGACAATTCATCTTGAAAGTTGAAAGATATAGCTGCAAAACCTGTGTGTTTGTTAGCACAATGTTTGTTAGCACGGGACTGGATGTCTCAGATATCTGATAGAGGGAACTTAAAAGCTATGAGGTTTTTTCTTTCGAAAGTCAATAAAATGATAACCCTGTTTTTACAGTTCATTGCTTCAGATAGGGAAAGCCATTGTCTCATGGCTTGGCCATTAGGGGCACTTTGAATATTACAGGGAAAGAAGAACTGGGTTTCCTTTCGTGGTTCATGTGGCTTTTTCTGGGGACCATTTTGTGGAACATAATCTTGCCTTGGGTTACTTTTTGTGATATATACAGGAGTGTCAGGCAACACTCCACCTTTCTGTGTTTGCTGACTCCTCGATCTTAGAGAAGTAAAAGTTTTTTTGTAGCTGTGGTACATAGCTATGTAATTAAGACCAGGAAAACAAGATGAGTCCATAAGCTAGTCTGTCTGATGCATCAGTCTTATTTTGAAAGGGAGACTGACATTTGTTTAAAGCACCATGCCAGCAGTTGAAGTTTCTCCCTTTTGCCATCAGCTGAGATACAGGTGTTACAACTCCACAGGGCTGAGTTTCAAGACCTATGTAGTGTAAATTGCTGTATATAAATACATAATTTTTCTGGTTTCTTCCTCTGGGAGTGAGATTAGTATGTCAGATTATTTAAAGGAATAAGTGACACAACAGGTTACATTCAGTACAGGACTCTTTTACCATAAGCAGTGTAAGAAAGGGAGGAAGGAGGCTTGGAGCTACCTACCTCGGAGCAAACTTCTGTACAGTCATCAGGAGGGAGAGCTTGCCATACTTACAGACACATCTGGTAGCAGATTTTCTTATAAAGGAATATATATCAGGCAATGACAGATCACTTGCTGAAAGTAACCTCCTGAGCAACGTTTGGCTTCTCAACATCTGTGTTTAGTTGAGGATTCCAGCTGAAGATAGCTACATTTGCAGTTACCAGAGGCTGAAAACTGGGATTAAATGACTAATAGCTTTCTTTTATTACTCAGCTAGATGATTCGTATTAATTGCACTAATGCAGATTTGCATACAGTCCAGGTTTACATAATGATTTGATAAAGGTATAGTGAGTATTTACTTTAAGGGAGGATTGTAGCAAGTGTAGCTATGTATTCTCTCCTTTCTTTCCTTCTGCCTATCACATTTTTCTCCCTGCCTTTCCACACACATGCTGTATTTTTCAGTCCCACTTCCTCTCTTTCTAAGCTTGTATGAATGCTTAGAAAATATGTACTTCCAAAACAGGATCCCAGAAGCTCCAGCATCTGCTGTATTTCTATTAACCATTCACTTCAGTATCTAATGTGACATGGACCAAGGGCAGGAGAAAGGGAAAAGAGTGAATACTGTTGGCAGAGATGGTCAATTATTCATTGTGAATAATTAATCCACTGAATTTGTTCAAATAAATTATTTGCATTTTTTCATTATGCCGCAAACTCCTAGCACCATGCATGAAATATTAAAACATGGCAGGAAAGCTACCGTATAAAGCTATAAAAAGTGAAACCATAGATAAATACTTAAAGAGACCCAATAGCCAAGTCCAAACCAAGACATTTCTTAGGAAACACCAGAAGAAAAATCCCCAGCTTACTCTCCCTCTAGTCAAACAGAGTTTTTGCCCTAGTCCCAAGACTGAAGATAACTCTGTTTATTTTATTCTGAACACTGGTAAAAGCAGTAATTTCTGCTGGGTCCAGTGAAAAGGGTCATATGTTTAATTGTCATTCATATTTGAAGTTCTTTTTATTTAGAATCAGGAGTTTTGCCTACAGAGGTGACAACTGCATTTCACATACTTGATCACACCAGTTAGACTGTACGCATCTCTTCACCTAATAGTTTTCCTGCATACCTTTTGATGTGAGACTTTACTCTGATGTACCAAAACTGACACCCAGATTCAGGTTCTCCTGTGATTTTGTCCTGTCTGATCTGACTTTTACTCTAGGAAAAAATACGTCCAGCTAGCTTTTATCTGTGTCTGCATGGTAGATTGCAGGCAGTTGAAAAACAGTCAATGTGACAAGGGCCATCGCAGCATCAGTGTATTGCTGATCCTGAAATAATATACCCTGAGAAGATCCAGAGACATGTGCTTGTGTTGCTGCAGTAAAATGGCTACATGATTTTTGGATTGATGTCACACTGCCCAGGTCCTGCTGGAACAGAGCCTGCATAAAATGAGATTCTGTCTGCCTACAATGACCCATGCAGACATGCCCTTTGACTGACTTTTTCCCTAGACTAACTTCAGTGCAGTTTCCTCGATCACAGACTTCAGTGGGCTGGAGTTTTCAGGATATCTGTTACCCTTTGTTCCTAGCTCCTCTAAAATCTGTTTATGGTGCCAGCTCTTCTGACATACCAGAGTCTTGTCTACTCCTGTTTTCCCACTTTTAATTCCAATATAAGTATTATTAAAGAAATGTTCTAGTAAATTTTAGTTATGGCACTCCATATGTGGCATATGTAGCCTCCATATGTATCCTAAAAATGGTTTGTTTTGACTAAAGTATGCATGTTCACACAACTGTCACATGCCATTTTTACCTATCAAGCACAGCTCTTTTAGCATGTCACACATCTTTCTATCTTTCCTCAGCCGTCAGTGCAAACTGTGGAAGTGATTCAGGACATGGGATAGGAACCTGCGCTCATTCAGCCTGCTCATGCCTAGCAAGATAGTTTACAATGGAGTTTTCTTTTTTTCGGTAACTGAAGTACTCCAGCATTATTAACTTCCTCAGGTTTTAGGCTCTGTTTTCAGGTTTCCAAAGTTCTCTTTTCCCTGAATCATTACCGTCTCTCTTACCTTCAGCAGATATGTACATGCAGGGCATTGAATAAAATGGAAGTTCTCTCTAAGTGAGGATACCTTACATGCCTGTTTCAGTCTGTTTCATTTCATGGTCATGCAGCAGAGATGGAAAAAAAAAAAGAACCATCTATTACTGAATATCTTAACTAGAAGTTAATATGAATTATTTTTTAATTCTTCTAAGTGCTGTCTGTAAGCTTATGCAATGTGACCTATTTTCTAATGGTATCATTAATTTTCTATTTAGATTTAGTCTTGGCTAATTTATGAAAACTGTAGCGGAAAAAAAAATCAAGAGATTTCAAAATGCTCAAACTAGTAATATCAGCAAAAATGGCAAAAACTAATCTGTAACAGGTTAGATATTTTACTTGTGTTAATATGCTCAGTTCTTTATTTCAAGTTATTTCATATTCTTGGGACATACAAGTTACCCAATCCCATAATATCTCATGGAAACAAGAGATAAATGTAAAGTCACTAATTTTATAATTAATTTAAACATACAGCATGAGCAGCTATCTAACAAACCAAGCAGCCTGATGAAACAAAATATCCTATCTTTACTCAGGACATTAATTTTTTCAGATCCTGTCAGAGAAGAAAATTCAAAAAGTCATATTCCATCAAGGACTTCAATACCTTTATACATAGCTATAGCGAAGAAGGTGATGACCTATTGGGTATCCAGATTGTGTCATTCCCGTGTACATAATTCTGAGTCTCTGTGGCTATCACAAAATTTATCTGTTGGGATATGCTGTCTTTCCTTTCTATGCAAACCAAGAAATTGGTATGGAAATTGCTTTATTTCCAGGCCTTCCCCCGACATGGAATTGACATGTTATTTGCTGTTGCAGCATGCATATCATCTATGTTTTCATTTCCTTCCTACCACTTCATGTATGAGTTTGGAATTCATCTTCATTATGCATTTCTTACCACAGACACTAATTTCTACCACTTTATTTTTAATATTTGTACAGGGACACTTGCAATGGCATTTTTGATATTAGAAATTAAAGTATTAACAGATTTTATGGCTGGGGTTATGTCTGTGGACTGGAGTCGTTGTTTCTAGAAAACTGATGTATTGATACGTCGACACTATTGTTATGACTAAAGACTATTAATTTCAGAGACACTCTTAGCAATGTATTAAGTAGATATAACTGGAGATAACATTACAGATGAGTACTGTAATTGTACTAAGAAAAAATTGTAGTAAAAATATTGTACTAAAATATTTTCAACTCCCACACTTTATTCATAGTTTTTAAAAAAAACCCTCAGTTTCCATGCAAGGACCTTATTAAAGTGGTCATGTCTTCCAAAGTGGTCAGCATCCCACAGCTGGCAAAGAGAGTACTTCTGAAATTTTCACACTTCATTTAGATGCCTAAATGGAATCTAAGCACCTAGGAAAATCTAGCTACTATTCAGGTGCCTAAACAGGAGTTGATAGGTAATAAAACTTTTGGGAAAACTAGCTGTTAGTGTACCAGTGATAGATTATCCAACAACTCTTACCCTGTAATTTTGAACTACTATAATAATTTTTGTCCAAAATGCATAATAGACATTTTTACAGCTCATTTACTAACTGTATTACATACTGAAAGACCCTGAAAACATCCTTGGAAATACTATGGTGTGACAGTGGAAATTCGATCCTCTCAAGCTTGCACTTTTGGTTTATACCAGTTGACAACAAAAATGCAAAAGCACATTGTGGCTTTTCACAGGCTTTGTAAACCTTTCAATCAGAATAACAGATTTTATGAGCTAACTACTTAGACCAGAGTCAGTAAAACAGTGAGTTTCATCCCTCACTTCTTCGTACTCTGCTTTTTCCAGGTTATCAAACATCACAAGGAAGCGTTATCTTAGATCAGAGATGCTTAGTTAAGTGGATCAAGCTCCCCTCATGAACACCACAAAGTCGTCCAACAGTTTGGGGTTTTTTTTTCCAAATGGTTAACAAAGAGCAGAGTACACACAGGACCTTGGTTAAGGACAGAGGTTGTCCTGGCGGGAAAAAAGAGGAAGGATTAGTAGGATCAGTCCCTAAAAAACAGTTGATAATTAAGAAAAAGTATCTTGAATCACATGGTAGGATGGTGGGGGTTTGTTATGGGTTTGTGTGGTGCGGTTTTAATTTGGTAGTGGGGACGGGCCGCAGGGCCGGCTCCTGTGAGAAGCTGCTCGAAGCTTCCCCGGCTCCGAGTGGGACCCGCCTCTGGCCCAGGCCGAGCCCGTCAGCGACGGCGGTATCGCCTCTGGGAGAACAGAGTTAAGAGGGGGAACCTGCAGCGAGTCGGGGATTGGGATGGGAGAGGAACCCCTCTGCAGACACCAGGTCAGTGAGGAAGGAGGGCAGGAGGAGCGGGGGAGGAGGCTGATGCCCCCGCAGCCCGCGGTGAGGCGGCAGGCTGTCCCCCCCAGCCCACGGAGGGGAGCGGAGGCCCCCCCAAATGGCCGTGACTCCATGGGAAAGCCCACGCTGGAGCAGTTTGTGACTGAAGTTTGGCCCGCAGAAGGACCCACGCCAGGGAAGTTTGTGAGGAACTGCAGCCCGTGGAAAGGTCTCATGTTGGAGAAGTTCGTGGAGGACTGTCTCCCATGGGAGGGACCCCACGGTGGAGCAGGGGCCGGGTGAGGAGTCCTCCCCCCGAGGAGGAAGGAGCGGCAGAGACGAGGTGTGAGGAACCGACCCCAGCCCCCGTCCCCTGTTCCCCTGCGCCGCTGGGGGGAGGAGGGAGAGAGAACCGGGAGCGGGGCTGAGGTGGGAAGGACGGAGGGCTGCGGGGAAGGTCTTCGAGGGTTTGGGTTTGCTTCGCACTACCCGACTCCGATTTGGTCGGTGGTAAGTTAAATTGAGTTTGTTTCTTCCCCAAGTTGAGCCTGGCTTTTGCCCGTGACCATAAGTGGTGAGTGATCCCTCCCAGTCCTTGTCTCGACCCATGAGTGTTTCTTTATATTTTCTCCTCATCCCACCGGGGCCAGGGTATGGGGAGCAGTGAGCGAGCGGCTGCATGGTGCTTTGTTACCGGCTGGTCTGACAGGGTTTTTGTTTGTATGTGTAAGAAAGGATGCTTGTTTTAGAGGAAAGCCAAGTCTAAAACACAAAAACGTCATAACTACTCTTTTTCTGCAGGCCAAGTATTATCAGGAGGCTCTCCTGAATTGCTCTCTGTGATTTGGGTGGTACAGAAATAGTTGATCAGTGCAGAGAGCTTATGTGAGTGTGTAAAGGAATGACATCCACAAAGATCTTTTAAAAATATTCCTTTCTGCCAAAGGGAAATCCTGTTAAAGTGAAGGAATGCTGCAAAAAGAAGGAATATGCAAAGGAACACCACTAAAGTGAAAGGAGTCTTTTTGCAAACATTTAGCACACCAATGGACACTGGAGAACTTATTGAGGTAGGTACGTTCATCAGTACAATTTGACAGTGTTTAGTTCCTCAGATGTGCTTAGCGGCACACTTACGCAATCAATTTCTTCACTAGTAAAGCTCTTGCCTGCTCTCCCTGACACCAAGTCAGTCTTGCACAGAACAACTTTTTGACACAGTTTAACACACAACAACTTGTGTTGCTATGGGCATTTATGGGCAAAATCATTAACTTAATCTTGACTTTAAAACACCTCTCAAAAAAAATGCCAAAACCCAAGTAAATAAATCAGCCCACATTATCCAGATCAGTATAGAGCTGTGTAGAGTTGTCTCTGGTAGAGTAGAATGATTTCTTAAAATAGCCTTGCCAAGGAAGGAAACACCTTCTATAAATAATTCCTAAGGCTGAAGTTACACAACACAGCTAAGTCAATCACTACCAAAATAAAAGGTCCTGCTCTTCCTTTCTTTCATTTTCTTTTCTGGCCCTTTGTTTTTTTTGCTTAGTCAATTTGACTCAATAATACAGCAGCTATATGCTTTATTCAGGTAGTAAGAAGGATTTTTTTTTCTTTTTTTACTGTTTTTATGACAAATCCACTCATCGTTATGTTCTAGAGACCATGTAAGAGAAGAGGAATAGTAGACTGCTGAAAGCAGAGGTGAAGATACCTGCCCTACATTTCATATAACTGCACCCTAAGTATCTCTGTGGATATCACAGGCATCTGTTTGCAGTACTGTATGGACCTGACACTTTATATGTAATAGATCTTTGAACCCACTTCCCTGAACAACCAATTACAAACATCTTCACTTCCCATCACTCCCACTCCCCTAGAACATCTCGATGTCATCCTTCTGTATTCTCCCTTTCAGTAATAAAAAAGGTCTGATGCCCTCATTATACCATTTGCTTTGATCAAAGAGATGAAAATATATCTTTCATTATGTGATCTCAGCCTGTGTTAATCGCAGGCATTTTCCTGACTCCTCCTTAAGGATACACCACTTAAATAATTAGTCATGCTAGGGAAGGGAAAAGGATAGCGCTTTGGTTGGATGTTACTAATACGCCAGACAAGTGCAATTCTCAATTGAGAAAATGGTAAGGTGGAGCAGAATGAAGAGTTCTGGCATTTATTTTCAAAAGGTTTTCACACATTTTCTCTGCAATTACAGTAAACATGCTTTTGAAATTAATTTGTGTATTGAATGAATACAAATTCACAAATTTGTAGAACCACCTAGAACTTGATCTGACTCTCATGCAAAACCATGATTAACTTTAATTGGCAGTGGAAACTGATTATAGATTTTGTCTCAATGTTGACACATCCAATTGCTTTTACAAGAGATGGGATTTATAGTCCTCCGAGTTTGAATCTTTGTTTACAGCTGATGGGAAAGAGGAATCTGAGAGAGTCTCATTCTTACAAGGGGGTGAAAAGTTAAAACTGGCAAGGACCTATGGGTGGCCACAGCCATTTCAAGAAGATGGGAGAGAGGAAAAAAGTATACTCCAAAGGTGTGGTTTCATCATTGGATTGATTAGTCGTAAAACCGGGCTGCTGCCACAAATTATGTTCCTCCTCCCTTCTTGAGCTCTCACACTTGTACAGCTACCAAATCAGATCAACTGACTCAGGTGAAAAACAAAGAGTTTATTTATCTGCAGTCAGCTCAACTGCCACTTTGACTCACTGAGAAGCCACACAAACCCAGTGCTGATGCAAGTGATGACTGTGAAAACTACCCTAAGGGAATATGATGGAGTTTCAGAAGGTCAGAAACTCTCGATACTGTTGTTCAATGCAAATAAGTAGTGTGGTCCGTCCTCTCAGGAAAGTACTGGTTTGTTTCTCTAAGGAGGTTTATAGCCTCATCTAACTCATTGTAGCGATTTTAGTTTCTTTGCACCATTTTGAAAAATCTATATTGTTGTTTGTTTTAGTAACAAGTTCATAAACTGTATGTATGATTCTTAAGGATTTTGTTATGTTTTCCCACCTGCTGTGCATAGTTTAACAATTCTGGATAATCCAGAAGCCATTCAATTAGCAATCTGAGATATTTATTTAGACCCATACATTTCTTTATTGAGCCCTGGATTCTGTGATGTACTGCACCACATTTGTCTCAGTTGTGAAGTATCACTCACTGCAGCAGGCCATGAAGTAATTTTCCTAGAGTAGAGGAATTATGTATAGGAGAAAGATACCATACATATTGATATGCTACTCACTTTCACAGAGTCAGGACAACACTTTTGAAAAACATTGAGACTTCCCAATGTATCAATGCCCATGAACTGTAACAACATGGAAATTCCTTAATGGCCATTTTAAATAAAAAATAACCTTATAATTACATTAATTAGCAATTTTGTCCATGCTTCTGGCAGCTTTAATTAGTTATGGATGCCAATATGTTCAATGAGCTATTATGGATGTCAATGACTAGCCCAGTTAAGAATGCTTCACGTTTGTCTATTTTTTTCTTTTTTAATTTGGCCACCATCTTCATTCTGTCCTGCACAAAGAATTTGTGATGAAAAGGTTTTGCTAAAAGCATTTACCATTGACTAAATGCTCCTGCTTAGACACTAAGTTACTTATGCAGGGAAATGGAATAAATCAGTCTTAATGCCACAGGGTAATGATAGAGAAAGCAGACTTTGAATAAATTTCCCAGTTAACTAGGAGTTGTGGAAGATGATGGCTCAAAGCGACATTCACAGCAACCAAGCAAGCTCACGCCACCCAGAGGATGTCGAGCTACTATCTTGAAGGCTCTTTATTGATTAAGATAACCTTAATATCATTAACTTTACAAACCCAGCTATGGCCTTTCTCTACGTAATATGCTGCTAGCCTTGTAAATTTGTTTCTTACAACAAATTTACTTACTGTTCTCTCACACATGTTTATTCAAGAAGTTCTTCAGCTTCCTTCTGTTTGTCTGAGACTATGAAGAGGTTTTAAAGTCTGGTTAGATATTTTGGGTTAACATAAGTCAATAGTTACGTTTCACTGCTGTTGTGACTTGGAAAACCAAGAGGATCAGACTCCAAAGCTGCACTCACAAGGCAGTTCTGTTGATAATTCATTTGTCTGAAGTTTTTCTCATCTCTGAACTCTTTTTGGTCTGGTAGTGTCTTCAATCTTGAGACACTCAGATCAGTGTGGATACTCCAAGTCTTACTGTGCCTATATAGGTGCAGTCACTTCTGGTATTTCCAACTTGCCTTAGTCTTGGCCATAGTATACAATAGAAAATCGCACTGATCTAGAGACTTAGAGGCACTTCCTCAGCCACTATGCCCCTAGGCCTTCTGCTGCTATTTTATTTCCCCTCTAAGTGTGCCTCAACGTATTTTCTCCCAGTCCCAACTAATTTGCGATCTAGAAAGGCTACAGGGACTTTATTTTTTAATATGAGAATGAGTTTACAAAGTAGATTTTGTTTGTCACTATAGAAACAAGCAGTTCTTTAACAGAGGCTGTGAAGCAGTTGTTATTTCATAGTTGATTAGTTGTGAAATATTTGAAACAGAAGAACAAGAAGCTCCAGTACAGTTTAAGAATATACTGTCTCACTCCATTCATTAGCACAGAGTGATGCCAAAAAACTGGCATCTCAAGGCAGTATTATCCTTCCAAGTGCATAGCTGCAGAACAACAGTATGCAAATAATAATGGAAAAATAAGTTGGTTTTAATTAGCACAACATAGGCTGCAAATATCATTAATGAACTATGTTTAATTTGCTAATTCAAACTTCCAGCATGACAGGAACTTATTTCAAACTCTTAACTGAATTCTCAAGTACCTACTAGTAGGCCAGAGAGAAAAAGAAAAGTTTTTTTTCTGCTTCTAGTGCAGCCATTTCAGGATGAGATTGGTGTACAATCTGAGTGTTTTGATCTCTCAGTTGACCCCTTCCATCCCAACTCAAGGTCTATGCTGAGGGATTGCCCTGCTTCAACATGTAACTATCAATGGAACATTTCTAAGGAAAACATACCAATATGAGGCAACTGATATAAATAACCCCCTGAATGACTGCACAATGTAGCATCATGTAGAGATATTTGAGGTACTTCCAGATGACCCAGCATGGTTCTTTGGCACAGGATAGTGCCATGAAGAGGTAGGTCCAAAAGCAGTAGAGACATCACAGTGATGCTGTAGCTGAGCTAAATAGCATGGTCCTTAGTTTGTCTCAGCCTAGAATCCTCATCCAAATGTAAGACCTTCAAAAGAGAAGAAAAAGAAATGAGATTTGCCTGGAGAATTAAATCTGGAGATTTAGCTGGAGAAGCTAAAGCTATAAGAGGAATAAGTCATTTTGAGTACACAAAAATGAATAAAGCCTAGTTTCCTACTGATTCGTGTGTCATGGTTGGCAGTGATCTGATTGGATATCTTTTCCTGTGGGTAAAAAAAATCTGAGTCTCTCTCCCACCCTCATATTCAGTCATATGTAACAAATGGAGAGCTAACCCTTTCCCTCTGTAGGAAGAACTGTGTCTTTCCTTTACTCAGCTATTTTCTCAATATTTGGAAGCACTCAGTTGTCTTCAAGATTCCTACCACTGTCAAATTTATTTAAGTCAGTCATCATTTAAAGGGGTTTATTTTATTTGAGTTTTTGCTTTTTTTGGCGGTGGGGAGGAGAGAGACAGACATTTTCTTACAGAGGATATTTGCATAAGATGCATCTTCATAGGACTTAGGACATAGCTTCATTTTCTAAAAAAATGTGCCTTCTACTCTGAATGTTCATGATAGTTTTAAGGTAGTGAGCATGACATCAGTACGTATAAGCAACTGAGTAGTCAGCCAGTCACATCTAAACATTAGGGCACATGTGAAATGCCTAGTTATTATGATAATAAGTTCAAATGGATCAGTATAGGCAAATAAGCATAAGCAGACATGACCGTATGAGCTCAAGCTGAGCTGTTCAAAGATTATGGACCTGTAACACCAGAGGAAAGATGTTACAGACTGGCATTCACACCAGAACCAAGGGAAAACAGAAAATTAATTCCAGTCAGGAAAATAATCAGAACTGAAGCAGGAAAAAACTTGATAAATTTTGAGTTAAATTCAGGTCTCATTTAATGTAGTAGACACACTTAGTCTGATACTGCAACACCAATGCAGTCCTTTGATAATCCTTAGAAGTTTTATTTATTGGTATGAAATGTATAAAAAATAATAAATGTCTATGATGTGAAGTCATCTTAATGAAGCAGATAATTCAGCTCCACCTACTTTTTTTTTTTTTTTCCTTTCTACTTGTGCCCTAAGATAAAACCAGAAAAAAAAATTGAGAAAATCTTTAGTTAGGAATCTGGCCTTAGATTCCCTTGACAGCATTTTAAAAGGACCCCAAGAATTTTTAAGCAAACCAAGCACTACCAAGCAATTCCCAAAGGCTGTATCTTATTTTCAGGATATCTAGAGCCCTTAAGCATCTTAGGTTTATGGATGTATTCAAGAACTCTCCGGAGTCTTATGGATCCTCAGTTGTTAGGCATTGCTGAGTTGTGAGACACAACACTTAAATACCTTTGTGTGTCTTGCAGTTCTTTTAGGACTTTAATCTACACCACTGAAAATACTGGGAAATTCACCGATTTTATTGTCTGCTTATATTTATTAATGCACACTGGTGGATTTTAGTAGAATTTCTCTTTCAGATACTTACAACATTATTAAATACTGCAGGCAAGGCAGACTTACAATAATGGGAAAATAATATAGTTTTCTGTTAGGCTAAAATTGGAAACTGGATGAAGAAACAATTCATGTGGAACCAATATGGAAATTTTTTTGCATCTTCTGGCAAAACACAAAGCTAAAATGTTACTGCAAAATAATTTATTTGACCTGAACCTGACAATGAAATCCCATTTGTATACTCCATTTATTAAGTTAATGTATCTTAATTAGAAGAACAAACAAACAAACAAATTTGGTATAAACACATAATAAACTTTCAAAATTAAGTGTTTATTTTAAAAATATGGAAATTAAATTACTAGTCTTATATGGAAACATAGGCCCTCATTTTCTTAAAATAACTAGTCAGGAGTTTTCCACAAAGATTAAACTGTAGATTAAAAAGATGAGGCTGATAGAGAACTCTGCAAGCTCCTTGTTGGAGAAAAAGGGAGATTTCCTGGACCTTCCTGGCAGAACGGTCTAGAGAGGTTTTACAGACAGATCAAACCTCAACCCACCCATGAATCTTACAGACATGAGGAAGATATATAGGACTATGTACCATCCAGCAAATGTCCTTTCCACCAGGGACTTGAGCCTGTACTAGAATCTGCTATCAGTTATTGCAGGTTTTTTACCTTCCTTTTAGCCATACTCTTTGATGTGTTCATGGGTGATAAGGGAGGGAGGCAAAGGGAAGAGATGGATAGATAGATAAATTCATTATTCCTTATCCTACGTAGAACTTTGCTCTCCACAAAAAAACTGCTGCAAAGTATAAGCTCTGCCAAGACAAATAACTGAGTGTCTTCTAGCATAGAAGGCTTTCCAAGGCAGAGTGGTAAAGGCAGTGGCCAAAGATGTGCTTCATTATCTTAGTGTCACCTCTGTAGCCTTGGGCATGCTGGTGATCATTAATAAAATTCGTTATTTAAAATGTATTGTTAACAAACTGTATATTTATTTAAGGAGCTCCCTGAAGATAGTAGAATGAGGGTCAAATTAAATCTATACCAAGAGGACTGCAACAAAAAGAAACGTGCATTATGTTGATTAATATAGAACCCAGGACTATGGCAACTTGACGTAGGCAAGGCCTCTGAAAACAATTGCAAAACAAATAACAACTGCCATAATTATCAAGTCACTTATCTGGGATTCCTAAAAACAATTAGTGGATTCCATACCCACAAAAGGAAATTTAGCATTTACATATAAGATCAGTTTATGTAACTGGTTACATCATGATACTTTTGCTTCACTCTACTGTTAAACTTGTCACAAACATTCTTACTTTCCCACTATACACCCTGAATGGAACTAAGGCAGTGTTTCAATTATCACTAATGATGAGTAATAATCTACAGCTTATTTTCCCAGGTCATTTACCTCTTTTATGTGGTGATGAAGAACTTTAATTTTGTCACTGTCATTAGCAAGATTTCAACAACAACAACAAAAGCACGGTAAGAAACTTGCCTGTATAATCAACCCGATCTTTTATTATGCCTGGGTTGGCACATTTGACTCCAACGTATAACCTTGAAGTAAAAACAAAGATGTGCTACATAGGCTTTTACTATCCCAGTCTGATGAAGACTGAAGCTCTGAGATTTTTTTTTTATATTCCTGAAAGTCTATGACATATATCCTAGAACTCAACATCATAAATTATTTTTAAGAGCAGCAAATTTATTTAAGAAATGTTTTAATGGCTAGTAAAAGTGACCAAAATCTGCAAAGCTGTTTAGGTGGCTAGCCCTAATATAAGCATTTAAAACCAGTCAATGGGACCTGATGGGATTCATCCCAAGGTACTGAGAGAGTTGGCCGATGTTATTGCAAGACCTCTCTCAGTTATTTATCAATGGTATTGGGAATCTGGAGAGGTCCCAGTCAACTGGAAGCTAGCAAATGTTATTCCAAATTTCAAGAAGGGCAAGAAAGAAGACCCTAGTAAGTATAGGCCTGTCAGTCTTACTTCGGTGCCTGGTAAAATTATAGAGATTATTCTGGGAGTTATTGAAAAACACTTGAAAGACAATGCAGGCATCGGTCAAAGCTAAAGCGGGTTCATGAATGAAAAGTCATGCCTTACTAACTGAGTATCCTTTCATGACAAGGTTACTTACCTAGAAGATGGAGGGAACTCAGTAGATGTGGGGGTTTTTGGATCTTACCAAAGCTTTTAACACTGTCTCTCACAGTATCCTCCTGGACAAAATGTTCAGCATACAGCTAGACATGTACACGTTACGATGGGTGAACAATTGGCTGAACTGTTGGGCTCAAAAAGTTTGTAGTAGATGGGGTAACATCTGGCTGGTGGCCAGTCACTAGTGGGATTCTACAAGGGTCAATTTTCAGGCCCTTTAGTTCTCTTCAATGTTTTTATCAATGACCTGGACACAGGAGCTAAGTGCACACTAAGTTTGCCAACAACACTAAATTAGGAGGAGCTGTTGATTCCTTTGAGGGTAGAGAGGTCTTACAGAGACATCTTGATAGATTAGAGCACTGGGTAATCACCAACCATATGAAATTTAACAAGGACACATGCCAGATTCTGCACCTGGAACAGTGTAATCGTGGGTGTATGTATAGAATGGGGGGCAAGAGGCTGGAGTACAGCCCTGCAGAAAGGGATATGGTGGTTTTGGTTGAAGGTAAACCCAATATGAGTCAACAATGTGTCCTGGCAGCCAAAAGGGCCAACCGTATCCTGGAGTGCATTAAGTATAGTATAGCTAACCAGTAGAAAGAAGTGATTGTCCCATGATACTCAGCATTGGTGCAGCCTCAACTCAAGTACCGTGTGCAGTTTTGCGCTCCACAACATAAGAAAGATACAGAAATATTAGAATGTGTCCAAAGGAGGGCAACAAAGGTGGTAAAAGGACTAGAGGGCAAGACTTACGAGGAGTGACTGAGGATACTTAGTTCATTCATCTTAGAAAAGAAGAGACTGAAAGGTGACCTCATTGCTTTCTACAACTTCATAATGAGGGGGAGCAGAGAAGGAGGTGCTGATCTCTTGTCTCTGGTGTCCATTGACAGGACGCGAGGGAATGGCTTAAAAAGCTGCATCATAGGAAGTTCAAATTAGATATTAGGAAAAAGTTCTTCACTGAGAGGTTGGTCAATCATTGGAACAATCTCCCCAGGGAAGACTTCATGGCCCAAAGCCTGTCAGTGTTCAAGACATGTTTGTACAATGCTTTTAGATATATAGTTTAACTTTTAGGTTGCCCTGTGTGGAATCAGGACTGGGACTCAATAATCTTCTTGGGTCCCTTCCAAATCAGGACATTCTATGATTCTATGAGTCTAATGGGAGTCCACACATTTCAGAAATTTGCACTCAGCGACTTTAAATTGTCTGCTTTTTCTTCCCAAATTTTGTCTTCTGGGATGCTGTTGACATGGGAAAGACTCCCTAGATTTTCTGACTCTTCTGGGGAAGAAAATCTTCCTGTAAATATGCTGCCTTAATGAAAGGAGAATTGAGGCAGAAGAAGAAATGCAAAAGACCAAGATCTTGATCTGGAAAGGGAGTGCATTTTCTTTCTACCAGGCAGATAGAGAAGAAAGAACCACCTCATTGCCTGGTGAAGTCAACATCAAAAATAAGGAAATAGGAAAGAGCTGAATCTAGTTTGCAACTCCTTCTGGCAGGTGATGTGGATTTCTCTTGGTCAGTTTCATTTACAGGATTATTAGGTACCTACAGGGATTAAGCTCTTCCCACATGATGAACAAGCTTTTAATGGGACAGGGAAAGTTTACTGATGCATTGCTAGCCACATGACAGGAACTGATATTTTTTTATGTTCTGTTCCAGAGTCACAAATTATTCAGTCAGTAACCACAGGTATCTGGAAAACTTTTGTTCAGCTGCAGATAATAGACATTTAAAAAGTACAAGACTTATCTAGTCCAAGTCTTCACCAGTATGGTATGTTAAATACTCCAGCAATTTGTTCAGTCAAAATTCAAATGTAAGAGACAGAACATCCCCAACTTCCCTCTCAAGAAACAGAGAGAAAGAACATATCAGTCTCACGCTTTGACAGGTAACAGGACTTGGAACACACATTTTAAAGCAGAGGAGTTCTGATATGCACTCAACTCAATACTATAGCTTTCCAGAATTTTGCTTGTAGTTTTTACTTTAGTTCAGGCCCATTTTTCATTGTTATAAAAACTTCTTTATGTTAAATAATCTATGTTTTCTTACAGTGTTTGCATCCTTTAAATATTAGTAAACTCTTTCCATGTTCCATCTTGATTATGATTTAAACATGCTAAATATATTATTTAGCTCTTTCAGTCTTTCCCCATGTATCATTCCCTTTGGCTTTTTTATCACTTGTGTAACTTTTTTTCAGTTTCCTTCCAATTTGTCGATATCCCTCACCAGTGGAGAGCCAGAATCTGGCTTTAGGTGTGTGTTCTAAACAGTTACATATCAAAGTATTATTAACTCATTGATCTAGGTGCAATGATGTTTGTCAGGAAAGGATGGCACAGTGGTTCGAATGCTAACCTGGGCCTCAAGATTTGGGCTTATTTCTTTGAAAAAATAGATATCCTCTGTAATTTTAGGCAAATCCTTTATGGCTGAGTGCAAACAAGGTCCTTAAGGCAGAGCTGCGCTGTGCATTGCTGGGCAGGGCAGTGACCACCGAGCAGCCCATGGGGCTACAGGTGCCTCTCCACAGCAGCATGCAGAGCTTTCTGTTTGGGTCCTGGCTTGTGATAAGTATCGTATTTAGGGTAATTACTACGTTTCTATGTTTCTAGTTTGCCTATGTCAGGTGAATTAGAACAGCCACCACACTGTGCTAAGGTGGCTATTTCCTTGGTTCGTTCTTCTCCAGAAGGTCCAGGGCCACACTCTGATCATGTTATTCACGTATTTTAGAGCTATGGCAGTCTCACTACATCTGTGTGAATCTAAAGGCTCAGTGTTCATGTGGTTTCAGAAATTAAGATGGGAATCTGATCTCCAATTAGATGCAAAGGAATTGGTCTGTTTCTGGCACCAGCCCTGGGATCTTTACAACACAGTTCTGTGAACACAAACATGACCCGTCTAAAAGGTTGCTGCTACAAGATTCAGGTACTTAATGAATACCACTCTTGGGCCTTGGTCCCCTATTCTCTGGGCATGCAGTTTACCACGATCAATTCCCTGTTGGATGTGGGAAGGGGGGATAGGCTGTCATTCAAGAGGAAACATGAAGCATAATGCATATCTGAAATCATGTTCCTCTCTAGGACTGACATTCAGTTCAGGAAATACTGCCTCATTCTACCTAGAATCCACAGTCCTGAATGGTTCTTTTTGTAGGTATCCACAAAAATTCTTTTGAAGAAATGTCCTTTCATAATGACAGCCAAGTAGTCAGACCACTTACTTAGGAAAAGAGAAACACAAGAAAGGGACCTTAACAGCATTCAACATTAGGCATTTAAGTATGACTAAGATATGAGGCCAGTCACCTTAAGCTTCCTATATAATTATTGAAAAAAGACAAGCTCCTCCAGGGGATTATTCAGAGCAGGAATTTAACTTTGAGAGACAAGTAAATTATATGCCTAAAGTTGGGAGAATTGAATAACCCTGAGTAACCTTGAATAGCGGATGCAAATGCTTGGCTTAAAGAGTTCCTAGCCAACAGTCTGGCAAATATTTAATGTGAGCCCAAGAACTCCTCCAGCCCCATATATAAACACTATTCAGTTCAGTCATAGGTGGAAGAGTACTGGTGGAGTTTGTAACACTATGTGACATGAGAACAGTTCAGTGTCCAAGACCTAGACTCATACATGAGAGCAGAAATTATGACAATGTGGTATATGAGCATCTCAGCTAAATTCTGAATCCATTTTTCACACTGTAACAAAGTTCTGAACTCTCTTTGACACTGAATCTGATCTGGATAATGGTCTCCCATTATCAAAGATGGACAAGTGTGTTATGACTTTGAACTTTGTAACATCAGCTATGATGATGAGAGGGTTAACACCGATTGCCACAGAATAGCTGAGATTGGAGTGACCTTTCCTCTTGCACAGGAACGGTCTTGTACTGGAGACATCTATCAGCTCTTAGGTCAGTTCTGCTTTTTTCCCCCCCAAATTTCTGTCAATAATTACAGCAGAATAAGTACTTTTCTTCAAAACGTAAGTGCTGGAGTAAGTAAGCACATCAGTACCAAAGGTTATAACATTTTGGATCTCAGATGACAGTTGATTTCATCTATGGATATCTCTAAAGACTGTCAGCAGAAATCATGAGTTTTATATAATGTATGTATAACTAATAGAAAGAAATAAGGAAATACCTAAGAATGTGAAGCAGCAAGCTTAATAGGAACAAAGGAGAAAGATTCTTTAAGCTCACATAATTTCTCTTCTCCAGGAAAGTCCATCACAGGTGTGAACTTCCTTCTTGAAGGAAGAAAAGAGAAGGAGGAAAGGATTGTTAATCTCCAAGAATCTGCATCCAGAGGCAGCCACTGATGACATTAATGTATGCATACTAAAAAAAATTTCAAGGGTATATAAAGGCATGCTTCCACAATCAGTAATGGACAAACATTAGTAGATCACAAAACAATAAGAATCTGATCTGCGTTTGGCCCCAGTGACCAGACTATAATTCTGTGAAAATGAAAAAGAGCACACTCTACGGAGTTCATGCTTTTATGCCAGCTCAAGAAGGACAATGTTATGCTAATGTTACAGTGTCACAGACAGCTGACATTCTGATCTGGTCTAAAATCTGCTTATACAAAACAGGTATGTGACTTTTCTGAACAAGTTGGAAACAGCAAAGTGAGTCTACACTGAAACGATGTTTTGCATCACATACCAAAAGAATTTGAAACCTATGAGCCTTCTAGACAGATTAACAGTGTAGTTAAAGGCAGAGATCTGCTAAGTGAAGAGGGATGTCATCAAGATCTCAGGAACTTGTAAAACTGATCATGAGAGTAACACATTTTTAGGTCAGTGCTGCTGCATTTACAGTATGGGGAGATAAATCCTTTCTTAGGGATTCTTGATTAAAGAGGTTAAGCAGTTGTAAATGTAGCTGGCTGTTAAGTTTATTTAGAATTATATTTTATTTCAATACTCAAGGTAATGGAGAATGTTTGTTTCTGGAATCAAATACTTTTTACATATTGTATTCCCTATATTCAAACCCACAATCTTTCTTTGTTCTCTTTCTCCTCTTGCCCTTTTTTTGGCCAGTAAGTTTGAAGTCCCTCCTGCAGTTGTGGCAAAGACTAATTTTTAGTACTAGCTAAAGCACTCAGCTAGGAAGTTCTATCTACACAGAGGTAATCGAAGCTTGGTTTCCTTGCCAATGAAAATGTTCCCACCATTAAGTTAGTGCAGCCTAGAGGAGAGACAGGGTAGGAAGCAGAGCTGATGCTGATGCCTTGCATTAATTCATTATGAACACTTCAGGTCAAGTGAGTATCACTTTTAACATAGTTACTACTAGGAAAGTCCTCCATTGATTCTAGTTACTAATCTTCCTGTATCTGATTTCCTATCTATAAGATAAAAATACCAGTATCTTCAAATAATTGTCTTAAAAATATTTTCCTTGCAGAGCTATCAAATGGTTGAATGTTCTGGAGATTTTGAGGTGCTTATGTACTATGGCATGAGGGGCAACTAAGACCCTCCAAGAGACAGTTAGGAAGCCTAAAACTCCATGGGTTTCTGTGCTGCTCTCTCTTAAACCTGAGGTAATTTACTTTCCCTTACTGGTTTTCAGTATTACTCCTTCACATTCCTCTCTCATTTTATGTATATAAACAATATATATGTGTGCATATGTACAACCTCACTTATTTTCTCTGTGATAAAGCATCATTTCCTTAACTGCTTTTCGTCTTTCTAGCTTACATTTCCATGTTATCCCATCCCATTATTTTATATATATCTCTCTGAAACAGCTCAACAGATACTCATTTGTGAGTTTCATTAGCATGCCATTAATCCCCTTTCCAGATCATTAACAAAGATGTTAACTACTACAGGACTTAACATGGATTCCTTTCCATACTATTATTTGCTTCTTCCCATTCAATACAAAGCCATTTACCACTAATATTCATTAACAGACCTTCAAACCACTTCTTTAATCCACATTTTTTACATGGGTTGTTTAGAGTTAAGTTTAGAATAAGGATATTTTGCTTCTTTCCTTCTTCCTTATGCAATACTGAACACTTGCCTAACATTAAAGCCTCTTTCACATATTGCATTTGCTCTGTCTCATAATATTTCTCCCTCTCAGATAGGGTCAATTGTACAAAAGATGGCTATAGCAGAAAAGAGCCTGGTTCCATCTTCTTTACCTTCCCTCAGGTATTTATAAACACTGATAAGATCCCCCCTGAGCTTTCTCTTCTGTCAGCTGAACAGTCCCAGCTCTCTCAGCTTTTCCTCATATGAGAGATCCTCCAGTCTCTTTGTCATCTTCATGGCCCTTCACTGGACTCTCTCCAGTATGTCTATGCCTCTCTTGTACTGGGTAGCCCAGAACAGAGCACCATACTCCAGTTGTGGCCTCACCAGTGCTGAGTAAAGGGAAAGGATCACCCCCTTCAACTTGCTGGCAGTACTCCTCCTAACGTAGCTGAGGATACCGTTAGCCTTCTCTGTGGCAAGGATACGTTGCTGGCTCATGTTCAACTTAGTGTGCACCAGGACACCCAGGTTCTTTTCTGTAAAGCTGCTTCCCATACTGTCATCCCCGGCATGTATTTGTGCATGGGATTATTTCTCCAGCCTGTTGAGGTCCCTCTGGATGGCAGCACAGCCTTCTGGTTGTATCAGCCATTGGTCCCAGCAAATTTGCTGAGGGTACACTCTGCCCCATGGTCCATATTATTAATGATGTTGTTGAACAGTGTTGGCACGAGTATTGACCTCTGGGCTACACTAGTTACTGGCCTCCAAGTAGACTTTGTGCCACTAACCACCACCCTCTGGGCCCAGTTATTCAGCCACTTTTCAATACACTTCACTGACTGCTCATCCACTCCCCAATTCTCTCGTCTTCTCTATAAGGATGTTATGGAAACAGTGTCAGAAGCCTTTCCAATAGCCTACGTAGGCAATGTCTGCTGCTCTCCCTTCATCTACCAAGCCAGATGGTTCATCATAGAAGGCTATCAAATTGGTCAGGAATGACTTCTCCTTTGTGAACCCATGCTGACTACTCCAAATCACCTTCTTGTTCCCCATGTGCCTGGAAATGGTTTCCAGCATTAGTTGCTCCATCATCTTCCCAGGGATCGAAGTGAGGTTGACTGGCCTGTAGTTCCATGGATACTCCTTCTTGCCTTTTTTTGAACATAGGAGTGACATTTGCTTTCCTCCAGTCCTCAGGCACCTCCCCCAATCATGATGATCATTCAAAGATTATTGAGAGTGGCCTCACAATGACATCATCCAGCTTCCTCACTGCTCATGGGTAAAATCCCATCAGGGCCTATGGACTTAAGTATGTCCAGTTTGCTTAAATATTCTTAACCTGATGGTCTTCCACCAAGTCTTTGTTACTCCAGACTACCCCTCTGGTCTCTGGGGCCTGGGATTCCCAAAGGCTGATCCTGCTAGTAAAGACTGAGGTGAAGAAGGCATTCAGTATCTCAGATGTCTCCATGTCTCCAGGTCCTCTGCCCCATTCAGCAGTGAGCCCACATTTTTCCTAGTCTTAAAGAAACTCTTAGTGTTGCCTTTGACATCCCTTGCCAGATTCAGTGCCAGGTGGGCTTTGGCTTTCCTAACCACATTTCTGCATGATCAGACAGTGTCTCTATATTCCTCCCAAGTTACCTTCTGTATACGTCCTGTTCATTTTGAGTTTTGCCAGGAGCAGCTTGTTCATCCATGCAGACCTCCTGACATTTTTGCCTGACAGGTATAAAAAAATATTTTATAACTAAAAAAAAAATTATTTTTAAAAATCCATTTGATATAAATAGATATAAATAAATAAATGATGACACCTGTTGACACCTTCACCTTTTGAAGCTTTTAATGGTTTGAGTAATTTTTCTGTAAAAGAAACTCGCCATTATAATGGATTTCCAGTAGATGTTGATCCATATCCTGATTTTGAATGTAGGTTTATTATTGTTCTGTAAGACATATTTGTTAACTACTAAGCGATGTATCCAATAAAGAGTGAACAAGTGAAAAGCTATAGCCTACGTTCTACCCCAGATTGGTACATGCCAATCCTCGATTCCAGCTGGAGAATTGTTCTTAAACAAGAGTCTCTTTAGATTTAATATTTAAATTTTGAGAAAAAATTTAGACCTACTGTGTGTTAAGAAAATTATCAATAGTAGTAAGACTGTTTCACTGTCTTTCATTAATATTTTTCACATTTTGAACAATCTTTAACATAATACAGTGACACTGTCTGATTTATGCAGCCCTCATAGCTGAGTGAACAGGTAACTACTGTTTCTGGTCGAGCATTATAACTAAAATAGGTGAAGTCTTTGATGAAGTCTCACCAAACATTTTTATTACACATAGGACTAATCACTTGTACTAAACTGTTTTGCAGAATTTTGTTGACTACTCAGATAATTCTGTGTGTTTCTGGTAAGCCTTAATTTACCTGACACTTAATGGAAAAGTGCAAAAAAGGGAATATTATTTGTGTTTTGGTTTGTGTGTATGCACATATAAATTGTGTGGAGAGTAAAGCATAAAAGGTGAAGATCAAAGTGGACTAATATTTTGACACAATTGTATACAGCAAAAATAAACATGAGAATAAATAGAAAAAATGTAAAGCTGAAGAAACCTCTTTTGTCAGGTCTCTCTCAGCATTACTCTAGTTTCAAAGGTCTGTGGTGTCGTAATGTAGTGTCTCTCTAAGGGTAACTTTCTGCTATAATCGCTTCATCAGCTGACAGTTTGTGCCACTGCCCCAAGCTTGCTTTAATAAATGAAGCCTTATTGCCATGGAGCCACACCATTACCAGTATTGAGCTAGCCAGTTTAGGCATGGGTACCCATGTTGCAGTTACAGTGGAGTTTGCATTTTGGGTATTTCCCCACAATGGGAGGTGCAGTGACTTTGAAGAGCTGGATATGGTTTCTCTCACTCAGCTAACTGGCAGCAGCTGGTGACTTGATTACAGCATAAAGTTATCCTCAGGAGATGAACATACTGCGTAAAAGCAAGATCAGCTCCTTCATCTAGTAGTGGAAGGCTGGAAGCTGAAGCCAGGCAAATTTGATTTGAAATTAAAGCACGTGCATAAACAGTGATGGTGATCAGTTACTGCAACAGAGTACCAAGGATGCATAGTCCACATCCCAGAATGTCAGTACCTAATGGTATTGGATGCCTGTCTACAAAATATGCGGTATCCAGAAGTAAATGAGTGACACTGAAGACAGATAATATAGTTGGGTTGAAACAAGATGCTCTGATGGTTTCTTCTAATATGAATACAAGCAACAGAGTCTGTTAGAAGAACTCAAAGTTCTGCATTAGCAGTTCTGACCTAATGATCTCTGAGTAATTTGAAATAATTATATATATAATAATAATTATAAATGTTACAGCAGTTACATTTCCAGAAGAATGCCAGTCTACTCCTGCAAAGATGCAGGGAGCTATTCTTCTGGAAAAAAGACAGTCCACTTTTAAATGCAATCTTACCTCCCTGCTGTGTCATGCTATACCCGACAGTGCCTCTCTTTTCATAAAGATGTCTAGACATCTGCTAATGCTCATTGCTTTGATGACAACTTATTCCATATGTGTCCTGTCTCAAAGAAATTACACTGCCTGAAACTCTGGCATTTGTTCAGGTTTCTATCTTTCAGATTGTGTATGCTCTTATTTTGAACCTAAGTACCCCACTCCTTGCTCCTGACCTGTGAACCACTTGAAATTCAAAAGACCAGTTGTGCATAAACTTGCCCATTTTAATGTTTTCATTCCATTTTCCCCTGCACCTCTCTCACACCTGTTTCAGCTAGAGGACATTGCGGGTAAAGGTATTCTTCTGACAGCCCTTCTCTCCTGTCTATACTGCCTTTCTCTCTTGCCGACCTACATTCCTGCCGTATTCCCTGCCCTCCCGGCTCTCTTTCCTTTCTCTCCCCACCATTTTTGCTTAACTCCTCCCTTTGAAACGGGAGGGGAAGCTGGCAAGGTGGGTGTTTCAGAGCAGGGGATCTGTGAGACTGCAAACCTTCTCTCACCTGCTGAGCAGCAGATGCTGCCTCCAGAGGAGTTGCTTGGACATGACAGCGAGAGGACACGATCCTCTTGCCACTTGCACTTGTTTTACTCTGGTGCCCTGATGTCTGTGAAGGAGCAGCTGGGGCCAAGAGGGTAAAGGAGCCAGGAGACATAGCCCTCAGTTTGCTGGGATACTCTGGGGCAGTCCAAAAAAAGCAGCATGTCTCCTGATGACACCTCTGCCCTCCTCTGCAGCTTTCTCTGTTGGCTGTATTTTCAAACAGGGCAGACCGGGAGGTACTAAACTTCAGCTCACCCCTTCCCTCCCCCTCAACAAGCCAAACAAACTTGCCTATTGAATTTATTTATAAGTCAAACATTTTATAGAGGGATCTGTGTTTATGCAGTGACAGCGAAGATGTAAAGTGAGCAACTTCCAAAAAGGCTTCTGTGGAAGCTTCTCAGCATTGTTTGATGCCCTGGAGAGGTTTCTGGTGCTAACGTGACTCCAGCTCTCTGAGTAATGCTTTCCTTAACATTATTGCCAAGTGTTAATTAAAAAAAGAAATGAGAGGTAGTTCTTTGACCTGGTTGTAGGTCTGCATTAGAATTGTTTTTGCCAAGTAATTTTGAATTTTAAAGAAAAAAAAGAGCGAGAGGGAGGAATCCTCTTGTGTTTTAAAAGCACACTGTAATTTTATACATTATGCATCATGCCCTGAAAATGTCTTGAAAAGACAAAAAGAGAGAAAAGGACAGGCATAACCCCTATGCCGAGTAATACTTTTCACTGGACATTAATTTGCAGACATTAGCCCCTTTTAATTGACCTTTAGACATCTGATTAGACAGACAGTAAGCTCTGCTGACCAGTGCATATATAATTAGCAAATAGCAAGGTGAGGTAGAACTGGTTTAATCTCATTTCATCCCTGAGACTTTATCACCATTTGGCCTAGTTCCCTTTATCCATCCAGAGATAACAACAGCTTTATTTGGCAGTGAATTAAAGAACCAAGTAGCTTTTCATTGTAATATAGGTCAAACAAAACCAGCACATTTGGTGTTGGGCTGCCTGACAAGCAAAATGCCTGGAGATTGTTGGGGGTGGGGGTGAAGCGGTTGCAGATGATTCAAGAAGATTTTCAGTCTGTAAAAAGTGCAAAAGATTTGAAAGATTTTAATTGGAACCAGCCAGCCACTCTTGTGGCAGTCCATTGTGCCATCAAGCAGGAGATCAGAGTTTAAATTCCAAACCAGCTGGCAAGGACTTGGAGCAATATGAAGACAAGATGTTTGGCCACTGTCTGGGAGGTGTCCCCTCGTGATAATTTTAAGTAATGCCTCCTATTTGACTCAGGAGCAAAAAACTGGGTAGAGAAGGAAAGTGAACCTTGTTTCACCTCCTTCTGTTTCCACATGTGTAGTAACACTGCTAACATTCATGAAAAAAGAGAAATAGATTATATCAGAGCTCTTCTCCCCCTGCCCAAATGATGTTTTCAATAGACACAGCCTGTATTCTCACCTTCAAAAAGCATCTAGGCTTTAGGTTATTAGATACCTACTGGTCACCCTGATTTGCCCCCCAATTTGTTCAGTAAGCAGCCTAGAATTGATTGAATAACTTCCATGATTTTCAAGATTTGTAAAGTCATCTCTCCCTGTGGTCTACAACTACACTAACTCATTTGATGTTGCACTAGGTTATTTCAGGACACGCTCCATCACATGAAACTAAAAATATTGCTGTGCCTCATAAAACACTTAGCAGGTTTTATTAGAATTTTGAGCTTTATCATTTCTTTAAAAGTAGGTGTGTACAGGTATTATTCATGACTAGCAGATAAGGTACAGTGCTACAACTCCCACTAGTACAAGCTCTTGCAGCCTGCATTTCACCAGTGTCTGTACTCAGCAATCTGCCCCAGACAAGAGTTCTGCAAGTTATGTTTGGGCTTTCTAAATACGACATGCTGTTTACATGCTGATCTGCAGAAGTGTGTCAGAAATATAGGGAAGGAGGGACTGTAGGTAAAGTAGATTTGGAGGTCTTTTTATTTGATTCTTAGCATAATGTCCTGGTTTCAGCTGGGATAGCGTTAATTGTCTTCCTAGTAGCTGGTACAATGCTGTTTTTTAGTTCGGTATGAGAAGAATGTTGATAACACACTGATGTTTTCAGTTGTTGCTAAGCAGTGTTTAGACTAAGTCAAGGGTTTTTCAGTTTCTCATGCCCAGCCAGCAAGAAGGCTGGAGGGGCACAAGAAGTTGGGAGGGGACACAGCCAGGGCAGCTGACCCGAAGTGGCCAATGGGGTATTCCATACCATGTGACATCATGCCCAGTATATAAACTGGGGGGGAGTGGAGGTGGGGGAATCACCACTCGGGGACTAACTGGGTGTTGATTGGTAGGTGGTGAGCAATTGCATTGTGCATCATTTGTATATTCCAGTCCTTTTATTATTACTGTTGTCATTTTATCAGTGTTATCATTATCATTATTAGTTTCTTCTATTCTATTAAACCATTCTTATCTCAACCCATGAGTTTTACTTCTTTTCCTGATTTTCTCCCCCATCCCACTGAGTGGGGGGAAAGTGAGTGAGCAGCTCCACGGTGCTTAGTTGCTGTCTGGGGTTAAACCATGACACATAAATAAAATTAAATTTCTTTCTGGGGTGGCAAGGGAGGGAAAGGGAAATGATAGTAATTATCTTTGAGCTATTGCTGGGACTTATACCAATGATCGTTAAAGAGAACTATCTCTCACCCAATGGGAAAGCACTCATTGCCTCTTTTCCTCAAAGAACTTCTTGGAAAGAAATCTTCAGCTTGATAGGTAAGGGGCTGATTGCTGACTCAGAGCTTTCCTAGGAAGATTGCATCTTGGACATATGGCTCTTTGGAGATTAGTCCTTTACTGACTGACAGCCAGAAAACTACCTTGTGGCCTTAGTCAGAGGGAATGTACTGAGCCCTTCACCATCTTGAACGCTGTCTGGCACTCAGTGCTTCGTGTGTGTATATGGATACGAAGCATAAATGTAGGTTTAAATTACAAGCACAAGCCGTAATGGTGATTCTGAGGTCATGTGGGAAAACACTGACTTTCCCCATATCTGCATGCACTAAAGGAAGTGATACCAGCTTCCTAAGTTACACCTGAACAGCTAAATACTCACACCTGTGCTATGTCTGCACAAGCACAATTGATTATATTGATGGAAATTAGTGGGGCAGGAGGCTCTGTCTCTAACTGTTGAAGGAGCTGTGTAATGGAGTAGACGATGTTCTTCAGGTATGCCATGCATTTTAAGGAGGCAGCTCGTTGTTGCATTGAAACCCCTTTAGACCAATTTAGCAGAAAAAAAAGAGGGGGGTACTTAAAGCTGCCTTCATGCATCTATGCATGCTTTTAATAGAGAACTAGGCTACAAAAAGCTGACAGGACAGGAACAACAGAAACAAATTTAGGATGGAACTTTAATTCATAATCACACTACTGATACTGCGAAACCAAAAAAAAATAGACAGCTGTGAAATGCACCCTAGTCAGACAGGAGTAGTAATGCCATTTTTGAAATTCAAGGAAGCTCAGTTATTTTGACTGATTTTCCTATTTCAAGAAATGATGATGTTTAATTTGGCCAAGTCTGATGTCTTGGTGACGTCTGGTATTTTAGTGTAATCTTTGCTCCCATATATATTAAACAAAAACCTCTTTGGAATATATAGGGAAAGATTTTTTTTAAATTATTATGTCAGGAATCTAAACCTACAATATTGCCAATAAAGCACCTGTTCTTTCAGATTTTACTTCTACTGTTGTTTCTGAGAATTGGGGAGCAAAGGAGTGTGTATAAGGAGTTTAGTGCCTGTTAGCCTCTGAGAAGTTATTAATCATTATACCACTAGATTTCAGAATTAGGTTCTTCAATCAGAATAAGCAGATAGATTTAGGCTGATGGTTTTGATACCACACACACATAATCCAAGGGGTTTATGGAGCTTCTTACATTGCCCTGTGCAAATACAGTATAAATACCACTCGGCTAATAGCACATGTTTAGAAAGATGACACGTACACATGGTAGTAATAGATCCTAATGTTTTTCTCCAACAAAGTGGCACATTCCTGGTTTATATGAAAATGTCATCTGTAGATGTAGATAAATTTAGGATATTGAAATCCTCAGTGACTAAAAAGCATCAAAGAAAACTGCACTACAGTGAGACTTGTGTTAAAAAGTTAAGCAGGGTGTCTGATAATCTGAATTTCTAGGTTCTTTCTCTTGGAGTCTATCAGACAACATGAATGGAACTGCTGCATCAACTTATGCAAAACTAGAATTTGAAATATGACTCTTCTTAACAGAAGGAGATTAATTACACAAATATATAGTCATTATGAAAAGAAAGAATTGACCCTTCCAAACATACCTCTAATTTTTAAGTTGAAATCACTTTGGACAATTTTTTATCCCTCCCTTTTGCTAACATTCAGGTAAACTAATGACATTTCCATGAATGATTCCTGGAAAATTATATCGGGCCTGTAGATTTTAATCATAGAACAAAATAAATTTCATGATATGAGAACTGTCTAACTTTAGGGATGGGGTTCAACTTCCAGACTAGGAGACATAGAGCATAGCCATAGACATCTTAGGCCATTTGAGATGCTTTACAGCATCACACTGCACTTCCGGTTTCTACTCCTGTAAGTCCTATAGGGAATAGATCATGAAGCTAATTCCTGAAGCTCGTTTACAAGATAACATAGCTTTTGAAACGCACCAGTTTTGAAGATTACTTGCATAGGAAAATAGGCTACTTCTGTTTATCTTCTCTATACATATGATTGGTAAGCGTGTAAGTTTTAGCCTCCTGTTTTTGCACAGCGTTAGAACGAGGCAGGGATGTGACACATCTACCCTTCTGAATCCAGCATTTGGTCCTGTAAGTCTGCTCACAGTGCAGGTCTGTAGCTTCACACTCTAGTCCACAGAGTGGTCAGCCACTCTGCAGGGACACACAGCCCCGGTCCAGTGAGACACTGGTGTCCATGCTCTGCTTCCTGGCTTAGTTCCTTACTACTAAAACTGAAGCCCTCAACTGTCTCCAAAATAGGCTTGGGTCTCAGTAGTGCAATTTAGAGCTACCTCCCCCCCCCCCCCCAATTATTCATACAGATCTCTTTGTTATGAATCAGCCTCAAAACACAGTAAGTTTCTACATAATTATTCAGATGACTCAAAAGAAAGCTTGTTTTATTAGGAAATAGATGTTATTTTACTTCACTCATGACATGGAAGGGAGAAGGTAAAGTGATACGATATAAAGGGGATACAGCCATTTGATGAGGAATTTTGAAATGATACTGAGAGAAACAAAATGCAAAAATGGTCTTGTAATGAAGTGCATGTTTAACTGGATATGTTAAGGTGGCTAATGCCTATATTTTTAGAAATGGCTGGTAATTTTGCATGCCTTCTTTTTGGGGGTCAGCTATCAAATCTTAAATTGGGCTCTGGAAAATCTTTAGTATTTTCAAAACTGTATGCAAAATAGTATTCTCAAGATTTTTTTAGACCATGTAATGCTCAAAATTGTCCCTATACATGCTGTACATCAGCACTTCACAGATGGCCAAAATGTGCCTACACTACCCCTGTATTTTGGTTGCAAGCTGAATGCATGTCATTATAGGATTTCTAGATTTCTACATCTGTTTCTGCAAATGGCTTAATTCAAATCTTGTCAGGTAGTTCAAAATACAAGTTAAAAAAAAAAAAGTTCTTTTTTTTTGTTTTCTAAGCAATCTCAGAAAAACATCTCAAAAACAAGAGGAACTGAGAGCTTTGAATTCAGAGTTTCAGAGGAAGGAAAATTGTTTCAGGTGTATGGACATGTCCAATCTGGGGTACACTGTCATTGCTGAATGAGTCTTCTTACCAGCGTTAAATTGACTCAGACTTGAGTGGCATTATTTTTCATGCTATTCATATGTGTAGTAAAAAAAAAAAAAAAAGTAAAAAAAGAAAAAGGTTAAAAAATAATATGGTGCATAAACAAAGCAGTCAACATTGTAGCAAAGAAGATAATCATTGACCTGAGTAGTCAATTTTGCTCATTTTTTCCAGGTAAGCCTCTGTCATTTGCCATCCTTTTGATTATAAAATTCAGTGATTCCAACAACCACTCTTGGAGCTAGTGCTGCACTCTGAAATTTGTCACATCATTTGAAGATGTTCAGCATAGGTAATTAGCAGGTGACCTTTAAAGTTATCTCTAGAATGGTTCTAATTTATTTTAAAAGCAAAAAGTAATACCACATGTGTAAGTCATCCATGCATCAAAACCAATCATCTAAAGTAAATTCCAGTTCACCTTTAAGTATCAAAAGCTTTAAGCCTATTTACAGCCTGGATTTACTAATATTTAGAGAAAAAATATAGTTTAGCAAACCCCGTCTGAAGTTACAAATCACATAATACAATGTTTGCCTTCTAAATGTCATATTGAAGGAAGCTTCTTCAGCAGAGCAGAGTGTAGTACAGTGGTTGAATCCAATTCCTTAAGAATCCTTGGGAACCAGGACAGAGAAAGAGGTGCGGTACATTCATTCTCATGTTTAAAGCACACGTTTTTGTAAATGCTTTTTTGCCCTACCTTTTACCACAACTTCTGACATGACTAAGTGCCCTGAAGAATTATTTGTTTGGATTGCACTGCACGTGTCCTCTTCATTATTTAAGATCCACAACATGCTGAGGAAAAAAATTTGTTTTGATTAACCTGTTTTTCAACCACTGCTTTAACTTTATATATTTTCCACTTCAGCAAATTATACTAAAAGTACAAAAGTGAATGTAATAACCAGGTAGTTTCTGTTAAAAAATAAAAATAAAAATAAATCATTGCATCAGGCTGTTCCTCCTCTTTTCCTCTCATACATAATCAAACAGTCACCATACAAATATGAATACTCAAAGACATGGGCTTGCTTTTATAAATCCTGAACAGCTCAGCAAACAGTTCCTTTTATTGTGCCTACATCTTAATTATTAAAGACCCAAAGTGAGTTTGAAGGTCTTAGACTGGAAGACATAATTTTTCATATAAGACAGTTTACAGACTTTAAAACTAGAGATGATATGAGATGTTGTAAATCAGCATGTGTTTGCTGATAAAGGTGTTTTTATGAACGTGGATCTTGTGCCAGAGAAGAACAAAGAAAATTAAATTGTCCATGCCCCTTATTAATGCCACCTGGATCTAATATCTTCTGCTTCCTTCGCACTACCTGGATCTCAGATAAGAAGCTGAAGCAGTTCTGTATAGTTGTGGTACAAAAAGTGGATGGCAGAAAAATACATAGCTTAGCTAGAGACTGTAATTTTATATCCTTTTATTTTTTTCTAGTTCATATCATATTCAGCTGTGACATACATTTCAATGCGTAAGAGTAATAGTCAAGTTAATAATTTGTGTTGTAGCTATTAATGTGCTTCAAGTATTTTTAATTTTAAGTGATTAAAAATGCATGGAAAACAGTATTAAGTATGAGACTAAACTATAGCAAGCATGATGTACATATACCCGATAGAACACGGCATGGGCATGGATTGGTTAACACTTACTTAAAATGTATGCATCTGTTGTTAATATGATTCTATGCGGTCCTGATCAAAAGCCCCCAGGAATGAACTGAAGTCCCCACTTGACTTTGGGAGACTCGATCAGTCCTGACAGTGACCATGCTGGGTCCTGAGCACTCTCAGGCACTGCTCTGCCAAGGGCGTCCCCTCAGGGCTGGAAATGGGTGCTTTGCACAGCCTGCAGGGCACCGCCTGGGCCCTGCATTTCACACACGCTCAACTTTGAGCTGAACAGCAACCAGGTTACTCACCTGCTCTGAAGGTAAGCAGACTCAAAGCCCTTTGCTTGGGTCTGCCCTGTGGGTGCTGACCAGAAGGTCAGTTTGGGCTCAGTCAGGATCTCCTTGTTGATCCACTTCTGCTGGATTTCCTGTGTGGATATGCACCGTTCTTGAGCTCGCAGGAAGTGATCCTTGAAAATAACCAGCTCTTCTGGAGCCCATGTCTCTCCAGCACTGTCTCTCACAGGATTCTTCCAGGCAGATCCACAAACAGGCAAAAGTCTGCTCTCCCAAAGTCACATATCAAGGTGAATCATTGCAGTGGATAACCACCTTTCTTTTTAAAAAAATATACATTTCTATGAGGATGGACCGATAACTGAAGCTTGTATAGATTGAGAGCTACTCTAAGCTGCTCTGGCTGCTAATGGAGACACAATGGCTTGTGTTACTTGGGCAAAAGCAACAAGTCCCTAGGTTACTGGGAAGGCCTCTTTTCCATAGTAAGCACCTGTCGTGGTTTAACCCCAGCCAACAGCTAAGCCCCATGCAGCCGCTCACTCACTCCCCACGTGGTGGAGTGGGGGAGAGAATCAGAAGGGTAAAAGTGAGAAAACTCGTGGGCTGAGATAAAGACAGTTTAATAGGTAAAGCAAAAGCCACACACGCAAGCAAAGCAAAACAAGGAATTCATTCCCCACTTCCCATGGGCAGGCAGGTGTTCAGCCATCTCCAGGAAAGCAGGGCTCCATCACACCTAACGGTGACTTGGGAAGACAAACGCCATCATTCCGAACGTCCCCCCTTCCTTCTTCTTCCCCCAGCTTTACCTGCTGAGCATGACGTCCTATGGTCTGGACTATCCCTTGGGTCAGTTGGGGTCAGCTGTCCCAGCTGTGTCCCCTCCCAATTCCTTGTGCCCCCCCAGCCTGCTCGCTGGTGGGGTGGGGTGAGGAGCAGAAAAGCCCTTGGCTCTGGGTAAGGAGTGAATGAGCAGTAACTGAAACATCGCTGTGTTGTCAATACAGTTTTGGTCACAAATCCAAAACACAGCCCCATACTAGCTACTGTGAAGAAATTTAATTCTATCCCAGCCAAAACCAGCACAGCACCTGTTTTGATTTTTGATTTCTTCATTCCTCTTCATTCTGAAAGGCAGCTGATGACTTGTTTAAAATATTATCCGTGTACAATGTGAAGCACTTGCTTCACAAACACTGGAAGTCCTGATGGTTTATGGAAAATATGAGCATATACTTACTTACGAGAGCAGCTATACTGTCAGCGTACATGTGTAGAGCTTTTTTCTACAGTTTTCTCACAAAATGTAGATAATGAAGATAATTGTTTCTATATTATTATTATTACTATTATTATTATTATTATTGTCTCTGATACCTTGATACCTACGTTATACCATAGATAGAATTACCTATCGCTATTATTTTTTGTCATAGTTATCATCACGCCTTATTGACCTGTTTGATAGGGAGCATCCAGAAAAAAAGATATTTCCTGGCCCTACTAGCAACTAATAATGTACTAGATGAACATGCAGCATTCCTAAAAAATAACAAGGTGTCTGCTGGGATGTGTTGAACTCCTGTGCTTACTTTACACACTGGGCTTTACTAAATACTTAGGAAGAAGTATGTGTTGTACTTTGAGCTGATGTTTGGATGTTTAGTATTCACTAAATTATAGCTATCAGTTCACTATCTTAGCTGGATGATTTGATGCAATATAAACTTGTGCAAAATAAGAAGAAATATTTCAACACAGTGCTCTAAGATTTAGGTAAAGTATATTCAAATGTTTCATACTTAGACCTTTCCTCCTACTACCCCAATGATGTCAGCCTTAATTTCCTTCCAGAGAACCAACATTTCTGGTTCATGAAGTGCCAAACACATTCTCAGTCCTAAACAAGTTCTAAAATACATGACACCAATGTAAGCAGTAAGAATAATACTCATAAAAACAAATGAGAAGGATTTTAATGAAAAACTCTGCATATATTTCAGCATCTAAGAGCCTTCCTAAGAATTACATTTGCAAAACAAATTCTCTAGTCTCAGTTTTCAGAAGAGTTAATTATCAACTAGCAGACCAATGTCTCACCACATGCAAAATGTTAGGAAAGTTAGAAAACAACATTTATGATTTAGATTAAATATCATAGCTCAAGATAATATGCTTATATTCTGTGGAAGCAACAATTTACAATGCTCTTTTTTCAGCTATATAAATATCAGCTGCATTTTGGGGTTTTGGTCTTTTTCTGTTTAACAAAAGGAATTAAATTTATCACAGCAATTCAGAAAGATATTTATGTTTTACTCCATGCTGTATATTTTCAGTGTAAGACCTCAAGAACTGTTGTACTGGCTCAAACCAGAGTGCTGTTGAGTATAGGATCTTGTATCTCTAAGGTAGGCTAATAATGGATACTCAAGAGAAACATATACAAAACAGGACAAGTACACAGAAGGAGCCTACTCTTTTTATACTGCAGCTAACAATGGTTTAAGAGCTTCCTGAGCTGGTGACTGCCTGCAGACCATCATCTTCAATCAGCACCAGTGGACTTGTTGCCATGAATGCCTAATTTTTTTCTGAAACCCCTTGTATTTTTCATCTTATCAACACCCTGTGGCAAGAAAATTCATAGTTTCATTATGAATTGCATGAAAAAAATCTTTTCATTGTATTAAAATTTTCAGCTTGATGATATTATTGGATGCACTTACTATTGAAGGGAAAATGATGAATGTGTGTTTCCTATTCATTCTTTCATTTTATAGTCTCAGTCATCTTTTTACGAAGTTGAAAAACTCTGGTTAATTTGTCCTCCATTCATAAGGAAGCTTCTTATGCACTTAAAAAAGAGATTGGTTGGTTTTAGTTCAGCAAGCTATTCATCAAAATAATTTCAGCTTGACTTCCTAAGATTTTACATCTAATTTGCCACTGTTTTTGCTTTTTTCATTACTTTTTTAATGCTGACACAATGTATAATATCTAAACAGGGTCCTTCTTTTTTGTAGCATCTGTTAGTTTGCCATTAAACTCCACCGATTTTTGTGTTTGTTTCTTTACACTTTGGTGTTTTAATTTTTTCGGTCAGGGATGTGCATAAACACTGACTCACTGACAACTTTAAGCAGTCCAAGTTTTACTCTTGTAGCTGCTACTTTTAATGTCTTTGTAATTAACATTCTCATTTTAATATCATTCTCTTTTTTTTTTTTTTTGAAGGTAAACAATACTATGTGCATTTTTATATAGCTCCTTTTATCCAACCAAGATGATTAATTTTACACCTTATACTCACTATGACAGAACGGTTCTTTAACAGCTACATCTAGAACTATGCTCCTGCACTGGCTAGAATAAAATCAAGGATTGCTTCTGTTCTTGTAAGTTTTCTGAGTATTTGCTCCAAGTAACAACTGGTTTTGTTATTCAAACACATAGTCTCTGCACTATGTCTCTAAATTGTTTACTTGGGTAAATGACCAACCTAAAGGACCACATTTACTATTGCTGTTCCTTTACAGCTTCACTAATCCCCTTTGATATTTTGTGGTCATAACTGCTATCTGACTCAGATTGCTGGTTGTTTAATTCTCTGAGCACTTCCTGTTTGGGCATGGAAGTTCAATTAATTTAAACTGGATGGTACACTTTGACATTATTAACCTATTTAATTAAATTGTGCCTTTTTTAGCATATACTATCCTCTAGAATTATATAAAAAAGAAGTAGATGTATGTTGATGTCAACTGACTTACAACGTATATGGAACTTCCCCTGTAAGGCGCAATCCCAGCCTGGATCACAGCACGCGTAGTTATGTTGAAGGCCATACTTCTGATGCCTCTCCAGACAGAGCTGCCTTCTGGCACTTAAGGAACCTGGAAGGATAAGTCTAACACTACCCTTCCTCACCCAATGAACTTCCCACAGGAGGCTTTTCAAAGGCCAGTACAAGTAGAAGTAGTTCTTCAACTGTGATGACTGGGAGACAACATAGAGATTGTTGGGTCTCTAAAGCACCAACCATGACACACTGAGTATCCATGTGACGTAACAAGGGGTTTGGGTCTTTTCTTCTGTCTTTATTTCATAAATTGCAAAATAATAGAATTAGATCAAACACACACTTTTGATATTCCACAGTATTTGGAGTACATCTATAAACAGTGAGTCCAGAAATGTTTTCTCCTCTGTGCATATGGAAAAGCACACCTCATCCTGTCTTACAATCTGCATTAAAAGTTTACAGAATGCAAAAGAGTTTTTTATGTTCAAAGCTGGTAGCTTTATGGGGGACAGAAAGAGGAATTGATTGGTCATAGGGAGAAACAGAAACTAAAGGTCCTGCTCAGTATATTGCGTTTCTTCCTTTGCAATTTTTCAGACACGTGGAGTAGTTTCTAACATTCTTTTTTTCTTTTTTTTTTTTTTTTTAATTCCTCTCCCCACTTCCTTTAAAGGATTTGACCTACAGCACTGTACTGGAAGAAAAGGAAAAGAGTAGTGTTCCACCAACACAAATCTGGTGGCCAGTAATATGTTGCAGCAAAAACATTTTAAGAAAATGAAGCCAAAGCAATCTGCTTTCTGAGTGTTCTTCCCTCTCCATAACCCAGCAATTTGAATCATGTTGAAATATCTGGACCTTCCTGACTCATGGATGCCAGTTTTCAGGCACACCCATGGGTTTCTAAAGTCTCATTTGCATGCTAGACAAATTACCTGATTTGAGCTAATCGGGTACAACTTTCAATGTTTTTCAGGGTGCCAGACAGAATCTGGAGTCACCCAAAGCTAAATCATTGTAAATGACTCAAGAAGAGGATCAAGTGATTCTCAATTAATTGAAGCTAGAACACATAATCTCTAATTCATCTGTAATGTGCATACTTATAAGCGTTTTGAAAGACCAGGTTTTTTTCTATTTGCATTTTAATGTGCAGAAAAAAATGGAACACGTTGCTATATATTGTTTGCAATTGCATGCAATATTTTTAATAGTATCTGTATATATTTCAGTAGGAATTTTTATTATTATCATTTGGTTTACTTCAATTACTGTCTCTTTTTGTGAAGTTCTGCATCAGTCCTGGCTAGGCTAAAGCATACGAGTCATATTGCACGCTTGGTTTTCAGACTCATTTTTTAAATTGTTTGTATAGTTTCTGTTCCTCGTTGACTAAGTTTTGTTCATACTTTCGAAAAGCAGCAGCTGCCCAGTGTTGCAAAGGCCTAATTTCGAAGCAGAGGCGGGCGGGCTGAGCGCTGGAATGCTGGCGCGGCTGGTTGGTGCTCCAGCCAGAATTCTGACTATTTACTGACAGCTGAGGTGACTACGAGTCCGCCCTGCATGAAAGGGGTCTTCTCATATTTCTTAGAGAAGAGAATTTAGCACGTATGTGCACATGTCTTACTGATTCTTTTCTGAAAAAAAAAGAGAACTTATGTTGGGTCAGACGACAGTGTGCAGACTACACAAATGTATTATTTATGAGCAGCGCTCAGGATGGCCTTTGGGAAACACACAGGCAAACACATTCCAGGCCCTTAGGAGCTTACACGTCTAATAGCAGACCTGACAAAACCAGTGGGAGCTGCAAACAATAGATGGAGAAATGAGAAAACAGACAGACGTAGTTTTGAAGATCAAAGGTAAATTAGGTAGTTTGTCATATGTGTCCTTCCAAAATATTTCCTCACTCTGCTAAGTAATCCACTCCAAGCCAGTGGAATTTCCTCACATGGCAAAAAACCTCTGAACTACTTTCACAAACGTCTCGTCTTTTTTAGTATCCAACTTGTACCATGTCTAAGTCCTCCCATGCATGCCTTTCCCTGCTCCCCACCCCACCCTGGATTTCACATCCCATGAAGACAAACTCTCCGTGGCTCCCTAGTTCTCCCCAGGGCTAACATCCCATGAGTAAAAGAAAAGATACCACTCTAAAGAACATCCATATCTGATCTCAGTGAATTTGGATGTCTGATTTCCTCCTTCTATATTAAGATATGTCAAAAGACCCAATGACTTCAGCTGAAGAGTAATGAGGTTATAGCATTTTGTTGCCATGTTGAAGGTTCGGGATGGCTGAACTTTCAAGGTTCTTATTTTCTACTAGAATTAATAATACTCATAATCATAACTTAACCTGAACCTGACCATTTCAATGGCAAAATTGTATAGATGGTTGGTAAACCTTTAAAATGTGTAGACATGGGCTAGATACAGTAGAATACAGAATAATTAATATTGTTTTCATAGTAAATAGGGAATATTTTATGGAAAATTATGTCTAGTAATAACCTTAGTGATGAGTCTTCAAATGTCAGTGACCAATCAGAAGGGTTATAATATCATTGAAGCCCTGTTAAGAAATTTGCAGTAAAAATGCAATGCCTTTTAAACTCCACAGAGTATCTGAAAGACAAGGACACTTCCCTTAGTAGTTTATCCACAGCTGCAAGAACAGGTATTAGATACTCTAGAATTCAGCTACTGATTTCTATTAAAGGTAACTAAATAACAACAACATCCAAAACTTGTTCTTCATCTTACCCTCACTTCTGGTGCAACACAAATTATTTATTTAAATTTTTAATTTTTAAAAATTTATTTATTTAAAATTAATTATTTATTTTTTTTAAATTTAGGCCTCAATAAGCCTTCTATAGACATTCCCACAGAAAACATAGCACAAAGCTCAGCTGTCTCTGCTGTGTTTTCTGAGCAGTACTGTGATGGAGAAAATGGCTATAGGTTTTGTGCTGACAGATCATTGATCATACCTGTCTTCTGAATCACTTGACACTATGGATTTTTGCTGAAACCATTAAGGGACCAGCCTCAAGCCCTCTGTGCCTTGTATATACTGACAATATTCTCACATTCAAATTTATGTGCATGCCAATAATGGCCACAAGGAGAAAACAAAATCTGAAAAAGACATTTTTGAAGCAAGTGTTTTAAGCACAGGAAATTAGAGAAGGATAAAAAATGCTTATAAATACGCAAATTTGTAGCTAGTCTTTCAAACAGAGAGCATGAGATGAGTGCCCAGAATGTACACAGTAGTTTTAAACAGATAACTTAAGATTTCAGCCGAGGCAAAAAGAAAGCAGTGATACTAATATATCTTTTTATTTCATTGGAAAGGCTTTAATTTTCAAAATCTTTTTCTTTATGGACAGAAATAGTTTGCAGCTGTGTCAGCACTAAAGCATTGGACAGGTGGGCTGTTAATCATGCTGTCCTAAGGCTCAGGTCAGAAAAAACAGAGAACCAATTCTAATTTGTGTTCTTGTCCCACCGTGATCCCTGGACTGCCAAACAGCACAGAAAGAAAGTTTTTGGCTGCACCACAGGTTCTGCTACACCTGAGGTTCTTAAGATAAAAACACTGATATTCTGACTGCAGTCTGAACAGGTACATGAGAGGGGGACTTCCTTCACATTCTCCTTCATTTTCTCATTCAAACAACAGCTGCTAAAATTTAGCTTATGGTTCAGGCAATAGGACAATACCATGTGTTGAACTGTCATCTTGTATAAATGATAAGCTTTGGTCTTATTATTATGAAGCCTCATTTTCAGTTGTTTATAACCTTGCCAAATTTTGACTATTTATGCTGAATATTTCAGTGATGGGACATTTTACCAAAAATAATCCAGTTATTTCTCACAGTAACATTCAAGAAAGAAAGTGCTGCCAGTTTCTCCTAGACAGAAAAGCAGTACCTGAGGCTTAGCTGAGGAGAGGCAGACGTAGGATTCAGGTAAAAGGAAGCCAATGTAAGATAATTCTTTTCTTGCCACCTTATTTATTGCCTGCTAAGGAGCTATCAATACTTGTTTATTTCCAGAGAGAAGCAATCACTTAACATGTGGGAGACAGTCACTTTGCACTTTTGACATCTGTGCAAGAATATACTCAAAAGTACCTGACTTTGCTCTTCAAAGTCTCAGTTTATACAAACTCAATAGCTTCTTGCTAGTAAAACTCTCAGAACAATCTGTCTTTGTGAACATGAAGGACTAAAATGAACGTGGAGAACACTGTCAGTGACTACCCTATAGGAAATTCTTGGTGCTTCTTCCGAGACCTCATTTCTTCTCTCCCTTCAGTGTTCTGCCCTCCCGATCTAGAGAATCACCACAAAAGCATTTGACTCAAATGTAGAAAGAACAAATATGATCAAAAGAAAGGGAAGGATGTTCAAGTACAGGGAGGGGTGTTGGAGACTGACTTGGAGAAAGGATAAGTGAGTTAAATCCATTGTGCAGAAAGCTGACTGATGGGAACAGGAAGAGAAAAATATGTGGGAGGTTCAGAAGAAGATATCAGAAAGGAAACGGGATCATGTACAGAAGCTGGGGTCAGAGCAGAAACAGAAAGGAAAAGGTCAGGAGCAGAGGGGACTAGGAACCTACCACAAGGCAATCCTGTTCTATAGCATCTGTAGGAGTTTGATATCCTTCTCCAGCAAGTCACCTAGCTAACACAGGAGAGAGGGGGTGCACAGTAAAGACCTCATGCTGGATGACAGTTTGTGGAATTGGAAAGCAACAGAATTAAGTTCCCCGGAAATCTTATTTGGTTATATAAGCATATTTGTTATGACTCAAACTTCAAAAATCATATCTTACGTTTTCTGCAAGATTTTTGCCTTATTTAGTCTTCTGGGTTTTTTTTTTAATTTCTTTACTGTGGTATGTTAATTTTCTTTTGGGGGAAAACAAATAGTATAACTTATTCTTTGTTTCTTTCAGTCATGTCCCCTCCCTCCCTTGAACAGTTCTTTTTATTAACTACTTCTAATGAGATCTCAAATGGTTAAAATTGGCTAAAACTGCTTAAGAGGGATATGCTTAAAGCTTTTTGTAAACCCACCCTTTTTACAAAGTTTCTTGGAGTTGCTGTTTCAACTGCTGTTGAAATTTGGTGAGTATTGAGAGTTATTTTGGGTAAAATTTTACTTTCATGATGTTATTAAACTAGTAGTAGGCTTCAAAAACAATGAAATGATATTGCATGTACAAGATGACAAGCCCTGAGTAGAAATAGTTGTGCAGGAAGTTCTTTTTTCAAATGTGAATGTGCTAGTCTTGCCCCACCAAAACTACAGAGTACTGGGTAATTCTTTGTTAAATTATGCCACAATCTTTCAAAATACAGACATTTGGGAATCAGTTCTCATACACAAGTCTTAAGCAAATACTTGTGACATCATCCTGCAAAAGGAAACTCTGTAAAAATTACTTAAAATCCATATACTTTCTAAGGAAACTTTACCTCGGGGCATTCTTCTGTCTTTTAATAAAAAATAGGCTATATAGATGTGGTGTTAAGGTGCATGTGCCCTTCACATACTGGAAGCTTTAAGAGGGTCTGAAGGTATTTACAATTTCTAACTTTGGGGCCCTATTTTAATGCTATTTCCTTTAGCTTTTGTTCTGATTCCCAGGATTTACAGACTTTCAGAAGGACAACAGACTCCCTATGTGTAAGAGATTTTAGATAAGGCTGCAACTGTCTTCATTCTTTGCATTTTTTGGTCTGTATTTCCTGCTAAAGTGATTTGCATAAGCCAATTACATTGAAAACTGGTCCATAATCATGCAAATAAGTTCATGAGTGTGGATCTCTCCGTCTTCTGTGGAATTGCATGGGGAATAAAGCTGCCATTTGGTTGTACAAGGGGTCTGCACAGGATACTGGGGCCATGCTTTGTGCTCATTTCTGAGGTTACATTTGCACTACTTTGGAGGAAGATTTCAGGCAGATAGGATATTTAAAGAAAATAAAGAAAGCCTTTAAAAAGTACTGGAATGCTAAAAATGCGGGCTGATTTTTGTTTTCTAGGTGCAGGCTGCAAACATGCAGCTTGAACATGCAGTTTAAATACAAGATTTTCTAAAAAATAACACCTGGGAAAATATCACTTGGAGCTTGATGAAAATATCCCCAAATGCCCATTGTGTACAGTTTAAGACTCATCAAAAGTGCTATTCTAAGAAGTGTGTTATTTAATTGTTAAATCTCTTTATCAGTGAGATCATATGCATAATTAAACTTGATTCACACTAATCAGGAACTCAAGAAAAAAATGACTTATTTTTCATGACATGGGTCTCCTTGATGCTCTGTAAGTGTTAGTGACCTTAAGAGAGAATAATTTTTTCAGCTATCACTTCACACACCGGCACTGACGGCAGTTTAACTTCCCAGTCTCTGTGTGTTACACTTGCTTCACTGCTCTGTAGGGATACCATGTGAAGTCAAACAATTGGAATTTCTTCAGGAAACTATATGCCAGGCAAAGAACAACAATTCTTATTCTACTTGAAGGAGATATTCTTGAGACAACAACACTGTAGGGCTCTGTGTGCAGGGTGACACTCACAACTGCTGAATTCCACAATTAGTCTGTAAACAATGGAGATGTGGGCTAAATGGAGAGACTTGCCAAATTTGCTGAGGTAAGGGTTGCTGGAAACAAACAGGAGTAAATATAAATGCCTTGGTATGTGAACACCTACAACAACAATTATGCACTCCCTCCCAAGTTTAGCAGGTTGAGTTCCCACATTATAATGCTTTTAGTTTTGGGAGAAAGCCAGGTATCAAATTTTGTTCTAGAGAGGAAAAAAAAAAAGACTAAACCACTTAGTGCCTGAGATATTGCATCAAAAATGGTCCAATGTCATTTTATCTGAAGATACACAGCCAAATGCTACACAGCACAAACTTGATCTCAGCTTCCTTTTGTTTTAAAGGCAAAGCATACAACTGCAACTGCCTACATAGACATGCAAGCTGTTGGAATGAACAGCTTTGGGAGTGAAATCGCAGCCACATTGAAGCAAATATGAATTTTATTTTTAAAAATCTCTTGATGATAGTACAGATCATCATTATACTAGAAAACTTTAGAAATAATATATATACCACAAAAATACTTTTTTAAAAGTACAGTTCTTTGACATTCAGTTATTTTACCAGATCTAAATGGCCGTAATAATACACCCAAAATAAGAATGATTATAAAACGACCTTTATGGCATCGTGACAAAACTAATTCTTCTCCCATACACTGTAGTATTAAGAAATCAGAGGGAAAAAAAGCATCAATAAACTCTTGGGGCACTCAGTTGTAATCCTTTACAAATATGAATGTCACTTTCTTTTATTTCTAAATGAAAACAGTTTCTTTCTAAGCCTCCAACCTTGACGCAAGTTCTTTTCAAATTTCCTTTTGGTAGTTATGAAGCACCCTAGAAAATCTGTGATTACCAAACAAGCCTATTATACATAGGAGGCATTTTGACACCATAGTGACAGCAATAACACAAAACCTCAAGATAAGTAGATCATTGTTTATTTTATTTTCTCCCTCAGTTTCCTATTTGTGTTCCTTGTGGGAATTACATGTCATTAAAAGCAGAGCAAGGCATAAGAGGCATAAGAACACTAGTGGGAATTTTTGTTGCATATCCTTTTCAATAAACATGAAAATTATTTTTGCCTGAACAATTTTTTGCCTAAATACCTGCTTTATATTTTTCTTCTGTCCAGTGCCTCCTTTTTCTGATTTCTTAATTTTCGGTCTCTTACACGTATGTTTTGTGATAGCAACAAGTCTAGTTTTCCAAGAGATCCAAACCCAGTGTCTGAACTGTTACACACAGAGCCCAAGACTCCTGGTGTGAGTTCACAGCCTTCATATATGGATGCATGTCAGGAGTCCATCCAGCAAAATTTCTGTGCATCCAAAAGATAACTGCAGCAAGCAACACTAGCCTTTAAATCAGGACTCCACTTTCAGTTAAGTATATTTTTCTGCGGTAAGAACAGTGGCTCTGCTTGATCTGGAGATCTTAGAAAAAAACACTACTGTATGCAGATCTCATGAGGACATCAAGATGAAAGACGAGGACATTTGATCTTACACATACTTTTCCTATACTTCCCATTGCTTTCTGCTGCAGGAAGTACTCATATTCAAATCAACAGGTCTTCACACATGCTTAAAGACAGGCATGTGCACAATGGCTTTCTGAGCTTAAGGCCATCCTTTAAATTTTTATTAAATAAGAGAAGCTTGTAATCTGATGTTAAATAGTGGGCCAGACCTCAAGAACTACTCAGCTTTTACTTAGTCAATACAACTCTGTTTGACTGACGACCTCAGGGTTTGGCAAACCCTATTTTTGTGGAGAAAAAAAAAAAAAGCTTCCTGTACAGTATGTCAAAGCTGGTATGTCCACTAGTTCCGCTAAGAACACAGATGATGGCCCTGCAGGCAAGAGCAGTAAATCAGTTGCAGATTAGAGCCAGGTTCATTTATGTGGTATACAAAACCTGTTCCTAATATAAATGACTGGGAAAAATGCATACAGTATGACGGAACTAAATAACAAAAATTCTTCCAGTGACAATGACTGCAACACAATTTATCAGTAATGTAAGGTACGCAATGCCCTCACTGGATTACAATTCAACTTTAAATACTCTTACATTATAACTCGTAAAATGACTACAGAGCATATTAATTTCTTTTCTTTCTTTTTCTGCTTAGTGCAATGTTTTTATTTTGGTTTGGTTTTTTTCCTAAATGGTGATAAGAACATTTTTTCCAATGAGCAACTTGTTACTCACCATGTTTATGAACTGAAGACATGCTTAATTAAAGTCAGTGTCAAGAATAACTAATGTTCATTAGTACTTTGGGGATCACGAAATATAAGTCTATCAAGATATGAAATATACAATTATTTGTGTAAATATTTTATAAGCCAGTTTGTGCTCCCACCCACCTTTTTTCCTCTCTGCTGCTGATAGTTTCAAAATCAATTTAAAGTGCTTTTTGCATCTGAATAAATTGCCTCAGAACTGTTATTTGAATAATGCATAACTTCCTACTGAAACTAAAAATATTTATTTAAATCCTGTAATGAAAAAAAGCATTTAAAGTGAGTGGAGTCTGTCCTGCAAATTGCTGGAACAAATTTCTTACCCTGACATATGTTTCCAATACTTTGGTCAATACCTTCAGCTGGCAGCACCACATGAACATCTCAGCCCTCCCCACTCCCTACTTCTTGCAGCCTCTCTGGAGTGGGGACATTTGCTCTGCTCAGTCAGGCTCTCTGGTGAAATCATTCTCCAGCTCACTTCCATACGAAGGAGACTCTATTTCGCAACACTACTTAGAGCCCACATGCACTTTGGCTTCCTGTCTCATTCACTGAAACAGGCAGATAACAACGGTACATAACAACACACTTCACTTGGATGTAGTCATTCCAAAACCTGAGGCTGGCCGGGCTGTGCGAAGGGGAAGTAGTAGAGAAAGGAGGTGAGTATTGCATTTGTTCAGGTTAAATCTCTGAGCTCTGATGGGAGCGTGAGGGCAAAGGGAAACCAAAAGAAGCAAGCTTCTATTGAGGAGTGTTTCTTCTTGCTCACGTACAGAAAACTGCAGCTCTGTGTTAAGACAACAAAGAGATACCACAGCATATGGGTTCAAAGCAAGAGCTTAGAAAAGAAATCTCAATTCCTTGTGCTAAAAAACCCAACCAACCAAACCTCCCCCACCTGTATCCAAACCTCACTACATAACATTCGTGACTAGATCCAACCCCTTGGACATCCCCTTTTCCTCCCCTTTCTTCCTGCTTCCCATGGTGATCCAGCGCCTGGGGACCTCTCCCTTCTGCAGCTGATCTGGCAGGTTTACATGGGAAACGTTAATAGGATACGGGAGCGCCACAAGCAGGTGTTTTCTCTGAAAATTTGAATAGGCCCTGTGAGGCTTAGTTCCCCGTGACTGAATTGCAATCAGATCTCAGTTTCATAATCCAAATAACAGCTTACATAACAGCCATGCAGTCTGCAGTGGTGGACTGAGGTCTTACGGTAACGGGACAGGTAACATGTTATCTCGTCAAGAGATTAGTACAGAGGTTTCTCCCCCTGCCCCCACACTTTATTTTCTGTAAAGCCTCAAACTATCAAAACCTTTCCATTGTTATAACTTTGAGCAACACAATCACTTCATATTTCTTAACTAATGAACTGTACCCACCTCTTTCCTTTACTCTCCCCCTTCTCGGACATGCAATGACATCAGGAGATTATGTTTAGTTTAATCAAGCTGGGGAGATACAAACATTCCTGAAAATATATTCATTCCTTCCTGCTCAACAGATTAATAGCATTTGATTTGACATGACTGTAAGTTTACACGCTTCAAAGAATTTTTAAAGTGATACCTTATAAAAAAGAAAGGAATAAGAAAATGTTCCTGTATATTCTGCATGACTAAGCGATGCATTGTTTTTTTCAGTATCCACAATCTGTTTTCATGCCTTGGTGCTAACAGTTGTGAACAAAAATCAACTCCGGCATTGTAGCATTAATGGAGAACAGTCTGGCCTCCACCTAACCCTGAAGATAATTATGCTAAAACAATAGTGATGAGCATTCAGCTAACTAGCTCTAACAAGGAAGGACTGCTGCTGCCATTCATCAAAACGGCCATTTGAATAATGAGGAGAGATAGCTACTGACATATTTTGGCAGGAGAGGCCATCCTGCTGGGAGCTTCTTTCAAAATGCCAACTTCTATCAATTTAAAAAGCAAACATCATGCTCTCTTTGGTTTGTCCGGTGATCTAGGGAGAAGACATATAAGTCATATAGCACTGACCAAGTTGGAATAAAGAGCTGGAAGAGATACCTAAGGAGAAAAAAATGCCATAGTGTACATATCATTGTAATCTTCAGTCTCCTGAAAGGACTAATCCTAATTATGAGCTACATGACTGCTGTCAGTCAGGGAGAGCAAATCCCTTGCTTTCTGTAAGAAGCTACTAATCTGATTATTGATTTACAATTCTGTTGATTAGTTAAAGAATGTGCATCTCGAGGAATCTGAATGTCCTGACTGGACAGACAGTAAAACAGCCATTTAGAAGAAAAGCTTTGCTTCAAATAAATGTACAGTTTCAAAACATATTTGGACTAGCAAATATTGCGTGCCAGAATAAAATGGAAGAAGGTTACCCATTTCTTCTGCTTTTGTAGGTAACATCTAATACAACAGCCACTTTATCACAACAGAGATCACAGCCAATTTTCTAAAATAACACCAATAGGGCAGATAAAATGGCAATGGACCATTCAAGTACGAATTAGTAAGTACAAATGTGTCGTCCTGGCTTGTGTTTCCTAGCTGAAGGCAATTTCTCCCATTTAAAAGTTGCAGTTGCCATGATGGTGAGCAAATGTATTTTAATTCATCTGTGGAAAATATATAAAAGAAGGTGTCCTTCCATAGGAAAAAGGAAACGAAGGAAGTGTATGTAGTATTTTCCAGTGACTTGCTATTGCAGGCAGCAAAGTTGCCGATACCTCCCACACTGTAAACAGTCTTGACTGGTAAGACTTCTGCAGGTTTTCTCATATTCATCGTGGTCACCAACAAATATGCTTTTACTGTTTGTGGAAACAATGTCATTGTGAACAGAGGTGGTTCCAGACTAACTGGCAAGAACCACGTTCAAAGTTTTTCCAACGGCATCCATTGTCAGCTGCTGAAGACAGCAGAAATCACAAGCAGCACAGCTTCAGCTCCTCTGCTGCCAGGAAGTCAGGGGCTTCCCTCTCTGCTGACTTGCCACACAAGGGGGAATATATTGTCTTTCTTAAAAAACTCACTAACAAATCCAGGACTATAAGGCAAAGAAGATGCTAAGATAACAGGTGAAAAAGAAAACCACCTAGAGGACAGGGAAATTCAGTGGGACATTCAAAAAAGCAAACATGAGCTCAGTGAAACCAATCTCCATAGGTTTCTTCTACAGTCCTCCAGTGAAGTTATTCAGAGCAGGAGGTTGGGAACTGTTTCTGGAAGGACCTATCTTTCTCCATAGACTGTATAAAAGACCTACAGAAATCAGCTTCAGTAGGCTAAAATTTATCTCTTGGCACACTCAGCAAAATGAGCCCACCCCTGAATGGCTGTGTTAAGGAGGCAGCTATTCTCTTCTATACGCAAAGGGTCAATTTCAGAGAAGCATGTTGGGATGCTAGAACTTACAACTGAAAATTGAAAAACCTTCTGAGGGCAAAAAAATCTTTTTGCATTGTGCTGGAGCCTGGTGTCAAAAAGGGTTTGTATTCCTCACCTAGAATTCAAATAAACACATGTTTTTCCAGTACTGATTATAAAGTGAGTCCATGAATCTTTAGAAATAGAGTATGACATGGAAACTTAAGGAACAGTTAATAATTTTAAAAATCTAAAAACTTATCATGCATGTACCTATGTTTCAGTTACATTAATTGGACTCTATCACAGAACTGTATATTCCTACTGGACTTTCTCTGCTCATGCTGAAGTCATTAGAAGAGGCTGATAGTAATGTACGTGGTTTCTTTGATGTGTTTGAAGGCAGGAGAGAACCCCACAGCTTGCCGAGTGCCATTAGGCAGCAGATAACTAATGTTATACCTCGCATAAAAACTGTTAATTGAAACCAGTTACAAACTCATGGTAACTTCTTTGACTTCTTTTGGCACAACATGGTTTTTGCTATGTGCATTTCTAAGTTGATGATGTCTGTGAAAGACAAGCTGTTAGCAGTGTTTATATTGTGTATTCCTAGTACTGATCTATGTTTTCTTAGTGCTATGTGAAAAATGAAGAAATAGAAAAGGAAAGATTATTTGCCTTTCCTTGTGTCATACATGATCACGACTAATTTGATACTAGAACTGGAATCAGGGAAGCCTAGTAAAAGGTCCCATATCTAATCCTTTCCCACGTTCAGTCTTACCTTGATCTCTGAAATGCTTTCATTCTCTCCTTAGGGCATGAATACTTGGTGTTATAAAATTTACATGTCTGTATTTTTGTAGGAGAGGCAAATTAAGGCAAAAATTCTCAACAAAAAACTTCCATAGTGAAGATAGATCATTTAATATTTCTAACCATGCTGAACTATGGGAAAATCAAGCTCACTGCAGCTATGTGTAAATGGTCACAGAAATACATCTTGGCTCAAAACCCAGGCATGCAGCATAGTTTTGCCTTAATAAAGCTAACTGTCTCTAATATTTGGAGACAGAAACAGTAACTCTTTTACTGTAAGCATGGCCTTTTGGACTATATAACATTCAAATACAAAACAAACAAAACCCTCACATTTCTCTCTGCGCTAATGATAAAACAAAAGAACAGGGTGGTGCCATGTTGGCAGCACCGCCAGATTGCACCGATCTCTGTCATTTTTGGCAAATAATGAATCGACTCGGCCCCTCTAAAGACCTCGTGAGGTTAGAGATACGCTATTAGTGTAGAGCTAAAAAATACTGCTGTGGTGTTTACAGAAAGCACTCACTCAGATTATTCTATTTGAAGTCAATTAGAAGAATCCTCTGATCTTACTGGCATGGGTTCTCACAGCAAACACTAGACAGTTGTTATCACTAACCCCAAAGAATGCAGCTATTCCAGGAGAATGCAAAGGCCAGTTTAAAGAGCTATTCACTATCTGTGTGAATGCTCATGGCTTATATGACTGTTTTGCAAAGTCAGATCAAAATGATTGCCTCTAAACATTGTGCAGACAAGCAAAGGTTGTCAAGTACCTGCCAGTTTTCACAGTACAATTCATGTGTCTGCTGGGCATTGTGGTTCCACACAGTGTTATTCGTTTCCAGTATACTTTCTGAAACATGACCAGTGTCCAGCACACTACTGCTTTGAAGAAAACAGCAACTTAAGAACACAAAGAGAATCTGGGTCAGTATGATATTTTCTCATTCATTTTTAACTTGCTTTTTTAGTTTGTTTGTTTGTTTTCATTGCTCCCACAAACTCAGTTATGAACTGTTTCCTGTCTACTTTGGTGAAATTGAAAAGCACTTATCTGTAAAGCTTTCACTTACTTATACTAGTCTTCCACACCAAAACCAGGCTGAATGCACATATCTGCATCTCTCTGTCTCGCTTATATGAACACAGTAAAATATAATACACAAAGTCACCACATCTGCTTGATAGACAGAAAAGGACAATCTTAAGATCTCCCATACTAGGTTGCAAGCATTAAAATATACAGGCAAGGAAAATCTGAAAATATTCTGAAGTAGAGGGGATGTCCTTTGTTTTGCCTCCTCTACATAAGTTGTTACATGAGTTTTCTTAGTCATGGTGCTCCTTTTCAAAGTGTTTCTCATCAAATTCTAAAGCCCACCTTGCCTGCTCAAAGGAATGTCTCAAGCTACAAGGCTTCAACAGGAGATGGCACATCTGCCGTCACCTCTGTTACTTCTGAAAACATCATGTAATGTTAGATCAGGTTTGTAATCATTTTCTCATGTGCAGAGACATTGATCTAAACACACCGTTATCCATCTTGTATGCCCTTATTACCTTAAATTGCAAAAGGAAGAATATTGGCAAGAAACTTTTAATATGATAAGATTAATACTGCTCTAACTGTTGTGATGCAACAATAAGAAATAAAAGTTTTTTAATGAAGAAAATGAAATAAAGAGGTAAGCATTCTTTGGGGAGAGAGAAAGAAGTTAACCTTAAGGGTCTAAGGACATTTAAGATGCCACTGACAGACTTTAACAATCTTGTAAGTTACACCATCTTCCTTTTATATTCATTCACTATGTTGCTTTGCTTTTCATATCAGCAGCTCTATTGAATACAGCCCTTTCTGTGTGCAGTTCTGCCTACTGTTCCCAAACTCGGGAGAGACTTCTCAGAGGGCAGCTTCATCCTTACGTGTTGGAGTCCCTGCTTTCAAGGTATTTTGCAAAATATAAAGGGCAAGATCAGTGGGAGAGGAGAGAAGGATTTTCAGGTTTGTAAGCTAGATATTGGACTCTTATAGCTGCCAGGGTTGTATCATATGCATTCTGATTTTGTATCCACATGAGAAACACAGGTCGATTTCAGTCTTAATTTGATATTTCCCTTTCTAAGCCTAAGATTTATATTCATGCTGTTTTCTTTCTCTGACTTTTTGAGAACAGGTTATTATGCTTCTCATACAGAAAACCTCTTTTCTAAGTTACTGTGTTCTGAGAGTTCTAATAGTGCACCATCATATATAGTTCTTTCTACACACCACCAGACATCTCTGAGGAGTAACACTGAGACATCAGCCTGGAGTTTGAATGTAAACACAGAAGCAATAAAGTTAATGATAAATCCTGTTAGGTATAATACAGTACAATTTTGTAGAGTCAACAATTTTTCACTGATTTTCACAAGCCAACAAACATGTACAATTCAATCTGTCTCAGCTACACATGCACAGACACGTGCAGACTTCTAGCATATAATTTACTATTTCAGATAAAGCATTTGTAAAATAGAATTTTATCCACTATGAGGTCAAGGTCTCAACATCCAGTGTGATTGCTGACTTGCTTTATTGGTTCCCCCTTGAATACACTGAGCTGACTTTTTTAATTCCAGAAAATGTTGCGTATCTGCTTTCTGAAATGATCTCTCATCCCTGGTTTCCACTATCAGTGGTGATTTCTGGGAATTTAGGCCAGTACTATAATTCATATTATGAAGCCAGGATGGACATTTTGAAACTGATCTAACATTTTCTTACTTAGCAAATATGAATCATAGTTTTTAAAGTCTTGCTGGTAACAAGGAAAATCTTTTCACTTGTAGACTGCATGGTCTACTTGCTAAAGTATTATGTTCAGACAGACTGGCTGTGGAGAGTTGAATGGGCAATGAGATACTTATAAGGACTTATTTAGTTGGAGCATTAATTTACCAGGAAAGCAATCTTTTTATCTTGCGGTGGATTATTTTAACTGTGGACTAAAAATTTAAAACACTTATGTTTTTAAGACTAATGATGAGTTTGCTTTCCCATGTATTTATGCCTCTGATTGCTGTTAAACTTGCTATATAATTAACTTAAAATAGCCATGAATAAAAAGCAAATATTTACTTTATATTTCTATTCAACATCATAAATGAAGTAGAGGTATGGGTACAACATACCAAGCATACCTTCAGAAGTTTATAGCAACACAATTGGATAAAACTTACCCTCCTATCCAAGGCATATCACTTTTTTGATAAATAAGAATATATTAAACTTTACAAGACAATCTTGTGAATTTGTAAGGCAATCTGTTCAATGTTCCTGGCCAGACTATGTATATCAAGTAAATACTGTATTCCCCAGACTAGAATTGAAACTTACCCACTTTAACCCTTAGCTACCCTCTCTTCCTCTATTCTTGCTGACAAACAAATATGTCCTTTGCTTTCAAGTCTAAAAAAAATGTTTCATCACCTACTACTCCTTTTGAGATATTTCATATATTTGGGAATATAAGTGAGGATTTAAAAAAAAAATCCTGATGAATAAAAATATGAGTTAAATTATTTTAAAAAAAAACCCTAAAATCCTAACTGAATAAAACAAATTTAGTCAGTCCACTGATGTTTTCCCGAGTCTACAAGCAGACTAAAATGAAAGTTCTGGGGAACTTGTCACAGAATTAACTTTGGAGCTTAGTTATGGTGATTTAAACGCCTCTACTGCTAATTATTTCACTAATTGTTCTAGCAGAAAGAAAAAGAAGGGAAAAAAAGCAATTAATGTGCTTATTCTACAATTCCTAACTATTTGTAATGCTTTCGTTGCTGACAGAAGCCAAAACCCATCTATTCTGATGGCTAATTTCAAAGCTTTTATCAAGTCTTAATGGCATAGCTAACACAGATTTCTGCAGCTGCACTGATGCTCCCAGGTCTGCATAGAGCTTATGCATCCAGCTATGAAGCTAGAAAAGGTGAGACAGACCTTTGTGCTGTTTTTGAAAGTCTTTCCCTTTCAATAATTACACTAGGATTTATATCAGCCAGGAGGTGCTTTTCTGTTTGGGGACAGCCTACAGTCTGGCATGCTGTAGACTGAACATAACATCAGAAAGTATGTTCTCCTTTTCACTGGACATCACATTAAATAACTCAACGATGCTGCTCTGATTTGAGCTTTTTGGTTGGTGCTTTCCTTTTCTCTTTTTATTCAATTCAGTAAAAACAGAGAACTCTTTGTCACAGAAGCCAAGGCAGTGTTTTGACTGTGGAACGCACAGGGTCCCTCACACCCCAGTGAGATGCCTGACCACTCCATATTTGCACTGATTTGTATCCAGCAAGACATATAACCAACTTAACCAGCTGGTTCCTCTGCTGAGACTGTTTGCTTGAACTGCATGGAAAAAACATATCAGGGAAGACAGAGGTAAATCATAAGAGACAGAAAGAAAAATTTTACAAGCAAAGAAAAGATTTAGATATGTGTTATAGAGAATATAAAAGAGAGCAGTTAAAACCAAATTCAAAAGTAACTCCTAGAATTGCATCCTTTCTAATTGCTTAAATAATTTTAATCTCCTTTAGATTGGTGTGGATTCCATCGAGGAGCTAAAAAAATCTTAGTTTAACTCCTCCAGTGTTGTATAAATAAATGAAACCAACCACAAAAGTAACTGGTGTTTGTTCTTTATTTGATGTGATCCTTTCAAATTCCCATCATGTTCCTTAGGACAGTATTTATTCTTTAGACACAGATAAATAATGGCATGAGGATCCTATTAATAATGGGGAAAACGAGTACAAAACAAGTGACTCATTAATCTTCAAACTATTATTCTAAAACAGAGAATATCTTATATATTATTATATCTATTATGTGCTTATTATTACACATATTATAATATAAATGTACTGTTAAACTATTGCAAAACTGGCACTAATTGATAATTCTGTGTCTGTGATCTGTCAAGAGTTGAGTTGTTTCAGGATACGAAAGCAAATATTTCTTTGCCAGTCCTACCTGCAAAACTCCATGTTGGGGCAAACTTTCCAGATTAAGCTGTGGCAAGGATGCTAGGGATGCTGCTGCTGGCAAACTCCCTTCGGTTTAGCAGAACAGAGTATAGTATGTAGGAAAACAGGTCCCATTCATGCCCTTGCCAAAGGGGATTTAAATTCCCATCCTATATGAGTGGTATGAGATTGACATTTTGGCTTAGTGAAGCCACTTCAGTGACATTTGCAAACTGAGGTATTGCATACCCAGAAGGGTAATAATAACTTAGTATTACCTTCTATATGTCCTTATACTCAGTCATTCAAAAAGTACTTTTCAAAGATGTTACTTTCATATTACTGGACTAAAGACCACAGCTATGCCCAAGAGACTTTTCTAGCCAGTATCAGGATCAGAAGTGACATCCCACTTTCCTGTCCTCACCTGCTACAAAGAAGCTAGACACACAGCCTTGTGAGAAACTGACCCCTCTGGACTGTGCGATGTGCACCCCAGCATTGCCTTGATCGGCTACGAATGCGGAGCGCTCTGTCAGCAGGCTGTAGGGAGGCAGAGCTGCAATGATCTGATTCTTCAGATCTTCTTCAGTGATGTGAAGAAGAACTTAAAGAAACCTTTCTAATCTCTCTTGACAGTTAGAAAATGAACAAAACAAAAATTCTCCTCAAACTCCAATAAATTCATTAGCAATGACCTTTTAAGATCAAATGGTAAAAGTGAAAAAATATGAGATGCTCTTGAGAAAAATGATGATATAATCAAAAGATCATAGAGTACCACTTCTTTTTCCTTCTGGAAAAATTGAGTTCACAATCATCTTCTCTGACCTTGTTTGTCTGTTTTTCTCTAGAGTTATGCCAAATTATCTGAAGGTCTTTTATACAGTCAGAGACCCTGAATAGCTGTTAGTTCAGAGATGCTGCAGATGTGGCTGGATATTCACTGCTATAATCACAGCTCTCATCAAGCTGCATCACACCACCCTGGATCCAGCAGTGTACGAAAAGCACATAAAATTAGCAAATCTGCTTTCCACAGTATAATAGACAACTTTTTAGCATGTCTGCACTCATGCCTTTAATTTTGTTCCGTGTAAATTTTGGAAAGTCAACATGTGCAACAGGGCCAAGTGTTTTTTACTGTCTAAATAATGGCCAAAAGAGGTGAAATTTTGTTCACTATTAGAAAGGCAGAGCCGCAGCATTACTGGTTGTTCATAAATCCCATTAAGTTTCTAAGCAGAATCCTGCTCTGACAAATACATCTCCCAGGTGTGATGGTCTGCATGTTACTCTCTCCCAAGTATCTCTGCAGGTACATTACTGAGTCAATATATTGAAAAACAGGAAAAGATTTTTAAATGGTTCCTATGTACATGAAAGTCTAATATATCTTAAAAAGCCACGTGAAACAGTAGCTGGTAAACAAAAGCTCTCTTCAAAGGCTGGTGTTTGCATAGGAGGTCATTGCGTTTTAGTAGAATTCTCACAGCTCTGACGTGCATTCAGGCAGTGAAAGAAGTTCCCATAAGAAATTATCGCAGGAAAAAACTAATTCACGTAATTGTTTGTTATCAATAGACAGCATGTACTCTGATTTATTTTGACTTATTGGATTTGCTTCACTGCTTTTGCATATGTTTGCTTTAAACTGGATAATCAAATCTGGCTGTGTATGAGCTGAACTTTTTGCCTCCATAAAAATATGCATTGACCATTCAGTGGCACTTCTCCAAAGGGAAGTACACAGCCTTTCTCACTGACGTGACTGTTCCACCTTACTTTCCTTTTCTCAGAATAACAGCCAGAAATTTTCTTTGGAAGGCTCAGCAATTAATGTACTCTTCTCTAGCCTAGAGAAAACAATAAAGTATTTATTGGTATTTTTGCCTCTTCGCCTAAGGAAACAAAGTATATGTAGTCATGTTCAGTGTGTGTCCTTTCCTATCTAGGAGGGAGATATGGTCAGTAATACAGTTTGATAGGTAAAGGTCTGAAGGACAATTAATTTCTTCCAACTATGAAGATAAATGGGTAGGGGAGACTAAACATATCAGAACTTCCCATAAATAGCCATGCTTGAGGGAAAGGCTGAGGTGCACGACTAGTACTATATACAGAAAAATCTTCATAGATGTCCTAATTAAGGTGTCTGTCCCAGCTGTCAAAGCTGGTAGTCGACAAGTCAAAGTTTTGTAGGAAACCAAGTTTCAATGCTGCCAGTCCTCACAGAACCAGCAGGAGCTACTGGTTTGGTAACAGTTGTAGAAATACAGTCTTGTTTGTGGATTGCAAAACTGGTCCCTGGGAGGATGCTCAGCATCCTACTTGCAACAGTGAAACAGGAAAAGTGGTTGCAGAGGACAAGGCCTGGTCTCTACAAATAGTGTGACTGATGCAAAATATGACCTCTTGAAAAAGTTTAAGCTATTTATCTTCTGAAGTTTTTTCAGGAGGCGTTGAGGAAGAAACCTGCCTGCATTCTTTCTGGAGTTCTGGCTGAAGGGTAACAAGCCTGAGCGTAGTCTCTATAAAGGCAGGCTTAGTCATTAGGATGGAGTCAGCAGCAAAAACCCTCTAAGCTGGTTCTGTAATCATGTTACAGGATATGTATAGCAGTGACTAAACCCACTGCATGGGGGGGGGGGGGGGGGGGCAGAAACTTCCTACCTGTCTCTGTGGGTCAGCTTTATCTTTGCTTTACCCTGTCAGGGTGTGAAGCGCACAGATAAAACAAACCACCAGCTGTGGGCCAGGTGTCACTCAGGGAGACTTTGATGTGAAAGGGTCAAAAGGCACAGTGCATGCAACCTAGGAATTAAGCTTCCCAGAGGGACAGCACTGGCTACTTAACTGGAAACATGCAGAGAGACCATCGTGCTGGCTGTGATTCACGCTGGCTTTAGCAAGCCACCTTGTCTCAGTTTCCCTTCTCTGTAAAGCAGGAATACTGATAAAGACTCCCATATACCTCACAGGACTATCATTAGAACTAATTAATTTCTGATATCAAAGTGCACTGAAGATTTAACATTATAAAAGAACTGGGTATAACTTTAAATGCATTTTTGTGTTTTAAGTTACATACATACACATGGCATTATTACTGAGTATGTACATCCACTTACTGGATACCCTGAACGTTACAACAGTGTTCAGAAGTCCCATGGAGATAGCAGCTGCCTAAATTCCATCAGAAGATGTTTTCGTCTTCCAAAACTTTATCAACTTCATCTGCCGAAGCTGGGAACAATATGTGAAATGTAGAATTCCATTATTTTCTGTTACCAAATATTCATTGAAATAAGAACATTTAAAATTCCATTCCTGGAATAAATGTATATGCTACAAATAAATGCTTTTTTTTAAATCCTTTATTATTCTTGCTTACCTGTTGCAACAAGCCTTAAGGATTTTGTTGCTGTTGTTTTATTATTTTTTAACTTGTTTCATTAATTAAAGAAGGTATTAGATTTTTTTTCCTGACAAGACAGTCCTCATTACGAAAGTAGGCAGGTGGACTAGGGGTAATTAATACCTTGTATTTATAAAGCACTTTTCATCAATAGTTATTCTGGTTCTTTCCAGACAAATTCTCTGTGGTCTCCATTTTACAGATGAAGTAACTGAAATATTTCTGAAGACTAAATGTAGGAGGATAAGTAAATACTGTATATCTTAAATGTACTGTAGAAGTGTAAACAAACGAAGCAAAAAAACAGTCAAGAAGCCATACTACAGGTATTGTTCACTATTTCATTGACTAGTAGCTGAAATCTGACTTTCAAAAGTGATTTCCTTTGCCATGAGAAAGAAAATGATGGGGTTTTTTCTTGATGAATTTTTGAGGGAAGATATGTCTCATGTATATGATTAGTAGTGGGACTAATGTGCATTTGGACAACTGTTCTACAAAGCCTTGGGCTTCTCTGTCCTGGCTCAAGCAACAGCCGTCCCGTGTGTGTTCCTCTGCAAGGGCTCCCTGCTGGCTGCCTACACCATCACTTACACAACGGGGAACACCCATTTTTCAGTTTCGTGCATTTCTTTAGACCACGTGGTCTTGTCAGATGGCAGTGGGTTCTGGCTCCTGCATATACAGCTGTTTTTACCACTCAGGGTAGTTGAATGCTTACTCCACCCATTTGTTTAATGAGACCTGCAATCAGCTTCAATTCCTATAGGTCATTAACACCTCTCCCACAGCAATACAAAGCCAAAATTGGGCAGGTTTGTTATGCCTGTTACAGCATGCAGTGGAGATACTTTGTGCAGGTTTTAAATGTCTTTATTATAATTCATGTTCATAATAACTGGAATGAGCCATCCTCCTTGCTACAGCAGCAACAAAAATGAGTAGCTCCTCTTGTCTTTTTTCTGTATGATTACGCCTTGAAGTGTATATCATTCTCCAAACCTCTGAATTTAATTTCATAAATATATCAACCAAACAAAAACACTACTGTGAATGGTTCCCAATTTTTTGTTCCTCACAAGAGAAAGATGCCAAGGATTAATAAATATATAGGAACTACATCTGGCTTAGAAAGTCCCCACTTAGTAACTGGTGGAATAAAAGCTGTCATAAGCATCTATTCTTGTAATCATCTTCCAATATCTGCTTTTGTCCTTTATCAGGACAAAATACTGGGCTGGATGGATCCTGTATGGCTTTTCTCCTGTTCTTAAAGGACAGGAAATAGTTGTTACTTCAACACCTGCATTCGAACTTGCTACAGCATGTAACACCAGGGAGCTGGTGTTGCCAGGGAATAGAGTTGATATGTGAATGACACACATCTTCATTCATTTTTGTTGTATTTTTTTTCCTTTCTGGGAATGAGGATGAGGTTATTAGCATGATATCTGCTTATGCCTGAGACAAAAGAGGAGGAACATGATAGGTACAAGAGGGCAGGATGTGGAGAAGACAAGTATTCCATAAAGTGATCTGTTCAGTGAACTGGGCAATGGCTGCTTCTTTACACTGTAAAGGTCCTGATGCAGAGAAGTAACATTTAGCTTTAGTATGTAACTTCAGCATGTCTAAGCATTTGTCTGTGAACTGTTGCTGTAACATGGAGGGCTGTACAAATAGAGTCTATAAACAAGGGTGAATATTAGCAAGTGCTTTGAATTTAGCAATGGGCAGAGAAACAGTACTGCATGCTCAAAGCCCAGCCCCCTGCCCAGGACTCCTCCCTTCCCTGTATGTTGCACCTCTGTGTTTTACTGGTATTATTATACAATATCTGTTTACATCTATTCTCTGAAAGTGAATTAAGATTTATAAATAAGGGATAAGAATGGCCTCCCTTTCAGTGGATTTTCATCCTAATTTTATATCTATAAATTTGCACAATCTGGAATTGGCGCTGAGAGAGTTGGACCCCACCAGAAAAATGAGCTGATTTTCAGCAACTGAACATCTGTCTCTTTTCCCTTAAGAAAAAAAAAAAACAAACCAACACAACCAACAAGTAAATATTAATATGACATAGTTGGTTTAAAAAGATGGATAATAGAAGACATAAATATACAAAATTTTTATCATTTTGTTGGTTTGTGGGGTGCAGAACAGGAATGCAGATGTTCAGTCCAACTATGGTTTGGCAATTGCCAAAATGACAAAATCCAACATTAATTTTGTTCCTCATTTCAGATACCTTAGTGAAAAGGCCAAGGACAGAACGTACATGAAGATGGAGCTCTACCTCTCAGTCCCCAAAATCTCCTCTCTCTGTTGCACTTCAACTGGTCTGCTGGGAACATACAGAACCCTTTGATTTCTCTGGCTAAGTCTGTAACTAGCCTAGGAGGTCAGTTTCCATTGCTCTGATCCTAATTCCTTTCCCAAGCCCTACATTTATTTTAAAACACGGACAAAGAATTCTGCCTGAAAATATAAAGAGAAAAGTAGGTCAAGACATAGACTTACCTTGATGCTCTCCCTTTAGTACTATTGTGTAGTCATAACTGAAGTGTCCTTTTTAAAAGTGTGCCCTGTATTTTTTTTTTTGCCACAGGTCAGCTTGGAAATGAAATGTAGTAACTCATAGCCTTTTTCTGAAGATTTGCAATTGTAATTAATTTATTGCACTTTATGTTCTTTAGAGCCCATAACGTATGGTGTATGGGGCATTCCTGGGAATCTGAAGTGGAGGTAAATTGGGTAGAGTTCACATAAGTTCTGCTATATACATTGGAAAGAACTATATAGACTTCAAGGCAATCATATAGCTAATTTTCACGTATGAAACATAAAAATCCCTCCGTGGTGGCTGTAGGTAGGCTTCTGTATGGTCCTCATATACAAAAGCAAGCAGCTAAATTGATACAAAATATGGATTTGGAAGAATTGTAAGCTTTCAGGGGCTGGGAACTCTTTCACGATATTTGTGCCTGCAGATTCTAAACCAATGGTTTATAATTTTGGCTGAGGCTTATAGACATTGTCACAGTATAATTATAAACAGTAAATACAATAAAAATCTGTAATCAGTAGAGTATCCATATCACCTGTAACATTCTTTGCTTCATTCTTGTAGACCTAAGGCTGTTTAATGGAATGTTTTTAATTAGGAAAAAAAAAAAAAAAAGATTTACCAATTTATATTGCTAATGCTAGAATTAGATAAAAAGAGAACATTGTGTTTGTATATTAATCATGGGAGGTTGGATACTAATTTGTTGTTTTAGAATTCTAGCTCTTCCCTCAAGCTTCCAGTCAGCACTTCAGAAAGAAAATCTGAACCTTAAGTTTCGTACTTCAGCTTCCACAAAAATAAGTGTAGGTTATGTGACTCAAAAAGAAGATGTACTTTTTAAATTATGCAGATGCTTGTTGCACTGCTTAAAATATCTTACTGGCAAAACTATACCAGTTTAACCATACAGAGCGGCAAAGGCCCAAAAATACTAATCAGCAAAGGCAGAAAATTTACTTAAGTTGGGTGTGTAGATGGCTTGGGTTTACATGATGCTGCCAAGCTATTTTTATCATTGTAGTCTAGGCCTTGGCCAAAAGTTAGGAACAAAATCTAAGCACATGTAAACTTCAAAGATCTTTTACATTTGAGCTAAACCCAAACTGTGTTGACATTTCCATGTCTGAGTTCAGAAGCTATCAATTTTATGGCATTTTAAAACCTTTGCATAAGTTTGTGTCTGTAAATAGCACAAGAAAAAAGAGAATAAACAAAACAGAAGTCCACAGTGAAGCACCAGGCTTTTGGTGATCTCTAAGGGCAATCTTAAGAGATTTTTTTCTGTTGTTATATTTCCAATAGCAGAAAAAGTATAACCATATAGTTAGTTTATACCATTATTAATAAATTACAAGGCTCTTGTCCTAATTTAAGTGGAAGAATGCTGATTTATATGTAGTGAAGATCTATCTCTTATTTTAAGACTTCACTTAGAAATACATTGGTGGTTAGTAGGGAAGCATTGTCTCTGTTTATAACAATATGATATTGAGGGTAATCTATCTACTCACAACTGATTAATTCTGTTTGATTCTGGTGACTCTTAAATTATGTTTGTGTGAACTGGTATCAGGATATAAATTGCATTTGGGAATTGGGTTTGCCTGTTTGCTGTGATATCCCTTTAACTTCATCTTGTACTGAAAACATACAGGATTGGTCACAGGGCTAATGAGAAAACTTAAATTTTTGTGGTCCTCTAGGACACAGAACCCCCTGAAAAAAGAGTGGTCAACTGTTAGGACCAGTCCTTTGTTTCAAGGCTAAACTGTGGGAGGGAGGTAACTAAGCAATAGGACGTTGGCTCTGATACCTCGGTAGGGCTGGTGTGTCTATGCCCTGATAGAACCCTATGCAGATTTTAACAGAGAAGGCGATTTTGTGAGAGAGAGAAGAAATGCAGTGCAAGAAATAGTGCTTCTTTAGAAGCAATTTGTAAACACCCTGCTAAAATCCTGGTGAACATGAAGTAATGGCAGTTGGACTATATGATCATTGTAGGTCCCTTCCAACTGAAATATTCTATTCTATTCTATTCTATGCTATTAAGTAACTAAAATCTGACTGTGACACATAATGTAAGCTCATCTTGCTCTAACTGTTAACAGATAAACATATGCTTCTTCCATATACATGCAATTTAGGGAATGAGTAAAGTGCAACTATGAAGAGATTTCTGGATATATAATAGCAAACGTGGTTTACAAGAGTGTGAAACAGGAATTTGCAAAATCTTACTTTGTATGTATGAGTTAGAGGGTCTCATGTCATGCTTATGAATATACAATATGCATAAATTATAGATTAAGGTCCAGCTTCTACTAAAGAATTCCGCAACTTATTCAGACTAGTTTTTATCTCCTAACACCACCTTATTACATGAATAGGTGCTGGAGTCACTAGGGCTATTCTAGTCTTTAATGGTTTTATACTATACGATAGTGAAACTACCAGCATGCTTTGCAGTATTACTTTTGTCATGTGTTCATTGACTATATGTATTGTTGCCCAGTACAAAGATACCAAAGTTTCACCCTTTTGGAATATCCTTTTTAAAGTAATGAGGCATTTACAGAGGAAGAAGACAACTGACTTTGAATTAAGGTAATAGAATATGACTCTCATTATAGGAATAACCTCTTTAATCCTTCTTGTGATCTCCCCAAGGGTACAGTGTTGATGGTAGGAAAGGGAACGCATAGAGATTACACTCATGTGGGAGAAACACAGCACACAATGTCAAAAGACCATCTCTAAGTAGTAATCCAGTATCCCTATAGAGAAAGCACAGCTCATTCAAAATGCAAATCTAACAGGCATAAACCTCAGTACAGTCACTTGTCCGAGAATGGAGCAGAAGTGTTTACTTTTTTTTTTCTCTACTCTGAGGAGTAATTTATAACAACAATATTCATTCTGTCTAAGCAGTCTCTGGCACGAGAGTATGCATATCAGCAATTGTAATACAGTCATTCACTATTGGCAGTTCAGGCCAATAAAGTTTATTTCACTTGGAGTGCTGACGTGGCTGTCTGCAAACAAGGCTCTGAGAACTAAGACAGCTGGAACATCATTAAAGAATATTGACTTTCTCTCTTCTTTTTTATCTTTTTCCCTTTGGTAAAACTTTAGTACATTTAAGAATGCTAGTCACCTCCCAAAACATGAAAGCAAAACTGGCAAAATCTATTTTTATATTTTCCTCCATGTATATCCCAAGTAACATAAAACAGTGAAGAAGATTAAACCATGCAACAGATTTGGGGAAGAAAAAAAAAAGGTTTTGTACATTGTCCAGATGGTTGTATCAGAGATTTCATAAAGGCTTTTTGTGAGTTTAAAGCTGGCTGTGTAGGGAGGGGCTGATTATTAATAATTTAGTACCTTTGGCAGGATCAATATGACTAATTTGTTATGTCTGCAGAGCTAATTCCTATTCCTTTGTGAACTGAAGACTTGAAAAATTGAAGTAACAATTTAAAAGGAAAAGCATTTATAGGGATTAAGGGGAATTGATTGATTCTGTTTTAAGGTTACGAAGAATTAATAATCTAAGAATAAATTTAGGGAGTTCTTTTACAGTTGTAGCATGTGCAACTTGATGGACTTGCTACTTCACTTTTTTACTACTAGAAGTGGTTTCTGAAAATTGGACTTCACAACTGATACACATTTGAGTTATTTAAAAAAACGCCCTTGCAGTAGCAGCGTCCCTCTGGTCTGATTCTGTGATACCCTGTAGAAGGTGTCCTAAACAGTCCCTACTGTGAAGTTACATAGCTTAATACAGACTAGAGGAATATGGGAAGCTGAGTTCCAGCCAAAGGTGAGGGAGTTTGAAAGAAACTGGTCTTCCTCCTCCTTTCTTTCCTGAACTATTCAAGTCATTGAGCAAAGTTCATCCCAGAGTAGTAGTGCGTGTCCTTCATAGCGGTTTCCATGCCAGCTCAGACTCAATAGGTAGAGCCCTGAAAAGCAAATGCCACAGATAAAGATTTGCAAGGGCAGAAAGCAGCCATGCCCTCTTGTTTAGTGAAAGGTGAAGGACCAAGTACAAATCTATGGCGTGGAAATAGCAGGCACTGCTACCAGTGATATCCCTATCCATCTGCTTCATCTACTCCATCTGCTCAATCTACCGCCCAAAGCGCTCTCATATGCTCAGCTCACAGTCTTTGGTGTGAACCTTCCCCAAATGACAGACACTTCGATCAGCAGTCCTCTCTCTTTCTCTGATCAGCAGTCCTCTCTCTTTCTCTGGTGGCAGTCATCACAGTTACAGGGCAGGACTGGTTTCCGGGTCTTTCTCATTGATCTGCATTTTCATGATCTTTGCATTAGCATTTCATGCCTTCAGGTCATTCCTTGTGGGACAGAATGCCTGTCTCTGCTGTTGTTGTGGACACACTGTCTGCTATGTAATGATGGAAAAGCACCTCCCTGCAGCATGGATTAAAAGGAAAGACAGAAATAGGATGTTTTATGCAGAAGGAGAACAACAACAAAAAAAGCACGTGCAACAATTGGATCACACTGAAGAGGAAATTTCCAAGAGACATTAATGGTGAAATTGATCTCTTGTGATGTTTACAGCTATTAAATAAAGAACAGAATATTATATTTGGCTATAGCAAATACAAAAAGCATTATTACCCAAATGACAGTTTGTAGAGTGTCCTAGAATGGGTTCCATTTCATACAAAGGGGAAACAAAGCTGAAGAATTCTTGAAAAATGTTTAAATAATTCAGTTTAAATAACTATACTATGCAGTGCAGGGGAATTACAGCTTGCAGAACACAGCTTGAAGAAATCTCAGCATGGACTTGCAGTAGTCGGTGCAAAGAAATTATTACACTGCTGTAATTAAAATATATGTGTAAGATTTTAGTCCTCAGTCACTGGCAAAGGGTTGTGAAGCACAAAATATTTCAATGTTCTATTAACTACTGAACCCTGGAAGGAAAGTTACACTAAGAGCAGTCCCTATTAACACGTTCAAACAGTTTCTCAAATTTTTTTTTTGCAGGAAGTTGGTTGCTGGTTTTTTTGGTTGTTTGTTTTGTTTTGTTTTAATAATTGTCAGATTTGTAGGGAGGAGTGGGCATTTGGACTCTTTTCTAAATCTTATACACTTTATTTGCTTGCAAGTACATCACTAGCACAAACAGGTATATATATACATGTCCTTAAAAGCAGTAAAGCCAGTTGTAGCTCAACATCTGGTTGGTTTGGCTTGTAAAGTATGCAGAATAACATTCTGGGGAATGGGACAGTTATGTTCTTTTTCATGCAAAAGTAGTAAGTAAGTTATTAGAAGAACTGGAATTGCCACTGCAAAATAAAGCTATTCTCATTGTATATGAAGCAATTTCATTTCTAATTGCAGTGATATTGGTTTTAATAGATTTCCTAAATAAAAGTAAGTCAATGAAAAGATTTCTTTATAATGGTGCAAAAAAATCTGGTTTTACACCAGGGTAACTGTGATCCTTGGATTATTAACAAGAATAAGTAATCTTCATGCACATGTACGCACCTAATTTACTCCTTTGTATACAGGTGTATGATGTACAAGCATTTACTTTTCACATACACCTTGAAATTATATAAAATTATATAAACAATAACACCATGCAAGACAACAGAAAATCTAGGCCCTATACGTACAGTGGAGAACAATGAGTTTGAATTTAGGATAAGGGTAAATGTGAAGTCTTTCTTCAACTGAAGTAATGAAAAGGATGTTGGTGGAGAATCCTGCTCAACTGTCCTGGTTTCAGCTGGGATAGAGTTAATTGTCTTCCTAGTAGCTGGTACAGTGCTGTGTTTTTCAGTTCGGTATGAGAAGAATGTTGATAACACACTGATGTTTTCAGTTGTTGATAAGTAGTGTTTAGTCTAAAGTCAAGGATTTTTTCAGCTTCTCATGCCCAGCCAGCGAGAAAGCTGGAGGGGCACAAGAAGTTGGGAGAGGACACAGCCAGGGCAGCTGACCCAAAGTGGCCAATGGGGTATTCCATACCATGTGATGTCATGCCCAGTATATAAACTGGGGTGAGTGGGGGTGGGGGGATCACTGCTTGGGGAGTAACTGGGCGTCCATCAGCGGGTGGTGAGCAATTGCACTGTGCATCATTTGTATATTCCAATCCTTTCATCATTACTGCTGTCACTTTATTAGTGTTATCATTATCTTTATTAGTTTCTTCTTTTTATATTCTATTAAACTGTTCTTATCTCAACCCACAAGTCTTACTTCTTTTTTTCCCGATTTTCTCCCCCATCCCACTGGGTGGGGGGAGGAAGTGAGTGAGCGGCTATGTGGTGCTTAGTTGCTGGCTGGGGTTAAACCATGACACCAACATAATCTGCTAATGAATAAATGGCAACTATCAGAAGTACTAATTATAATGGAATTATCTTTTTTTCAACATTATGTTTTTTATTTTATAGTACAAGAAAGTTCCTGTGCCACTCATGGGTGACTTCATGTGTTTTTGGGCTCCTATTGCATTATTTTTGTTAAAAAATGTTACAATGATTAAATAAAGAGATTGCCAGGAAAACTGTCAGCCTTTTAGTCAGGGTTAAAATTCAGAGCTAATTTTACACAAACCACTTATGCTTCAGGATTGCTCTTACATTTCAGAGAGTTAATGTAATTCTGAAGTTGCAACACACTTCCACAGTGTTTCTACTTTTTCTTCTATACTCTATGGCAAAACACTAATAAATAATAACTTCAACCTTCAAAACATTTGCCTAGCATTTTTCTTAGGTCTTGAAGCACCAAACAACAAATTAGGACTCTCAGGCCAACTAAAAAGACAAATTCCATGCTGGGTTCTTCTCTTCAACAGTACTCTATTAGCAATTTTTTTCCTAATTAAAGGGCCTCGGCTGACCTAGTACTTCAGGAACCACACCACAGAGATTTTTAAATTTTTAGAAAACTTAATTACAGCAAATAAATTTACCAGCAGGAACAAATTGATTATTAACAGAAGCTACCACCATCCCAAAGTCTTTGTGTTCCAAATGGAGAAAACTAAAAGGCTGCAATAAACCTTCTGGTGAAAATATTTCTGGCTACATCTCAAATGAAATACAACTTTCAGAGTGGTGACAAGGTTGTAAAAAAATCTTGTTCAAGATTTTCTGATGGCTGCTGTTTGTCAATAGCAAAAAAACCCCAACTGTAAGTTGTCCCAAATCCCTAGTCAATCCACAAGATGTTGACTTTTATATTACTCTGGCTTTTGTTTGCTTGTTGCATTAAATATAACAGCAAAACTTCTGGATTGCAGTGCTTCTAGAAACTTTGTTTTAACTGATCTAGACTACAGATATAATAAGGAAAATAAAGGTGAGTCAATGTTATTTTTATACAGTATATTGAAAATGGTCATAACCAATTTACAAAAACGGCTGAAAATGTTGCATGTGCCTCAACACTCACAAAGGGACCTGTTGTAAATTTTTTTCTTCCTGGAAAATACATTACTATTTTACCTGGTTCAGCAGTTTTTACAAGGTTCCTTGCAACAAAAATTACTGGATAAAGAGGAGCTTCAATGGCTTGAAAATAAGCTATGAAATGCACATTTTATAAGTGCAAGTTCAGTATGACTTCATCATATTGTAGTTCTCTTCCGGCACTTCGTTCACATCCTTTAAACACCAAGCAGTAGCTCCCAAGCCTGTGTATAACTCGAAGACAGTCAAAGTGCTTCCCTCGTGCTTACAGCACATGATGTGACAGAGACGGGCGCACGTGGCTGTGGGAGGTCTGAAAGAAACAGGAGAGACAGCACTGCACCACCTGGAAATAGAGCAACACAGGCCTTGCAGAGCTGCTGTCATCTCTTACCTATGAACTATTGCTGCAGGACCCCTTCTCTTGGCTCTGTGTGGATCTACCTTTGTGTCTCAGCCACATGAAGATTTTCCTGTGCAGCTCACAGGGCAAGTGAAGTTGCCTACTCCTCCTCGAATGAATCTCCTTGTAACCCCAAATTCTTTTTAAGTTATGCTTCATTTCACCTCTTTGGAAAGGCCAACGGTAGACTGTTAGCCAATTTTGCTTTGTACTATATTGTGTGAGTAATTATGTTGATGCACAACGTATCTAACCTGGAAGAGAAAAGAAATTACTAATTACCAGAAAGATTTAATTGCATTTCTTTTAAATCAATATGAAATATTTAAATTATTTCTATTATCTCTACTTCACAGAATTCTTTAACTTTCAGTCTATTTTGTTAGCTTTTCAATTACTTTAGCAGAGCTAATCAATAGATCAGTTTCCATATATAGAATCAGCAAAGCAGGGTCTTCTAAATTACACTACTAACTGAAGAACAGCCTTTTTCAGCTTCTTCAACTCATTATAGAAAATTGTACTTGATTCATGGGCTTTATAAATTTTTTCTCAGATGACAGAATTTTCCTCTCTTTCAAATTTAGCTTAATACTAGGTTATTTAGAGATAAGTAAGGAAACAATCTCCAGCTTTCCACCAGAGACTAAGCTAATTTGTTTCACTTAGCTCTGAGTGTGCTGAGAATGTCTTCACACTTTCTAAGGACCTGGATTGTGCCATGTAAGCACAGTCCTGTGCTGAGTGAAACTCCAGCACCGAGCCCTGAGGGAGCACAGAAAACACACTGCATGCAACCATAAAGGAGGGATATGGAGCAGTTCCTCTAATCGTTGACCCTTCTTCCTGTTTTTAGATTCATTGTCTCCTGATAAGGAAGGAAGCTAATTACTTTGTCCAGGAACACTGGGCAGTCTTTGTCCATTCATTCCTCATCCTGTACATCTGGGTAAGGAGCAAGAAGATGCTAGCCCTACACACTGCAGTTATTTTTGCTTTTTCCCCATTGTAGTTTTATTGCCTTAGTAACTTGCAAATAATTCCATGTCCTACAGCTATCCCACACAGTATGGTATGTACACATCCACAAGGCAAGAATATTTTTCACCATAAAATGATTGTTCCTGATAGAAATCTCCATTTGTAAAAATACCAAGCTCAGGGAGGATACATAATTTCCCAAAGAAGGAAGCCTTTTTCAGTAACAGAATCTCAGAAAATGGCTCTAATTCTCTTGAAGGCAGGTCATTTCATCTAACTAACTGTTACTGCAGAGCTGTAGAAAAGCAAGTATTTCTGGGTAACTTGACCAGAGGGAAAACAATTAGGCTACATTACTGAACTGTAGTAATATGTTTTCTTGGCAGCAGACATGCCTCTGTGGTTACTGCCACATATAATGTACCCTCTTTAAAGACTAGAGGCTGGAAAAACAAATAATTCAGAAGTGTACAGTACCAAGTCCCACACACTGAATACATGTTAGAAAACTGTATCTCAGTTGTGGATTCATAAGCTTGTTTTACCTCATTTCACACGTACTCAGACTGCTGGTTCAGATGCTCTATTTTAGATTAAGAGAGAATCTGGTTCATTTTTCAAAGCTCAGCTAAATCATTACTGAATTCCCCTAATTCATTGGCAAATTGATGGAAAGAGAAGCAGCAAGGACGCCTGATGAAAAGACCAGTGAAAAAAACCCCAGGTATTATGGATATACAAGACACACACTCTTGTAGCTTATAAATATCTCTTCTATGCATAAATGCACATGCAATGCTGTTAGACATTTATTAAGACTGAAACATCCATTGCTCAGAGTTTAGAAAAAGCACCTTTAAGATTACCTATGCAACTCTAATTCAGCCTTCTTGTATATTTATATTAGGACATTAACCTTAATTACATGACTATGTACTCTTGTTTTTAAGGGCCCTTTATTGCTTAATGCAAATGATAGAAGTGGTTACTCATTTGAGAAACTGTTTAAAATTGTGTTTTAGGTTAATCAAGTGTAGTTATCGGTGAAAAAGCCCAGTGTCCCAGGCTTTATCTACTTCCAAGAATCCCTACTCTACACATAGGTAGAATATTAATTTTAAGGTGAATACTCCTTATGGTGTTTGATACTAGAGATGCTTGATCGTTTCACAAACTGTTGTGGTTTAACCCCAGCCAGCAAGTAAGCACCATGTAGCCGCTCACTCACTCCCCCCCCCCACCCAGTGGGATGGGGGAGGGAATTGGAAAAAAAAAGTAAAACTTGTGGGTTGAGATAAAAACAGTTTAATAGAATATAAAAAGAAGAAACTAATAATGATAATGATAACACTAATAAAGGGACAGCAGTAATGATAAAAGGATTGGAATATACAAACAATGCACAGTGCAATTGCTCACCACCCGCTGATGGACGCCCAGTTACTCCCCAAGCAGTGATCCCCCCACCCCCACTCACCCCAGTTTATATACTGGGCATGACATCACATGGTATGGAATACCCCATTGGCCACTTTGGGTCAGCTGCCCTGGCTGTGTCCCCTCCCAACTTCTTGTGCCCCTCCAGCCTTCTTGCTGGCTGGGCATGAGAAGCTGAAAAAATCCTTGACTTTAGACTAAACATTACTTATCAACAACTGAAAACATCAGTGTGTTATCAACATTCTTCACATACCGAACTGAAAAACACAGCACTGTACCAGCTACTAGGAAGACAATTAACTCTATCCCAGCTGAAATCAGGACACAAACATTCCTGAATTTGTTTCTGCAACACCCCTATTAACCAAGGGCATTTTAACCTCCCATTTGCAAATGGGAGAGCAGGGTAGAGCAGAAGACTTAGATGTTCAAAAGTCAGAGTATCCGTGGTACTTTAAGGTGATCACTTGGGATATTTATTTAATTTTCCTGGGAAGCTGATGTTATACAGCTCTTCATGTCTTTCAAGTTCAGATTCCAGTTAGTTCAGTTGCAGTTCTGAGAATAGAGAAGTTCTCATAGGTCCTTATGTCTCATGCTGGACATGTAGGACACGAGGACATGCAATTAGTGATGACCTCTGAAAAGTGTGGTTTGCATGACTTGCTTGGCATCACACAGATGGGAAGGAGGGAAGAAATGAAATTCCTCAGAACCATATTCAAAGCTCTCAACAAGGAAATCCTCCTTTTTCTTTTTGATGTCTCATTTTAGTTACAAACAGCTTTTTAATAATAAGACCTAATTCACTCTTTGAATATGCCTTTTATGCACTGAATGTGCGAGGTTTCATGTGGAAATCATCAGAGCACTAGACTATATCATAATACATATGTATAAGGAGGCTGAATTAATACTACCCTAATAATTTTATCCTGGAATTTTGCAACTTCTGAGTACTTTAAGTTTAGGGTTTGTTTCCTTTCTTATATGTAGGCATGTATCTATGTCCATGTTTTGTGTGTGTATGTGTGATTTCCTTTCAGCTGCAACCTGAAAGTAGAGACACTCCATCTCAGGGCACCACAGTGCCTCCCCATATGTCCTGAGCAGGGATCAGGGCCTTGAGTTGAAGGAATAACTAAGAGATAGCAATTGCAGGTTTTTATGCTCGGTGCACAAGAAATAATTTTCAATGTTTCTCACATAAAGTGTTTCTATCAGCAGATAGAAGAAGAAATTTGCTGATAGAAGAAATTTGGAATTAAAAATATCAAGGGTCCATCCTGGATTCCAGCAGGAGCTTCTATTCACCCCAACCTTGAGTCATTTTGCATGGTCCTCTCCAATCATCCTACTGCCATTTCACCATCCTGGGCTCTTGTTCCCTCCTATTTTCCTCTTTACTTGGCCTTAGTCCCAACACGGCTAGTTTGCTATGTTTCTGAGCCTTTTGAAACTACTAAAACAACAACAAAAAACCCTTCTGTTTTACTGTTCCTACCATCTCCTTTTCACAGACTAGTTTTACCGTCAGTTCCCACAATACTTGGTCTGTTCCAGTCTACCTAAGTCTTCCAAATGATCCTACTTCCAGCCTGCTGTATTATGTTCCAGTTTTACTCTTTGCCTCAGAAACCTATCTAATCTCAGTGGTCATGCTTTTCCAGCAAACCAGATGCCATTTTCTCCACTGCTTCCTTGATTCACATTATTTTTCTTGTCAGACCAATCTATACTTTGCCTCTTCACTAGCTCATGGATGCAATCGCCCACACACCAGACTCCGGTCTCATTCTCCACAGCAAACCTTGTCTAGCTTTGTTTCCTTCAGGCATCCAGTCTCATGCTTGATTAGCCCAGTTTTCTGTTTTCTGACTGTTGATCCTACTTCTTCTCCTCCCCAATCCTATTGTCACTTGTATTTATTCATTAATACAATCTTATTCCTCCCTCACTCTCCTGCCTTGCGTTTCTCTGTATACTGTTTGGGGAAGAGCCTGAGAGAGGGCCAGGGGCAGATTATTCGGACTACAGGATGGGCAAGTTTGCTGCCTGTGGTTGTGATGGTAGGCTCGGTATTCCTGCCAGGACATTCACGTAGGTATGATCATATACAGGTTTTCTAGAGAATTAGTCAAAGCAGTCCCTACAGAAGATAGATGCAGCAGGCAGATGTACCATCCATGCAACAACGTGCTTACAAGGTAAAGAGTCTGGTACAAGATGAACAGTCTTGCTAAACAGCAGAGGTAAAAGAAAGGGAGCAAAAGAAGATACATTTATGGATCATGGGCTCTTCCTGTGTTGTATGATAGATAAGGTATGTCAAAATCCAGATCAGGATGCAAGTACAATGTAATCTGTAAGTATCTTGACCTCTACAAAAAAATAGGGGTAAAAAAACTTGCAAGATTTTATTGGTCTCAGAAATCCTTCATGGTGTTGTGCCAATACATGGCAAGAGCATACATGAGTTAACACGTGTCTGTTAGAGTGCAAGCGTGTTAGAGCTCTACCCTAAACGCTGGACTTAGTCCGTGGTCATTCTCTGAGAGAAAATACTGCTGGAGTCCCTGGACAGTGGATTTGCCAGCCCCAAGGTCTCTAAGATTATAACAGTGGCAAAAAGACCGAACTGGCAAATGCTAAACAAACAGGTCCAAACTCAGGTAAAAGCAACTATTGCATTTTATGGCTTTTTTGAGTTTTCACATTTGACCTGTTAACTCCAGACAGACTTAAAACCCAGACACATCTGTGCAGCCATTCCTGAGGGTAGCAAAAAGCACATCCCTGATATAAAGGCTTTTTCCTTTTCCTTCAGATAACTTTCACTTTCTTTCAAAGGAAAGATTTCTCTTGTTTAATATGAACAAAGCAATATATTTTTCTCAAGCTTCATTTTCAGAAATATCCAAATCATTCTGACTTAAATTAAAATATATATAAAAATAATGTAATTCTGCCTAAGAAAGGCAACCAGCTTTTGAAATGTCAGCTCAATTATTTAAAATACAACAAAATTATAGGTGGCAGAATGCAGCACCTTATAATGGGAACCTTAATAAAAGACACTGTTACCACTTCCATCTCTAACACTGAAACTAATTTAGAGTGCTCTTTTCCTGGAGGGTGTTTTACCTGTTTTGGAATTGTTTCTACCTTTGTTTGGTTTTCTAGTTTTTATCACCACTGAAGAAAAAAAAAACCCAAACAAATAGAAAACAACTCACTGCTTAAATTCAGATTACAAGGGAGAAGTGTTGCAAACTGGACCACAATTAGTGAAAGCTGATCTGAAGAAATATTCAACAGCAACAGCTGCCTGTCTGCATGGCTACGGAAGGGATCACCCTTTATAGAACAGATTAGTCTCAGGACTCTCTTCTAGTGAATCTACCCACCCAAAAAATTCAACAGTAGCATTCACTTTTTTTTTTTTTTTAAATGGATTTTCAATGAAAACCTTTCAATTTTGAGCTTAAATTATGTAAGCATTTCCAGCTCCCAGCCCATATAGGAAATATTCAGGGATGGAGGGGGTAGACAACGTTTCAATGTCTTTGTTTTCTCTTCTAAAATATTTAAATATAATTCTAAATGCTTCTGGAATCTCTTTCAATAACTTGCTTTCTAAGATCTTGTCTACAATGGGATTTACTGAGTGGCATAACTCTATCCCTTTCATAGACTCACGTACAAGTTTCCCTATTGTGCCTCACCCCAGAGCACCTTGTATTCCAGCAAAACCACAGCTGTAAATCTCCTGTAAAACTTTTCAAAACACTGTCTTGCCAGTGTGCTGTTTCCATTATCACGCTCCTGTTCAAACCTTGACATGGCCTGGGTTATGGGACCTGGTCAAACTCTAACAGCTGGATGTAAAACAGCTCAGCAGAGAGTGGAAAATCAAACAGTAGGAAAGATCTGAGGAATGCTGGGAAGCTACAGGTGACAGAGCTCTCACAAGCCCATAACCTTGGAAGGATCCTTACACTCTATCTGTCTAAAACCTCTTTTATCAGTTTTGCTCAGGGATTAAATACTTTGTTTTGGAAAAATGAAATCAAAATGAGATTAAAAATAAACCGATGTCATTTGGAAGATTAGGACGCATTTAAATGCTAGACTTTTTGTCTGGCTAATATAAATACTTGCTTTCCCTCTCAAAATACATATGTGTGTATACACATGAACATATATACATATATGTGTATGCATGTACTATTTTGTTTATGTAAGCCCTGATTTGCACCCTGATAGCATAGTCAATTATTTCCAGTGAAAAGTGTTTGAATTCTTTCTCTCAATTGTAACTATTTGCATGTGATCTCAAACCTCACAATACTTAATCTAGTTATCCTCAAAACACTTCTTAAAGGGTGGGACTGCTCCTGTGGTTGGGGAACTAAAGCACAGAGAGCCACAGTCTAAGTGATTTATTTACAAGAGTAATGTCTCAGATGGAATAGGAACTGAAATAGGATGAGCAAAGGCTTCAAACACTTCCTGTCTTTTGATATTGAAATAAAGGCACAATGAAATGTATCTTTTAACTTAAATATGAGTAGATTTAATATCAAAATGGATATTCTATAAATTAAAAATCCTATGATTCAAAGTGATTCTTAAGCCTTCACTTTTTTTAAGACTTAAATCATAATAAATAAGCAGACATGTTTCCAAAAGCCTCTGAAAAGTATATTAATCTTTTAAAGAATCTTTTTGTTCTTCTGAAGACATAATTTGGATAGATTTTTTCCCAGTTGTATCCCCAGATTCTCAAGTTCCTTCCAAATTCTGCTCCTCAGCACTTACGTGCAAGTTCATTATTTTAAAGCCTGGTCTCACTGTCTCTGTGCAAATCCATACCAATTACACTGTTCAAATTGTATTTCACTGACACTGAGAACATCAGACAAAAAAATTAAACCTGGGTATTGCTGAAAAGGGCAACAGCCATAGAAAAAGCAGGAATAAAAAGGAAATGAGGATGACAGGGAGTTTAAAAATAAGTTCCCACACGTACACCTGATTTATATATTCTTTCCTGTAATGACTGAAGGTTTTAATCACCTTACATCAGAGGTTATAGATGTTGTCCATTGTTACCTTTTAAAAGCTTCGGCTTACTTCTGGAGAGACATGTGTGTTTTGCATTACTAGCAGACACCTATGGGCATCTTTCTGTTCTGTCATAAGGGACTACGGTGTAAACTGCTGTATCTGAGAACATTTCCAATACTGTTTCGGCGGCTGCCTGAAAGCTCTTTACCCAGACTTCAGGCTTTTCACCTTGCCTTTTCACCAGAGGGGAACTCAAGTACAGAGGGTCAAAGAGAACCACAGCATTCTTAAAGACTGGGACCTAAATGCCCCCAGAGAGGGACCAGCCTGAAAATTAAATAGTCTTTTGCTAACAGATGGTCTTTCATGTGATAGATGAAACATATGGATAAAGGAAGATGGAGAATTTTAAAAAGCTGATGCCTCTGTTGAAATATTTCTGAGGTACATAGAACATTTCACTTTACATTGCTCTCAAAAGTATTAAAACACTTATGGAAATAAAAAAAAAAAAGAAAAAAAAAAAGAAGGAAAAAATGCCACTGCACATTTGTTTTGCTTTTGTTTGACTTGTTTTTCTGTCAGAATCCAATTTACCTGCACTTTTAATCTGCTACAAAAATACATTGTTATGTTCTCTCCATGTTTTTAGGACTTCTGTCCCAGTGTAAGATCTTTACAGAGTTTATTGGATACTTTCTATTTATTGTATTCTGAACGAGTCAGCTCAAGAAGTCCTATTCTTTCATCCTACATACATCAGACTGGTTAGTCTCAGCCAACCGCTCAACAACACAAAGGCCCGAAGTGAGGTTATCCATCTTATGTGAAGTTATGCAGATATCTCTGCTGTCACCTGTCTTGTTCAGTGTGTACATGAGGTTGCTTGGGTAATTAGAATGAAAATCTGTGATGTACTGACATAGCACACAGATCAATGTTTCTTTCTCAGCAAACCAGCAAACCCAGATGGCACAATGTCTTTGCCTTCACAGTGTCTGGGTGCGATTGAAACTTGGCACTCAGTTCAGACAAAAGAGATTATTGAGGGAGACAGGAGGGGGAGGAGGTGGGCAGCCAAAAGGAATGGCAGGAATTGTTTTTGCTCCTGTAACCATAACTATAGCTCATCCTTATCTAAGAAGTTCAGAGTATAAAGCTGTGTCTATTTAGTCTGTAACTAATTGTTCTTGGTTCCTCCAGCATTGTCTTGGGTCAAAACCTCTCCTTTATACAGCATAACTTTTTGCAAGATAGGGGGAAAAAAAAAAAAAACAAACCAAACCAGCTTCATTTCATAAGCGCTTCATCATGCAGCTCAACATGCTGATTTAAATCTGTTCATACTTGGGTTCTAGCTACACGAAAAACAACCCTTTCCTGCATGTTAGGGCAGCAGTTCATTTTAGATGTATCACTCACAAGTGTGATGTCCAGATATCAGACAAGTGCGTGCTTGGTTCGGAAGCCATGGTAGGTGCTACCCACATGTCCTGTCACATCTCAAGTGTTGAGGTGATGGATAGACAGCATGCTAATCAGCGGACAATGTGTGTTGCACATTTAATATAGTTCAGTATGAATTTCATAGTGCGTAAGGCTCTATACAATGTAAGAAAATTCTCTTGACCCTGAACTGAAAATAGCCCATGTAGACATATCCTTATCTCATATGAAGTGATTTTGGAGAAACATGTTATCTAAGAAAAAGTGAGCTCATTCCTCTGGCCATTCTGAAGTGACTAAAGCCAGAAAAACTTCAGTTATCATGTCAAGGCGTTTGAACTACTAATCTTTCTTCCCAGCAGCACTTACTCATTCAGACTTCACACTGTTGTAAAGCCATCACATGGCTTGTATCCTGCTATCTTGGGACTGTCATAAGCACAGGCTCCTGTCTGCTCATATTCTAGTGTTTAGAAGCATCCTGAGTGAACCATTAGCCTGTGACATAGCCCATATCACCCTCATGCCTATGGATCAGTGGACAGTTTTCATATGTATCTCAAGGAAAAAAGTCCTCAAGGAAAGGAGTCTGAAACTAGACATTTCTGAAAAATTCGGTTGACTTTACTGAAAAACTTTCTCCTGCACAAATTGTGAATGAGTTTTTAATATCATAAATTCATATTTGATGTAATTAGTCATCAGCCAAAAATCTATGCAGTTGATATTTATAGAGAAGAATAACAGTAAAATTAAGTAAAAATATTCTCTGCTTGAAATAGTTAAAATAGCTGTGTGCAATAGCCCAAGGTAGAGGGGCAAAATTAAAATATGTCAGTATAAAGTACTTCTTTTTATAACTCCATACTCCTCTTCCATTTTTTTTCTACACTACTTTTCAGGTTAATTATCTCTCTCCTAGACCTTTAATAAACAAAAAGGGATAAACATCTACATCAGCAATATTTTTTTCTGCTTTCTATGACTTTTAGCTAAATGTATGTTTATTATGTAGAAGCGCTAGAGCATGTTAATTTCTCTTGGAAAAAATGACATTCAGCAAACAAGAAAAAGACATAGATAATGATGTGTATATATCTGCTTGTTAATGCTTTGCACACAAGCATGCACAAGCAGTATTTCTGGTAGCCCTATATGAAAGTTACTGTTGTGCACACAAATCTGAGGTACAGAGCACTTCCAATTTCAATAATTGACTACAAGGTCTACTTCTCCAGTCCCTCACGGGAGTTCATGAGGACACGCATCTGGCACAATGTTAATCATATTTGTTCTGACACACAGCAGTACACCAACTATTTCCCTTGGTGGATTACTTTCTATTACCCTATATAAAAATGGCTGACATCTTCAAAATGCTAATGAGAGATATATCAATTTTTATAAGAGCTTGGATGGCTTCCAAATATTTTTAAATATACTCAACAGATTGTGAAATATACTCAGTATATGGTTATAAATGCAATATGTTAACTTCCTTTGTTGTTGCATGCCTTGTAATCTACACTGGCAGAGATTAAATATGAGCAGAAGAACAAATGTCCCTAAAATATTGGTTTATTTTTACTTCTTTTGCCCAATTGCTTGTTTTTCTTCAGCCATTTCTTACACCCTAATGGAACAAAATATACTGTCTTTACAGTTGCTACATCAGTTTGCACCACTGAAAAGTCTGGCCCATTGCATTTTGAGCCAGAAGATGAAATTATGATTGGATTACAGAAATAAAACTCTAAACCAATTGGAGTGTGGAAATACTTTTTCTTTCTTATTACAGTGTGATGAAAATGCTCTAAAATTATGCCTCTACCTATTCTCTTTTAAACATTTTCCTAACAGAATAGCTTCCAATTTAAGGGTAATCTTGGTTTTATCACAAGCTTTATCATAACTGAGACACCAATATTCTCAGCTGAGTGTAATGAGACACACACTCATGAACAGATTTACCTTCCAAGATGTAGACTCTGGATTAGAGCTGTAATATACTATTCCTTGAACAGAATTATCTGCAGACACAAAAAAGTCACAGCTGGAGATTTCTTCTTTACTCATTCTAATCTGATTGAAGTTAAAAAAAAGAAGAAAATGAAGAAAAGTAAAGTGAAGTGGCGAGGGAAGGAGGGAAGGAAGGAGGAAAGAAAGAAGAGAAGAAGGGAAAGAAGGAGGGAAGGCGGGAGGGAAGGAAGGAAGGCAGGAAGGAGTGAAGGTAGGCAGGGAACAGGGAAGGAAGACCAAACAGAGGGCAGGTAGGGGCATGAATAAGGTGAGATGCTGAAGGTTCTGAATCATGACCAATGAATAAGCAACTGATCTGTTTAATGCTATGTTTAGCTAATAGAACTGATATCTCTAAGTATTTCTGTTATTTATAGACAAAAGTCCTTAATGATTATAAGTGGGAACAAATTAATTTAATAAGCCCAACACTACTGTTAAAAAATAAAGAACTAAGTATACTCTTTCTCCAAAATACTGGACATGTAGCAGCTCCAAGGTGAGACCCAAACCTCATGAAAGTAAATGGAAAAATTACTTCTGGTTTCAGACAGCCAAGCTTTTATTTTCAAGAGTTTCACCTCTCTTGTTTTTTCCTTGGCTATGGGAAGGAAATAAGACATCCTGGGAGCATCCATCTAGCCAATGAAGAACACTCTAAACAGATCAAAACATTATGGTTTACATCGTTTTGCAGAGGATCTGCAAGACATACTGATTTCGCAACATGGCCAAAAATGTGATGGGATAGTGTTCGTTGTGACATTAATTTAGTGAGAAGTGGAATACTCTGCAGCAAAGTCAATCCTAAGAGCTGCAACATTGTTTTTTCTAAGTCTGATGTTATGAACAAAGTATAATAATTCAGTAAAAATAGCTTTCTGATAGAAGGAGGTACTTGCACAATTTGCAAGATGGTGAATATGCTCGGAAAGTCTGTACCTTCCTGAATAAGCTTTAATTATTATATACAACTCCGGGAAGTGTTTTATATTCTTTATTCTCTGTAATAAGCTACAATAATGATGTTGAAAGCATCACAAACTGTAGAGTACAATGCACACCTGGCAGAAGATTCAACATTACTTTTAGCATAACAAATGAAAGATAAATGCCAAAAGCACAAAATGCTTAGCCAAGGTAATAATTTTGAACAACATCAATAAAATAATAATTGTGCTCACAACAGTATGCAGTAAACTAAAGAATTTAGCTCCTGAAAGTATCCTGTTCTTGACAGGACATAATTATTAGTTGAATTAGTTTCTTATTGTACCTACAGTGGAATGACAATATTTTGGATTGCTGCAAATGAAAACTATTTCATTTAATTTCTTTGATTTTATACATACATTCTGAAAAAGACTAGTTATAGGCAAAACTATTCTGCTCTATTTCTAAAGGATCAGCTGTAAATCTATGGACCCTGACACACAAACATTGCTGGATTTAGGTACAGTCTTGTGATGTTTCTACTCTCATCCTTTTGTACTGGTCTCCCAGAGGCTTCTGCATCAGTAACATCCTAAGAAGAAATAAATGGATGTCGGCACCTTAGCCATCATAGTTTATAACCCAGCATATTAGCTCAAACTCACCTTCAGTAATGGCTTCAGCTATAGCTTCAGGCTGCATTCTGGCATTGCTGTGGTGTGGACATGTTTTATTGACTCTGCCATGGGAGCAGGAAGTTAGGAGTGGTTAAAACTTCACTCATGTTGGTAGGAGTCATCAAAACTCCCCTGTTGACACATCAGCCCTGCAAATCTGTTGATCAGGGCAGATAAAAACAACAGTTCTGTGAAGCAACTTTTCCCTAGTGTGATCACAGACACTTCAGCAGTTTTATGAGGTCATGGTTTAATAAACCGAAGACTAAGAAGATGTTCTGCCAGTGCTGAGGAGATGAGGAAGGGCATCTGGTTTGGAAGGTCTCATAGGCACAAGAGAGTGACTTCTCATGAGGGAAACTGTGCAGCTGCCATCCTGGGAACATTCCCCTTGCACATGTGCTATTGGGACACAGAAGCCACTGAGCAGACTGTGGGCTGTGGCATGAAAAGAAATATTATAAATTCCCTATAAATAGATATTAAGTAATAAAGAGTCTCTTGAGAACAGAAAGCATACAAGATGACTAGAATCTGTAAAGGTAAGAACAGGATGATGGGGACACCTACCAAAATCATAGACCTGTCTTGGAAATGCATGAAGTTTCTGGTATGCTGATTAGTAAGGTTGTATGAATCAGTCAGGGATGTTCCCAATACTTTGCTAGAAGCCTCAGTCTTGATTTGTAGTTGAGAGGCCTTGAATCTGAATCCAGACACTAATGGGCTATTTCATCCCCCAAAACAAAAACAAAGCATGTCCATATTTGAGAAAGACTGATAAGAATACATTGATTTACAATAGATGAAGACAAAGCCTGCTATAAAGAATTTTTTATGTGCTCACATGAAGGATAAATAACCATAGAAATAACCTGAGATTCCAATTCATTGAGAAGTCCTATGAAACAGATTTTGCTCTTCCTTCCAATAATCTCCAGATTTCAGGCAAATATTCATACCCAGCCACTGAAGCAATTTTAAAATATCATTCAGAACACCAAGTTCTATGAAAAGCTGAAGCAGTCTGAGGTTAAATCAAACAGAAAGCCCTTGAAGTATTTATATGATGTTTTATAAAGTATGATTCTGATAAGCATCTTGGTGCTATTGTAATATAAGTAGTAAATAACAATAATAATAATGGGCTATTACCTTACAGAACAATACAAAACTAATTAGTTTTAGTAATGAGATTATAACTCGTTTTATGTATTAATTTTTGCTAATACAGAACTGGTGCTTACTGCATGATTAATTTTTTTAATCAGTTTTATTCTTTTTTTTTTTTTCTGGACAAGTTAGGCCAGACACACAAGCCATTATAAAACCTTTATGACAAATATCACTTTGGCATTTCATTGCACAGTTGTGGCCATTGAAGCTGTAGCACACTTGGTAGAACTATGCCAGGAGATGAGCAAATATAAACTGTTGGAAAAAGTAACAGTAAGCTGTTGACCCTCATGCTAAGTTCAACTAATTTACTGATAACTTGTTCTTAAACTCTGTACCTGCTGAATATAAACCATTGCCTTATTACAGCTGCAAGATAGACAAATTGCTGCAAAAACCAAACAAAGTCTGATAAGGGTACTCAGCTGAATCAGTGGCCAGCTAATTACCTGTGATGGGACCTTTTCCAGTTCATAACAGTATTGGCACATGGATGAAGTACTGAAGCATAAGAAATGGTTATCATGAGGGCTGGGAGGACATTTTTTGCATTAGATATATTATTATTATTACTATTTTTCTTTGCTGCATTGACTAAAGTATTTAAAATAACTTGCTTCATATGCAAATGTACCTAATTAAACACTGTTCATTAAGTAATGTATTTGAAGAGCAGTAACAAGCATTAATTGGACAATTTGCTAAGAATAATTTTTGCAAATATTTAAGCAGTTTTGGCTCTGGTCCTGCAAAAACTGCACTCTACTGATGGCACTTATATTTATGTGGATTCCTACCAAAATGAAAGAGACTCTGAGATTATATCTATACTACTGTACTGAAGTAAGACTACAACTGTTCTCTTGCACCAAGGCAATTAGGCATGAAAAGGTCAATTTTCATACTATCAAACACACTTAGGCTCCATGACAGGGAAGCCACATGCAAACTACCATAGTCCTGGACTATGCCACTTCATGCACCATGGCTGAGAAAGATTTGCATAAGGAAGAACTGCAATATTGCATACATGGTCTATATAGTGTATATATTAATGACAGTGAATATCATGTGTGGGTCTACTGAAGACAGAATGTACTTCAGGATGTATTTTTATTGTATTTCTGAGACACCATTAATATATAGGATTTTAAGCTGTCATTTGAAATACGTGCTGATGGAGACAAGTAGAGATATCAAAGCAGTGTCTTTAGTCTTTTGAGTGTGGTGCAGGCATCCTAATCTTGTGGGTTTTAGAACATTCCTTAGTGTGTCAGTTATCAAGGCCTCCAAGGAGCAGGAAACCATGGCAGAATGCCTATAACCATGTGGATGAGTATGTGACATGATGGCAAATGAACCAGTGGAACAAACCATGAGGAATCTGTGCTTCTTGAATGGGCTTTACTCATGCTTTTGTGCCTGGGGGTCCCTTCTGGACAACACTAAATAAATAAATAGAATGCAAAGTTTAAGCAAAAGCTTAAACTAGAAGGCTGGGCAGAAGGAGGAGTTTATTCACCTCAGTTTTTTCTTTTGTTTTCCTCAGTTTCAAAGATCTAGCATTTTGTGGGAGAAATATATGATCGTTAGACAGAGGTGTGGCAGGCTAACACAGCTTACATGAAAACAGTTTAAGTGTAGGAGGCCTACAAATAATATATCAGTGTTGATAAATTTGTCAGAAATACAGTGTGTTAAAAAAAAAAAATCAGCAAACTGGAGTATTCATCCAGTGATCTCAACAGACTCTACAAAAGAGGCTGATATTATTATCTCCATTTTACAAACTGAGAAATTGAGACTCAAATATGTGAGTCCACTTGACCATTTTATGCTGCTAGCTGCCATTATAACATCAGCTCTAAGATTCAAATTTAAGATTCCTAACCCATGATTTTATTTGATTTCTTATCAATATTTGTGAAAGGACAAGTAGAAATCTTATTTTGGAGAGCAAAGTTCAAATCCCATTTTGCTTGACCCTTTGCTTGAGAGAAATGACAATCTCACTTTGCAAAGAGAGTGGCCAAATGAAAAAATTACAGGTTATTCTGATTTGCGGAATTTCTCCTATTCATATTGCTCCACTCTCATAAATAATTGAATTCTTCAGGAAAATCTTCTAATCGCTTTTTGTTCACTGAAATTTCTGTGCCCATAGAAAGAATTTAGAGAAAGTTCATGTCAAAACTTTGACACAGTTAGTTACAATACCTTTCAGACAGGAACTCCTGGTTCAGTGTCTGCTTCAGATCAAACAGACTTTATATTTGAATCTGAATCTCTTAGCTGCTAGGTGCATACAAACTTTAATCTCTGCTTTTTAGAAAGAGTAGTGTCCTTACACTGTATAGAAACTGTTAACAAGATCAGAGAAGAATGACTTCAACATTCTTGTTTTAAACAGAAAAGGCAGTTGGGTTTTCCTGCTAAAGTCAGAAAATGTCAAATGCCACAAAGTTCAAAAATTATTTCAGAATGAAGGCAAAGTACCTGCATTCTGCAAACCATATAGGAAAAATGTGAAAAGTCATTAGAGGTCTTTTCCTATTGAAATCACCATGAAAACCTCTATGAATGATAATGAAAGATTTTTTTGAAAATACTGACTGACAATTTTTTTGACTGCCTACCCAATGCCTATAGATTTTCTAGATTTATCTATATTTACAAGTAAAAAATAGGGACACTTATTATCCTGAGCTGTGGTAAAAGCCACAGACGAAAACAGATGAAAACAAATTCTGTGAGTATTCTTCATGGAGTTTCACAGTTTCATTTTTTTAAAACTATTTACTTTGTTCTCACCTATTTAGATTAAGCCATTAAAATCACCATCAAGCTTAGACAATCCTTGAACAAGAAGAAAATAAGGCTATCTCAAACTTCTCAACTGACCAGCAGAAGCTTTTTCTGCTATCCCACAATGTCTTTGTTAGCGTGACTCAGTGGGAGCCATGACTGATCACTCAATTAACATTTCTTGTTCTTGCTGCTGCACTAAACATACAGCCCCAGATGTTCCACGAATAAAATAATTGTAGTGTCCCTGAGAGTGTCAATTTTTATTTGTCACTTCTCTTCCTGAATCTGCTAGGGCTCATCCCAGTTCTTTTAAAGCTGGTCTGTCCATCTTTTTGTCTAAGTGGTTTCTGTCCTGTAGGAGACCCAAGAACAGAGGATATAGCCCTTCAAAGAGTTGTTCATTTCAGGGCCATGCAGATGAAGGGAGATCATCCCTGAACAGATCTATAGTCAAGAGGCTATTTGCTATTTACATTTTAGTAGTGGCCAAAGCCTAAGAATTGTTAAGCACTTGATTCCATTAGTTACTGCCTCATCCATTTCAGGATTTAGACCCCTGTACATGAAGAATGCAGGGCAGACCAAATGATAAATGTGCAAACTATCCTTGAAGGTCCCGAGACTGAGCTGTAGATTTTGTTTCTGTTCTTCTCTGCTTTACTTGATACTTTCCGTTTTGTAACAGGCAAACCAAAAATAAATGCAATGCAAGCCCAGCTACAACATCCTGAAGACTGGCACTAAGACATAAACTAAAGATTCATCCAAATAAAACATTCTCATCAGAACAGATTCATGCCATGCCATTAACTAACATAATTTTGTTCATGAGGAATTTTTCTCAGATTTCTGTGTCTGATTTGCTGTGAATTCTGTAAAGGACTGTAATATCGTATTATATAGACATTCTCAATATGATGCCATAGATTTTAGTTGGCACGTTATTTTCTCTGTTCCAAAGAATTTAAGAGAATCATAAACAAGGTAAGACAGCAATAGCTAGGAAATCACATTACTGAATCATAAAAAGGCTTAAGTGGGACAGAACTCAGAAATTCAAAATATATGAGATGTTAATAGTCCGGAAATGTGATTCTTAAGGATGAACATGAGAATGAAAGAAAATAGAAGAACTTCTCACACCACAATGAAAACAGAAAGCTATTGAATGGAATTTGCTTTAGCAGAGTTTTAGAAGAAATTTTAATGTGGCTATTTACATGAGGAGGACCTGTTACTAGTGATGTAAAGATCTCCTAAGTGGAAAAAAATAAAGTGCCTATATGATAAGCCTATAAGATAAGCTTTACTGTTGTTGTATTTGAGGAGGGGTGGGAAGTGTTAGAAAAAGCTTTCCACTTACAGAACTGTTTATTCTCAACTTAGGTTCACTAATTTAAATGTCACAGTTGAAGGTTTATCTCTAGCTGTGTGAAAAGTGCAGGCACATACTTCAGGCAGGCATTTCACTTAATCTTCAACTTGTTTCTATGTAATGATTAACCTGGGTAAAACTTTAAATAGTTATTGATCATTCCATTACCTAAGCAGCTGATAGACCAGAGGTTAAGTTTATGGAAAAGTAACAAAGGTTTGCCTGGTTTTATCCTTCAGATTCTGTGCTCTGAATACTTGGGCCCAAATCTACACAGCATGTGTGAACTTGTTTAAGAGTGTAAATAGTGTCCCTGAAGTCAAGGATATTATTTGCTTACTTAAAATCAAACATATATTTAAGAGTTGTGATAGATGAAGGTCATATCTGATGCAGCACAATTAAGATTCAATGAAGTTAGTGTTAATCTTTATATTAATTTTATAGTTCCTACACTAAGAAGACTTTTACTTTCACAAAACAATATTTAAAGATTTTTTTTTTTTTTTTTTTTTTAATGATTCTTGTTAGATTGTCTCCTTTCAGCTTTTCTGTTTTGGTCAGATATGTGGTTTAGTGAGGCAGATGATGGCTGAAGAGCAAAAAGTATACCAGCAACATAAAGCAAAAAATTAAAGATTCTTCTGCATCCTGAAGCTGTGAGGTTCACTGACATAGTGTGAGGATATTCCCATTGCTTCAATAGCATTTATTATTCCTAAATATGCTTCTGAGAACTCCTAGTCTCCTTTATGTTTAGTGAATATAACTAGATTTTATTTACTTACAAAATTTTCCATTGTCTTTTGCACCCAAGCAGGGTAAAAAAGAGTCATAGTAGGTAGGATGTATCTCAACCTACCTTCAGACATCACCAAAAAAAGATTCATGATAAAGCAGACATCTAAGAATGTCTTCAAAATACCAGTTTCTTGTCACTTGTTAGAATAGGAAAGATAATGACTTGCTTACATTTAATCATCTATATCACAGGCATGTAAGGCTATGCAGGGTGAGTTCCATTCAGAACATCCCACAACCTTTCTACAGTGATTATTTGTTTAATTACAGGTGACAGTGAAGGGGAAAAAGCAGTCCTCAGTGCTCTTCTATATTTGAGCCGACATAATTCAGTAGTTCTACTAGCTCAAATAACCAATGGGTCACTCCATTGCTGAAGAAGAGAACTAGAACATATTAAGATTTAATGTACAGAATCATAGAACCATAGAATCGTTTAGGTTGGAAAAGACCCGTAAGAACATCGAGTCCAACCGTTAATCTAACACTGCTAAATCTACCACTAAACCATGTCCCTAAGCACCACATCTACATGTCTTTTAAACACCTCCAGGGATGGCAAATCAACCACTTCCCTGGGCAGCCTGTTCCAATGCCTGACAACCCTTGTGGTGAGGAAATTTTTCCTAATATCCAATCTGAACCTCCCCTGGTGCAACTTGAGTCTGTTTTCCCTTGTCCTACCACTTGTTATTTGGGAGAAGAGATCAACCCCCAGCTCACTACAACCTCCTTTCAGGTAGTTGTAGAGAGCGATCAGGTCTCCCCTCAGCATCCTTTTCTCCAGGCTAAACAACCCCAGTTCCCTCAGCTGCTCCTCACAAGACTTGTGCTCCAGGCCCCTCACCAGCTTCATAGCTGGTGTTATGTATATGATTTTCTCTGAAAGCAGGTTTGCTAAATTGCTGTCCTTGTTCAGGGCAAGTTGTGAAAAGACAATCTAGTTAAAATGGAAATAGGTTATATTTTAATAGCTCCTTTTTATAATCAATGTATTGAAAACACTTTCTAAGCTAATATTCTTTATGTTGGTATACTGTAATCATGTTTTACATAGGAATAGATACAGCTGTAGCTATTAAGGTCCTTTAGCTCTCTGAAATTCCTACCCAGTAAAACCTGCTTTGCTGAGTAAAGATAAAACAGTAGGATACTGGATTCACTTTCTAATTTTAGTAATGATCCTCTACACTACAGAAATAACATCTACAGCACATGAACCAGCAGTATGGATAGGCAGATTTCAGTTTAATGGCTCTTTTTACAAAGTGAACTTGGGAACTTCTTAAAAAAAAGTTGTATGTACCAATATTAACGTATAACTTCAGCATTTTGGCCCATTGCCACTAATCCTTTATATTTTATTTAGGTGTAAGAATGGGAGAATTGACTTAAAGAGATCCAATTCATGTTCTATCCAAGAAGTTTAATAAAGTTTAACAATACAAAAATTATGCACATATCATTGCTTCTACCTTCCATCATTTAAGCATCTGCATGCTTTACATCAAGCCAGGTCAGCATTGGAAGTACAGAATTAGTAAGAGTGATTGCTGCCTGTGATCCAGTCCAAAAAGGATTAGCAATCCCAGATTTAAAATGAAATGAAAAAGTTTTCTGACAAGATTTTTATTTAAATCAATACTGATAATTCAGATATGTTCAAATCGTCATTAGGATTATCTGCTGTATTGGGAAAGTCTGTGTGGAGGGAGAGAAGACTCCTGACACCTCAGCAGTACTCTAGAATGTGAAATGTATAGTATTCCAACCTGCAGAATGTCTGATATTATGTTTGCTCTCCATCGACCTCGAATTATAGCTCACCCATTACTGAAGTCATTGTAATCAATGGACAATCTATCTGCATTATAATTTAGATTAATCCATTTCTCATTGCTTAATTGACTTGCAGGTTTTGAAAAATATTGCAAAGAAATTCTAACTGCACTTTATTAAGCGCAATGTGAGTCATGCCAGCATGTAGATACAGCAATGTTACTGTTAAAATTGCCAGTTCTTCTACTTTTAGGGATGGAGACTTACACTGCAAATATATTTCCATTTTGATTCTAACTTGATATAATAAAGTCTAATTGTCTAAATATACATTTCTTACTAAGGATGATTTATGAAAAAAAAGAAAAAAAAAGAAAGCTGTTATCTGTTGTTGCTGGTTTTTTGGGTTTGGTTGGGTTTTTTCCCTCAGCTTAAGCCACTTATAAATCTTAACATGATTACACTAAATATAAGAAAAATTTTATAGAAAATTCAAGCAGCTCATTTGTACTGAAAACCTGTGTTTACTTTCTCCTTCCTACTGCCTGCTGGCTGCATGTACCACTTACATCTTGTCTTTTCAGCTATAAACTCTTTGGAGCAGGAACTGCGTTGTACTCTGCTTTATGGGGCCTGGCACAATAAGAGACCTACTTGATTTAACCTCCACCTGCTCCTGTAATATAAGTTGCTTATAGTAATGTTCAGGTGTAAGAAATAGTTGACTAAGGTAATTTTTATTTTACACACGGCTTTGGGAAAGACATGCAATTATCCAGTTCATGACAACTCAGCACAGTATTTAGGTGGCACTTATTTGAGAAAGGCATTGATACATAAATTGTTAGGGATTTTTTAAAAGGATCAAGCAAATTATGTGTGCCAGATAGTCTGACTACTGATTAAGTATATTTCATGAAGCCATTCCAGGTATGGGATGACAAGAACACGTTGCAATGCTGTCACCACCTCGACAGCCCCAGCTCCAGTATTTGCCCTTGTAAGTACCAGCTGAGCACTGGATCTACAAAGCGATCTGAGCTTGGTCTTCCTTGGACTACACACTTCTTAGCTTCTAAAAATCTTCTCCTTTTCTGATATAGCAAACAGATTTAGATTTGCCCCCTCTTTATGGCCCTGCATACTAACAAGAGAGTTCTGTTTCTTCCATTGGGATGTTTTGAAATGGTCTTTTTTCTCAGTTCTCATCACTATTTCAAACCTTTATCAATGAAACATGTTCCACACTTCAGTAGGAAAACTCATATGCCTGAAGTACTGAAATGTTTTGCAGAATGAAGAGACTGATCGTGAACTTACATTTTTTTCCTTCTTCTTCTTTTTGGACTACAGAAGTTGATCTAGTATGGGACACGTATTCTTTCAGCTATCAAATCTCAGAAGGTCCTAAGTTTTCTTGTATGAACCATTTCCAGATACATGTTTCACCTGAAGTATCACTGTCCTAGTTTCAGCCGGGATAGAGTTAACTGTCTTCCTAGTAGCTGGTACAGTGCTATGTTTTGAGTTCAGTATGTGAAGAATGTTGATAACACACTGATGTTTTCAGTTGCTGCTAGTAGTGTTTAGACTAATGTCAAGGATTTTTCAGCTTCTCATGCCCAGCCAGCGAGAAAGCTGGAGGGGCACAAGAAGTTGGCACACGACACAGCCAGGGCAGCTGACCCAAACTGGCCAACAGGGTATTCCATACCATGGGATGTCCCATTCAGTATAGGAACTGGGGAGTGGGGGCGGGGAATCGCCGCTCGGGGACTAGCTGGGTGCCGGTCGGCGGGTGGTGAGCAATTGCACTGCGCATCATTTGTACATTCCAATCCTTTCATTATTGCTGTTGTCATTTTATTAGTGTTATCATTATCATTATTAGTTTCTTCTTTTCTGTTCTATTAAACTATTCTTATCTCAACCCGTGGGTTTTGCTTCTTTTTCCCGATTTTCTCGCCCATCCCACTGGGTGGCGGGGGGAGCGAGTGAGTGGCTGCGTGGTGCTTAGTTGCTGGCTGGGGTTAAACCACGATAATCACTAGACCCAAAAGCACTAAAACTTTCAGCACGTGTCACACATTTACAATAAATTTACAAAAGATGTGCCATATTCTGTGCATAGTTTTAAAGACAGTAGTAACATTTTCAACCCTGTGAATTCAGGCAAGAATGAACTCCATGTGCATGAATGATGTTACCAACCGTATGCTGATCCAACTCGTAGGTGTTTATAATCAGATTTCTCTAGACTACTGATTTGCCACAGCCTGTCCTAATGGAAATTATACTAATTACCATGATCGCTCAAGAATTTTGGATGCATACATAAATTACTTTGGAATTAGAACCAACAGTGAGATTTGCATTTCTCTATCTGGTCACACCCACAGAAGCAGCAATTTATTCTTTAAAGCCATTAACAGAATACCCAAATCAAGGCAAACCAGTGACCACCCTTGACATTAGCTGCTTATTTTTGGAAGGTAAGCACAGGACTGATCATTTAGCTCAGAACAAAGTCTAGGACAGACATGATGCTTGGCTTAAGGAAAACTGCAAAAGTATATGGCTCAGTCAGTTGAATATATATGCAAAGGTAATGAAGCAACAAATAATCTTGATTATTTGGCAGGTAGATGCAACAAAGCCATGTTGAACACCTTGGTCATTCTTTTCTTTTCTGAAAGTAATGCCAAACTGCTTCCTGTCCATGATAAGTCTCTAAAAGGCAGAAAAAATGGGCAAAGGATAGCTGCCATTTACATATGCCAACATCGTACTGCCAGCTGTGAATACAAATATTTTCTATCATCAGTCTGTATGGGTGCTTGTGACAACTCAACAGAAGGAATAGGAAAGCTGGAGATGTTCTCTCTGTGCCTCATTCTTTCACACAACACCTACCAAATCACCTGATCAGAGTGATGAATTGGATGGAGTGTACTCCTCTCAGGTTTGCAGATGGCATCAAATTGAGGGGAACTGCCAATATACTCGAGGGCATGGCTGCCATCCAGAGGGGCCTAGGCCTGCTGGAGGAATGGGCTCAGAGTAGCCTTATGAAATTCAAGGACAAATGCAAATTCCTCCACCTTTCTTGCAAGGAAGAGCCCCTTGCAATGATACAGACTGGGACAGGTGCAGCTCTGCAGAAGATCCCCTGGAGGTCCTGGCAGACATCAGGTTGAATATGAGACAGAAGAGTGCCCTGGCAGCAAAGGCGGCCAACGGCATCCCAGGCTTTTGTGGCATGGCCTGTCAATTAGGGAAGCCCTATACTCACCACTCACTGGGCAGTGTCCTGAGTACTGAGTACCTGCCCAGTCTGGGCCTTCCAACAGGGAAGACACAAATAAACTGGACTGAGTTGAGCAGAGGCCCACCATGTTGGTTGGAGGCTACAGCACTGCCTTGTCAGGAGAGGGTGAGGGAGCTGGGCTTCTTCATCCTGGAGCAGGGATGGCTTCAGGGTGAGAAAGCAGCAGCCCTCCAGCACCTACAGGGAGGGCATCAAGGAGATGGAGCCAGGCCCTGCACAGTGAAGCATGGGAGGATAAGAGACAACAGGCTTAGCTGAAACAATAGAGATATGACCAGATATAAGAAGAAACTGTTTCATGATGAGGACTTGCCCAAGGAGGATATGCAATCTCCCTGCTCATTGATTTTCAAGAGCAAATTGACTAAAGCCCTAAGTAATCTGTCTGGCCTTGCAGCTCACTCTGCTCTGAGCAGGAGGCTGAACTAGAGACCTCCTGAGGTCCCTTACAACCTGTACTGTCCTATGAACAGCTTGAACTAACGGCGCTTACGTGGCTAATAGCAGTTCTCACCAAGGAAACACTTTATGGACTTTGGGAGACAACCAGAGTGTATCGTTTTTTTGCTGGTGGTGGTTTTTTTTCCCCAAAACATACATTTGGGTTTCATTTCTATGGAAAACAGAAGTTTGCCAAGATAAAGGGAAGTACTGTGTCCCAGAGTTTTGGCCCCAGCATAGAGATGAAAGGTATCCATGGGAAGCCCCAAAACCCAGAAGATGGAAAGTGCTCCAAAGTCCAAAAGTTTACACCCTGCTATAGGAAGTAGAAAGCTGTGGCAAACAAGTCTGTAAACTTGGCTGATAACCTTAGTGCAGTGCAGTGCAGTACAGTAGCTGCAATTCAAACAATTTTAATGATTAGTAGAGAGATGTGCAAGATGCACATACAGGATTTAGGGAGATAAGTCCTGTTGCCATCACAAATTGCACACATATCCACAGCATAAACATTTTTTGATTTTGAGCTATAACTGAACTTCCAGTGTATTCACTGAATGTATATTACTTGATCCTTAGGTATACTGTCACTGAATTTTCAGTAATTCCTTATCAATAGTATGATTCTGGCTTTGAAGAAGAAATGTTATTCCCTCCTTATTTTTCTCCTTGCAGGGCAGAGAGTGGCAACTTGTGTAAATCAGGCAAGAGACTGCTTTGTCAACAAAATGCATAACAGCATAAGAATTTTTCTTATTATAACACTTAGTTTAGCTGGTTTTTACAGGTAAAACTAATCCAGTAACCTCTGCTATGCTATTTGTGTTCAACATAGGCACACAAGCTTAAAGCAAGTGCATTTATTATGTAAGTTTAATTGCATGGGGAATTTAGTAGCTATCACTTCTGCACAGCGAATTGATTGGCTTACAGAATTGGCAGGACATATTTACAATAAGCAAAGATCTTAAGCTGGTTATTAATGATGAGTGTGTAGCTACCTGAAACATACAAAGCCAATTTCTGGAAAGCTGAAAGGGGAGACTATTGTTTTTTGCAAATGCAGCAGCGCCGAATTACAAAGAGAAACAGACTTGCATATATAGAAGAGGTAATCAGACAGGTGTATCTTCGAATGCCATTAGCATTGGGCTGTGCATCATACATGGGATAATTAAATGATGCCTGTAAGTAAATGAAGCAATATGTAATAGGTTAGCAGAGACAATGTAATGACTGACCTAACAGTATTAGTGTAGACATGAAGGCAAGTCAGAATGTATTTAGAGGTGGCATGCCACACGATGGTATTCTTGGCAGTCATTTATAAGTTTTATTAGACTTCTTTCCAGAAGCTACTCCTGAGCTTAAAAAAAAAAATTGTCTGATGCAGAAATTTCTGGGTAATTATATCATCTATATTACACAAGTGGTCAGATTATTTGGTTAGAATGGTCCCTTCTAGCCTGAAAATCTGCAACTTTACGAGTGCATTGTAATTAACATAATGACTTGCTTGATGTGTATGTGGTAGTACAAAGCCAGGCTACGTGTGAGGATGCAGATAGCTGATGGCCATAATGGTGTGTTACCTTCACAAATTGCTGGGTCTGGAGATCACTGTGTTGTGGCATAATAACAAATGACAATTTGTGAGCTGTGAGGCAAGTGTTTCTGATCCAGTCAGGTTCTTATCATTTGAACCTGCAGATGTGGTGGGCACCCACAATTTCTAATGAAGTCAGTAGGAGGTCTAGATATGAAAATTATGCTCATAAAAGTTGGTAGGCGTCTATTTCCAGAGATAAAGTTGAATGACAATCCCATAATTAAATTAAGAATCCCATCCAGAGTAGGTCTGTTTTATGGTACATATAAAATTTAATGGAACATTAACCAATAGTCCTATTTTATTTAGTGCTGCTGAGTATCTTACATGAAGAATTTGTGATTTTGGAGGCATTTATGGCTAAGCAAATTAGTAACACACTGTAGACAGCATGCAAACTTTAGCCACTAGTTTGTTCTAATTTATTCTTGTAATGGCCTCATGCAGTGGGTTAAAAAGACAATCTTATAGCTTATATTTCATTGCAGTTGTTCACAGGTAAGGTGATCAGAGGTACTTTTTCTTATGGTCAGATACAAATACTCTGTCTGTTAGATCTTAATTACTGAAGTAAACTGTACTGAGAGCTAATCAGATGAGAGTAGTATAGGCAAACCTAATGTTCCTTCCCTAGACCTTGTTTTAGAAAACATCTGATATCTAGTGAAATATTTAAGCAGATTAATTAAATTAAACACATGTTTAACTCTGTCTAAATTGAAGCACCCTTTCTTTAAGGAGCTGTTTTTGGTGGATAAGTTAGAATCATCATTGTTATTTTATTTTAATATTTGAAACAGGCACTTCTGAAACATGATTTTTTTTTTTTTTTACAGTTTGACCAGAGTGTTAAAAACTGTTGTTTGCCTCAGAAGTAAACATGGCTCAACAAGCAATGAACTCGTTTGTTTATAGCAGTTTACAGTGTTTTCATTGCACTGAAACTTAAATAATCCCTAATGGGTTTTACTGCCTGGCTGTAATTTCTATTATTTATTGCAGTTAGTAATTACATTTTCTTCTTCATATCACCATGTTCTTCAAATTGACCTGTGGACTGAAGTTTTCCCATTTGTAGCACACAGTAATACTTGTCTGATGCTTTCCAGGCAGTTGATGCAGGTATGGGGGCTGAGGGGAAGACCCAAGGAAGGAAAAGGTTCTGACTGGGCAGAACATTTAAGAAATTGCTTAAAGTTAATTCTCATTTTAAGTGGCTTATCCAGAAGTTATCAGCTTAAGTATAAGATTCAAGATAAACTTTTCATGTGTGCTGAACTGAATCAGTGCTTTGAGGACTTGGAACTGCATTTGTCAATACACCATAAACACATAGCTTAATGTATTTTTGCAATATACATTTACTCAGTAAATGAGATCAGCTAACTGTAAGTAAATGGTATTCTATATTGCCATGCCAGATATGAAAAGATAGAACCATAAATAGGTCACAGAACAATATTATGTTCCTGAAAGAGACTTGAGTTTTATGATGTGCTTCTTGATCTCTCCATTTTGGGAAGCAACTCAGTTTCCCATAACAAAGTAGATAATTCTCCAGGTAAATGGAGGACAAGTATCACTCCTAAAGGAAATTATTTTAAGCACAAAATTACAATCTGATATATAACTATGAAGTCCCTGGGGCATTAATATTTTGGGAGCTGAAAGACAGTTCTGAAAGGCCACAATTCAGTAACAGTGTTTAAAATCTTATTTCTTTTTTAATTAATAGCCATAATGCAAAACAAGGGGTAGTCGTACCCTTTAGACTCGATTTTCATACTATAACAGACTCATATGGTGTTACTCTAATGAAGTCAGAGGATTTATTCTTCATTTACACAACAGAATGAGAGAAGAATTAAATCCTGCAGTGTAACACATACCCTTGAAACCTTAAATTTAATATTTTCTTTTTACTTTTGAATGCTTAAGCATATTGTCACTTCATTCTCTTTACTCTTCAGCATATAGTTCATGTCATCATGACAGAAGTGTTCTTCCTCCAAGATTCCATCACAGGGACTATCATAGCAGGAGACCAAGGAGTTTTGCAAGCACAGAGAGTATTACTGAGTTGATAAACATTACATACTTCCAAGTAAGATTAAATGGGTACCCCATTGTTTCACAGGTTGCTAATATCATGCTACAGTCTTGATCAGAAAGGCATGAGAAACACTTATTGATTTTTCCTGCAGGAGTGTAATTACTGCTAGTCTGCTTTTTGTATCCTGCAGGATGTTGTGGTAATGATTTCATTGCACACAACCCATTCATTTCTAATGACTTCTTCATTTCAGATTTGAACATTTTCAACTACATTCTTTTTTTTGTGTGTGTGATCTTAAGATAATATGCAACAAAAAGCAAACAGAATATATGTTTTAAAACTTAAATGGTAGTTCCTAAATAAATTTTGAGATATCTGCCAGATCAACCCATAATTTTTCTATTTTTCCAACCTTGCTAAGTGCAAGCAATCATGTAATATTTTCTCACCAAAGAAATAGGTCACCACTCACCTCTGCAAACTGGATACAACCTTATACTTATTTTAGACTGGATGTCTGGAAGTGATTTTACATGGGGTGCTAATCTTCTGCTACATAATAGTATGTGAAAACATGCTCCAGACTGTGAACTTGTGTCTCCCTTAACAGGTACCCCACTGAATTCTGTCACATTTAGTATCTCAAGGACATATTGTCAGCTTTGCTCAGGAAAAATAATATCCTGTCCCCTTCATATCTGTAGAACTGCTATTGAATAAGATATTACTGGACGGGAGTGAAGGTGACGGAAGCTGAATATATCAGAACCGTTTATGTCCAATGATTGTAATTTATTTCTCCACTAAGAATTTTAAAAACAACACAAAGCCTCTTTTTTTTTTGTTAAGTATTAGTGCATCCTGGATCCAAACCAAATAGTAAGTGGTAACGTAACCATTCCAAAATGCTGATTAATAAGAGCTTTCACTGTATCTAGGCAAATCACTGCACAGGGCCCTCCTTAGCACAGCTATAATAGGAAAAGTTACAATTCCATAACCCAACTAATTCTTCATATCACAGACAATACGATGAGTAGATTTATCTCAACCTGGCTGCTTGGCCTGAAGACTGGAGTTAAGATGATAAAAAGAGTAATGTTCACTGTGACTAGCAAAATCAAAGCAAGACTAGTTTGTCTTTTCTGTGCCAAGAGTGGACTTTTCACTCCTGTCCCAACTTAAGTACACCAAGCAAAAGGGATGAAGTCAGATGAAGAATCTTTAAGTCCTTGATTTCAGCCAGGAGTATTCAGGGCATAATTTTTCACAGGATTTGTGTTGTGTGAATAGATACTCCAAAGGTTACTTCAGAGCATTCTGGTCAGCCTTCTGGTCCAGTTTATCCCTGGTGGACTCACCTATCTTCCCATCGTCTCATAGGTGACCTGCTAGCTAACTTAAGCCTCTAAGCTAAAGGCATAAAATTATAAGACATAAATATTCCCCCATGCCGTTTCATCCCCTTACATGATCCATAAATTCTAGTCTGAACATAAAGAGACAGAATAGAAATCTGATGTAGTGTTAGCCACCATGTCATAAAACCTGTACCTTTTTATTCATCACACTCTTGATCTCTTCTGTTCTAGTTCTGTCTAGTTTATTCTACTCCATTCTAGTCTGTTTATTATATATAATGTACATATTAATATATAACTAATGCATAATTTATATATTATATACTTTTAAATATAAATATATATAACTATATTATATAGTTACATTCACATGTATTGCAATATATTCTAGACACACACACACACACACACACCCCTAATATATATATTGGGTTTGAAGTTCTGGCCTTTGTGGAGACATCTGTAGAATTAGATTTCAGTTCTCTAATTCCACCCATCCTTCCATTGAGAAGAGATGTTACAGCAGAATGGATAGGTAGAAAACCACTGTGACTTCAAAATGAAAATCATCTTATTCTGCTCATTATCACCTCTTATAATACAGATATCTGTATCTACAGAAAAGATTTACCAAAAATTCCCTTAAAGGAGGTTCCCTGTTTGGAGGATAAGGGAGAGAAGCAAGAACAGGGGAAAAGAAATTATATCATATGTACATGATGTATGACTCCTTTTAAACTGCATGCGTTAAGACTGGATGAGTAAGTAGGAGACAGCATCCAGTTGAGAAATGAAGCTAGGAACGGCAAAGTGAAACAAATATTTGACAATAGGCAAAGAATAGAGGGAGGAAGTGAATGAAGCATCAATTAAAATAATGCTAAGGCAAATGGATGCCCCATTAGTGATGACGCTTACAGATGTAATCTCTCAAGATAACATTCTCCAGAGAAAGCTTTCCTCCAGTAATAACAGCCAGGCAGTTCTTAGCAGAACTGTTTGGATTAAAAGACCCTTCTTTGTCAAGGCCTTAGATTTTCTGGAGCTTTCTTTGTATGGTAAAGCCACTGTGGAAAGGACATGTGCTGGACAGACCCCTTTTTATTTCCAAGACACAAAGTATTAAAGAGATCTGTGTGTCTTGTGGCTGAGATGCACAAAGGGGAGGTATATAAAGGTGTAATGATGACATTGCTGTTGAATGTTCAAGCACTGCAAATGTCCCTCACACCAGTATGAGAAGAGCAATAGGCCAGGCCAAGAAAATGGAAAAAGTTATGCCAAATGATTGGCTGGCTAGAGAGATGGCTGTTAAATACCTGAGGGAGAACAAACGACCAAGAAAACTACTTCTTAGCACAGAGCACAGATGCTTTGCCTGACATTTCTGAAGAATGTATTAGCCCGAATGCTAATTGTGAACAACCTGTTTCACTGAAAAGATCTTATATGAGCTTTGTAAACAAATATACTACCCTGAAAAGTGAGTCTTGGCAACACAACAGGTGATACATCAAGAAATTAATTCTTGACATCTTTTGGCCATAGGACTGAAGATGGTGAGAAAATGGATCTAGAGTACTCCTAACTGTAGACTGCCGAGTTCTTTCCCAATGAAAAACTGTTACAAACATGCTCAGAAAGAATCAAAGCAACAACAAAAAAAAAACCTGCATCATTATAAATGAAGACTATGTTGCACTAACATAGCTTTTGAAATGTTTCCATTTTATCCTTTACGTATGGCATAGGCTGGAAAGCATGTCCTGGATATTCAATTACCCCAGTGTTTTTTAAATACATGTATTAAATAGAAGGGCTGCAAAAGGAAATAAATTCTTTTAAAAGGAAGTAAACCTCAAAACCTCATAAACTCCAATGAGTGGATACTATCTCCAACACAGATTTCATTTCTACAGTTCCCGTTCTTCCCTAGGAAAACTACCAGAGAATCTCTTAATTGTTTAATTAAGAATGCAATGAAGAGGCAAATGACACAATGTGGTTTATTCATTTACAGATTGCTTTAAAAATATTTCTATTTCCAAAGTTCTATGGTGCAAGCAAAGAAAAAGCAGCATGGCTGGATTTTTAAAAATGACATCCAGCGTGTCCAGACTTTCATTTATACTTTATAGGACAATCTCAAAGCTAATCTATGCTAACCACATTCCACTTCAAGGAAATGTGAATTTTGTGCAAATGATGTGACCTTCTCCAGCTCCAGACTCACAAACTGTGATCTAACAACAATAATGATCTCTGGAAAGCAGAAAGTTGTTGATGCTGGCTTCTTGAAAATTTCATATGCCCTCAGGCTTTGCCTTGAGGTAAGCCCTTGGGTGACTTACAATCACTAACAATCACTTCCTTCTCTTCCTACCTTCTTGATCAAAGCCATGTTTCACTGTTGCATTTATCAATTTGTACATCTGATTGACAGGCTACAGATCTATACTTTTAATGAGATTCAGAATTTATTCTGCTTTCAGAGGTGAACTTTGAACTCTTGTTATGAACTTCAATCCTGCAAATACTGAAACATACGAATAGTCTTCATGCACGAGTGGTCCCATGGAAATGGAAAGGGACCACTCGGATGAATGAAGCTAATCACATGCATTAGTGTTTGTAGAACAGAGTTAATGTGAGCTACTGCTTCTAAGAGCAAGTATCCCTTGGTACACCTTCCACATACAAAATAGAATTCCCTTACGTTGTAAAGATATTAACAAGGCAACTCAGAAAGATGCTTACTCCAGTCACATACCATACTGAAGCAGAACTTTACTCTGGATTACAGTGCCTAGTGCTCCTGGGACTACTTGGAAAATATTTACCTGGTATATTACAGGCACAATGAGGCATACCCACCATGCTCTGAACAGACATGAACTTTACATCTTGTGAGTTTCATGCAAACTAAAATCTACGTAACTGCTGACAGTGCAATGTTACACTTGCTCATGAACCCTTCTGAGAGACAGAGCTCAGGACTGGTGCTGTATGAATGCAGTCACACAGCTTTTGAATCAGGGCCAGCCTGAGTCCAGCTGCCTTGGAGACCAAGCACAAACACACTTTATAGATATAGCCCTAAAGGTACTATGGGGCACCTCTAGGCATTCTGCCAACGCTCTACGCCGGTGACAAGCACAACAGACCACTATGACTTTCCTTACCCTTCCTGACCTGCTGTGCCTCTTCCCCACCCATTCCTGGTTCATTGATACTCTAGGCAGGAATGCAGAGGCAAAGATTCAAGAGAGATACCAGAGAAGGGAATTCCCCTTAACCAGGAAATTTTCTTTCACTCTGTAGCTCTCTATGATGGGTACTCTACACTAAAGGTTAGGCTGAAGTTTGACACATACTTTAGAGACTTGCTGAACTGAAGCGTTTTGTGGAGAAAGGTGAACTAAACTGTTCATATTATTCTTCTGCTTAATTAGAAAGGAAATGATTGTTGTCATGCATCAACAAATCAATATAATAAAAATATTGCATACTGTTCCTGCCCCCATTCAACTAAACCAAACTAAACTCAGCTAGCATTAAACACCTAAATACCAAAAATGAAACTCTGAGCTACTCACAGAAGTTCCCTTTGCAATGACAGGATACAAATAGACCCCTCCAGAGTGCAATTCATTTAATCTTAAAATATGTAACTGTGATATATGTAATGATTCTTCACTGACTCTGAAGTGTCAATATGATTAGGCTGGCTAATGTTGCATTACTTAGCTAACTTTTAAAGAACTGAATTATGGCAGATGTGCTGGTATTCGACTTTAATAACTTACAGATTTTTAAGGTTAGAATGACCTGTTATGATCACCAAGTCTGACTTCCTCCACAGCACAAGAGGGATCAAATAGGGAATAGCAGATTGAATATAAGAAGTTTGTTAATATGAAAAAAATCAAAATATCAAAATAATACTCCCAATTATCTGGAGGTTTTCTTATTGTCTTATCTATAGAAAGATACTTTTTCCTTTACAGGCTAATACCAATAAATCCAAAGAACTTGATTGCCTTTAATCCTGAATAGAAGAACAAGGAAGAACAATTTTAACCAAAACCTCCTCTTTCACTGGCTGTCCACCTCACTCCTTGAATATGACACACACAAGGTGCAAAGAAGTTTAGCACTGAAAGGCAACCTATCTATCTTCCACATCTATCTTCTGCGCTGGCCAGTGGAGATGAATAAGTACAGAGTAGTCCTCTAACAGAGTACATGTACACTTCCTTTAGAAATTATGCTGAAACCCAGAAAAATCCCAAATCTAGTTTTATGCGTTCACCTTGCAGGATATCATTCACTTAGTTCCTGCATAAACAGTATGAAAAGGAGGTAAAGGCTTCCAGCCTTGAGCCTTCTGGAACAGACCTTCTCAGCTCAGATGTCTGCATGGTGCCAGCCCTGTGACAACATGACAAAAGTCAGTACAAGGTCACAGTAAATTGGCAAAGCCTGATGCTGGTAACCTGCAGGGTGGTATACGTTTTATTCTCTGCAAAGGGCTGTAGGAGCCTGTAATTTTTTTCCTTGGTGTGCTGTTGAATCAGGACAAGCTTGCATCAAAATAGGAAGATGTGAAGAAAGTTTGGGTTTGAATCTGGGATTCAGCCTTCTCCATGTACCTTTATCTGGAGTGGCTAAGGCTGTCTGTATTCCCATAAATCAGATGCTCTCTTTTCCTAAACCTGAAATGTTTAGCAGCCGCTGTCACTGCTGATGACCTCTTCAAAATAATGCTAAGCAACAATAGTAGCAAAGCATTTCGTTTTCTTCATTTCTTTCCCTCTTAATTCTACACATATTTTCAGAAACACTTCCAGAAGAGCAATTCTAAGAGGTAGCTTTATCTGTAGATATAGGTGTGTGCAGGGGTAATGCAAAATTCTTCACAAATATTTGGAAATCCAGCTTTGACAAAAATGGCAGTGTCCATGCTTGCTCAGTCATAAGCACATATTGCCAAAAAGTGCGCTGGTTGGCACAACTCCTTATGTTAGCTGTTTTGTCACATGAATGTGTTTCTCCATCGACCTCTGCTGTGACCACCAGCTTTTTCCAGCAGGATCAGCTGATGCCCAGAAACAGGGACTTCAGGGCCCTTTTTGCTCCATTTTAAAGACTGTCTCACCCTATCACACATTCTCATTGTTACTTTACAGCTGTACTTTCAGGACTTGCTTTTTCACTGCGGATTGTAAGCAGAAATTTGATCCTTATTTGATGGTCCTCAGCAGGACCCCATTTGTCTGTAATATATATATAAAAAAAAGCCTCAGGTGAGTATTTTGCCAACTGCAAATTACTATTCTAGAACATTGCTTTTGCCACATAGGATAAGAATGGAGATTAATCTTATTTTCTTTAGTATAAGGCAATGTGAGAAATTATTATTTCAGAGTAAAATTTCACTGTTTTCTAATAAACATAGTTTTTTTCATTTTTAATTCTAGCTTCCCAGCTACAACTTTATTAGTCTCTGTGCATTTTTTTATTAACTTCATGGTTGATTTCATGTAACAAATACTTATCTTTTTTTAACCACTGCGGGCTGGGTCCTTGTCAAGATGAGGCATTTCAACAGCAATCTTGACCCCCCTTGTGAAACAAGGTTTCTCTCAGTATGACGCAAATCTTAGCCTCTTCATCAGCACTTGTAAAATAGTTGACTCATACACCTGACTCTTCCCATACTTGTTCCTCATAAGATCACAAGTTTCATTCTCCCAAATAAAGGTCAAGGTAAACCAAGCCAAAACAAAGCCCTAACGCTCCAGTAAGAAGGCAGCCTGCAATAAGCAGTGTGCAGCCTGGCTGGAGCTTCTCCAGTTTCTCTGAATTGCTGATGTACTCCATTTTCATTCAGTTTACTTGAAGAGATTTTTCAGACTGGTTGCTTTGTGGAACTATTGCTAGTACTCAAACTAATTTCAAGAACTCTGCCATAGACAACCTATAGTTTTTTCTGAAAATATTTCTGCCATCAGCACTTGCCCACATGGTGCCAAGCCTGTGACCATTTAGTAGCCTTCCTCACAAAGAGTAGAAACATAATGTCAAAAAGTTATATCACTTGCCAAGGGGACCTGGGGGTATCCACCTACATGCAAGGTAATTCCTTCTTTCGTTCCCATTCATTTTCACTGTTCAGGCTAGCAGAATTCCCTCATGTAACCTCAGGTTGATTTCAGTATTTTATTTTCAGGGTGGAGCACTACCATGATTATTTTCTGTAAAGTGCTGTAGAGTGGGATTGTGAAATAAGAGGGTGAGAGAGCTCAGCTGTGTAATTCTGGCACAATGAGCAGTTTCAAGGGATCAGAATCTTTGTTATGATTTAGGGTGAGTCACTTTGGAAACTATCCCAATTTACACAGAAATTCCTCCCCCACGCCCCCCCCCCCTCATTTTCTATTCACTGGGTACTGCCCATTGAAGTTCAGGGTCTTACCTATAAGTGATATGGAAGACAGCTCAAGGAATGGGGTCCTTCCTGTAATCCCTTTTCCTTGAGAACAGGAAATATTAATTCCTCCTTATTTCCAGGATATTTGAAATGGTATAAGCTAATGAACTGATTTCCTAAAGATCTGGATCTCACTTTGAAGTCTAAACTAATGCAGTATAACCACAAAGTACTGCTACTGCACACAGAGGACACTGTGCTGTGGAGTATCCCTTAATAGATATCTACAAACACTTACCCAGGAAAAATTGTTGCACAGCTATTTTTTTGTAAGTGTTTTCACTTTTTATTTCACTCAGTGAAAAATCACATGAATTCCCACTACTCACAGGTTGGGGCAGCTACATACCACCCCAGTAACGTACTCTGGATTGTGGGATACTGTCAAAGCAAATAAAAATCTGACACGTGAACTGTTTGCCTGCAGTAGAAAGCAAGCAGAAGATGTTAAAGCCCAGGAAGAAATGCACATCTCTAGAAAAAAGCACAGGAAGGGTTTATAGAAGAACCATAAAAAAGTTCAAATTGTTACTGGCTGATATATTGATCATCATTTTTGAGAAACCAAACCACTGCACTACAAAGAAAACAACAGGACGCATATGCATATTATTGAAAATAATGGAAGCATTCAAATGGCCATTTGATCTAGTAGCTCTTTAAGGGAAAAAAAAAAAAAAAGAAATTACAGTGGGACAGAGTGTGCTGTCCTAATACACACCTGTAAGTAGTTGATCATTAGTTACACCAACTGCAGAGCAATCATTTATGGCACCAGAGCAGCCAGGTACTTAAACTGCTGTGTAACTTTAATACTAGGAGAGATGAGTGTGGATGTCCTCAGCATTGGGAATGACACAATCTTTATTTCAAGTATGTTATTAAACAGTATTTCGTATTCTTAATATTTGCTTGCCAGTTACAGTCACTTTTTGTCCTGACTCTTTTTGCAAACAAAATAACACTTCGTTTTAAAGGAAGTCTTGTCAAAAGGGTTTCCTACCCAAAATCCACTGTAATTAAGATAAATAAATGTGGCTTTTCCCTAACAGAGAAAATGTTCCACTCTAGGCAGCCCCTTTCTATTTTCACGTAGAATCACATCTTAATCAAGAGTGCCTATAGTTCAGCACTTCAGCTGATTGCATTCTCAGTATTTAAAACCAGATCTTCCACCTGCCAGCTTGTTTAGCTGAATGATTTGTTCATATTATTGCACTGCTTGTACTTACTGTTTTGTGGGGAGTTTGCTGTTGATCAACACAAGCTTCATATTATCATATATCACTGTCACCTTCAGAAGCAATTTAAATAAATGTATGTAGCCATGGGGAGGATTGCATTGTGCACCCAGCCTGGTAATAGAACAATTAACTCACTCTGGAAGAAAACCAATAACGATTTGATTAACTTACAATAGCAGATGTCCAGTAGCTTGAAGTAGAGAAAATAGCTGGATTTCATTTAAAAGACCAAAATCACAATCCCCTGCCCCAACAAGCTGCGGTTAAACTTAAATTTATAAACAAGTGTTTTCTAGTTACTGATGTAAGAAATTTTCAGAATAGCTAAAATGCTCTGGTTTTTATATTATTTTACTGTAAATATTGCATTTAATTTTTTTCAAAAGCATTTCCATTTATACAAGCTAGAGTTATTTTAAAGCATTGTGTTTATATTGTTGACAGTACCTTTTCTTTACTTTGACTGACAAGTGAAAATTTTTTGCAAAAATGTTAAATTTCCACTTTGTGGTGAAGTTAACTTTCTCCGTACAGAAGTATGTAAAATCACTTTCTCTTTCAGAAAATCCTACAGTTTTTGTTGGACTGCATGCCTGGGTCCTGTGGGCTGCAGCAGTTTCTAACATTAGTGACTCTAATCTCTCAGGATCCCTAGGAAAATCTTTCTTCCTTACAGAGATTTGAAGCCTGGATCTGTCTTACAGAGAGTAATCTTGGTTACTTTCCACATGATTCTCTTGACTCTAATGCTCTGTAGATGTATTGCTACAGAGAAGAGGAACTATGAACTTTATTCGGGCAATCTGATATAGGAGTAACTATGATGAAAAGAACATGAAAATTAAAAGAAAAAAGAAAGAACAATGAACAATTCAGACTTCTTACTTTACAGGGCTGCCAGTCTTTGGCATCTTAAGCAGCTGCTGAAGAGAAGGTGCCATGAAGTCTATTAGACCTGCCCACTGTAGACGGTCTATTTAATTAGCCATTGCAGTGTTTGCATACCTCCCGCTTTCATTCTGTTCCATGTTCCAGATTTCTTGGAGAGATATTTCCCTTTATTTAGCACAGTGAGGGATATCTATGGTCCTTTTCAGTGATTCAATAAGAGGTTATCATGGAAGGGTAGCCCACAAAAGCAATTGAGAAGAAAGGGGGTAGTAAGCCTTTAACTGCAACTAGCACAAGTCACCATGGAAAACAAAATCCTCTGTTCCCAGTAGAAGGCTTTGGAGTTTGGTATTTTTTCATATTGTTGCAAATTCTTATACGAAAAAAGTCTAAATTTATAAACTGTCCTACTAGACTCAGAAAGAGGGAGAGAGAAAAAAAAGTGAGGTACTTCTAGGGTTTTTGCAAAGAGGGAGTTCAGGCTGGAAAGGAAGCAGTCACAACCTTCCTCATCTCCAGAAGACTCAATGCTACATTAAAAAAAGAAAGATAAAAAAGTTGCATACTTTAAAAAAAAAAAACCAAACTAAACTAAACTAAAAATGCACCTTTGTTTAAAAATAACTGCAATATACAGTCATCTTTCAACAATTTTCTCTCATGTGGCACATTTCATAAACACTGACTTTTTTGACATTTCACTAGTAGAATTGGATTTCCTTCTTCCTTGCCTGTCTCACATGCACACACATACATACATACACACACACGTATACACAAATCTGTAATGAAATGTAATAAACTAGCATTGATTTCAACAAAAATTAGATGAAGTGAGATAATACAAAATTAGTAGTTGCTGAGGTAGACTTTATCTGTGGTCACTAATAGGGCATTTAAAAAATAAATACTTGCTGAGTATTTCTGCAACAACTACAATTCATTCCTACTCAGAAAAAAATCAACAGCTCTTTATTCATATGCTGCAGTGCTTTACTGAAAGTCATGTGCCTGTTTTTTAATATTTTCATAGACCTGCGCAGGAAAGCCTCATGTCCCACCTCATATTCCAGGTTGAGTGGTCACAGTTCTCTATGGCCTCTTACGTTGCTGACTGAAATCATACACATTTGCACATCTGAAAGCCTTTGACGGGCAAATCAGTTCACAGGCCATTTATTTCATGTCGTCAGTGTAAACAGGGTTGCATAATAAAACATAGCATAAATGTTAGACAAAAAGTTGCCCAGATATACAGAGCTTTAATCCTCTGAAATGTTAACCTGATGGAAAGCATCAAAAGAAGGCATCCACTATAGAGAAGGACGAGTGATATTCCACATTGAGGTGATTAATACAAAAAGAGCATTAAGTATAGAGTTGCAAGAAAGGGGCTTGCAGAGATTCCCAGAAGTTGTCTTTCAGGCCCACACTGACTGGATCATCTACTATAAAATGACAAATTGGCACATATGCTATAAGTATCTGTGCTGTCCACAACGCAGGGCCCATGATTTTCAGGTGAATTATAATGTTTACATCTTCCCGCTAAGGGTTTGCACATTCTGTACTCAGTTTCATTTATTCTGACCTGTGAAATTCTGTGAACTGAGGGGAGGAGAACAATTAAAACATTAACTGCCAAATCACTTTAAGCTATCACTTAAAGCTGTTCCAGAGGTCAGGTCTACCAGTGCCCTGGCAGCGGTGAAGGCTAACAGCATACCAGCCTGTATCAACAGGAGTGTAGCCAAGAGATGAAGGAAAGTCATTATCCCACTTTACTTGGCACTTGTTAGACCACATCTGGATTTTTGCACCCAGTTTTAGGCCCCCGAGACAACAAGGATTCTGATAAACTGGAGCAAGTTCAGCACAGGGCCACTGTGATGGCTGGGGCTGGAGCACTTGGGCTATGAGGGGAGGCTGAGGAGGCTGGGCTTGTCCAGCCTGGGGCGGGGGTGGCTTCGGTGGGATTCACTAGCAGCTCCCAGTGCCCACAGGCATCGAGGAGATGAAGCCAGACCCTGCACAGTGGAGCATGGATGACAGACAATGGGCACAGACCAAACCAAGAGACGTTCCAGTTGGATATAAGGAAAGGATTTCCACTGTGAAGATAACAAAGTATTGAAACTGGTTGTGCAGAAAGACCAAGGAATCTCCACCGGTGGAGCCGGTAAAGTCCGGAGCAGCCTGATCTACATTCAATGTCGACCTTGTGTCATGGGTTAACCCCAGCCAGCAACTAAACATCATGCAGCCACTCACTCACTTCCCCCCCACCCAGTGGGAGAGAGGAGAGAATCAGGAGAAAAAAAAAGGTAAAACTTGTGGCTTTCAATAAGAACAGTTTAATAAGACAAAAAGGAAGAAAATAATAATGATAATAATAACAATAATAAAATGACAATAATAATAATAATAATAATAATAATAATAATAATAATAATAATAATAAAAGAATTGGAATATACAAAACAAGTGATGCACAATGCAATTGCTCACCACTTGCTGACGGACACCCAGTCAGTTCCCAAGCAGTGATCCCCTCCAGCCCCACTCCCCCCAGTTTATATATTGGGCATGATGTCACACAGTATGGAATACCCCATTGGTCACTTTGGGTCAGCTGCCCTGGCTGTGTCCCCTCCCAACTTCTCATGCCCCTCCAGCCTCCTTGCTGGCTGGGCATGAGAAGCTGAAAAATCCTTGACTTGAGACTAAACACTACTTAGCAACAACTGAAAACATCAGTGTGTTATCAACATTCTTCTCATACTGAACCCAAGACATAACACTATACCAGCTATTAGAAAGAAAATTAACTCTATCCCAACTGAAACTAGGACACCCTGGCTGAAGTGAGAGCCCTCCAAGGTCCCTTCCAGCCCAAATGACTGTCATTTGGCAGTCCGAATCAGACAGAGAATACAGTGGGTTAAGTAGGAATGATAGTGCATACAGCAAGTGAGAGATGGAGGGACAGAAACAGGCAGATTCAAAATACATTATTGCTATGCACTGTATTTTTATAGTCCTTTGTTTACCATAATTTATATTCATTCTGAATGAATGACCATAGCCAATACTTCAGTGCTAGTGCTAAGAATTAAAGGTCAGTTATTGTCTTCTTCAAGAGAGAGGTTTTGGGAGTTGAGGGGATATGGTTGTTTGTGGTAGGAGCTTAATATTGTTCAGAAATATTACTCTGCCAGGATAACTTGGATTTAAAGCTGTTCAAGAAATCCAGTGGAGCCATCAGGTAATATAGAATTAATTCCCCTGGTTTTGTTTTAAATGGATTAACAAAGACAGGATTAAAAACGGCAGACTCGAGTAAAGATGGAAGAGGTGTAGTCATCTGTTATTTTATCTTCTAAGCAAAAGTTTTGCCGATACTTGATACAGTCCAAGTTTTAAATTAACATCTAGTGTTACACTCTCTGTCCTTCTTTTGCATGAGTATAAGATGCATTTTTTCTATGGTTTATTTTTCCCTGGCATATTTCTCACTAGGTCATTCCTTCCTGATTTAATTAGGCTTCCTAGTTCATAGTTCTCAAGTCATTTGCATTTATAGAAGACCACCATTTTAAGCAATACATCCTCTGGTCATCAAGCTGCTAAATTCCTCCCCACCACACCTAAAGGAAAAAAATTATGAGGATTTGTTATTTTGTTCCAGAAATAATAGTGACTATGAATATGATGGCTAGGATGGCTCAAGGGCTTCAGTGATGCTGAATCTAGATTGGCTTAGAAATGACTGAAAAGTTGACTTTGTCTGGAAGAGGTGGTAAAATTGATCAGTTTAAAACATAGGTGGGATCCATGCAAATGTGGGATAAACATAACATGCTTGTACTGCACTTTTAGAACAAGTTATTTCACATCTGTTTGTTAGGTTTTTGATCCTAGTTAGATGGAGCCATAATGGTTATTTTGTACCACATATAAAAACTACTTTAATTACAGTCCAAATCCTCTGGCCAGATCATGAAGCAACTAATATAGTACTAATTGGCAACTAGGATATATGTACACATCAAAACAAAGGTGCAATAAGCATTGCCACTTTAGGTGCCATGGCCAAATAAGATAAAAATAGACCTGACAGCACCATTGCATATATACCTTCATGGGATACAAATTTGAGCATATCACCATGAAACTCCAGTGTATGGTTTCATAATATGCTAAAATTCTGCACCTTCAGCCTGATCAGAAACCTGTGGCAACACCTCCCAGCTGCTATTGTTATCTTATTCCAGCTATGTTCAAAAAAGCACAGTCAGACTTTGGCTTGGATATAATAGCCATACCCTATTTCAGTTTCAGTAGAGAAACAGAGTACTGAGTTTGCATAGTGGAAACTATTCTCACCTGCTGAGACTGGAATAGAGGAACACTGGCAAGCAGAACTGGAGGAGGGAAGCACTTGCACAATACTAAAAGCAGAGGAGGTGGGAACATCACAGGACATTTTTGGCTTTAAGTTTTCATAGTAATATAAGTATACAGTATATGGTATATGCTACAAGCCAGTTACAACTAGACCATCTGGTAGACAAACCAACACTTTTTGTGAATACTGAATTCAAAGAAAAGTAAGAGAGGTCACATCTTTGTTAGGCTTTCTTCTTACACGTAATGAAACAACAGAAGTTACAAAGTATTTAATTATGAAGGAAAACACATCCATGAGTCATTTTAAAGAGAGCAAAGAATATTTGGGGGATATTACTAAGAAAGACCACTTCATGCTTTTTCATATCAGGGAAGCACAGAATATTCACTTGCAACAGCTACTTTTGCTACTCTGATTTGAGACCTGTGCAGAAGGAAGAGAATTTTAAAACCTGACAAGTTTTATTGTTGGGGTTTTTTTTCCTTATTCCCTGCAGTGAGTTTTATTGCCAGGTGAACTTTTCTGTCAGGATCTCTCAGCCCCATTTGACAGGCTTCTACATGCTCCAGAACTTGAAAGACGCACCCAACATATCATCAGTGTTCCCATCATTGGTCACGTTGACACTGGCTTCCTCCCAAATCAAACGTGAACGTCTTTTTTTCCTCTTCTCTTTTTTTTTAAGTTTCTGTAAAAGAGATTAGTCAGTAGTGTACCAAAACCCAAAAACCTAAAAACCAAACAAAAACCCACAAACCCCCCAAATAAACTCCTCAGTTTAAAATAGTATGTATCATACGTTAGTCCCATCTTAAGTATTCGAAGTACCCAAAGGAATAAAAATCTAAAAGGACCAAGTAGAAGACTCATCAGAAATAGTGCAATGTGGTTTTTTAGGATAACAGTTTAAACCAAATAAAGGCATGTAGTTCAGACCACTGATACTGATTAAATATATTGGGGTTACTCAGCAATGTCTTCTTATTGGCCCCAATTCAGCAAAGCACTACACATGACTAATTAGGAATACAAGCATGGAAACAGGATTTCAGCTTTAGAACAACCATATGGGTGCTTACAGCATCTTACTAAATAAGGGCTTGGAGCCTTAGTTAGCAACTTTATTCATGTAGGGTTTTGCATTCAATTTGCTGGAGATGTCATCCCATCAATCTCACGTTTTTTTTTTTTTCTCTTGTGCTCTTGTATACCACATGGCAGAGTTTCCATTTCCCCCTATATGGGGGGGAATTTGAGGGGAGAAGCCAGTCAAGATGTATTTGGTTCATTTCAATGCTTACATTTGACATATATAGAAATAGACTGTTTCTTTGTTTATATAATTCAGTTATGCCTCACAGAGTTTGGTAACCCAGTAAAATAAAGTGTTGTGAATGCTTGCACTTTTTGTGAGTGCCTTGGTACCAGATTTGAGGGCTAGAAATGAGAGGAACAGTGTTGTACAGCAATAGACTGCTGAGAAAAAAAATACTCTGCATTAGAATGGCATCATATAGTTGTTTATTGTTTCTAAACAATTTCCAGATGAAATGTGCAAACCGGGAGATGGTTTTCCTAACTGCCAATTCTGCAAATACAGTGTGGGAGAGTCAAGCAAGAGTTATATAACTAATTAAAAACAAATTAATTTAATCAAAACCATTAAGCACTCGTTACCCATGCAGCTGCATTATCTTTTCAGTTTTACCTTTATCCTCTCCCCCCTGCTATATTGGTTACACCCGCCTCTTACTTCTTGTTTGAAAATAAACAGTTCTTTTGGGAAAGGAAATGTATCTTTGCATGTGCTGACACATTACCTGTCTTGGTCTAGATCAGGCACAACTGTAATGCAAATAAAAACATCAGTGGAAAAAGACAAATATAAACAAAGTACATAGGTAACATGTTATTCTTGTACATTATTCAGGGCAACTAATTTGAATCTTTCCAGTCACTTATTCAGTAGGCAAATACTTTCCTAGCACTTGTGGTCAGTCGTAGTTTCTCTTTGTGCAAAAACCGCAGCTTTTAGGGTGACATAAGTTTACGACTCGAACAGGTGAGTAAAGATATTTTATTCAGCCAAGTAATCAGCTTCTGAAATCAGACACCTTCGAAACTGGGTGAGGTTTTTTAAGGAGCATTGGGAAACTGCATATTGCTTCAGAACTTTGAAGATTAGTTTTATTGCAATGAAAGCTAGAGGGTTTACAAGTGAACGTTAAAAACAGACAACATTTAATATAAAGAATAAATCTTGCAGACGCTGTACATAATTTCTACTTTGGAATTATTATTTAATGACATGATGGAATGAAAGACTTTGCTTTTATTTGTATGATATTCTCTCTTAGAACAGACGCTCGAGGCAAAATCCTGGCTTACAATGCAAGGTGTGCCAAGTAGGGAAAAGAACGCAAGCAGCCTCTTCCTTTTCCTTATGCACCTGTACAGGTCTGGGGCAGGATGGCGCCACACGTACTGGGAGACTTGAGGAGTGAAGGGGTGGCCCACAGTGCTAAGTGAAATTAAAGATGTGGTTTGCCATCCTGGTTTGCAGAAAAGGCCCCCTCCCTCCCTCTGCATATGCCTGTGGGAGTCTGCCTAAGGCCATGTCTGCACCACACGATGGAGTGCCAGGATGGAAACCTCAGGCTGAGACACCTCAACTAAATGCACACCGGGCCAGGCCAGGTTTTGTGGGCCTGGAGACGCGACAGGTACACTAGTTTATGCTGCATCCAGAGCACTAAGTATGGCCAGAAGACCTCCTCCAAAGAAACAACGAACACCTCATTTCTGCCATCACAAACAAATGCCCGTGCTAAATCCAGAACTGGAAGCAGCGGGCTGGGGAACACGGAGCGAGGATGCCTGATTTGGCTGTGTACAAACTTGCAGACTGGAAAGAGAAGAGCCTATGGCTCACAGCTGAGAAGGTCAGATTCTCCTTGTGGTTATGTCCCTTCCAGACCCAAGCTTGCCTTCGTGCAGCCAGCTTGGAAGTCTTTGCATGATATTCCTGAAAAACTTCAGGAAACATTGGAAAGGATGGAGACACATTTGAGTCTGTGCCACCACCAGTGCTATCGCATATAAAGCTGCTGAAACCTAAGGCAACCCCAAAAGTAAACTCCATTAAAACAGGTGTCTGGTGCTGGTTTAGGCACTTGAGAATCTCTTGCCGTGCCTCGGCTTAGGCACTGTAGCATATCTGTGTGAGGTTGGCTAAAATGATGTGAAATATTTAGGAGACCTGGGACGCTCTAGAGCAGTAACTTACACTGCTTTTACACAGCGGCTTCCACTGGCTACCTGCAATGGTCTGTGTTAAGATGACTGATTCCTTTGTTAGCTCTCAAAAGGTTGGGTGTACAGCCTCTAGTCAAAGGACAGAGACAGGGATGTCCGTAAAGTGGTTCATCTTACTGAAAAGTAAGTTTCTAAAATGGATGAGAAAATAATTTTTCAGGTACCTCTCTCCCCCTAGATAAAAGAGGGAGCCTACATGACCTCATGTACAAAAATTTTAGATAACTGAAGTGAATGGAGATGAATCTCACAATACTAATTTGTAAATCCCTGCTTTTCTTGATAAACCAGAACAGGAACCTCAGCATTTCACCTTATTTCATTCTTGTTTTCTTTTTATTCTCTTTCTTGAATGTAAAGATATGACAAGATTTAAAAAAAAAAAAATTAGAGGTAATTTTAATTATCAATTTAATGGTATCAGTAGTAGTGATCTAGCATTGGTTTCATTAGAAAAACCTGTGTTATCAACACTGTTTCCAGCACAAATCCAAAACATAGCCCCATACTAGCTACAGTGAAGAAAATTAACTCTATCCCAGCCAGAACCAGCACAAACACCTTGACTATTACTGTAAGTACTTACCTCAGTGAACATGAAACTTAAAGTCTGGATTCACTATGAACAAAAAAATAGGCCTCTCTGTGAAGAACAAACACAATTATTGACAGAAAGAGCAGCCTGAACTTCTGCTTTATTTACTTTAATTTTTTCTGCAACACTTTTCTGTGCTGTTTGATAGGCACAAATGTTAATTCTAATGTGATTGTAATTACTCAGACAACTGTTGTGTCTGAGATATAACACAATTCCTGCTCCACCCCATTAGAAGACCTCCAATTCAGAAAACGTTCATCTCAAGGTCTGAAAAATTGTAAAAAAAGTAACTAAGTGAAAGCTGAGTCTTATCTGTATAATAAAGTGTACAAAGCCATCATAGATATTCTGACAAGGTATAGAATCAGTAAAGAAGCATGAATAGCAGGACATCCTTACTCACCTCAGTGCCTGTAAGGAATGAGGGAAGATAAGGCTTATATTTGCCAACAGATTTTGTAACTGAAAAGTCAGTCACTGGGTTGTTAGAGCAAGGCTTCTATAAGACCAGTTGTACCTCTCATTTGGAAAAGAATTCCGGAAAGATGAAATAGTTTCCAAGGTATGTCATCTACATTCACTTCAGTTTTCATGTTTGTAAAATACAGGGAAGACACAGAAAGGAGCATGAGGTCTTTAAGCTGTTACGAATCAAGCTGCTAATAATTACTGAAATATGGCCCCAATCATCATATTCAAGAGAAATGCACTGAAAATTATTACATTCCCACCTACAAAGCATATGCTTGTGGATATTTGTGTGTTTCATTTGAAATGAATGCACCTTTTCCAAATTTTATTAATTGTATCATTTACAACTATCATTTTCCTTCACAGGGTCACCACGTATCACAAATGAGGAACTACTTTCCTTATCTGTTCTTACTTTCTTCATCACGAAATGTCATAAGTCTGCTCTTGTAATGACATTTATTAAAACAAAAAGAAAGAGGGGAAAGAGCATAAAAAGAGTACTCATAGTTCTTCCTCTTCCTTTTCTTTCTTTTCATTGAGAGGAGGGGAAATCATTTCACAGTAAGAAAGCACTCTATGTTAATATGGCTATACAAGCTTACAACTGGTATGAGCAAAAAGACAATCCAGACCAGTAAATCAAGCTAAGAAGATTATTTATTAACCCTATTTGGTTGGAACATTTCTCTTTCAGAGTTCAAAACTTCCTTAGCACTCAGGGCACTCAATAAAAATGGGTTTGTCTGTGAGAAGTTGTCCTGGTTTCGGCTGGGATAGAGTTAATTTTCTTTCTAGTAGCTGGTATAGTGTTATGTTTTGGGTTCAGTATGAGAAGAATGTTGACAACACACTGATGTTTTCAGTTGTTGCTCAGTAATGTTTAGACTAAGTCAAGGATTTTTCAGCTTCTCATGCCCAGCCAGCAAGAAGGCTGGAGGGGCACAAGAAGTTGGGAGGGGACACAGCCAGGGCAGCTGACCCAAACTGGCCAACAGGGTATTCCATACCATGTGATGTCATGCCCAATATATAAACTGGGGGGAGTGGGGGTGGAGGGGATCAACGCTCGGGGACTAATAGTGTGTAGGTCGGCAGGTGGTGAGCAATTGCATTGTGCATCACTTGTTTTGTATATTCCAATTCTTTTATTATTATTATTATTATTGTTATTGTTATTTTATTATTGTTATTATTATCATTATTAGTTTCTTCCTTTCTGTTCTATTAAACTGTTCTTTAGCTACGAGTTTTACCTTTTTCCTTCTGATTCTCTCCCCCCTCCCACTGGATGGGGGGGAAGTGAGTGAGCGGCTGCGTGGTGCTTAGTTGCTGGCTGGGGTTAAACCACAACAGAAATAAACTGAAAATTAGTCTGAAAGTGGTGTTTGATCAGCAACAAAATGTCCAAATGGGAAGTTTGAACTTCTGGTGTGTTTACCCAGATTTTATTTGACAATTTTTATGCTAGTGAGTAGCAGAAAAATACCAAAGATAGAAAACTGATGTGGCAGTATTCCCTGGGTGGCTCAGAGGGGAGATGAGCACTAACCACAAGTATTGTCACCAGCACCAGTGATGGATCTCTAGCTAACATAACTCACTAAACTAAATCACTTCTGAAAATTGGGCCATACTACTCCTTGTGCAAAAAATATTATTCCCTTTTTTAATTTTCTTTTTTTTGTGGAAACATTGTAAACTTCGCAATGGACCAAGAAGAGACATTGACTGGAAGATTATTACTCTCAATACCCAATCTCAGCATAAGAGGGAGTATAACTGGTCCGTGATGTTTCTCTGATTATTGATATGCCACCATACACACACAATGTTTTATACTTCCCATATGCTTTACTAAGTCCACATTGTAATAGTACTGTGATGGTCTTTTTCTAGAGAGAAAAAAAAGAAGTCTGGGAAAATAAATCTTGTGCAGGAGCAGTGAAAGGAACAGATGGAAATGCCATCAGGGTCTATGACTTACTTCATGGATGTCCCTTCTGAACACATAACCTTCTTACAGAAATAGGAAAAGTGGAATACAGCAGAAAATTCTCTGCACTCACAGCACTGAACCTCCTGATTCAGCTATCAGTTTATGTTTAAGATCCGCAAACTAAATAACATGACCCAAGATCAGGCTCATGGAATGATATTCTTATATGGCCCATGGAAATATACTTGACACTGTTTGTGATGGGTATGAAATGCAATAGTTTATGAGTTTCTTCCCCTTCTTCTACCCCACACACTCTATTTATCGCTGCCCTACTGTATCACGTGTATTATACAATAGATAGAAAAAATAACTAGAAAATAAAGAAACAGGAGCAAAGAGTGTGTCTACACATGCTATGTTGGCTGATATTACAAAGCATTCTCCAGTGTAACTGAAAGAGTGTATTCTTAACAACTTCTTTGGCTTCTAGAAGTTTGAAAATGACAAATCTGTAAGAGCTCCATAATCACTTTCATGCATGTAAATTACATCTGTTCCTTGGATATTTTTACCTGTATCAAATATCACAAACTTTCAAAGCCAAACTGTTGGTATCTCCCTCCACTACTAATTATTCCAGGAAACCACAAGTAGAGTTTTACAACTTCCATTTGTTGGTATGAAAATTAAACATGATAAACAAATTTGCGAGCTTTTGCTGCACTAACTCATGTCAACTTTGCCCATATTTGTATTTTTTATTATCTGATGGAACTGTTCATTTCATCCAAAGTCTCTTTAAGGCCCCAAGCTAGAGTTTAAAATGTCAATGAGAATATTTCCCCTGAGTATGGGTAAGAATCTAGTTCTCCATACTGCTTTTGCTGCTGTTTCAGAAAGCTGACAGTGGTTCTTCTCCTTTTAACCTTTTAACATGTGTCTACTTTTTAATTATCATAGAAGAAAAAGAAAAGCCCAGAATAAATCAGGTTGTATACAATTAAGCCATAGAGAGGAACTTTCATTTAAGCTTAAGGGGTAGCAATGGTTTTCCTCAATACTTTAAAAACAATCTTTGCCCAAACATCAACATATGGACTACCTAACTCATAAAATCTCTCATTTTAATTCTTTTTAAAAACTATTATAGACTCTCTCTCCTCAAAATGTAATTGCCTAACAGCTTTTTTTGACAGACCATGTTTAATACACGAGTATTTTTTTTTCATATATAGCAGAAGAAAACTTGGAGATAAATACAATGTTCAACGATCTATGATATATAGAATATATTTATATTATGGAAGAATACTATAATATATATACAGGCCTTTATGCATGTACCTTTAAGTGTATACATAGGTGCATATTGCCCTGAGTCTTTAAAACCAGAGTTGAGCTGGATGCAAGTTGACACCTCCTGTCAGGAAAATTACCGTGGCAAAGCAAGTCTCCTAGGACAGGACAAAGGACAGGAGCTATATGGAGCAGAGGGAATACTTATTTGGAAGTCATGATGTGCAAATGGACTTGAAGCGCTGTTAGACGAATACATCTTCTGAGGAGCTGCAGCATTCTGGCTTTATTTAAATGGAACCTTTTTGCAGGTTAGTGAGGGGCCAGATGGAGATGTGCTCTGCCAACGGCCGTGTTAAGCGCTTACCCCTTCCCGCTGGCTGATCTGTCACCAGTCCCCTGCTCACCTCCGATCTGCTGGTGGAGCTGTTACATGAGCGCTTCCTATGCTACTGCAGTGCAAACAGACTGGGCTTGCAAACGTCTCACTGAGCACAGAGCGACGGTAACTTGCCTTGACCAAAGACCAGTGTAGTCAACTCTCTTTAGCATCGACTACTGATATATAAGAAACTGAGCGTGCCTGGAGGGATTGTTTCTGGGACAGCCTTGCGGTTTCTACCTGCCTGTGCTGCTCAGCCTTCCTGCGCTGGCTATTGTAACCAAGCCATGTTGTTTACTATTAACCCATCCACCATAACAACCGCTCTTCAGAACTCTTTATACCTCTGGTTTATACAACATTCTGCAACAGCGAGTATCATCATTTAATCAGGCACTGTCTGGGGAAAAAAAAAGTTTCCTTTTTTGTTTTGTTTTTGAAACTTCTTGCTCACTAAATCCTGGTTATAGGGACTATAAACCAGCTCATGAAACTGTTGGTGAATGGGAGGCCAGTAACCTCTCTGAGAAAGGGAGGACTGAAGGTGGTTGCCATCACAAGCACAGCAAGATTTGGAAGGTCTTTCATGCTCGCACATTTGTTTGACTCTATCTTTAGGCATTTAATTATAGCAGAAAGAATCTGATAGCCTATACATACTGAAAACCTGTACCAGCAAACTTTCGGAGCTTTCCGCTTATACCAATTTCCATTTACTCCCGTTTCCATTTTGGAAATTACTTTCCATTTATACCAACTTCACAATTTGTCAGAGCTTGTACCTGAATGAAATAAACTATACAGTAAAGGACATTTTTGTTGGTATATCTATGCTACCATTATTCAAGCAGGATAGTGATGTTGCTTAGTGCTGTGATTTTTAATGTGCCTAATTTACTTAGCTATGCTGGCAGAAATTTAGCATATAGACTAGGGTTTGCTTTCATTTCTTTCTTCTTTTGTTTTGCTTCATTTAGCTCAAATTTCCTCTTAATTTACCTAAACCATATTAAAATAAGCCTTATGTACTCTGAAAAAAGAAGTATTTCTACTGGTTTAATTAACCTGTTTCAAATACAAATGCTAAATTAAACAAGGATATGTCTTTGTAAAGTACACAGCAGAACATCCAAAAAAATAATTACAATAGGGATAACTTTGTAAAATGTGCCTTGAACATGATACAGAAGAACCACTGTAACATTGAGCTTTGAAGAAACATGGAGACTCAATTTTATAGGAGGCTGTTTGTTCTCATTATAAGCTAAGCACATGAAAGAAATGTAAAAATTGTAGCAGTGCAGTGAGTCAGGTCTGGAGAGATGCTGACATTAGACGTCAGGACTGCAGGTCATATAGCCAGTGTACCACTCTCAGAAAAGATCAGGGGAACAGGACATGCCAGAGGGAAGGGCTGATGCTTGACAAACAGAATATTCCCCTTCTTGCATGTATATTGGCAGTACCTTTTAGAACTAGTTTTTGCTGAGTTTACAAAGATATACCCTGTTGGCCCTTAGCACACATACCATTATCTATTTTACAGTCTCGTCTCCACTCCCACTGTTTCCTTCTTCAATGCTGGACTTGCTGCTGTAATTACTGTAGCAAATGTCTGTGTCACAGCCTGTTTCTGTAAGTTTGCATAGCATTTAGCCAAAACGGGGCTTTGATATTTCTTGGGCTCATTAATATAATACAAGCAAAGAACTTAATTAAATATTTATGTGACTCTTCCTTGCCATGTTTGATAAATTTTATTTTATTTTTTAATAAGATCTTTGAGCCTCAGTTTATACCTTTAGTAAGATCACTCCAACATTTGGAGGGTAACAGACTTTTGACCTCTTGTGAAAGGCAGCTGGGGAGAGAACAGGATTTCACCCAGAGAGCTCTGACGATGACAGTAGACCAGAGGAGTATGTGAAGAACTGGTGGACTCTAAGTATTGACAGAATAATAGAAAAATTATATTTATGTATCTTAAGATTTTTTTTTCCATAGTGCACATTGTTACACCATGGGAAAACAAAGCTCTGCAGTATTGTAGAGCTTTCTAATAATAAGCAGCTTGTTCTTGTTCCTTGTTCTTCAAGACCAGTTGTTCAGACCTCTATCACAGACTGCTTTTTTCACAATTGTTCAGTGAAAACACAGGGCTTTTCAGGAGCATCAGAGATTTGGGAAGTTTCTATGAACGTCAGGGATTATATTCCTATAGTAAAATTGCCTACCTCTTTAATTAACAAAACCCATTAAAACCAACTATGTCCACCTTTGCCTTGCAAAGTAAAGTATTTCTGTGGTTATTTCTTTACTATCCAAGTTAGCTGAGATCTTTCCATGAGTTAATGACTGACTTTTGCTATTAATGCAACTGAATTGCTTGCCCTTCAACTACCTTGAAGTATACAAATAGCTGTTAGCTTGTGTTAGTCATTAGCAACTCACTGGTTTAGGCCTTTTGTGCTGCACTGAAACAGGTATATTGGGAAATTATTATGAGCTTTGAATTCTTCTAATTTATGTCATTCTACAGAAACTGGAGATGACTTGTCATACCTCAGTCACCACGTATATTTGGTAACTCTTGGCTTTCATGACTTAATGAAGAAAGAATAAAAAGCCAGTTTGTATTTCTAAACATGAAATCTGTGCTGTGTGCCCACAATATTAGGCATATATGCAGCATGCAAAATACCTGTACCATAATTTATTTATGACCTTCAGAAATGCTGATATAACAGCATATATTCAGTGTCGAGTACAAAACCGCCCAACTTCTGTTGGACTCCTTTGACCCAAGAACTGTAAACATAATGACTGTGTACACACTTGATAGGGACACAATTATTCCATTTATACTAATATATGATTATATTAGTATAAAATTGCTTTCAACATATACAGAGCACAAACCATGTCTGTGAAAGTCTTACAAATAGGACTTCTGTCAGTGCACAGCTGCCAACACTGTAGGGTCTGTAGGACACATGGGCTTTGCTGCTCCCTGTCCTTCCCTGTCCTCTGTCCCCGATTCAAGAGGTACTGAGACACACAGTGTGTCATAGGTCACTACCTGAAAGTTAAACACCTATTTTTAAGTACACCATGGGTTCCCAGACTGGTTCTCAGACCTTATAGGAAATGTAGGGAAGGGGATTTCATTTCTCGCAGTTTCCTTTCATCTGCCTCTGAAGTCTTGAAGTACTTTTTCAATAGCCATAGCTCGTTTTGCCAGTTTGCAGGATCTCTGCTGTGCTTTTATTGTCAGAAACATGGAACTGTGTGATTAATACAGTTCTTCTGTCCTTTTTAGAGTTGGAGTGCGTGGTTCTTTGATATTTGCAGAATATCAATGCCTATCCTATTGCCCTCCAGTACTACAATAAAGATGAATAAACTAAAGAGAAAAACAATGAAAATCAGTGTAAGCTATAGGCATTCACAAACCAATGACACATAGCGGTTCTGTTATCCCTGGTCCAGAAGATGAGGAAATGGGTTTATACCATGGTGCACATCTGAATGAAATACCTGCTACTGCAATTCTTTTTGTTCTTGAAAACCAGTTTCCCGATTTACTTGGTTTATATACAGCTTTCAAACTATTTTTTTTAGCTTTAGTTTAGGGATGTAGAATTGAAAGAAATCTCTCCACTTACTGAATCCAATCCTCTGCTCTTGCAAACCATTTCATATGATTCCTGTCATAAATTAATCAAATTCTATCATTTCTCTGTTTTCCAACCTCAGTTACATTATACCCACTGTTTACCTTTTTCTTTTACTTTTTTCTATTTTTATATAATTATTATGATGAAACATTGACAACATAGTTCTTAAGTGTAGTGGGTGTTGGGTTTTGATTTTGTTTTGGTTTGTTTTTTCACTCCCTAAAGTTTATTTCACTTGTATTTCAAGAGATCACTAGTCTTCCTATCTCAAGGTTAGTGTGGTCAAGCTAAGCAACTGACAATCTGCATTTCCTACTTTAGGGTAGCCACAAAATCCCATAATAATTCTGATAGCTAGCTCTAATATGAATATTTCATTCTCGAATATGTATAACAAAAGAAGCATACAACTCACTGGTGCCTTATATAATTCCTGTCTCAAATGTACATAATGATTTGCCCGCAGTTTTCAAAGGCAGTTGCAGTTGCTTTTTCAGTCTCAGTTCTAAATAGACTGAGGGATAGTTTCTTCTTTGACTGTGCTACTTACTCGTAGTTCTGTACAGACTATCACTTCATTAAGATTCCTGTAACCCTTGCACTCTCCTTTGTTTTTGGTTTTTTTTTTTATATTGCGGACTTTCCAGTGACTACTATTTCACCATATACCAGCTTTATAATATACTTTCACTGACTAACGTTCTGTTCAAGACTTGTATTGCCTTTCTCAGCTGTAAATCTTTATTACTAGTTTTGTAGTGTGCGTGAGCCAATTTGCTCCATAATAATTTATTTTATTTTGCTAGATCTAGTAAATGTATCACAAATTCATAACATTCTTTTATTGGATAGCAAAACAATGAGCAACTATATGAAAACTAATGCATTTTGACATGTATCAGCACTTACAAAAACATTGTTATTGAACCTCAATTATGTTCATTAAAAAGGCATAGCAACAACTTCTAGCACTGATTATATGCCATTATATTTATAGTCATAGCATTTGTGCTTCTCTGCAGCCATGCTTAATGTGGTAGGGATAAGAAAGCAGGTGATTCTGGCATCTCATCAGGGGAAGCAAGGTGCTATATAGTTGCACGTACTTATGTATACTGACGTGCTCACAGGATGAAAAGCATCTCAGAGTTTTATACAGTACTATTCTGAAATAACCATTTGCATCACCTCATGATGCCTTTCTGGATGTAGTCTTTCATTTCCTTTGTCTTCAGTTAAGCAATGCTTCTTATCCCTTTTCTCATTGCCAGCAGCCTCTTCAGACTGGAAAATCTATGAAAACTTGTTCACCTTTGCCTGTTCCTAATGACCACCTTCAGCAATGATGTGTTTGTGAATAACACTTAATGCTATTTGTTTATTTATTTACATACTTTCAGTGATTGTAAGAAAATAAAAGATGGTTCGGAACTGTCTAAATCCTTTCTAATAGAGCATGCAGCCTGTTAAGGTTGCTTCAAATCTTGAGTTAGCTTAAGTCAGCTAAAAGTTAGCTTTGGAGTGTCTAGTCTAAAGAATAGCACTGGACTACTGTGAAAGCCTTCAGACATAAACAGGGAGAACTGGCCTGTTGGGCCTCCTATAGGATAAAAGTAATAAACTTTGTTAAACTGATTGGAAGCAATGGTAGTTACAGATGATACACCTGCTCAGCTCAGTGACTGAACTCAGAAGGGCAGGAGACAGAGGTGTTTATCTACCCTTAAGCTTTTATGCTACTCTTCACCATAGGTTGCCATGAGAAAATATACTTCCCAAGGGGAAGAAAAATAGTCAGCCTTTCCTAAAAAGATATCAGAAAAGTATAAGGAACATCTTCTATAATTTTTTATCAATAATGTTGCCAAGAATAGACAAGATGCTTGCTATACTAGAAATAAAGGGAAAAAAAAAAAGCTTAGCAAGAAGGATTTGTTACCAAATCCTGATTCTGAATGTTGAAGAAAAGTGTAATAACCTGAGCAAATACCTATTTTTAGTTCTGTCTAAGCTTAGCAGGGCATGCTTTATTTTAGACTGTGTTGATCAACAGTGATAACTAGAGTAGCATTTTTTATAATTTTATAGCACCTGGAAAGAAATGTTTGCAGAGGGAGGAAGTATTTTCACTAGTATCATTCCAGTCAATACAACTAAAGAAATTAGAGAAGCTTTTGGACTCTAGGGTCCTTTTATGATTTCTGAAGTCTTTCTGAGCCAAAAGTGTGTATGTTTTTGAAGCAATATCTGTTGGTCTAATAAAAGACATTATCTTTTCATAAAAGATATGTTCAGTGGTAACTTCAAAACAACATGGCTACAGTCTTTCTGTTATAATTTGTCTATGAAAGTACTCTTCAAAATCTAGTAGTTTCAGCAGTCTCAGTGGTTCACTGTAAGGTGATATTTTAAATGTCCTACTTTTATGCTTAAACACTGGATTTAATATTTCTCCATTAATGCTTACCATGAATTGATTTTTTTTACTATGCTGCTGTTTTAAGTTAGTAGAAAAAATCAGCCTTTCTGCCGAGAAAAGATGGAAACTAAATTACTCTATTATTCCCTTATTTTGCTATCAGAAGAGATTTCAAAAATATATCACCTTAATTAGAAATGAATGTTTGGACAGACTCTTGACATGAAGTTGGGGAAGCAAGAAAAGAGGATGTTTTGGATTCCCCTGGGGAAAAAAAACCTGATAAACCCATAAAGCCCTCCAAACAAAAAACAAACCACAGTGCTGGATTAATACGTTTTGGGGCTCCATTGCATGATTTTTCCAGGATTTTAGTCAGGCCTGCTTTTGTAGCAGATATTTCCTGCTTGTCTGTGTAATCTACATTCACATTTGCATCTACCTCCTCAAGTAGCTTCTCATTACTATTTCTCACTCTGGATTTAACCACATACCCATTTTGAAAAAAAAACAGGATTTACCAGGAAATATGGCTTAGATACAAAAGGTATTTGGTAGTCTGGTATGATTTTTTTTTTTTTCACTTGACTTCTGCAAGCAATTTTCAACATCTCTTCAAAGAATTTATAACTCGGGGTCTTCCTCCCTACACTGTCCTGGTAAGTGATCGCAATCCTACCATCAGTACTGTCTAAGAAGATCTAGGACTTCTTTCCTTCCCTTGCACGACAACTCTGTGCATCGGGAAGCTAAATCTTTTTGCTCATCAAGGTCATGGACTTGCAACTGTGAACAAACAGCAGTTATACCCTTATCTAAATGTTACTATCTATGGCTTAAAGAAATGTACAAAACAATTCTTGCTGTTGCCCTTCTTTGTTTGTTTTTTTACTAGAGAGGATGAGGCATCTGTGTACAGCTTCTGACAGCCAGCAGTCATGACAGACAGATTCAAACCAGAATAGCTGCAGGGCTGTCCTACTACTTGGTCATGGGAAAGGAAAAAGTTTGGAGGGTTTCAATAGACTAAAACAGCTTGGGTTGTTCAGTTTGGGAAAACTGTGGGTGCTGCTACTCTATATAAATACAGTGGGGTAAATTCTATTAATGGAAAGAACTTTCTAAACTACAAGATAATGTTACTACAAAAAGAAAGGGATAAATGCAAAAAGAAATTTATGTCCTGAGGGACTTGAGACAAAGTTCCTACCTTTCCATCAGCGATTCTTGAACAGCTTCCCAGTAGGTATTTTTTGTTTCAGATCTCCTAGAGCCGTTAAAGTAGAGCATGATTCTCTTCTTACACAATTTATAACAGTTTGCTCTCTGAGGCATCAGGAAATTATATTCAATGACTCCAAAATGTATCTTCCAGCCAGTGCATGGAATTAATCTCATTTTTCTGTCGCATAACAAAACGTAGGTATCTAGATTAACTCAGATTTTCTAGACTCTACCTAAAGTTAATGTAAAAAGATCTGAGATTTTAGAGGGCGATTCAGCCCATCCTAAACTGTATATCTATTACAGGAATGATTTTTCTCTAGGGGTGCTTATGATTTCCCATTGACTGTAGGGAGCACCTAGAGATTAGTTTAAATCAGCCAGCTTTAAATGGCTAAAATTACATGAGGTGAATGCTGTCATCTTTTCTGTCACATTAGGATATCAGTAAAGGTTTCACCAAGTCAGAATTTTGTAGTCAGTTCTTACGTTTGAATCTCACTTAGTGATATTATCTTTAAATATGTCTTACAAACTCTCCTTGTAATATGCTGATAACTGAGTGAAGAAAAAAAAAGGAAATCTCTGTTTTTTATAAAACAGTTTGTTCTCTGTATTCAAAGGCACTGATTTAAATACAGTAAGTAATTTTAGACAATATTATTCCGGGAAAATGAAACAAAGTAGATGAAAAAGTAAACATGAAGTACAGACAGTCCTGTAAATTGGGACAACTCCATAGAAATCAGTATAGGTCAATGTCCTTGTATCAACCATTAATGTGGTATCTTCATTCAAAGTTGTAACTCAAGGTTGGGCCTTCAGTAGCCATTTAGGATAGAGAAAGTATGTTAAGCATATTTCTGCTTACTACAATGCAAGAGGAGAAGTAAATTCAGTGAAAGCACTGCCTCCTGCTCACAGACAGAAAAGGGGGAGAGAGACAAGAGGAATACTTTGAGCATGTCAGCTGGTTCAGAATGTGCACTGAAATGCATGCAGATCCTGAAGGTTTTATGCTACCTTATAAGAAATAATGAGAGGGTAAATTGCTTTTAGGCTCCCTCTATGTCTGCTACAAAGTCATACAACCATAGAATAATTTCAGTTGGGGAAGTCACTGAAGGTCACTTAGTCCAACCTCTTGCTAAAAGCAGGTCTAGTTGGAGTGGGTTGCTCAGAGCCTTGTTCAATCAAATTTTAACTATCATCTCCAAGGGTGGAGAAACCTTCTTCAGTGTTTGACCATCCCCATGGTGAAAAATTTTAGCCTTATATCTAACTAGCATTTGCCACATTCCAATCTGTGTTGATTGTTTCTTGTGCTATCACTTCTCCCTTACAAACCCAGTTCTCTGAATCTGTATGTCATGTGTCCCTGGTCACCTTGATGGCCTTTCATTATACTGTCTCCAGTATGTCCATCTTCATGTCTTGTACTGGGGGTTCCCAAATGCAGCCCATTACTCTGGATGTGGTCTCACTGGTGTCACATGGTGCAGAACAACCACTTCCCTGGACCTGCTGGCTACATTCCTGTTAATGCAGGCCAATATGCAGCCGGCCCCCTTCTTTGCAAGAAGGGCACACTGCTTAATCAAGTTCAGCTGCTTGTCTACCTTGCCACCAGCCAGCATGGATGAACAGAGAACTTCTGACTGAATTCAAATGCAAAAGGAAGCATAAAAGGAAGTAGAAGCAGGGATGGTCGACCGTGAAATTCTCTGGCTTGCTTGATATCTTTAGGCAAACTGTTAAACCAACTTTAACTTGTGTATTTTTCTTACCACAAATGAAGAATTTCAAGGTTGTTTGCTGCTCTGGTTCTTCAAAGTATTTTAGTGTTGGTTAGTAGTTGTAAAATGCATTCTGTTCTGCACACTGATCATCCTCCATCTATTTCAATGTTTATTTTTGTTCCTACTTTCTTGCCACATGTTCCTGAAACATTTGACTGGGAATACCACAAGAAGATCTGTGTTGATAGTATTGGGAAGAGGAAGATATTCCCTTTTACATATATGAACCACAAGGTATGCACATTTCTAGAGAGATGTGGAAAAATAAAATTAGCAGCTGAAAAGCTCCAGACAATATTATTTGTAGTCTACTTGCTTCAGTTTACTTTCTAGTGTCTTATAATTCTGAAAAGGAATAGACTGGCAGTGAACAGAAAAGGTCCATGGAGGTAGTGACATTACACTGTCCAAAGAGAGTCAGCCGGGCCAAATTCAATCCAAAGGAATCATCTCTTGTAGCAAACAAAGTGTATTTTCCTATCATATTCACAATTATTAATTCTGGGACTGAATATTTTGTCTCTATGAGCTTCTGGACACGGCTATTTGAAACAACATTTTTCAGTCCATCAAACCTAAAAGTTCTGAAAAACCTGGAATAAGAAAATATTTGGAGTCTATTTTTTTTTTTTTTTTTTTTACATTCCAGTGAATTAAAATGGATAAATCAGTGAATAAATATTTTTTCCGATTGCTTTGGTTTTAAGAACATTTTTTAAGTGCATTTGAAAGCATGATTGTTTCAAATTACTGAAATCAAGTACATTGAATTGCTTTTTTTTTTTTTTACTTCCCAAAAAATTACCTCAAAATCACATACTGGGTTTGGTCACCCAGCATATGCCCCTTTGGTTGAAAAAAAAAAAGTAAAAAAAATTACTAGACTACACATTTGGTAGGAAAAATACCAGAATCTCTGAGCTTCTGAGAAACTGAGAAACTTGCTCCAGGTACTTACGTGTTAAGTAAAGATGTTGGACATCAGGAGTGAGGACTGACTGGATCAAAATACATTCTTCCTCTTCCCTTGATCAGTTCCCAACAGAAAAAAGTGCCTTGCACTATTTGTTCTTAAAGTATAGAAAGAATGCAAGGTAATACAAGACTTGTCAGTGTAGTTTAAAGATCACATTTATCTGGGACTATGAAATTATAGTAATATCAGCTTTGATAAATGTGAATTGTGATAGGATGAGGATGTGGATGTCTTTCTCCCTTGTCATCTATAGGTACCTAACTACCTCTGTGGTTTTGGAAGAAATGATGCGCTACATCCCTCTCGCGCTGGATGCATAGGAAAAATCTTCACCATGTGGAAAACATCCCCATAGCATCTGAAAGGAAATTCTCACAGAAAATTCCACCCAGTTCCACATGTTTCCTCATAAGAAAGAGTGATTGGTCTCAGTGTTTACAAAATCATTTTTCATGTATTTGTAAAATCAATGTGCGAGTAATATTTTGTTGCAGCTAGGACATATGTAGGGCAAAGTTCGTAAGTAGACCAACAAGTGTTACACTTCATTAGATCAACAAGTACAGATGAAAAATATTGACAAGGTTTCCTACACAATTCATACTTCAAACTCAGAAAAAAGACCTGAAGAAGGACTTATGTAACCAAAGTTTTGCTTTTTTTTTCCTTCTATTATGCTAAGTAGGCTTATACAAGATGTTATTTCTATTTGCAAACCCTTCTGTTGTTTTGTCTTTGAGCGAGACAACTTGTATAAGTACTTCAGAATGAAAATCTACTCTTAATCAGTTCATTCAGGGAGAAAATAATAATTTACATCATGTATTGCTGTTACAAAGTTAAAAGCAGTTTAAAGAAATTAGTCTTAGTAATTTTGTCAAAATTTTCTTTATGATCGCTACTGTTCACTCCTCAGAAACTAAGCAGAAAAAAGAAATCACATATTAGTGTCTTAGTAAATAAATAGAACATTTCCTTATTTCACCTTCTTATTCCAGGGTCCTTTATGATAACTGCCTTTAAAACAATCTGTCATTTAAGAAAAAGAAAATAAATAATTGTTTAGTAAGCTATATTTCAGTACCTTGCAGTTTTCACTCCATATTTTTGTTCTTTATTTGTACATAGATACCATTTTGTCATTTTATATACATAACAGAACTTTGTATATATGTTACCTAACTTTATATATGTTACAGAACTTTGTACAAAGTTGACTTGAAGTATGACTTGTGTCAAAGTTGTGTACAGAAATGTTGAGGGAGAATTTTTTGCAGTTTCATTCCATTTTCTGAAAGCCAGTGTATAACAGCATGTCAGCAGCTGCAGCTACAACTATAAGTATACTGAGGTTCTTGCTTATGTGATTATGTTAGCAGCAATGACAAAAATAACTGACATTTTTACTGGTAAAACTCTTACATTCATTGCTGTACTGGCCCTTATTTGATTTCATAATGTAAATAAATATTTGTAAAATATTTTTTAAATATTTCAATCTGATTAAGAGCAGCCCTGTTCTTCTCCCTTGTGTATTTACACTGTTTGATGGAGTGGGGTTAAGGTGCTCAGTGCCTTATAGCATTGAATTCAAAAGGTCTATGACAGTCACAGCTCTTTGAGATGAGCAAGGTTCCTTTCTAATCTGCAGTGTACCTGACTAGTGAACAGACAACTGAGGACAAAATAGCTATAATATTTTTGAGAAAGTGTGGAGAGATCCAACAGGTTGCAGCTTATTAATATTCTCTTCAGGCAACCAAAGGTCAGCTGAACTCTGAGTATAACCAGGTACACATCATAACCTGGGCTACGGGATTCAAATCTTCCCCAAAATGAACAAAAACTTTCATAATTCTCTTGAAGAAGTTCTGCCTGTGGGGCCCAAAATGCACTCACTAGATCCAGTTCCTAAATATCATGGTGGGAAGCGAAGCTGAGACAATGCTCTATGTGTCCTACAGGATTTATCTCAGAAAGCATGATGTCCTCCCTCAAGTGGGCATTTCCTCTGCAGCGTAAGGGAACTCACAGCTTTCCCTTCTAGCAAACAGCAGCATCTCTAGAAATTGTCCACAGGGAAACGTCCTCCATCTTTGACAATTACTAGCATATCAGTGAAATAATGGGAACTACGCTGATACGCAACAGTTAAAGGTTTTGCTACTTATGCCTGATTAAAATAGTGCATATATGTGTGCAGCTCTCTTATTGACTTATGAAGTGCATATTTTCACATTTGGCATTCACACAGCCAAACAAAATTTTGTTAATTGTTTCTATTTTAATCAGGCTGTCTCACTAAGGAGTACCAAGAGACAGGTTTCTTTCCACAGGAGAAAGCCCAGCAGTAACATTCCCACCGATTTCAAAACCATGTCAGTGGAGAAGCTGTGGTGCTGCTCAAGAGCCATAAATGTTTAACACCAGTCCAGTCAATGGACTTCTGCTAGCATGAAACTGATGTTGCACAAAGAATGAGACAAACCTGCTGATGCGTAAATAAGAACAGATCTATACAATGAATACTAGAAAGATCAAAAATCAGACAAGGGTCTGTTGCCTTGACCCTGCAACTGGAGCTGCAGAAGGGAGTTGTGTTTGGTCATAGCTGCTTCAGGTGCAAGGGTCCTGCATAAACACACCCTTCATCAGTACTCACAGAGCTAAAAACCACCCATCTGACATGCTAGTATTCACATGACTGAATGATTAAGTGTAGGTCAGTCAGTTGGGATAACAGAAATAATGAAACCATCGCAGAATTTCTGTCCTCTGCTTTGGAAATAAGTGTCTTGATTTCACCTCTGTCTGTTGCAAGAAGCAAGTGGCTTTCTTTGCTAGCAGATGTCTCTTTCTATGCTGACTGGGTACTCGTACAACTCCCTTAATAATATTCAGAGAGCTTAAGTTGCTGATAAACAAGTTCCCTAATGCCACATTTTTTTATCATAGCTTCTGAGAAAGTCCTTTATATGATGGAGATAAACAATTAACAGTGATTTTCTGAAATATCATGATACCTCCATGTTTTTAGAAAGTTACACAAATAAATACCTTACATTTCTTCATGGAGTTCTTCATTTCCCTATACAGGATGCGGTACATAATTCACCATTTTTTTGGCCAGGACTGTAGCATCTTAACCCTTTTTAATACTTAAAAAGCAGTGTTGGTTTTTCTTGTTTGGGTTTTTTTTTGTTTTCTATAGATCTCCAGTGCTCTTTCTAGACATTTTTATGTTTATTTTATTATCTATACTTTACTATGGCATCATCTGAGTGCTTGTTCAAAGTGGAAGGTGATCATCACATTAGGCAGTGATTTGCATTTTTAATTAAGGAGAAAAATGGAAGCCAGCTGGGCTTTGATAAAACATGGCTAATTTAATTAGCTTATTTTTATCTTGTTCATTCTGTTACAGCAATCATTAGGAATATGGATATTGAGACTAAAAAAATTTATTTCTTTTGCTGTGAGGTCTAAGGTTAACATTTTTTACCTGACTTTTTTGTACATTTTTTGTGTTAAATTGTGTACATTTGGTAATATCATAAAATGCCCTGAACAAAGGCTGACATGAAATTGAACACAGATCATGAAGGAGTCATGCAGGTTACTGAGTTCAGAGCACGATCATGCAGCAGTATGTTAACTAGCTAGATTTCAATTGTGGCACCAAGGAGCACTTTCCACATCCAGGTCAAAGTCAGCTTTCTCCTGACCTCACAGCAGGGCAAGACTTTGGGAATCCACTTTTCTTCCTACTCTCAACAACGTGTTGGTCTCAAGGGGAAGAGACCTGAGTATAGGAGCTAGAGGGAAACTTGGACATGCATTGTCTCTACTCTGGATCATGGGAGGTCCAGAACACTGGATTTCTTATGGAAAAACACTTGCCCTGCAATTTAGACTTGATTAGTGTGTCTACCACAAGTCACAATGCATCTGCAAGCCTTATAACTAAAAGCCCACACTAGAATTCATCAAGAAAAGGCAAGGATTGCTAACCATTTATATTGTGATTTTAAAATAAAGTCAGTGAGTGGCATATGAAATTTTTTTTGCATCTTTTTTCTTTGCAGGTTGGTGTACGTAGCAAAGAGTGAAGAAAAGATCAAGCAAACTATTACCCGTCTATTAGCATCACTCAGTGTAACATAAATACAGTTTTCTCACATGATACAGCAAAAGTTCAGGGCTGTGCAGGATCTTTTCCTCCTCTCTCCCAGTATGACAGATGCCATAAATTTATTGTCATCCAAGTCTTATCAAACACCAGTTATTTGATCTTTCTTTGCCTGGTTATCTTTAGATAGAACTTGGCTTTGGTTTTGTCTTCTTTTTGTGATGAAAGAGTGGAAACCTGTAGAGAATTAAATATATCAATATTTCCAGGGGACTATAAATAGAAAGTCCTTTAGACATATCTTCAAGCTGTGGAGTTCATTTTCTACTATTAAATCTCACTGGTTTTGGAAAATACCTTTGCTATTTCAAAAGAATATATATATTGGCAGCTTTTGACATTGTAACACTCAAAAATTGTTTAAATGTAAGTATATAAGACAATTTTCATCATGCAGACACTTGTAATTTTCCTGAAGAGCTAGTATCTTGCCATTTTATACAATAATAAGGAAAAGCGGAGAAAGAACAGGATGAGCTAGCCCTGTTCAAGTTCCAAAGGCACACAGAAACAGAAAATGTAGAAGATCAAGTTATTATCATTTTATATACATAGCTATCGTGTTATGTCACCAAACTTCAAAGTAATAAATCACCAAAGCATATTATGTCAGGACTTGAAAACTATAATACATTGCTGTTGATACACTAGACCCTTAAGGCAGTATCACAACCTGCACTTTCTAGCACAGATATTTACTCTGCAATAGAGCAGGAATAGCGAAAGCTCACAAGGCCTCGTGCTCCTTGGCTTCCTGGAGTTTGGCAGACTGTTCATCCACCTGACACAATTAATCCCAACAATTACACAATATAACAACATAAACATATGAACTTTTTCTGAGAACCACTTTATCATATGTTGCATAAAAATATTTGAGGGCTGAGGAACGGTTGGACTGAAAGTTCAGTTCATGATTATTTACAATACAGCATACGTTAGTCTAAACGGAGTCTATGAACAGCTTTGCCATCTGTTGTTTAAAAAAACAGAAAGAAGGAAGAGAAAAATGAGCTCCATTTGCTTCAGACAGCTATGGGGTGGTCAAGCTAGAATACTTGGCACAGAAGATGTTTAGAATTGAAAAAAAGTTTACATCTGGGCTCTGCTCACAGCTTGTTTAACTCATCTGTGGCTGCCTTCATTATCCCAAGCACTAAAATACTTTTCTGCAGTCCTCCTGCGGGCTCACTGAGGCTAATCCTGGCTACCAAGAGAGGGGCCGAGGCTGCTCTGGACCCTTCGTGGCTGTGAGCGGCAGTCCGGGGCAGGAGTTTCTCTACTCAAGGCTTCCCCTGCAGACACAGTCTGCCAGAGCTAACGTGGCTGCCAAGAAGGCAGTCATTTCTCCCAGCAAAAACAACAGCGGGGAGCAGGACTCCTGCATGCTAAGTGGTAACCAAGTTCTCGAGTCAAAGTCTCTTTTTTACCTCACAGGCCTACAATCTGGCAGGTGAAGATGGCACTCGGATTTTCAACAAAGAAATTTTTGTGACCAATGCACTAGGAGAAGGTGAGCTGTAGTTGCCACCCTCATCAAAAATGCTTATCTTGGTTGTGTCCAGGGATGGGAGACTCAGCTGACACCACAGCTGGGGAGGTTTCAGTGGTGGCAGAGCCCTCCACAACAATGTCACGAGGCGATTTGGCCTTATCAGTGCTGATAAGACATCATTTGCATTTGTACTGGAAGAAACCCCAGGACTGGAAGACATGGTACAACCAAGATGGATATTTTAGACTCGTGAAATAGCTTCCGTGGACTCCTGTCTGAAGCAAGCAGTTTTGAACTCTCCATGTGAAATGCCTTTTACAACTACAGATTTTCATGGATCTTCAGAGAGATTTGTGTTGGTGGGGCTTATCCTGCACCTGAGGAAAGCCAATGCTGCATGTCCTCCCCTGTACTTTATTATTATTATGCTATCAAGAGAATATGGTGAGGATTCACTATCTTATATAAATTCACTAGAATACACAATACACAAACCTTCTTGCAAAGTTAATAAAAAGCTCTCTGGCTACCTTTAAATTTACCTGGCTTTCAACTAATTTAAAAGTGTAAAAAAATCGAACGTTCAGTGAAATAAAATGTGTTTGAGACACTTCCTGAAGACTTTGCTCACATAAATCTTAACACTCTTCCTAACATCTTTCCTCAGGTGATAGGTACAATAAAGACAACAGTCTTCATTTATCAAATAATTCAAGTGTAATGTAATAAAAGTTACTACTACAAGTTAAAAGTTTTCCTTATATTATTTTACAAGTCTAAGAAATGAGGATACTGATAAAAAATAGCAAATTATTTGAACCTCTGACCAAATATTGCATTGTTGCCATATAGAAGTATTTACAGATGAAAACTAAGTTTAGTAACTTCCTGCCATGAACCTTCTCCCTCTCTCTCCCCCTCCTTTTTTTATTCACTTACTGACCTGCTTGGCTATGGTCGGGACTGAAAAAAAAAATCAAATGATACATGGAGATACAGGCCAATATTTCCATCTCAATTTTTGCAGAGGAATTCTTACGGTTTACTCAGATAAGATTTGGCAAAGTGTCTCTGTATCTAGGCTGAAATGAACTGTCAAACTTACCAAGGTTTGACCGACAGTAATAATCCTGGGCAACAATTGTGGAAGAGCTTGAGGGAGCTTCAAATCCCTACAGTCATGTGTTTGCACTACTATTCACCTGCAAAGTTAGCTCATGCTAGCGTAGCTCCTTCCCTCACCCCCCCATCTGTATTAGGGTACATCCATACCTACTGTGTGGATAGTAAATGTATGCATTTGTGTGAAAACCACATAAGTGTGGTGCAAACCATGCCTAGCTAAAAGAAAAACAGCTTGGTGTAATTGTCTTGCAATTGTTGAACATTGACTTGGATGGAGCTATACCTATTTACACCATGAAATTGTCTTAGTTTACAATATTTTGTTCTTGAGACTGAACCATTCCACAGAAGAGCTAACAGAAACCCTGCAAGAGATTGCCAGTGCAAACGGCAAAGTGCAACTGGCTTTTCAGGGATGTTCAGGCTCTGGAGTAAGCTTGTGAGGCAAGAAAGCAGAGGTATCGCCTCATTTCCCTTTTGCCCCTCTAAGGCATAAACAGGGATTTTAGTCTCAGACAGGGCCTCCAAGTGAAATCAACCCTCATATAAGGCAAGGAATCTGAAGGCAATGAGTTAGACATTTTTTATATGCATTTATATTTCAGCCTTTTTTACCCCATTTTTACAGTTTAAGTAGGGCTTGAGGGATGTCTTAGTCTCAAATTGGAAATCTTTGCTGAAAAATCTGTTGAATAATTAGGAAATACACAGCACTTTGTTTTTCAGCTAGTGTAAAAAGGCATTACTCCTTTACAGTCATTTCAGGTATCTGGTGTTGAGTGAACTGAAATATTTGCCCTAACTTCAAAAAAAATTAATTTAGTATGGCTTGGTTTTAAAACATGTTGTTCCTTTGAAGTTGTTATATATGCCTCTACCAAAAAGAGAAAAATTTAAACATCTGGCATTTTCTTCCTATTTTCCTGCATCTTGTCTAGGAAGATGAATTCCTCAAATCATTGTGTAACCTATGTAACATCTATTACACATAATCATTACCCTCTACAATGCTTTGGCTGCAACACATCTCTTACAGTTTGGATGAGGGGCTGGCCAACTACACCCATGATGTGAGTAGGTGTGCCAGCTCTGAACCTGACCTGAGGTCTCCAACATATGTTTTACATTTCCTAGTCAGATTGGGGATTGTGTTGTTGGATGCTTTATTTTTTGCTTTCCAACTGGAACAGACAGTCACAGGATAAGAGAAGTGATGCCTTAGAATATTGTTATCCTCTATCTGTCACTCTCTAGAAAGTGATTGTTTTTAAAACACATCTTTTTCAGACTTTCATCTAGTTTTAGAATTCATACATGTGACAGGGTGTTCACATTCTTCTTCTGGAGATTTTTCTATTGCCTGGTATTTGTTTGAGCTTGAAAATTATTTTTATAACCAAAACCTTTTCTTTTTTTTCCTATATCTCTACCCAATTTCTAAATCTTTATTCTGTAATCACATATGCTCATACAGCTCATACAGCTTAAACAGCTCCATTTGTTTTAATGCTTAAGAAAAGAAATGAAACATAGTGCTTTTCAGTTGTTAGTTTCTCTCAGAGTTTTCCTAGCTTTTTGTGGAATTTTCAGTCAATGTATTTCTGGCAACAGCTTCATCATTGAATGAATTAATGAAATAATTCAGGTGTAGTGGTCCAAGTGAGGGAAGACGATGCTGTCCTATGCTATGAAACCTGTGCTTCTACAATGCTCCTATGTTTTGCAGTATCATAAAATAAGGATAAGAAGGTACTTAGAAAGGTCACCTAGTCCATCTGCCTGCCCCAAGGCTTGATCTGCTTATACCTATGGCAATCCTGGCAGATGTTTGTCTAACCTTTTCATAAAGACATCCATTGACCTCTACAATAGATGGTTCTTTATTTTTCCAATACAAGTTTATGTCCATTTTCACACATGAGCACACACAAAGGGGTGCTTGGTGAAACTTCAGACCTCTGTATCCCTCATATATTAAATAGCTAATTTTTACAAACTCTTCTATATGAAAGCAACAGCACTTTAAAAAGCACAGTTCTAACAGATGGCCATTTTTCCTGTGTGAAGAAAGCAGTGGTTAATAGCTATATGTTAGTGAAAGAATTAATAAAACAAAATGAAAAGAGAAAACAACTCTCCAAAAGCAAGTAAATGTGGAAAGCAGCTAGGAGTTCAATACTGGCATACAAGACTCTTTTTTCATTAGATTAGTAACTAATTAGTGATGGCTGTGCTGACCAGATAGAATGGGCCAGATTCTCATTTGGATTAAGTTGCGTTGGTCAATACAATTAAGATTATTCATATAACTGGCTCAGCATTTAGTTCCACATATAAAGAGAAAAATAAGCTTGATATATTATGTCTGGCAGATCTCATTTTGAAATATTTTTCTTTGAAAGGCAACATATTAATTTATAAAGATGAGCGGTATACATAATAACAGTAAGTACTGCATTCTTTACATTATCTCTTTGGAAAAAATTTCATGTCATGAATGACTGATAGGGAAATATCAGGCAAACTCAGCAGAGGAAGAGTACCAATAAAAGCAATTATTCCTGTCAGAGCAAGTGGGATTGTTTCCAGTTATTCATAGTTTAGATTCAATCAGTGCATGTCTAATTTAGAGTCAGGCATTTCCATCCAGTGCTATGCTTCTGGACTCTGATTCTCTCTATCAGTTGTGATCACGACAGTGTATAGAAATGGAAGATCATGCCTTACTTAAAACAGACATTTAGTTCTGATTTGTGTTTGCTTACCACTCTGCAAAAGTGACCACTCACAGAAATCTCTTGAGGGAAATGCAATGCAGTTATAGCTCGGATATTTATCTCGCATTAAGCCGAGAGACTTAAATAAAAAATCTTTAATGGAAGAGAAAGGAAATCTTTGCCATTCAAAGCTGCACACTGTTAATCTTGCTTTGACACTCTGTGACTGCTCCATGACTTTTCAACAAATGCTTTTCATTTCTGATGCCAACGACATCTGATAGTAAAATACCATGTATGACAAGAGCCTAATGCTTTATAGAAAATACCTCTACAAGACTATCTAAAAAAAGTTAGTTTTTATTCCTATATATCACAAATCCAGTCGATTGAAGCCTACAGCAAGTTCCTGTTAATTTGGAAATATACTCAGCCAGAATATAATTGTGGGTAATGCAAAGCTGGGTGGCTGTGGCTGGCCTAAAACTTGTTGTCAGCAGGAAGAAGATTAATTTCATTTACTCTCTTTGTCATGTCTCACTGGCTTCCTGTCTTTTTTGCTTGTTATCTCCAGTGGGGTACTGCTGTCACTCTCAATTCACTTTCTACTCAGTTATTTGTTATCTGACGGATCTGTCTACACATTTTCCCAATATGACATTTTTCCCCTCCTGAACGAGAGCGGTTATCACAAAGCCTACACTATGGGAGAAAGCCTACGCTGAACTTAAAAATGTAAGGACAGAAAGAATTAGATTTATACAATTCTACAACAATGCTCCTGCCCAAGTACTCTGGCTGCCTGAGGAAAAGAGCCTTTTTTCCTGTATTTTTTCCATGTAAATAAAAGAGGCAGTGATAAGGTATGGAAGTATGTATTTATAGGCTCCAGGCCTTGGGTCTCAGTCTTTGCATCCGTGGGAAAGCCCAATAATAACAGGAGTACTCCACTATGTTCAGAATAATATGGTACATAGATGAGGAATTAAGGGCATATTTGGAGTATTTGTCTGTATGAGCCAGTTTGCAAAATGTTCCTGAATCAGAGGATGTGGTGTGTCCTGCCTGCAGCGCTGGATTTTTACAGGATTACCCACTGTAAGGGGACACCCCCATTTCAAAATGTTTATCATACGTGTATACACACGTGCATGTGGACGTGCTGTTTCAATTACATTATCTCCACCTGACCTGACATAACAGATCGCTCTGTTATACTATACTGCTCTGTAGACATTTAAGGACAAAATGGGAGGACCAGGGTCAGACTGCCTCGTTCCTTCCCCAGGGGAGCAAGGGAAAAGCTATTGTACCATTTTATACCCTCCGGCTACACACAGGATATGTTTAAGTGCTTTGCTAAATTGCGTTTAACAGTTTGGCTAACTGAGTATACAATGCCAAGTGACTGAGGAAAGCTATCCTTGGTGACTATTCTTACAATTTGCAAGGGTCTTAACTCTATAATTTCCCCCAAGTCTAAGAAAATTTCAGAACTGAGGGTGACCTTTTAGTGTGCTTAGAAACCATACAGGTTTTGTTATAAAAGTAACTTCCCAGAAATACACCAGAATGTAGAGACCGGGTAGGGCTATAATATTGTTTTCCCAGAATCTGCCATCCAAGCTTCAAGTGATTCATGGCTCAGGGAAACACAAAATGACTAACAGTTTATACTTCTTTAAGGCCAGGTTGGATGGGGCTTTGAGCAAGCTGGTCTAGTGGAAGGTGTCCCTGCCCATGGCAGGGGGGTTGGAGCTAGATGATCTTTAAGGTCCCTTCCAACCCAAACCATTCTATGATTCTATGAAAGAGCAGTCCTGGAAAATACTGTGACACGAGCCCAGTCTCTGATCTGCCAGCTTCCCTGCTAACAGCCTAAAGTTCACCTTTGGGGGTGTGTGCCCACACAGACTCCCTGGCAGGATGCAAAGAGATGACTCGAATTATGATGGATGCAAGCTCAGTGAATCACCTGCTTTGCATGAAGTGATGAAAAGAGTATTCTCAAAGTGAAGAAGCTCAACCTTAAAACTTAGTCATGACCTGCGGTAAGCAGTGTGCTATGTCAAGAGCACCTCTAAATTGAAGGTTACTTATCACTGCTAAAATGCAAAAGACAGTTCTCTCCCCACTCCTGGAGTGAGTGGGATGGCAGTGAGGAAAGTCCTTACGCTTCTGGAATGATGAGCTGACAATATATCGCCATTTACAGACAGCTGTGGCAAAGCCCCCCTAGCACTAGTGTCATCAATTTTTGCTGTTGCCCAAGTCAGCTAGAAATTTTCTGCCTGAAAGTTGATTTTTACTATTGTTTAAAAACAAACATGTGAACAAAAAAAATCTGGTACCTCTTCAAATACAAGGCAGATGCTTTCTATTACAGGAAAGTGGTAGCTTTACTACCTTAAAAGAATGCTAGCTTACTTTTTTTAAAACACTACATACATTTATCAGTGAGAAACAGACACTATAACCACTCTATTTACAGTTTGCTCTGTAGGTGAGATATGGTCCATATAGTGCCTTTTTCAACATACGTCGAACACATAAGCACATTCACTAAGTATCCTGGAAAGTGACTGTAGCTAACACCACCAAACAAATGGAAAAAGAGATAATTTTTCAAGCAGAAAGAATAAGGAAGGACCTATAAAAACTAAAGCAGGGAAACTTGAAGTAGAGAAAGAGCATTGTTTGAAATTATCTGACAGATAAATGTATATAGCTGGAGACTGTAATAAATCGTGAAATCGGGGTGTGCTATTTTCTTTCCATTGCTTAATACAAAAGAGTCGATGTTGATAAAATTACAGAATATTACACTGTGACCAGAACTAACATTTCTGAGCTTTAATGTACTATTCGATTTCACTTTTGTAATCTCTGTAATGACTTCAGGTGCCATTCATGCTGTTAACCCACCCACAAACCAACCACAATATTTTTTCAAATTAGGGTCGACAGACTGTCTTTGTTTTGCAATGTTTAAGCAAGCAAGCAAAACTCATAGCTTTCCAGGATTTTTCCACAACTGTCTATTCATTTGTTTGCCATTTTCACTTGCCATCAACAACATAATTGTTTAGTGGAATAGACTGGGGATAGGGTGGTAGCTAATTCCTGAAACAGCGTTTTCATCACACCTGATGCAAGCACACACACAGATCTCTGATCCCATACAGTTGAAGGTTTCATGTTCAACAATCATTTAATTCTAGTTTAGGTCACTCAATAAAACATAATCCTTTTCTTTTTTCCCAGTGTATTTGCTACACTCAAGAAGAGATGAGATAAAGCATCCTTGTAGAAAAGCTTTTGGTGAATTTGTACTGTTTGATGTATGAGAAAAATGTATCTTGAAGTAACAGAGAATTACTTTTAAAATAACTGTTCCATGATAGGAAGGAGAAATCCACAATATACATAATGACATCAAAAGACAAAAGTGAATTTAATTTATTAGACATACGTTTCCCATATGAAAATCAGACTTTTTCATGGTACCTTAAGCCAGATTCTGAGAAGCACTTATGAAAGGACTGATCTCAGTTGAATAGCTAGGATTATTTTCATACAGGGAGTCACATATGTACATGATATATTTATATATACATGTATATAAATAATTTTGGTCACGCTTCATTACCTTCCGACTGGAGACCCAAATTACTGCCAATAAAACATTACACTAGAGGACTACTACTATATGGGTGGTAAATGCCACCTTTATTACAAAAAGACACTTTAGAATACTTTAAAGCATTAGCATTGTGACTGCTTGCTGTAGCCTTTCTTCTATAAAAACAATTTCCCTAGATACCATCAGACCCATTGCTACAAGTGTCATCAGATACTATGAAAACCTATTAAAAATTTTTGATTTTCAATTTCTTGGATTGTAAAATTTTGTGGTTTTAAAATCTGGTATTGCTGGGAAATTCCAAGGCTAGAGGTAAATATAAAATCCCACTGGGAACCTGGAAATCTCTTCTTTCCCAGAAAGGGAATCTGTACTGGCAGAGTAAAGAGACAGGACATGTTTTTCCTTGTGTTGCTCAAGGATAGTATATCACTAATACATGGTTTGGGGCTGTTGCAATGTAAGGGATTAAGGGGAAGACATTTTTTGCCAACATATATAAAAATATACATGTCCAATTAGGAATTTGGGAAGTTATTTACAACCACATAAAAGACTAATAAAGGAAGAGTGCAGATGCAATAAGAGATGGGTAGAATAACAAGAAAAATATATCTAGCACAATACCAAGATTTATGATATTTATATCATCAACATAAAATTGTATAAAAGTGTTACTAAAGGTGTGTCTGTTATTAGTTTGATTTTTATCAAATCAGAAACATCTCAATTTTATATATAAATCCACATTCCAAGTTGTTTGGTTTTTTTAATAGTAGGAAGCACAGGCATTAATATGTAAATAAAAAAGTAAGTTGAAAAGTACAGTGTAGAAGTCAGAGATAACAAAATATTATTTTCTGCATCTCTGTTTTTCCCATATTGCACATCATGAGTGTAATGGATGGGACATTACTCTGGAAGCTAGGAACAGATTTCTCATCTTGATGTTGACTCTAAGTTTGGCCTTGGGCAAGTCAGTCAACATCTCTGTACTTCAGTATACTCAACAGTAGAACAGAGATAATAAAGCTGTATATACACTGTAAATCCCTGAGAGGTGGATTACAGCATCCTAAAGAAATACTTTTGGAAGAGATCAAAAAGCTCTGCAATGTTCTCCAAAGCTTTCTGTCTTACCACTCCCCTATAGATGCAGCCCCCACATTTCTCAAGTACTACAAGAAGCCACAATTAATTGCAAGTGCTCTGCCTCAGAGTTGGCTGTAAGACCTCAGTTAGAAGTCTTTGCAGTGCCTAATAGTAAGGTTTTAACTGATTGCCTATGGTATCAAGAAAAAAAAGTCAAGACATTCCCACTCAGCTATAAAAAGGGTAGCTATGCCTCTGAATTGAGTTCATGAAGTTTAGCCTGATTCCCCAAGTTTCCACTTTCTGCATCTGTCCTCACACAAGAACCCTGGGATCAAGCGGATGTGCTGTAAAGTCTGGATCCTGCCCCCAGCGCCTGTCCCCCAGCCTTCCAGCTCTTCCTTCACCCTTACCTCTCACTTGTCCATTTTCTTTGTGGACCTAAAGACCAGCAGACAGGGCAGTGCAGAGCCATCCTGCCAAGAATAAGGGTCATCTTCTTATATGAGCCTTGGAATATACTTATTTCCTTTATGAATTTTGCATGAAGAACTTAACGTAAAATGGAAAATACGATTACCTTCTCTCAGAAGAGTGCTGAGTATTAAATAGTTAATGACCATTAGGCTTTGTTAAGTATCATTTTGCAATTTTGATTTCTCAATTCTAAAGTATTATTCTAGTAGCTATTGCACCTAATTATCAGTCACCCCTGTCTGGAGCAAATATCATATATTTTAGCTGAAGTAGTATTGCAGAATCTCCTTTATCTTACAGCAAAGCTGTTACCTGATTTGGGATAAAACAATTAAGCACTGAATGTTCTTTTCAGGTCCATTTACAGACTTCATTCATTGAATCAAGTCTTTTTGGCATGGGATTCCTTTACAAATATGTTGTCTGAACTTCTAATGAACTTCCAGAAGTTATGTGATCGGTAACAGACTGATAGAACTACCACTATGACATCAATACAGTTTTCCTTCCTAAGAACTTAAGCTTTATTCTGAGGAACTGTTAAGTGTTTAACTATGCAGGTGTACTTTTTAAAAAGGCTTACAATATCTGGCAGGAGCAGAAAAGCAAATGCTTACACTATGTCAATGAGCCCAATATTGTTTGTAACTTTTATCTTCTTTTATTGGATTAAAAAATCCCCCTAAACAAAACCTTGCTTGGACATTTTTCACTACTTAAAGTTTTGTTATTGAAAGCAAAGTTTGACCCTACTTACGTAACATAAACTAAGGCCAAGCTGAGTCTTGGGAATATCTTGAAAAGATCGAGTGTCCATGCCACAGAATTACAAAAACAGAGAATTTATTTACAAAACTATAAACTTCAAAATAAAAGTCTGGATTCTCTGCATCTTAGCATATTACAGGAATTAGATGACTAAATTACATAGTAGGGAATGTATTTTAAAAGTTGCTGAAGCAAAAAAGTAAGGGAAAAAACAATGAATATGAGAAGGCAGTGTTTCCTGATAATTATCATGCTGTAATCTAATTGTACGATAATCTGACCTAAAAGAATTGGAAGAAACTGTATAAAAGCTCTTTTTTAATGGATAATTACTTAGTTAACTAAAATTATTTCTTGCTTAGTCTATATAATATTTTTTATCTCTGAATTTAAGAAGCAGTTTATTTTCAAACTGTGATTTCTGAATTTAAAATTTTGCTTGGTGGTTGTATGTGTCATATTTACTCAATCACTATTTTCAGATTTTTTTGTGGACACTGTTTGCAAATAGCTTAGTGGAATTCCACTTTAGAACATATCTTCCATTAAAAATATTTATATATATATGTAAAGATATTTATATTTGTAACTATAATGACAATTCAAAATACTATTCAGGTAGAAGAATGATCAAAGAAAAACACCTAAGAGCCTAGAGAATGAAGTCACTGATTGGCAGAAACCAAGAAGGGCTTGGATTAATCCCCAGTGAGAATCCTCTCATTCTCCTATGAAGACCAGTTTCAGATGTGAATCTGGCTTTTAAAACCACCTCCTACTTTTATACTCAGCCAACTAAATAAATAAAAAAAAATCAGATGGGTGCTCTCCCTAAGCATTTATGGCCAATCTGCATTGAATAATGGAGTCTTTTTCAAAGATCTTTGACTTGGCTGCAATAGGGTTCACGCTCAAAATCGGAATAGCATGGCTATGTCAGCCACAAAGAAAGAGGCTTATTTGCTAGGACATAACAGTGGGCTAACCCCACCTTACTGTTTTCAGGACCCCAGCTCAGAGTGCCGATCCGTGTGGTTTGGAGGGATGAGTCCCTCTGGAGCTAGCTGAGGACTCTTGGCACCACGTTGCCCGGAGTGCTATAGACATGCTTTCACACATTTCACATTTAGATTGGTTGGGGCCCTCTCCTTAAAAACCTCACCGCACCTGGATATTGGATTGTAGTCTGATCTGCAATTAATAAAAAGTACAATCAAAAGATAGGAATGCTGCATCTCATTTCCATTTGTCCTCCAGATTCTTAGAAATCCCGGACAGATGTTTTAATTCACAATAAAAAGACATGTAAAAACTAAAACTCACTGTGTGTTCAAGAAGAATATAGAGCTCTGTGTTGACCTAGTGTTTCAAGCTTGCTTTCACACACTGTACAGTTTTCATTCCACTAGTAATTTATTTTAAAAAGCCATCACATGGAACGCTTCAAATCAAGTCAACGACACTATCCATAACAATAACATTGACTAATGTGTGGTATTTAAAGTGTTTGTCCTCTTCAAAGCATTTTACAAATATTAAGTTGTGATCAGCTGAAGAATAAGAAAATTTTGGATGGAATATTTTAATGCATAATCCTTTGATTAATTAATATTTATAGTGTCACTTTTATCCCTGGCAGAATGCTGCAGATTTATTTGGAATTCCCTGGAAGGATTTTGGCCCGCTTTATTTGCCCGCCTTTCTGGGAGGTATTAGAACAAATCTGAAACATTAATGTTGGAATAGCATCACTTTTTATGCAGTGTTCTTCATTTTTGCCTCTTGGATACAGTGCTTTGCAGATTTTGGACAGACAACTGAAAGCAGTAACATAAAAATGCATCTTGGGCCATTTAAAAATTATCCTTCACATAGCTGATCAGCAACACTAAGGGAGATGGGGCCTTACCCTGTGCAGCTCTCCAGAGGCAGCAACTGCAAACTGTGAACATGAGTAAGGGGTAAGGGCAGATGGGAAGAAGTATGTGTGCAAAGAGTTCACAAGGACAATTTCTAGCTTGCAAATACTTCAGAAGCGCCAAGGGAATTACGGAGCCATAGAATGGGCTGTGTTCCTCAGCGATCACCTGGAAACACAGTGGGGAAAAGATAACAGGAAAGATTTTATCGCCTGCTATAGCTGTTTTGTGCTATTCTTGAGACAGTCACTGTAGAGAGGTTCTGGGAAAAGCTCTTTGGTGTGGATAACAGCCAAGCAAGCTGCAATTTCAGGAGCTCCCAGGAATTCCCAGGAGCATAAACCAAGTAGGCCAAGTTTTAGGGTTTGGGGTGTTTTTTTCTGTGTCTGATCTTTATACATCCTGACCCAAAGCAAATGTCAAAAGCTCCTGCTCCGAGGCAGGCTGAATACTCCTAGGGCTGACTTAAATTTCCTTTCTCATATTAAATTTTGTGTAGATAGATTGACTGGACGAGCAAGTGCTTTGATATATTTTCTATCCGCTCACAGATCCTCTTTTTTTTCTGGCAATCCCTTCTGTCACTGAACATACCCCCTTTAAGGGTAGACAGTGATCTGGTGAAACATCAGTTCACTGTAATCTCCACCTGCCTGTACCAAGATAGCCAATGTATATTTCTTCCTCTTTGCATTGCCTATGTATACAGAGCCTTTATTTGCTTTTTTTTTTTTTTTCATTTTATGACCCTAATGATTGCTTCAGAGATCATATGACTCAGTCGATTGATAACTTCAGAATAACAACCATTAATGACCTGAGAAAGAGGTACTTTTTTTTCTTAGTAGACCTGCACTGCATCTCAAATGTTTTGTAGTGATTTGTGGAATTCCAGGTAAATGATTCTTCTAAATAGAAATTGTGTTACACTGGCTTAGTCCTTCTGACAAAATCCAGTATTTTAATACAGAATTTTCACTTAAGTAGTGCACCTCTGGCTTTCTATAAGGTGGTTTGGTATTTCACTGTATCATCTAAAACATTTTGCTATTCCCAGTGATGAAAACAGTCACCTGGCAATGGAAAGAAAGACAGAGTTAAAAAATAAGATATCAGGTAGGAGGCATTAGTAGCTTCATGAACATGTATAAAGAGTTCAGGTTTCCTTAGGAATTAACACAGATCCTCTCTTTTCTTTGGCATTACCTTTTATCACAGAGAGTGTCCTTATGCATAGTGATATAGGGAAATGTCTGTTCAATCTAATTTCTGCCTAACCATTTCAGGATTCTCATTAGTGCAGGTTTGTTTAAAAAACAATACGGAACATGTTAGCTCAACAGTATAGAGGCACCAAAATAATAAAAATAAAATTTTGTGAATATTACTCTACATTTTTAACAGTATATTAAACAATTTTCCCTTCTAAATTTTGCAAGGGTTTGCTTAATTAACAGAATATAAGATAGGCAATTTGTAAGTAAATACTGTGTTTCAGTATCTCACTAAAACTTCCTTCAGATGGAGCACTGCCTGCTTAATACTTCTGCAGAATCTGGTATACATTGGTTTTTCCAGCTTCTGTTCTCAGATCACAAAAACATGAGGGAGCTTCCTTCAGCAAGTTAAAAAACCCAGACATAGTCTTTTTCTGAAATCTTTCAACCACAGTTGAACATCAAACAAGGGACAGGCGGTCATTAGAGCAGCACCCTTTTCCTGGCTCTTCTAGTGAATTAGCTGGAAACTTCACAATGCCTTCAGTTGCCAAATTAGAGCATGGAGATTCTTTTTCTTTGTAGTTGTTACATGGCTTAGTAACCATTGCAAAATATTTATACCTATACTTATCCTGAAAGCATCTGTTGCTCCATTCCAAACATGCAATACTTACTTACGTTGTTTCTCATACTAATCTTTTTTTATCCCTCCCTGTTAACTGCTCAATCTAACTGAATTGATTGAATTTTTTTTTTTCATCAGTTGAGTTTCTTTCTCCCTGTTCTTTCATATAACAGACAAGAGGTAACCATGAGCAACCTTCAAACATCTCTTAACTAATAAATTTTTTGTATACCTGCCAGCTACTGTTAGTTGCAACAAAGGCAATTATTCTTTTATATCACAGAAAAAACAACGTACCAATCTTAGCTATATTGCAGATAATAAATTTAAAAAGAACTCTTTGCAGTTCAAAAAACCAAATGAATTTTTAAAGTTTCATGGCTGAACATTTAATTGAAGTTTGGCTGACAGCTTGGTGGTCTTGTCTGAATATTTGTTCTAATCTTGAGTATTCATCATACATATGTATTTAGGAGATACCAGGTGAATAAGTATGTAAGGGCTTTGTGCTCTTTCTTCATTGGTACTCTCTGGCAATAGTCCTGTTCCTGTGGCAAGATACTACACCTGACCCTCTTAACAATAAATCTACACTACTTCAGACACAGGATCATTTCTTTTGCATCACATATTTGATGGTACAAAAATGTCAGAGGTCCATCTGTGGAATAAAAAAAAGAACTTAACCAATGAAGAAGAAAGTAGAGAGAAGGAAGAGAGCTTGTACCCACATTCGACTGAAATTTAGGTAAAGTACCACCTACAGACAGTTTTCCCTGTGGGAAGTTCATAAGTCTGAAGTGCTTCTCTCTCTCAGTACTGTCTATAGAGAGAGTTGATGACAATATTAGTTGTAATTTAAACATCTCATTCAGATGACTAAAATCAGTAAGATGAATCAGGGCTTTGGAACTGACAATTTTCTATTGCTCATGTTATAAAGCAAGTTTTGGAAACACAGTTGGATTTCACTCCTTTGACACAGGGTCAGACTTTCAAAAGAGCTTAGGCCTCAGCTTCTAACTGCTCCAAACCAGTATTTTTCAAGCTTTTCAAAGATTTTCCAAGTGAGGATTTTCAACACATCAACCAGTACATATGCTGAACTTGCCTCAAAAAAATGAATCACTCCAGCTTATGAAGATGATCTGAGTTCCTCTGGAAATATGGTCCTGATTCTAAGTTCTAAAAGTGTGACCCTTAAGATCTATGTCTGTAAGCTGATTTGTTTGTCATACGATAAATGCTTATAAGGCAACTGGATACAAGTCAGAAGTCTATATACGCATATAAAGTTTTATTTTCAGTAACAAAGCTCTGTATTCTTATTAGAATTTTCCCATTTGCACTAGTCTTTAAAATAAAAGTGATCTGGAAAGTTTATCTTGAGAAACAAAACCCAGAGACCTCCCCCCCTCCTTCCCTCAATGATCTGTCTACAGATATTGTTACAATTCAACACAACCTTTTAGATCATTAAAATGCCGGAGTTGCCTTAAGAAAGATCACGGTGTTCCTTGACTCAAACACCTTGGCGATGCTGATTGCACAGCTTAACACTCTGTTCTGCATCCGGGAAGAGCGTGTAACAGAGGAGCTGCCATCATTCACCAGTGTGCAAGCAGAGTGTACCTGCTACAGTCACCTGCTTGGACACAAACAATAGCTGGGTAACCCTGCTTACTGTTTTCTTCATATATACACACACTCTAAAAAAATAGAAATGCTAGCTTTAGTGCCAGCCCAGACGTGTATTTCTAAAGGTCAGCTTAATTCATCAGAAGTAGTTGAAAATATGCCAGTTGAAAAGATGTCTTTTCACTGGGTCTTTTTGCTCTTGTGAACAAATGTTTCTTAATGTTGAATACCTACATAAAGGGCAAGTTCTCCCTGCAGAACTGCACAGTCCCTTTCTTACTGATACTGGGCTCTCTCTCCATATATAGACTTTTCCGTTGCACAGAAATAACAGTTTAAATATTAAACTCAATACACTTCATGAGGGACTGGGGAGATGTGTCTCTTTTTTCCCCAATATAAATGTGGAAGTAAAGGGTGGTGTTACTTCCTTTAGCACAATTTAATCCTATCATTTTAGCAACATCCGTAGTATCAACAGTCTGCCATGCTGTCCAGTACATACAGGTTATGGAGGTACAAAGGGGATTTGGAGACCCAAGATGAGCACTGGCTGATGAGGTGTTACGTAATGGAGGACACAGGCTAAAGCACCTCATTTTGACTCAAGCTTCACGTTGATGCACTAAATCTATGTCTCTGTATGAGAGAAAGGTAATACACCAAAAGCCTGGGGAGATAACGAGCACAAACTATCAGCAGGGCAAATGTGGAAGTTGGTAATCTCTGCTTGGTACGTGTGAGAAATGAGCGGGCTGCAGGCTGCTCAAGACTCTGGTTAACTCAGGAAGAGGAAGAAGCCAGAGTGACTTTTGAGTCTGTTTCTGGGCAAAACATGACAATGGTGATATCAACAGTAATATGAGCAGGAACTACATATTTATTTGCACATTCTTGCATACCACATTCTTGGATGCCTGTGCATTATAAACATATTAATTCATAAAGACAAAGGATTTTATTAATTTTTATTAATATACTTAATGGAATGTTTTTAAAGAATCAACATTTTCTGCATGATTTTTCTATAGACCTTTTTTCAAAAAGGTAGATCAGTGAATTTAAAAAAAAGTAAGGAAAACTTATCTTTAATGAAAAATAGCTATTCTTTGTTTTCATAGGATTGTTACATTTTTTGGCAATTACCAGAACTTTATAAGAAGTAGATATGCATGAGAGATGTCAGGACAAGCAGCAGAACACATAAAATAACTGTGGTAATAAGAATACCTCTAACAGTTATGTATTAAAGGGTTAAGAAGAAAAGTTCACACTGAACTACTGCCATTTTTCCAATGCGTAATAAGTAAATATGCCAACAGAATATCAAGTACAGAAAACAGGTGCCATTAGATTTAACTACACAGTTCTTCACATCAAAGGCTAAAATGGGCTACACATTGCGTAAGATTCTATTTTTAACGTGAAACTCTTAGAAGTAGCAGCATATCTCTAATTAAACTTACATAACAGTGAAAGCAAGGGTTAATGAATGACATAGAAAATAATATTCATATTAAACTATTTACAAATGTAATCGTATGGATTCTCAGGTGTCGTGGTTGATTGGTTAGAGACATACTAAAATGTTGCTTTGCTGATTGAGTTTAATACCAAACATGACTGAGAATAATACCAAAAGGGCATGATTCCATAGTTCCAAAGTTTTGGAGGAAAGGGCTAGAATGAACACTGTTTTGTATGAAGTAGTGTAACAGCCACTAAGAAGTATCTCTTCTAAAGTTTTAGCTATCTTCTTTGCATGTTGCATGAATACATCAAGTTTTTCAGACCATTGCAAGCTGCAAAGTTTGGAACCTAAGTTTTCTTAGGCAGGACTGGAAACTGCTGAAAGGAGAAGGTTGAATTCATCACTCTGCTCAGGTCTCATTCTCACTAGAACGCATTATGAAGTAGATATTCAAGCCAGGCCAAGGCATTTAAGTGCAGAAGGACCAACAAAAACCAAAGGCACTTATACATCTATATCACTGAACTATTTTTGAAACTCTGCAGAGAAATAAGGTATTTTTACGTCACATGCATACATGTTAAATTTACACATATTTACTCTGTGCAAGTAACTACTACCTAAGTGACTGCAAATAGCGTGACATCAAACCGAGCATGCTTCATGAACTGTGACAAGTTGAGTGAGGAACCTAAGATCCAAAAAGCTTCAGGGTGGTATCCTTCCATTCCCCTTTTGATTACTGCAGCTAATGACACTGGCTTGTACAGCACTTCTCTGCGTAAAGCAGATTTTGTCAGACTTATAGATGTGCACAAGCCATTCAGCGTAAAGGTTATGTGACCTTCTGATCATTTGCAATTCAGAAGCTATCGGCAGAAGTGTTGTGGAAACACAAAGATCAAGAACAAAAGGAAACAATAAAAAAATGAAGACAGTAACATCATACATTGTTTTTTCCAGATTGAATAGATGTGGAGATATGTATTTGACACCTGCACAAAATAATTACAGAGCATTTATTTCTCTGACTCCAAACCAAAAGATCATATCTGTTGGTAAATTGAAATAATGCTAACCTAAACCAAATATTAATTTCCCGTCCTTGCTCATCTTTAGTTTCTTATGAATTTATAAAGTACACAGCTCAGAAGCTTTAAAACAAAGCAACAAGTATCATTTGTCTGAAGACCTTTCTACCTTTTTTTTTTCCCTACCTTTTTCACCTTATTATTGTTCTCCTATTTTATTTATATTTCTGAACCCATGGACACACTTTTGTGCTACAGTTGTGTGACACACAAGGAAGCATGCAAGAGGTGGAAGCTGGGACAGGTGACCCAGGAAGAACAAAGAGATGCTATTCAAAGAGGCAAGGATGGGGTTGTTAAAGCCAAAGCCCAGCTGGAGCTGAAGCCCATCTGGCAAGGGACATGATGGGCAACAAGAAGGGCTTCTACAGGTACATCATGAGTAAAGTGAAGTCAAAGGAAAATGTGGGCCTGCTGCTGAATGGGGCAGGGGAGCTGGTGACAAAGGACACAGAAAAGGCCAAGGTACTCAAGGCATTCTTCACCTCTGTCTTTACCCGTGAGACTGGCTTTCAGGATTCCCAGGCATCTGAGACCAGTGAGAAAGTCTGGAGCAAGGAAAGCTCACCTCCAGTGCAGGAGGATCAGGTTAGGGAATATTTAAACAAACTGAACAGACACAAATCAATGGGACCCAACAGGATGCACCCATGAATGCTGTGGAGGCTGGCCAATGTCATTGCAAGGCCAATCAAATTTCAGTTATGGTGACTGGAGGAGGTTCCTGAGAACTGGAAATGTCACTTCTGTCTTCAAGAAAGAAAGTAGAGGTCAGCCTTACCTCAGTCACTGGTAAAAATATGAAGCCCTTGCAGCAAACGTGGCCAGTGGTATCCTGGGCTGCACTGGGAGGAGTGTCTCCATGAGGTTGAGGGAGGTGATCCTTCCCCTCTACTCAGCACTGGTAAGGCCACATCTGGAGTACTGTTCTGGGCTGCCCAGTACAAGAGAGACATAGACATGCTGGAGAGAGTCCAGTGAAGGGCCACAAAGATGGTTAAGGGACTGGGGCATTTTTCATGCAAGTGAAGGCTGAGAGAGGTGGGACTGTTCAGGCTGGAGAAGAGAAAGATCAGAGGGCTGTTATCCATGTGTCTAAATTTCTGATAGGGGGGTGTAATGAAGACAGACCCAGGCTCTTCTCAGTGGTGCCCAGTGACAGGACAAAAGGCACAAACTGAAACACAAGAAATTCTGTTTGAACATAAAAAACCTCCCAGTTTACTGTAAGGGTGGTCTCTGGGACAGGTTGCCCAGAGACATTGTGGAATCTCCATCCCTGGCGATATTCAAAAGCTGTCTGGACATGGTCCTGGACAACTGGCTCTAGGTGACCCTCCTTGAGCAGAGAGGTTGGACTACGTGATCTCCAGAGGCCTCTGACAACATTAGTGATTTTCTCAGTCCTTTTGACTGTATAGAGATTAATTTCCCAATTCTTAGTTGTCTTTTTCATTCTCTGTTTCTCTCCATTAAGAGGTCAGTGACCTTAGATCTCTATGGCATGTTAAGTAATATTTTTGTACCAACAAGTAACTTATTTCAACTTGGAATTAATTGACACATTCATAAATTTTTCTGCCTCCTTTGTGTGCATCTTTTACAAAAAATACCCCAACTTCCACATTTTCCTTTGCAAACAGAGCAGTTAATAAAATTTTCTTCCCAGGCAATAGAAATACCTGAAGATAGCAAGTAGTGAGCAACCACAGATTCAACTCTTAAAACCCTCTTTTTGTATCACCTTTAGGAGAGGTGATGCAGAATGGTTCACACCAGCCCTGAGGTGAGGAATAAACAGTCCAATGATGCAGCCAAGCATCAGTGCTCTTCCCAGCTCCTCACCTCTGTGCCCATGCCTCCAGGCCCTGCTCCACAGAACCGGCACGCCTCACATCACAGGCGTTGCTTTTCCTGAGTTCGTGTTTAGCACTATTGCACTCAGCAGCCGTACTGCGGCCAGCAGCACAAGAGTAAACATGCGACACAGTGACACTGTCTATATTAAGAGCACTCAGCGGAATTTTGACATAAACGTTAGCTTTCATAAGAATAATGCAGTGCAGTGGTTCTCTTCCCTGTGCTCTGTGATTTGTTGTATCACTATAAACTTTTCAAGGTATTTAGATCATTGGGTACTCACAAAACCCACTTCATGAACAGAAATAGATGATGGCCATTCTCTGGCTGGAATACCAACATCCTTTAGTGATGAGTTACCCTGTAGGAATCCTAACAAGGCAATTCAAAACCTAGATTGAAAATTATTATGAGTAGGTTTTGGTTTCATTGCCTTCTCTGATTCTTTAGCATAACTTTATTCATATGTCTATTTATACTCATGAGCATGTCCTGGAATAACTTTGCCACTATACTACAACATCCCCATTGTAAATACTTTCCAGCAGGAACAAGAGAAGCCAGTTTCCCAGCCAAGAAACCAGACTTCAGCAGGAAGTGATCTCAGTAGGCATATCCTTCATTTCTGGAGTTATTTGCTTGAGCCAAAAGTCAGATGAGGACACATTTAAGCATACAAACCAGAGTAAATAAAATGTGCTACAAATTAAAGGGAAATCAGTCAAAAGAGGACATAGAAAGTACATTAGGTTCTCTTTCTTTTGTCAACAATACACACTTCTGCAATTAAAATAGTAATCTTTTCTAATTTACATACTGAAGTGATAAAGCACTATTTACCTCTAAACATGATCCAGATATTCTACTGTGATCTAAATACATATGTGGATTAAAGGGCTGTGTTAAAAAAAAGTGTCTGTCTTCAGATGAAGAAGGGTTGTAAAACCTTATACAATGGCATGAGGCATTGTAACACACACATTGAACTTCTGCCAGGAAGCAAAGAAGGTCTTTTCTTTGCCTGCTCCTTATGCTCAAGACAGTCTGTGAAAGGTAAGTTACAGAGGCATTTGACAGTGATAAATGGAAGCCTCAGAACATATTCTTATCTTAATAATTTGCGAATGCTCATTTCACTTTTTTTGCTAAGATTTGAGGACAGTTTATGAATCAGGGCTTTGTAAGTATCTGACAATATTTAAGGAATTTTTTTTAACACCATAATTACAATTATTTTTCCATAGGACACCTACTTATTTAGTAGTTATGATGGAAGGATCCTTTCAATATTGTAGCTGATACTTTGTGGTTTCCATCACTCAGTATGGAGCCCTGTACTTACTGTATATCGTTCACCTCTGAATACATCATTGTCTATTTCCTTGTGATCTTTTTTGTGCTGCTATCAGTATAATACCTGACTATACTGGAGATGATCATGAAAAAACTCTTGACAGCATCTGTGTGAGATTTACTGGCATTATTACTTCCATGTCTCAGGGACAGGAGGACTATTGTTAGAGTCCAAGTCATTCCTAAGCAAAACGTTTATCTTCATCTAGCCTTCACCTAACTCTTCACCTTAATCTCCTTGTAACTTCTACCCCTCCTTTAGCTCTTCACCACTGTTCATTCTACACATTGGTGCATCCTCCCTTTCTAGGCAGCAATACAGGAAACAAAAGACAAGCTCATAGCCATTTTTCAGTACCTAATATGACAATAGCCCCTGACAGCTAAGAGCAGCAACTTTAAGGAAGATTCTGCTCAAACCTTTCAGCCTTGGACTTAAGCATGCCCAGGCCAAAATAAATCTTCAGGTAGTTTGTCTACACCAATAATGTCTATTATGAATGTGGCTCTAACGAGCCTCAGATTCAAGAAGACTCGCAGTTTGGCCAAGTATTCACAGATGTGGCAACAAGTGCATTTCTGACATCAGAATGACCTCACTGTATTTGTTGCTAGACAGAAAATATGAGATAACTCAGTGCAATACCTACCAGCAGTTCTGACATTGGCCATGAAATGCAGTTTTCCTGTCCTCAAAAAACCCCAGACAAATCACATCTGATTGAAACTTCTTCCCCTTTCCCTCAGCAGTGAAATTACACAGGAGGGAACCTTTCAGCTCAAACAGTTAAAGTTTGGCAAACTTATAAGCAAATGAAGACTAGAATGCTACAGTGGAAATTACTGGGCAACTTTATAGGGCTTCTGTGTATGTTCTCCATAATACATAATGAAGTAACTAAACCAAAAAAGCTAGAAAAACATATAAAGTGTCATAAAAAATAAACCTTCCTGATAATTGTAGAGAAAATAAGTCAGAAGAGAGCGGAGAAATGAATAAATACATTTTACTGAAATCTTTAAAGAGAATAAAATTCCCAGTTGGAACTCTTTGATTTTAAGTTCAGTTTTCTATCTAATTTTTGCTCTATTATTTGTCTATAACACTTCACTCTTAGGGACTCTTATGAAACATGTATGTCCTTTTTGAATACATCTCATGCCTAATAGATAAGACATAATTGTATTAACACATTTAATCATTACAACTTTTTAATGAACAATGATTCATTCAAAATATTAACCTATTTATAGTTAACTTTCCAAACCTGCTAAGGAACAGGACAGGAAAAGAGCAAAAATGTATTGTGCTAATTTTCAACATAATGTGCTTTTTTATATATTTAAGGAGCAGAGGACTACTTATAAAAAAATCAGCAAAAAAGGCTGGCTATATTACAGTGTGTCAAAATACTGAATTGTGCTATAAGCACTTGTCTCCACTGATGAATAGTCATTTCTTGAGAATTAAGATTTATGCAAATGCAGAGTTTCTTTTGACTTCCATGAATTTGATCCAAGCACTCAGTGATGATGAAACAATATATTAAATCACTTGTTCCACCAGAACTTTCCAATCCAAAACATTTTAAGGGTTACTCAAATCTCACACAAATCTGTTGGGAGCAGAAACCAAAGGGGTATTTTAATCCCTCATGCAAAATTTCTAATAGCTTTTTTTACACATAGGCTGGAAATATCCACTGAACGTCTGTACACAGCACTAATGAGAAATCTGTTAATTTATTATATGAACCCAAGAACAATATTTCCTCTGGACTTTTAGTTCCAGTGATAAGAATGAAGTACAAAGAAAGGGGGGGGGGGGGGGGGGGGGGGAAGGATGCAGAGAAAATACTTTCCAGAAAGCAAGAAGCAATTCTTCACTTTGAGATTTGTATGTATTCTGGAAGATTAAAACAAAATTTGAAAAAAAAAAAAAAGATAAAAGAAAACAAAGCTAAATGCAAGTACAATCCTTCATGTTATTAAAATGGTTCTTCATGAAAATTTAGCTATCTCATTTTTTTCTCTTCAAGGGCTTAGGTCTTGACTACACTGCAAATTAAGATATTTTTGCAATATCAGGAGTCATAGCTGTACTGGTTTTAATATGGTTAGTACAGATAGCAATAGCAATAAAGATGAGACCACATTAGTTTCAGAAAAGTCTATATAGAACTGGCAAGGGCCATAAGAAACATCCATATATTTGCCTCCTGCTGAAGTTTGTGGGTTTTATTATTACTAACTAAATTAAAACCAGCATGGATATCATACTCTTCTGTTCATTACAAAGACATACAAAAGCAGGGGTACACAACCTGTCTCTGAGTACGACAATTCATTTCAGCTATAGTGCTTCCAACTGTCTGCTCTCTTTCCTGAAGGCTCATCAGATACCAGCCTGCAGCAAGCTGCAGGTGTAGTGTTCTGGCTCTGGCAGTTTGCTTTCTAATACCATTTTTCTTGGGAAAGTACAGTCTCTCTATTCCATCACACAACCAAATTTCATGTGTTGCTCTCACGTGGCGTTTAGGGGTTGCTAATGGACCCAAAGGACTGAATGGACTGACGGACCAAGGAAGGACAGTGACTGAATACAAGCTGCTATCTCCAGAATAACAAATCTGGCATATTGCCACCTTCTTTTCAGTGATTAAAGTGCTGTTGGTAAAGAAAGTGACCAGGAACAAACTCCAAATACTGTTCTAGTAACAACATGCTGCCTCTGGCTATTCTTTTTCCCAGAAGCTGTACTAAATAGGGAGAAGACAAGAACTGCCTTCACACAAATATGTGTACATGTATGGGGCAGTACATCAAAGTAAGTCCAGTGTTTCCATGTGTGGTACATCAAGTCATGAGGACAAAAAAAATCATCATGGTCTTCAGAAGCCTCCACTGGCATTTAGGTGGCCTACTGTGGCAAGAAAGTTGGCCTACTGTGCTCTAAGTCTAGAGAGAGATTGTTCCTTTGAAGAGTTTGAAGTCTGTGCATAAGGCACAACATGTGAAATCAAGGCTTCATTCTCTGCTTAGTGGAAGCAATTACTACATATAATGATATTTATCACTTCACAAAACATACACTAATTATTTTTATGAAGTATCATCATACTCATTCAGAAATCTGTTTCTTCGCACAATTTTAAATTTTCATATCAACTTAAGATGGAACAAAAGTCTATCTTCACTAAATTATTACATACTAAAGGCTGCCTTTTCTAGAGATAGTAACTTGCTAAACAACTGAGAAATTATTTAGTACATGAATGAAACATATACACAGGCAAAAAAGGTAATATTAGATTAGAATCCTGGAAGAAATCAGTGATCTTAACTACTTAAAATCTAAATGCACAAGAGTAAGAAAATATCAGGAAAAAAATTCAAACAGCCGAAATAGTGGAGCTAAAGAAAAAAGTTTCTCAAGAATTAGATTTCTGGTAACTAAACTAAAATTAAGAAGAAAAAAAAAAAAAAAAGACAAATTCACTTCCCATGGAAATGCACACGAGATCCCTAAAAGTTTAAGTATACTTATGGGTTAAATTTGTTGAAAAGGTCCTTGAAACCAAAGGAAACAAAGATATGAGGCATGGATGAGACCCTCGTAGAAGGATGCTTGACTTTTAACTCTTCCCCAAGGAATTTTGGCAAGTTGGTACTTAGATCTTAGAATGAGATCATATGTTTCTATCCAAGTAACTAGTCTTTCTGCAGATTTAACTGGGATGTCAGAGTACTGTCTATACAAAGTTTTACATTTGGTCTAAATTAGACATGGCACCACTAAGAATCATGACACATTTGTGTAGCCAGCAATAAATTTATAGCAGTCATAGAGTCTCTCTTCCCTCAGCTGGACTTGTAAATATTTCCTTTGGCAGTAGACTGTGAAAGAAGCCATACTCAGTACTCTTAACCTGATGGTGAAGTCATACCATACAGAAAAATATCATAGGAGAAAAAGTGAATAAATCATCTCTCCTATAAAAACAAACCAACAAATAAATAAATAAATAAATACATTCACAAAAATATGCAAAGAAAGGTGTTCCAATTATATGCAGGTTGCAGCTCAAAAAAAAGAGAAATTTATTTACATCAATCTTGCAGAGGGAGATTGAAATTTAAACCTGGTCTACCAAAACTGTCACCATGATTTATAGCTTTCCCAGATAGAGAAGGATAAGTTTTAGCAAAAACGGGTCATTCATAGTTGGGGTGGAAACCAGTTGTTACTCATTATTATTCTGGTTATGACTCAAAGGGGAAAAAAGTTCCCTAGACAAAATTCAATGATATGGGTGGAGCTTTCCTTTGAATTTTTGGTTTCTTTGAACTCAGTACTCAAAGCAAAACTTGGGGGATATGAATCCACATGAAATGAAAAAGTTAATGTGGACCTCTTTTGAACCAATTTGCTAAGATCACACTGCTTTTGCTATAAAGCTCCAAAGCAGAAAACTATTTCAAAAATGCCCAAAATTTGGAACAGAGAGCAGACATTTATAATAAACTTTCTGGAATGCTCAAAAGTAATTCCATGAGGCCCAGAATACTATAATTCAATAAGAGTTATTAATTTTGCCACACTGTAAGACACAGCATGTCTCCAGCTTCTCACAATCCACTTACAGACTACAGAAGAAATTCTTCACTGAGCTGGGAGTCAAGCTAAGTAAAGCTTTAGCTTTAGCTGAAGCCATTAAACCAAAGTCCAGGTGAAATTGATAGCAATCCTACACCATGTTCTCCTCAGGACTATAATCTTCGCATCCTTCACATGAACCTGAGTGCATATTAGAAAACCACTCTCATTATGTTTTATAACAATAGTATAATTTTATACCTACCTAAAATGCACCAAAGGTGGCCTTTTAGTTAAGATCAGATATTCAGTTTGGAAATTAATTTCCTGATTGTCTCTCATTGACCTCTGATTCACCACATGAAGCATTCCCAGAGTGTGAGAACTGGCTTCCCTGTGGAGAATAACGAACAAGATGGTTCAGAGATGCCCATCTGGCCCTTGAAGCTCTCTCATGGGCATTCTAAAGACAGAGAGACCAGGTGAGCAGAAAGGGTTCCTGACCCACACATGGTGTGGAAGTCACACCACCAGCACCAACTGGCTTACTCCACATGGTTGGCTCTGTTCAGTCACACAACTTGCTAATGTCACTTTAATGTACTTGATTTGATACATTAAGCCTAGCCAATTTTTCCACCTTTAATCGGTAGGAAAAGTTTTTAACTGCAACGGTCTAATACCTTTTCCTAATCACTTCAAACAATAAGTTCTGAGGACTTTTTGACCAAGTCTGCATAAAATGAACTTTTCTGTTCCTTACTAAATGCCTTGAATTATCCTATGCAGCATGTAAATGCCTTGAATTATTCTACTCAGCATGCTTAAATATCATCAGTCTTACACAGCTATTTGGGCACACCCTATGCCTGGAGCAAGCATCTCAAGAAGTTTCAGAGAGCAACTGCTCTATATCGTTCTCTGATAACATCAAGAAAATCCATTTGTCAGAGAAGTGAAAATGTACAGCAAACCATTATCAGTTTGTGAAGACAGTTTGGAAGCAAAAAACTTTCAGAATTTTAGGTTTTAATTTGAACAGATAGATGAGGAGAAAGTAGATGTCAATAAATACGAATCAAAAACAGGTCAAAAGAAATCTCAGATTGAGGAAAATTCCTAAAAAGCAGTGAGTTTGGGAGATTCATAAGACGATCAGCACAACTGTTTGGGAAACAGTAGATGATTTTGATTAGATAAGTTTGGCTTCTAAGACTGATCTTCATGGGAAAAGAATGTGATTAGGAGAGACTGTTGATCTATAATCTTTTTCTGTCTTCACTCTTTCTTTCTCCATATGTGAAATATTTATATGTATGTCCTTATTTGTTTTACATTATTATTCATTTGTATATTTATGTGTATATGAATATATAGAGCTTCTTTTGCTGAATTTATCTCATTTAATTTTATTTTCCTCCTTCACATTGTACCTGTCCCTTCCTTTTTGCTATTCCTCTTCAGCATATCTGACCAGTTTCTCACCTCTTCTGCCTACCCATTTCACAGCTTCCTTCAGCCATTATCAGTCTTTTCTCCACATACAGATACATCTGGGTGTCTCCTGCTTCAGCATCTGGATCCACTAAACCTCTCACTGTGCATTTCTCTTCTCTCCATGTGAGATCAGAGGCAGCCTCTGATGTTGGTGAAAAAAAAAAAAAAAAAAAGCCAGGAAGAATGCTCCAGGCTACTAGCCAGCATTTTTGGTTGTCTTTCTTCAGAGAGTATCTATTCATCTGAGTTTGATTAAGAAAGATAGATTCTTGTAAGCAGTAATGACAGATCCTTGTTTGGGTTTTTGTATTCTCAGAGGCAACTAAATGTATTGATGGATGTAGACATGCAGGTCTTCTGTGTGAACGATGATGAATATTTCCATATTTTACTGCATTTATGTAGCAGGTTGTTTACAAAATGACATTAGTCTGCTGAAGCTCATTTCACCAGCATCGTTCAAAGGAGAGATACAGGGAGCTGGAATGTCTAAGTGGAGCAACATTTTCACAGCATGGTTTATCTGATCTTACTGTGAGCTACAACCTGCAATTGAAAGGAAAAGATATTTGCCCCCCTCCTGTACACTACACAACTCCTTGTGCTGGATCTAACAACTGTTTAGTTTTGTGGTACTGAATGGACTAAAAACACCTTTTGTTTTGGGGGGGGGGGGGGGGGGGGGCGTGGCAGAGTTCTGGTTTTCACTTGGATGAGGGAGCTGATCCAACCAAACTCCCAATTGCACAACCTGGCAAACGGAGTGTGCCACTACAGACTGGATGGCAGGAAGGCTCAGCCACAGGCAAGATGAAGGGAGACTGTGATGTCACATCCTGATGGCTGCCTACAGTTAGGTCACTGATGAAGGCATTGGCTCTGAGGAGACAGGGCTGGTTTTCTTCACTGACCATGAAGGGATCCTAGAAAGTCAAGCATTCTGGTCTAAAGTTAGGTTTTGTCATTACTTCTCCTTTTCCCTCAATATTTATAGCTTCTTCCTACGGTACATAGAGGAAGTCTCAGAAACAGAAAGAGATGAGGTCAGTGTTCAGTAAATCAACATATTCATTTAAAAAAAGATTTCAGACAGGAAAGTAAAATATATTAATGCAATTCATTGCAGTAGCATAATTAAAATTGCTAAGTTAAGTAAATAATGGAAAAAATATTTTCCAGTAAAGTATTCATTAAACACCACAAATTTCACCAACTTAAAACTCTAGCAAATATCATATCTAACACTGAAGATATGTTACGTACATCTACAACGAAGGAAGGTGTAGGATATTTCATCAAAGACAGGTGAAAAAATAGCATATTTGACTAAAGGCACACAAAGCAACCAGCCTTACTATACTAAATTGAAGAATAACTAATATGTTCCATTTTATCTTGCTTTACCTCTGAGTTTAGAACATTAACAAAATCTAGAAACTGAAATAAAAGTTGGGCTTATATCTTCTTTTAATTTGTTAGACTGTGTGGTCAGCTTCTACCCTGCACACGCTACTTTTCTTCATGTTCACTTCTCAAGCTAGAAATTCCACACACAAAAAAAATTTGATAGAGAAGAGACCTAGTATTTTCATTCAATTTTAACTACAAAGCAATTAAAAACAGATGGGAAAGGAAAGCAATTTTTTTTATTCAGACAGTTTGAACCTGTTGTCCTTTTTTATATTTAACATTTATTTAATGCAAAACCCTGACACAATATTAAGGTAAAGGTCATTATTCTAGATTAAACTCCTTTACCATTTGGCAAAGACCTTAGATCCCAAACTGCAAACATGTAATGTTCTTACTGTTAAGTAGAATGTGCAATCAAGGGACATTCAAGTTTTGTAAAGTAAGCATGTTTCTAACCTTTTTTTGAAAACTGGGTCTAAAAGGGATCATGAACATCACTAGGTCCTCCAAGGAACCATTAAACAAAACAGGAAATTAAAACACAACATTCTTGATATTTTCCAGCTATAAGAACAGGTGCAAGAAAAACAAATTCTAACAGACAGTATAAACCTTTTGCATCGAATATTTTAAGTTAATAAGTAAAAGAAAAGGGGAGAAAACAGAAGACCACAAAATTCCTCACTGTTTTCCTCATCTATCATTTTTTAACAGGTCAAGCTAAAGGCTGATTACCCAGTGAATATAACTGCTGTACAGAAACAGTGATCTCTCAAAGCTTTTTTGTTTGTTTTCTTTTTCTCCAGGTGAATTACACTAACTATATTTAACTTTCACCTTTTTGCTTTAAGGAAGAAGTTATGGTTTATTTCCTTGTTCCATAGGCAAAGTAGGAAGGAATAACACATAAGTTCTTTTTTATAAATATTTTCTATTTGTTTTATTTATTTGTATAGGTTCCCTCTCTTCTGAAAAAACACATTCACTTCAATTAAACCAACTTAGGAAAGGTACAATCACTTCAGCTGAAATCATGTTGAAATCAGGAAACTGCGGCTTTCTTGTTATCAAAAGGCAACTAAAAAAAAATCTTTAATATTTGTCTACAGAACATAATGACTGCACAAAAGCCAAGAGTGTATAACATTGCTCAACAGTGAAGTTTCCAAGTATTAATAAAAGTCTTGTACAGGTTTGGCTCTCAAAATACAGTAAATGCTAGAGGTCGTCTTCTTCTCAGGTAACACAGTCATTATAAATGACAAATGACATGAATGAAACAGAATGTTCTTCCTCACTTGGACAAATTCCCTGTCATATTTACATTTTGTGTTACCAAACTTTTTTCTGAGTTGCAACCTGAATGCTTCCAGTTTTAAAAGTGGAGAACACTAAAGCTTTGGTATTTAGGTACTACAAAAGAGCAAGAAGGATCTGTTTGATAAGTATTTGACTCTCCACAGGCCTGATCCATATATGCTCACAGCCAATGAAAGCACTTCTACTGTCTTCAACAAGTTTTTGACTGCAATACCTTTTTTAACCTAGACTTTGCAAGTACTAGTACTGTTCCTTTATTATAATTTTTCTTACTGATTTCGATAAAGTTTCAGATAGCTTCTGTCTCCATAACCATATACTTTTCCAGAATTCTTTAACCATTATCAGCCATTTACCATTAATTAAAGGATCTAATATCAGATCAGGCATTCTAAATTAGTCAGTACCAAAACCAGTTCATAGTACTGAACCTTAGTCAGTTTTACCATTTGTCAAGGTTATTTTGTGCTCCTTAGTAAGGTCACATAATTCATGTAGAAAAGGACATATATTCTAGCAGAAATTCTAGACAACTGTAAATATACTCGGAGAGGGGCAGGGTGGAAGATGGTTTTATTAAATTACTTGTAAAATTAAGCATATTAGTCATATTTAAAAGGTTTTTAAACATTTTCAGTTTGTAATAGACAGTGAAATTTTCTATTTATGATCTTAAGTATCAGTGTGGAGGAGAAGTTGGGAGTTGGGTAAAGGACAAGTGGGGTACTCCAGAAATTCAACATTAATCCTGCATTACCCAGGGACAAAGGCTGAAGTCAATGTTACTCAAACTTTTGTTTTTATTATTCCTCTCAAGGTGATGAATGTCCCATAGCACCATAGTTCAGTGAATATGCATAATCCTCCCTCTTCCAAAACACCACAGCAGTCCTGTCTTGGCACGTGATGAAGATCCTTTAATTTCAAACTAACAGCATTTTGCCTCGGGACTGTCGTGGTTTAACCCCAGCTGGCAACCAAGCCCCACGCAGCCGCTCACTCACCTCCCTCACATTGGGATGGGGAAGTGAATCAGAACAGTAAAAGTGAGAAAACTCGTGGGCTGAGATAAAGACAGTTTAATAGGTAAAGCAAAAGCCACACACGCAAGCAAAGCAAAACAAGGAATTCATTCCCCACTTCCCATGGGCAGGCAGGTGTTCAGCCATCTCCAGGGAAGCAGGGCTCCATCACGTCTAATGGTGACTTGGGAAGACAAACGCCATCACTCCCAACGTCCCCCCTTCCTTCTTCTTTCCCCAGCTTTATATGCTGAGCATGACGTCCTATGGTCTGGAATATCCCTTGGGTCAGCTGGGGTCAGCTGTCCCGGCTGTGTCCCCTCCCAACTCCTTGTGCCCCCCCCAGCCTCCTCGCTGGTGGGGTGGGGTGAGGTGAGGAGCAGAAAAGCCCTTGGCTCTGGGTAAGCACTGCTCAGCAGTGATGAAAACATCCCTGAATTATCAACACTGTTTTCAGCACAAATCCAAAACATAGCTTCATACTAGCTACTATGAAGAAAATTAACTCTATCCCAGCCAAAACCAGCACAGGGACATAGCTGAAAATTTTTACTCTTGCAAGTAATAACATGGTACAAAAGGGCTGATGAATGAAAAAAAAAAAAAAAGAAAAAAAAGAAAAAAAGAAGGAAAGCTGCCTAAAGTTAGCAATCTACACATATTTTCCTAACAGATAATCACAAGAATAAGTGATGCATGTGTTAAAAATTACCCCAGGCAACTATAAATTTTGCACTTGTCCTGGATGCAGTAAGAAATTCATATTACCATAGATCAGCCTCTGCTAACCACATGTAGCAGTCATATGCTATCTCACAATATGTTACACAGTTCAGATTGTGATCGTACAGTTGGTCTGAATAATTATTCCTGCATCAAAACAGAGGAGAAACAAGAATCTACATTCACTTAATGAATCCATCAATGAGTGCTGCATATGATAACTTACCCCTTCACTCATCAATATAACTGCAGTTTATTTGAAATAATTAGGCAGAGAAGCATTCAAAATTGTCTTAAGGAGTTTATTTAAACAGGTTGCATACAATTACATGCATGGTAAAAGTTAGGAAAAATAATACATTCATTTTTGATAACTGCTGGATAAAGGGGATGCTGCTGGAGCACTGTAAAAGCAGCAGCAAGGAACACCTGCAGTGGGATGTAGGTAGACCTGGGGTTCAGTGCGGCCCTCCCACACCACTCTGGTCACAGCGTGGCTGAAATTCTGGAGTTTACAGTCTCACTTACATGCAATGTTCAAAGGCTTCTTTATAAACCACAAACAGTCAGTTTTGCCCTGTCTGAAAAACGGGACTTCTGGCGTCTATGCTGGGCAATACTGTCTGAAAGAGCCCTTTCCATGGGCCAGGTCACCAGTGCCATTCACCAGTTCTGTAATGTCTGGGTATTCCTTAACCCCTGTATTCCCCAATCCTTCATTTCATTTCAGCTTAACCAGCTTCCAGAAGGGATTTGGCTCCAGTAGAGTCGAAACCAAACTATGGTTTTCAACCTTCTGCTCAAACTAATGTGAGTAAGGAAATTTATATTAAAAAATGCCTTTTACCTAGGGATTTAAAAAAAAATAATTTGGAGGAAGAGTCAGAGGAATATGAAGGCATGCTGTAGTTAAATGGACATTAGTATTCTTATTTATTAGGTTTCTGAAACCAATGCCAGGTAGGCTGATGAAATTCCCTAAAACTTCCTGAAATCTGAGATTCCTGCTCCTTCGTTCCTTGAGGAGACAACCACTGTCCACTGCTTGTCTATTTATACTTCCCTAGAGTGCGATGGAAAACATGATGGTTTTGGTCTACAGTGCAACAGAAGTCTAGATAGTCTAGCTTGCAACCAGCCCTCAAGCTGCAGAATACATGGTTCCCTTTTGTATTAATTTGGATGCACACTCTTACCTATACTAACTTAAAAATTTTTTGCTCTTTACAGAATAATTATAAATGGGTGTAAAGAAGAGTAGGTGTTCTTCAATGTGCTCTGTCACTGCTTTATGCTTTTTGTCTTTTTACTACACTTACTATTATTTTTTACATATTGAATGAATCCTGAAAGAAAATGAAACATGTTGAAAGGCACGTACAGCCAGCCATAACTGCAAGCAACACTTGCTTTAGCCTTGCGTCGCTATCCCTGAGCACAGAGAACGTGTTTTTAGGACAGAGGTAAAGCACAAAATATAGGCATTGTGAATAGATACCGTCTGCTTATTTCTGTCCTAAAAAGGTTTACTTTTACATTATTACACCTATTTTGAGGTCATTAACTCTGTATTAAATACAAGTGGAGACAGAGTAGAGTAGGTTATTCAGGAAGATTTCAGGTATAGAAAGATTTTGACTTTGTCCTTGAATTAAGGATTTCCTCTATGTTTTCTCATCCAGCATTTTACACTGAGATAGATAACTCATATCTCAATACACTTTCATGGGGTGTTGGTAGTTTATATCTCAATACCCCTGGTATCTCAATATCTCTTTATTACCCCTTTAATCCATACCTTTGTGGCTAAAGAGTTCTGTGAATATCGTACATGCTACTGTCTTAATTCTGGAAAGGCAAAACAGCAAATGGTGAGTTTTGAAGTTCTGTTAATAAAGATAATCCCATAATAATCATTAAAAAATCATTAGCATTCCCACAAATTACAAGATACTAAATATTAGCTTCAGAAATACGTTCTATCAGAATGAGAAGACATCTGAATTAAGGCACATGTAACTATGGCTAGTCAAATCATTAGCATTCTCAGATTTCTCCCTTCACCTTCCCCAATCAATTCACAATGTGTCACTTTTACTCAGCTGTTTTCTTCAGTTACAAGTTGATTACTATCCTACAGGTTAAAACTCCTTATATCTTGAATTAATAAACACTCATCATTTCTCAAGGCAAATTCTTGGTCTGTCTAGCTGATGCCTTATCCTACTTTTCATTTACAGCTGTTATTCCTGCTAAATCTGTTGATGACTGCTCACCCAACAGAGAGAAAACCTGTGGTGTTATAATCATATGTAATATACAGGTGGTAATCCATTTCATAGGTTAAGATACTATAAGTAGCTCCCTGCCAGTGCAACATCTCCTATTTGAGCTCACCATCACTTAAAATGAGAAAAAAAATCTAGATAGAACGAAGTTGTATCTTAAATCTCCTTTTCAATGAATCAAGCATTATCAAAGTTTGAGAATTTATGTTTAAATATATATATTAAGAAGAAAATTAGTAGCTGCAAAAGATTAGTCCCAGTGATTTTGTGAACCTTTAAGATCCCCAAAACACACTCTCCACTGGTATAAACATTGGTCTACAAAGGCTTTTGGGTTTTCTTTGAGAGGATTTTTTGCTTGGCTTTTGCTGTTCTGCTGTGAAAAAAAAAAAGCCTGAATTCTGACTATTTTAGTAGCTTCTCACCTGTGAAGCTGCAACATGGTTGGTTGGTAGTGTACCACAGGTACTAATTTTTCTGGTATTGAACAGCTCCTAGTTAAGTCATTCCACTGTGTGACACCAGTTTATGTTGCTCCTGGGCCTGTTCTGTCATGTCTGGGGGTATGTAGAACTAGTAACAATAAGATGATTTAAGCAATGATAATATAAATCATGCTGTGTTACAGTAACTGGATATTTTCTACACTTATTGCTGTATCTTGTCCCAATATAACCTTTATCCTGAAAAATCTTAAATATCTCATCTATAACCACAGAAGACAAGCTGAACTTTCCCACTGAGAGAGATTTTTCAGGACAGCCTGCAAAGAATGTACCATATATTCCAAGAATGCATTCCCTTGCCTCTGCTATTTTAAGTGCACCTTAGGAAGCTATGATAATTACTGTGCTCATCAGCTGTAGTAATTGTAGGGAAGAATGTTCATATCAAACAGAGTTTGCATTGCTATGGTAACACAGGCAGTAATAACAGTGTGGACCATTTTAGAACAGGGATCCCCAGTTAGAGATCTGAAGCACCTGCAGGTGCAAAGGATTTTTCCATGTGCTAGAACTAAAGTCCTCTTCTAACACCAAAAAAGTCAACAATTTGGGGAAAAAAAACAATCCAAAACAAAGCCAATGAAACCCCCAACCATACAGACTGTAAGATCCTATTCTAACACTACACTGCTTGCTGTTAGAGCACCACTGCTGTAATCAGAATAATTTACAAATAAAGTAGCCTGGGACTGATATGAGTGCCTCTTTTCACCTTTCTGGCAGTAATGCAGCCTGAAAGTGGGTGTAAATTATAATAGAATGTGGGTGCTAAATTTAATCACATTCACACCCATTTTAAGGATCCTTCATGTCAACAGAGCTATGAAAGAAACTTAGGCTTATCTACTTTTAGAATTTTTTTCAAAATAAAGCAGAGTGTCACTTTTAAAGTGCAGCGACTATTCTGAAGCAGCTCCCCATGCAGGAACTCTTATTCTGCAGAGTGCTTCCTCTGTCCCTCTTTCAAATTTAACTTAATCCATTTGAGATATCCAGAAAAAGGCTCTCATTGCAAGCTATTCCAGTTAATCTCCCAGTGTAGCTTTTTGCTGTAAGTGCAATCAAACCTAGTGACTTAAAGTACTGGGTTTAATGGTCTATTCTAATGCTGGGACTTTCAGGAATAATGGAAATTGGCACTATGAGCAATAGCATAGAAATGGCAAAAGTTAATTTTCAGAAACAGGCAGCCATTTTTTGCTCATTTGAGAATGCAGCCCACAGCATGATTTCATTTTAAGAGACTTCTCCCTTGATGCAAATTGTCTATCATGGATATTTTTAGAGAGTGCCAAAAGTGTGGTTATATATTGGAAATCCTTTTTTGGCAACCCATTAACAAGGTTCCAGCCTTTTATTTCCCCTCTCGTCCTACAGCTACTGTTTCCTCAGTTGTACTGATCTGGCAATTTGTACGGCCATGCTCTGCAGCAGAACTGTAATGACAGCAATTTAAATATACACGTACTTAAGTTAGACTCTTTTTTTCTTTAGTGGATTATTTCATAAGTCTGGTTTAGATCACAACCCACAAACAGGCTGAATTTGTAAAACTGGGTAGCTGGTAACCTTGGCCGAGATGGATGTGTGAGGACCATGGGAACTAACTACTGTTGACAGGAACCTCCTAAATTTTCCCCATGGAAAACTGTACTGTTAGTGAGAAGCCAACCACAAAGTATAAGCAGAGAAACTTATCCAACAGATTGAGACTAAAAAGCTTTGCCTTCTGTGTTTGCACCTAACTGCCATCCTGTCACCCCAATTTAAACAAGGAAAGTGATCATAGTGCCCTTAGGAAATGGGCACAAAAACAGAGTATTGCAAAGACAGCTAGCTTTCTCTTTTTTTGGTTTCAAGTTTTAGTTCATCCAAATTTTATGAACACAAAGTTAGGGCCAAGAGCACTCAGGGCATTTTGGATATGAGCTCCACTGCTGGCCATTCGTGCCAGCAGAGTTCTGGGAAAGCCACAGCCCCGGCTCTGCTTCTGAACGGTATTTTACAGCTGTAGGCTTCGCTCAGATGCCTGTAACAAGACAATGCTTTCTCCTGATGTTGTTCAACTTATGAACAAGGTGGATTTTTACTCACTACTTTTCTGTAGTCATCTGTTATTGCACATGCCGTGGACCACAGGAAATTAGCCGTGTTTCCATGTTGCTTGTATTCTGACAGTATTATGGATCAACACAAGAAGAGGATTAATCCCACACTGACTTCCCAGTATGTGAATTCCATATCAAATTTGTGTCTGGTTCTTGGTGAATTACAACAGGATGAGAACTGGGTGTTAAATACTTGATTTCACTGAAGACATAAAATACCAAATTTTGCTACTAACAATCTTGGGTTGGATTCTCAGCTTTGTACCTCTATATTCTGATGATGCAAACAATGTGGTTTTCTTTCCAATGTACATTTCCCAATGTAAAGAAATCCCAAGTGGGAAAGTAGAATTGGCTGTACCTATACTAGATATACATATACTACTACACTATACATATACTGCCTGAGCATTATAGCATACTGGGTGTTTTGGGGAAGGCATGGAACTAGACCTGCTTTGGTCCTTGAGAGCTTAATGTAACAAAAAGTTCAAAGCAGTCTGTAAACTGCTCGGTTCTGCATTACAACTGATACAGAAATGGTCTTGATCACCATCAGGGATAAAAAATCTACAAACAGATCTCTTTTGGTCATCAACCAGGAGAAGAGAGAGAGCACACCATTAGGTCCATCTTGTTCAGCGTAGCTGAAAGTCCTTTAAAAGCCTTTAAGGTTTTAATTGGGGCAGGGGGGTGGAATAATCTTATTTTACAATACTAGATTATTTAACCATGGCAAGGTAGTTACTATTCTGGTATTGATTAGGTTCCTAGACTGAATTTAAAGCTTGGCTTTTGTTTCCCATTGTTCTTTAGACTGAAAGAGGTACATATGATTGAATTCAGTCTCAGTCTACGCAGGCAAAAGTCCCAGCATTTATAGATGAGCTGCAGGGACTCACACAGGCTTCAATATGACATTCTGTTACCTTTCTTCAAGCAGAAAAGAGACAGATCTACCTATAATTATATCTATATTCTCAAATTAAGAGTAACATAAACATAAGAAGAACCATAAGAACACTGTAGGCTTTGAAAAGGCAAATTAAACACTGAGCATTTTTTATTTTTTTAATTACTGGTAATTTGGCCCTGCTTATTGTTCATAAAAATTCTTTTATAACTGTTCTTCCATTATAATAAAATAATGTACCTTTTATAAATATAAGATATAAACACATTCTTTAAGAAATCAAGTAATATGAGTATTTTGTGTTTCTCCCTTGCTTTTTTTTTTTTTTTAAATGCCTAATAAGATTTCCAAGATTTTGCTGACTTCTTAGAAACTACTAACTACATGGCTATATGACTCAATGTACAAAAAGGTTTGCCTTCCATCAAAGCCTTATCCTAATCTGGCTGAATGGTTAAATATTTTACTTCCAAATTCCATATGGCATGGATAGCCATCTGTGTGCCCCCATATACCCTTTTATATCATTACTAATGTGATGCTGTGGACTTTAGATGCTTCTCCTGGAAGTCGACATGTGCATTTCAGCTCATTAATCTCTAATTTTTTTCCAGGTGTTCTGTTACTCGCTCCAATGTTACATTACCCGATATACTTATACAGGTTCCCACTATCAGAAATCGAAGAGAATATGATTCCCCTGCCAGATACACATTCTTTTATTTATCTATTTTTTATTACATTCTCTTAATTTTTTGATTTATCAAATCTAGTTTTTCTAAGATCATGACTTTAGGAATGAATTAACTTTGCCTGGAGTTTTAGATGTTTCTGAGAAAAATGTTGCCTATATTTTCAAAACTTGTAGCGCTCAAGCAAGTAAAAATCATTCCACTGGTTTTAGAAGGAACTTTGTGTACTAACAACACAGAATTTGAAATACAAATTGTAACCACCTTAGGGGTGGGGTTTTTGTTGTTTGTGTGTTTGCTTTTTTTCCAACACAGCTGTAAACAAGCAAGTTTAGTTTCCATTTTTAGAGAGAAAAAATTCTCAGTAGTGTTCACTGTTCGTGTTTTGCTTGTTCTTCTCTTGGTCGTATGCTCTGCCTGAGCTAACAAAAAAGAAATAATAGATAGGCTTCATAGCTAAGGTCCACTCTAATAATTAATTGTCTGTTTAACTGAGCCTTTTTTTTTTCTCAAAATGCGTGCAGGTGAAGGATGTGCAACCACACAAATGCCATTCAAGAGGTCAGATGAGATAAGCATAAGGCAGCAAAAACACATGAGTACCTAACATCAGATATTTAATTACAAAAAATAAGGATGAAATCAAAATTACTTTAAGGCCAATTTCAGAGAGCAGAAATAAATATAGTAAACATTATTGAAGATATCAGTAAGTGTAAGCATGTTACACAAATGTTGTTAGTCTATAGTATATATGCAGGTATTGAATTGTCATTAGCAATTTCCAGGAAATGTTTCCTCAACGTCCATGAGTCAGTTACTGACTCTACTTTTGATGTAACACTGAATGGTCTCATTAGCCATGTGGGAGAGCAGGCCAGACCAGAAGTGCCCTCTTTGTCCCAGAATTTCATAGAACCATAAAATGGTTTGGGTTGGAAGGGACTTTAAAGATCATCTAGTTCCAGCCCCCCTGCCATGGGCAGGGACACCTTCCACTACACGATGTTGCTCAAAGCCCCATCCAACCTGGCCTGGGACACTTCCAGGGATGGGGCATCCACAGCCTCTCTGGGCAACCTGTTCCAATTTCTCATCACCCTCACAGTAAAGAATTTCTTCCTAATATCTAATCTAATTTTACCCTCTTTCAGTTTAAAACTGTTGCCCCTTGTCCTATCACTACACTCTTGGTTAAAGCATACCTCCCCATCTTTCCTGTAGTCCTCCTTTAGGTACTGGAAGGCTGCTATACGGTCTCCCTGGAGCCTTCTCTTCTCCAGGCTGAACAACCCCAACTCTCTCAGCCTGTGCTCATAGGGGAGATGCTCCAGCCCCTGATCGTTTTCGTGGTCCTCCCCTGGCCTCGCTCAAGCAGGTCCATGTCCTTCTTATGGTGGGAGCCCCAGAGCTGAACACAGTACTGCAGGTGGGGTCCCACGAGAGGGGAGCAGAGGGGCAGAATCCCCTCCCTTGGCCTGCTGGTCACACTGCTTTTGATGAAGCCCAGGATGCAACTGGGATTTGTCACCTCTCCCCTTCCTGTTCTCCAGGCTTAGTTCCTCAGTCCCTGGGAGAAGTTACACCTGCAAGCAAAGACTGTGATCCTGAATGACTATACAGCTGAAAAGCTATGAACGCACATTGCTCCATTAGTCCTTCCCATGGAGCCAACAGAAGGCCAACATCTAAAACATCCCTCACATACAGCATTACGCCAACTGGGGTGTAACCAGCATAGATCTGGCAGTGGTGACAGATGAATTCTGGAACAAAAAGAAACATGGAAACATACAGTTTGATGTCGAAATCCTGACCGTGTGGAAGTCAATAGTCAGAATCCAACTGACTTCAGGTGTAGAAGATCACCCCTTATGATTACTTAGTGTATTTTAAACATGCATACATAGGTGCGTATATGTGTACACATACACCTACATATTCATTATGTACCTGAATCAGTATTTTGCATTCACCAACAATGCTTCATAATTAAAGTGTTTGCATAATTAAAGTTCTTGCAGAAATATTTTCCATCACTCTGCAGTAAGTCACAAAATGTGAAAAAGACTGAAAGTTGGCTTATTTTTGAATGATAAAAGCACATTTGATGCTTTGTAGAATCCATTTAAGGCATTTTTTAAAGCTTGCTGTATTGAAAATGTGTAAATATAAAAATTTTAATGAAACTATGTTCCTACTTTAGGCATTACTATTTGTTAATATCTTTCACTCTTTATTTTAATACCAATGCCTAATTAAGAGATCCATTAAAAATCCATGATATTTACTGAATGGAAAAATTCCAGTGTAAATATCTTTTTTAATTATTATAGTCTTTACAGACATAATATGGATAATAAAGTTAAACATAAAAATTAATAAAACTATAAAATGAACCAAGTCTGTATTACAATATAAAAATGGGGGGGGGGGGCATTTAAGAAAATCACAAATATAACTGATGAGAATAGCATCTGCCCTAAAGGCTGATTTAATTTTAATTTTGTAATATTCATTTAAGATTTTACCCCTTGAATTTTGTCATTGGTCTAGGCACAGAACTGGCGGCCTGACATGGTTTGATTATAATCCCAGATCTAACTGAGTGGCCTTGGACAAATCATCCCTGAGTTTGTTTTTCTTTCATTGTCAGCAGTGTATAGGGGAAGTAGATTCTTTGTCTCTTTAGCTGTTTCTTGACTAGTTAAATGGAAATGGCCTTCCTTATCTGCTATATAAAGATGCTATAGGGATTAGATAGCTAATATTTGTAACATGCTGCTTGTGAAGATTAAAAGCAGACAGTTATGTGTTATTTATTTGGTTTTATAGTTATATAAATGACTTCATTTATAAAAATGGAACTAGAAAATATTCCTAGATGTTTTTAAAAATGAGGCTTCCTCATGTCCCAGAATCATGTTATGGTAGGTATTGTTCAAAGCAGATAGACAGAGTTGAAAACTGCAAGGTAGTATATGTACTAATGAATATGCTATACATGATGCACTGTAAGCAGTGTTTTGCCTAATCACATTTCCTATTGTGTCCATTTAAAATATTTTTAAAGCAGAAAGCACAAGAGACTTCATAACTGAAGGAAAAAAACAGCGACTAGTAATTATGAATTAAAAAAAAAAGTTTTTTCACAGTTATGGATCAAGATGTGAGTTTATCATTAATTTGTATGTTTTTGAAAGAATAGTTTCTGTTGTCACACATCTATTATGCTGTCAAACAAAAGGGAACAGGCCCCAGTTTTGAGAAGAATTTGTTTCATCTTGTAACTGGAACATTTACAAACATTACTGTTCCAGTTTCTCACTGGAGCTCACCAGTTAGAGGCTATCAACTCTGCGACCAATGCACATGAACAGTAAATCACCTACATCAGTCCAAATGATATTCCCAAACTATTTTAAGTTTAGATATCTGATATAACGCTGTATGGGTGTCATGGTTTAACCCCAGTCAGCAACTAAGCATCATGCAGCCGCTCACTCACTTCCCCACCACCCACTGGGATGGGGGAAAAAATCAGGAAAAGAAGTAAAACTGGTGAGTTGAGATAAGAACAGTTTAATAGAACAGAAAAGAGGAAACTAATAATGATACTAACACTAATAGGACAATAGTAATAATAAAAAGATTGGAATATACAAGTGATGCACAATGCAATTGCTCACCACCCGCTGATCGACGCCCCATTAGTCCCCGAGTGGTGATCCCCCCCCCCCCACTCCCCCCAGTTTATATACTGGGCATGATGTCACACGGTACGGAATACCCCTTTGGCCAGTTTGGGTCAGCTGCCCTGGCTGTGTCCCCTCCCAACTTCTTGTGCCCCTCCAGCCTTCCTGCTGGCTGGGCATGAGAAGCCAAAAAACCCTTGACTTTAGACTAAACACTACTTAGCAACAACTGAAAACATCAGTGTGTTATCAACATTCTTCTCATACCGAACTCAAAACAGAGCACTGTACCAGCTACTAGGAAGACAATTAACTCTATCCCAGCTGAAACCAGGACAATGGGATAAAAATCTTCATACCTTTGGTTATCTGTGGGGATTTTAATGGCAGAGGAGTGGAACAGAGAGCTTGACAACAACTGATTAAACCACTGCAAAGGGTTGGTAATCGATCGCATTTTGAAGCACTACATCTCCAAGCAATTTCAGACTGCAAAGAACATGCAAAGAAGGAGAAAAAACTGATTTCTGCAAAAATTGTAGCTAGTGAGAAATTTTCCATTAAGAATGATGAAGAAAGGATGGTTCCAAGGGAGAGCAAGAAAATATCCCAATCAGTCTATGGCTTTGATAATCATATGGGTTTCACAGACTGCCTCCTTTGAATTACCTGACTGACAACAGTGAGATCCCCAAAATGAAGAGACAGTTCTGGACCAAGTTGCTTCTGGCATGGGAAGCAGAGGAAAAAGGAGGGAGGAAGGATAGATCTAGCCGAAGAACCAGCAGAGGAAACTTGTTCTTGCTGCTCTTCCTACTGCTGTTGTGGCATGGGAATCATGGCTGTTTTGCTGCTGCAGATCTTGTATACCACCAGGTTTAGTCTTTGAATCACCAGCATATCGCAAAATAATGGCAACTATCCATCAAACCTGCTGTCCCCAAATTTTGAAAACCTGGGAAGAAATAAAAACATTAAGCTAAAACGGATCACCTGGAACTAATTAATGTTTGCAGGTGATGAAAAATTTATAAATGGCACTTGAACCTAGACAAATTGTTGATGTTCTGAAATTATTACATGCTGAAAATTCATATACTGTCTCTCTATTGAGTAGATAGATTAACAGCATTTGTATAAATTAAGCAGGCAATTGAACATATTACTATATTACCATACATGTATCTTGTTCTACAAAGTGATGTAAGAGTAGTTATTTGTTATTAATGATAGACATAGGTCTGAAAAACAGCATTTCAGTGTGTGTATAATGTTAGAGAGGTATTTTTTGGTGTAGGGAAATGTTATAATTTTGACATTGAAGTTTCCACCAGCACATTTGAAACATCTTCTGGAAACCTACTTCAAAAAAAATTAATAAAGTTCAAGATTGAGTGGATGACCCTGCCAGGCTCCTCGTGGGACGGCCAGGCACTGCATGTGACCCCCAAGGAGGCCATCACGAATGGACACTGTCCCAGTGCCCCTGGGGGTGGTACGTGCCTGGGTGGGGGCTGGAGGGAGGCTGGTCAAGGTGGTTACAGCCTGTGGGTGCTCACAGGGCCCAGACACACCCCAGGGTTTTCTTACTCTACAAGTATTAAAAGAAGCACATTTTGTGTTTTATGGAGGCAGCCCATATAGACCTCCTGTCTCTGTTGGTAAGCACCCCTGTAAGTTTACTCAGGACTTTTAGTTTGTTGTAGTCTATTGAAATAAGATTGTATGAGCTGGAATCAAGCTTTGTAGTGTTTTTGTCGATATTTCTTCCATACAGGCACTGGCACCCTGACTAAATCCATGTTCACCTTATCATCCCTGCATACAGGGGCAGACACATCCACTGCTGACTTGGATCTTCACAGAGCTAAGCTGCTCTCTGTTGTTTTCTGGAGCTCAGTCAGTCTCCATTGGCTGTGCTTCTAACATTGGCATCCCAGGTAAACGCTTACAGTTAGGCAAGATGAATAGAAATGTCTCTGCACTCGGACACTAAGGGACTTTGCAAGAAGTTTATAGCACAATATGAGCAGATCAGCAGGGAAAAACAGCTGGTGCCGAGGACATCACATTCCCACCACATACATTGGGAAGATTTATACTTGAAATTGATTCTGATCTGGTCCTTCCTACTGAATGTCCATTAGTTGCTGAAGTTCAGTATGTTCATTCCTGGAGCACACCTCTGAGGTTAGTTTCATTCTTCGTTAGGCTACCAAAGCACAGTGAGCAGGAGCATGTGGATGGCTCACCTCAAAAATCCAGTCCAGATCTGAAGCAAAACACCAATACGGACACGCCCATATGACTTAATTTTCCTTCCCTAATACACAGCCACACTTCTTCAAGTGGAAGCTTATCCCTCCCAATGCTTCTTGAATTTTGTCCCCTCATTGTTATTTTCATCTCTTGTTTTCTTCAGAGCTGTTTGGCTATGACCATTCCAGACCTTTTACACACAACTTCCCATCACCCTTGCATATTTTCTAAGTTTCTTATCCCCTTTTTCTCAAAAGCTACATTTTACTGCACAGTTATCATTCAACTGCATAACACTTTGGCAGAACAACTGCTGTGTCCAAGCTTCCTGTATTAAATCATCAGTTATGAAAGTGGGGGCTGGAGGTTGGGAAGAAGGAGGTGGTGTTTAACAGAAGAAGGCAGGTATTTTTTTTTTTTTTTTTTTTTTTTTTTTACTAAAGAGAGGCAAACAGAATTAAACTTGTTTTTGTTAAGTCTGAGAACACAGCATGGTCTTAATTTTAAATCTGTAATGGGAGCTAAATCATATTTCATAAAGCTCTGCTAAAGAGATTCCATGAAAAATACAGGCTCCTTGATAGGAGCGTGGCAAGTGGCCTCTAATAACAAGCTGAACACCAGCATTGTTTCACTTGCTCCCTCCCCTGCTTCAGAAGCATTACTAGATTCACTTTTCTGCACAGAAGTCATATTCTTGAAGTAGCATACTATGAAAAAAAAAAGCTTTTCATAAATACTTGAACAAGCATTTCTTTCCCTTTACTTTAATTGCTCTACAGTCAATGATTAAATTCTACAGTCCTTAGTCACAAAGGACTTTAAGGTCATGCTGCAGACAAGACTCATTCCAAAACAATAGAAGTGGCAAGATACATAAGACATTTTCTATGCATACTCTATGCATTATTTGAATTTCTTCCTGGAAGCCTTGGTCAAGTCTCAGTCAGTCTGTACCTGGACATCCGTAGTAAAGGTAGCCGAGTGCTATGCTAGCAGCATTCTGCTCTTGTATGTCTGTACTGCTGCACACCCAAACTCATAGGCTACAAGAAACTGCTATGCCTAGCCATCTTTCTCCAGTACTCAAGAGGCCTTGATCTAGTCTCTGGCCGTATGCAATACTTTAGGATTTATTTTGGAGATAGAGCTTTTACTTTCTAGGGGCTGCTAACTGTTCATAGGAACTACGGTCTCTGTTCTGATAAGGAAATCTTTCATGACTTTTCTCAACAATGCATACAGTTTCAACATGCCACACTCACTTACATGGCTATAATTACAGAGGATTTATAAAGGGAAATAGAGTCTTTCTAGATTTGCTCCAAAGTTGATTTTGTTAAAATAACTGTTCTTCCACTCTTGGTTTGAGTGCTTATCTATGTGTATGTGTTTCTGCTCCTTGACTGAATGCTTGTAAATTTTCAAACTGAAAAACAGTCACTTCTAAACTTTCTAAATAAGCTTTCAGCTGATGATCTCTGAGCCTGAAATTCATGAACTTTCTCTATTATTTTGGGGGATGAAAAACATATTCAAAAACATTCAGTGCCTTTCTAACTGCTTATAAGAAATCTGAAGACTGTGTCATCAGCAAAGCATTTAAACTACATAATCCATCAAGCAGCTTTTTTCCCCATAAAATTCAGCATATCTAGGGCTGTTGAGATGAAGAGTTGGGTTTGTGTATGTGGATATACAGTAGTATTGCAGATTGAAAATATGCAACTCTTCTTATATGACAAAACCTAAAAATTCACCGTATGCTTTAAAATATTGCCAGTTGGATGCATCAGAGTAATGTTATTCCTAGAATCAAAAACCAGACAAGGTCCTCACTGGGTAGCCATGACCATGCAGGGTGTCTGGAAACACTTGATGGAAGATGGGAGAAGAAGCCATTTCCCTGTCACAAGATGACAGAAGCATAGTATAAATTCCCTCTTTCCTCTTCCTTTTCCCCAATATGTTAGTCCCCGACAATATCACATATACCTTTAGGATTGAAAATATTTATTTTTTTATTGTATGGCCAACGCTTTACTTTTTTTTTACCACATGATGGTCTTACACCATCACCACATGCTCTTTTAAGCCTCTCCTCACCATGATCACAGGAGGGAAATTGCAACACATTCAGACTATCATGGCAAGTTTGCCTCAAAAATCACTTCAACTTTAGTAGGGATGAAATTGCAGGACGCCATTAATTATTAAAACTCTTAGCTTCATCCAGTGTACAGCTTTTCTGAGTATTCATCTTCATGGCAATAACACTAAGTCTGGCAGGATGCTAACTGAGGGTTTTCTGCCAGTTCTTTAACAGAACACTCAGTTCATAGCAACACATTGCCAGCAAGAATACTGTGAGATGAATGGAGATATGGCCATTTCAGTCCCCAAGACTTGGCTTAACAATGCCCCAAGAACCTGCAACGATATAACAGAAGCCCTTAAAGAGACACATTGACTTGTCTGAGTCTTGTCTGAAAGATTTCCATTCTCTCAAGTCATACTACAGTCACAGAGATCAGCCAAATTTCCAGAATTCTTATTTTGCTCTGTTTCCTTCAAGTGGTAGATGTTTATAGGGCACGATCAGCAAAGAGAGAAGGAAAGAGGGAACTGGAGAATTCTAGACCAGACTTCGGAGCCCACTCTGCCACTCCAGACCTTCTCCTGACAAGCCCCAGGCCTGATGAACTTCGCGATGTGCTGTAAATGTTTGTTCAACTTCCCAAGGAGAGAAAGAGATATGTAGGAAAGGCTAATTTTGGGAGGGAGGGAACAGCAGAGGTTTGGAGACAGAGTACTTTTCCACCTGTGCCTTGATGGCAGATAATAACACTTTTTGGCTAGAAAACTGAGTACTTGCATATACAATTAATGTGTTTAATAGGAGCAGTGATGGGGAAGGCTACAACTGCCTACTAATACCGCTTAGCACAATAGACAGTCTTGTTCTTGTGCTTCTCAGACAGGCACTGTGTAGCTGTGTGCCCTATCATTATTGGCCTAAACTAAAAGGACAGTTTTCTATCATATCAGAATGGGGTTCCAAGTGGCAAAGAGAGTATAAAACAAGACCCAAAATCCTTAGTTCTTCACCTTTTTAGTGCTAATTTGTCTACACATAGGAAATTTTTCCAAAGACACTAGTTGAGGTGAGATTTGGCTTTTCACATTAGCAAGGCAGTAAATGGTGAATAATCCAGCAACTGCTTTTTAGTGTATCCCATGGACATACCAAATTAGTAAAGAGAATAGTCTTTAAAAAGAACGGTCTGGGTTTCGTGTCTAGTCTGGCAAGGGCATCTGCCCACACTGAGCTAGCTCATAGCAAGAGTATGGCTATAGAGAAGAGTGACTCAGTTTGCATTCAATAGGAATGGACCCCATCAGCACAAGCTAAAAGGAAGTTTTGTGCCTCACCCTCCTAAGCCCCTTTGAAAATCGCAGCCACAATTTTATTCTGCCAGATGGGTTGATGACAAGTAGCAATCAGAAACACTCTGGTCTAGTGCTATTAAAATCATTACTGGAGAAATTTGGAAAAAAGGCATCAGCATTCTTTCATTGTATTAAAATATTCTGTCTTTTATGAGCTGAGTCATAACAAGCTGAGACATATTTACTACTTAGACAATTTTTAAACATTATAAACAGAGTACTTGCTCAGAATATTGCTACCACAAGCAAGACAATTGACATTTTCAACCTTAATATGAATAAACTCCAACATTAGTATTGCAACAATGCAAATGACTGCAGTACCTCTTCCATTAATATTGCTCAGCCAGGAAATTACTTTAAATTATAGTAGCTGGCAGTTATATATCTCGTATTTATGACTTCCCAGCAAATGCAGCTCAGAGTGCAAAGGCACATTTTACTACTATAAGAGTGAAACTTCCTTAGTCTTAGGGTTTATTTGTTTGTTTTAAAATAGATGAGACACTACATCCCTCCTACTGAATTACACCACAAGAGCTGTCAGTAGGCCATCTGAATTCTGTTTTCCCATCCTACATCAGGATCCCTCTGCATTAGATTTATTATTGCCTTCCTTCAATCGCTCCAACCCACAGCAGTCTCCTCTCTGATGACGAGGGCTAAAAATAGTTGCCTCCAGAGCCCAGCTCAGTAACTATAATATCCAAACACACAGAGAAGGCAGATGTGCTAGTTGGTAGCTAAATGTTCTCTTTCACCACATCCAGCCAAGAAATAAGGCCCCAGTGCTAGGCTCAGAATAAGGACTCAAGTCTGGAAAACTAGTACTGGATTTGAATGGTAAGTTGCTTTTGAATTAGTAAGAACAAACTCAGTTACAAACAAACAGGCAGCTCTAACACAATGAAATTCACTTCTGTGCAGGGACAAGTAAACCCTTCAAAATAAATACATTAGAGGGCATGTGAGCTCATTGAATAATCAGGCCAAGTAATAATATTAGCCATACAGAATTATTTAAAATCTGCAGGTATCTTTTTCATATTTTAAAGATATATTTCTTACTACATTTCTTTTTTTCTTTATTCAATATTGCCAGTCTTACTGAGAGAAAAGAGACAGTAGTCTGTTACCCTGTGAGCGATCCTGTTGAAAACTGTGGAACTGGGCTACTCAGTATCAGTAAGAGGGCTAGAAGATGTATGTGAAGCTGACTGTATATGAGTTTTCTTCTCTCTCTTTCTTCTACAAATCAATAAAAGCTCTTTAAAGTGAAAAAGTTCTTCCCAATAATGCAAAGCAAATTATATTATTTCTACGTTTTACACTCTTAAATGCTTTGCAGTTAGGCTCCATGCCAGGATTCTACTTCACTGGATCATTAGTTGTATAACGCAATTAGGTAAGGACAAAGCATCCCGAATGAAAGCACAGTCAAGCATCCTCCCACACACAGACACGCTGGAGTTCTCTGGACAAAATATGCAGAGGTTAATGCAACCCCAGTGACTCTGCTTTGGACTTTTTCCTCAGATTTTGCTGACATCAATGTTTTTTGCCTAAGACCCAGCCTCAGTATCCAGCAAATCCAACAGCAATGCTGCATTTGTACCTGTCCAGTATCAGAGACAAGCTCTAAGAGTCATATTTGAAACTATGTGTATGGCAATGTTGTTTATATGGAACCATCTACTGTCATTCAAAATGGTCCCAGGCAGAAGGATGGGACGCTGTCCAATAGATCCAATATGCAGAATGACTCGACTTGGCAATATGCAGAATAACTCGATTTATTGTATCATTCTTATATAAATGCTTTAGTATGGACACCAAAGGAAGCTAGACCAACACAGAATCAAGAACAAGGCTCTACATGCAGGGACAATGGAGACATGGAAGATACTGAACTCCCTAGGTGTGTCTGTACTAATAAATTAAAGCATGCTTGTGACTTTGGCCTCCTGTGGTAGAAAAAACTGTTAGAATATTGCCCAGCACAGATTTGGCACATTCCAGCTACCACAATTCCTCCAAATTCTCTGACATCATTTAGGAGCTATAACTAGTAGTGACAATTCCCAATAAATGGTTTGCCTGCCTTCTTCTGGAGGTGAAGCCTGTTTACTAGCACTTGGCCCAGGTACCTAGAACATTCCCAGACATGTTTACTCCCATAGCCACAAAGTTTGTGATCACTACTTTATTTTACATGAAACATGTCTGTATCTTGAATTAGGATACAAAGATAGCTGGGAGTACAATAGGATTTGGGATTCCAGAGTAGTTTGCTGCCTGTGAGGAAGCACATGGCTCTGAAGCTGATCAAGTTATTGTGGGAGATAAGGTGAGATAAGGTCCCTGGGATAGCAAAGAACTGGTGGTAGCAGAACTGGTTTTGAATCCATATCCCCAGGATGAATCCCAGCATCACACCTTAGGCAAGGAAACTTGCTTCCAGGGCTGCTTGTTTACTTTTTGGCTCTTGTTTTTTTGTTTTGTTTTGGGTTTTTTTTCCTGGGTTTTCTCTTTCCTGGGAACACAGACAGGGTCTGGGCATGCTGCCAAAAATATAGGCTAGCACTGCTAGCCATGCTTCAGACCCACCGCAGCCTGAGGACCTGGACCTTTGTGCTCTGCCACACTCCAGTGGTTTTGGCTAGGCTTTGCCGCAAACTGTGCCTTGTACTCACAGCAACCTAAAGATCTATGCCATCCCTTTCCTCTCACCTCCCTTCACCCCTCCAGCTTACCATTATCATTACAGAAATCACATGCACACACTCACAGAAGAACCAACCACTGTTTTTCCTAATCAGAATTGCTTGAATTAAAATGGGGAAAAATGAAAGTAAAATGAAGTGAGTTGGAGTAGTTTGCAGCTTACATCTGTGTCTAATACTTAATCAAAAAGTCATTGATTGTGCATGGGATTTCTGCTAATACTTCAAAAGCTGAAAAACTGGAACTGATCTTTAGCCTGAAGTGGTACAGTAACATCCTCCAGATGCTTCTGCTCAGTATGGAAGGATTATCTTTTGGCCCTCAATAGATTGCTGCTGTTATGCTGAAAGAGGGAGGGACAATTCAACAAGCCAAACATTACTGTAACTATCTTAGAAGGAAATGGCATCCCTGGAGTAATGTCAAGAGAGAGCAGACAACAGGATCTTCAAAAGGAGGCGGATACCAGTGTCACAACTGGTACAAAGGACAACCGCCTGACGATGTATATACCATAGCCATCAGCTTGGATGGTAGCTGAACTGATCCTGGCGACCACTGAAGCTGCCAGTGAATGGGTCCATGAAACAGGGCATCGAGAGTAAGTCAGGTTGCCAAATGGAAAGGGTGATGTCATGACTCTGCAGACCTGAATTGTGCACCTGGGATTGACATCATGCACCTGGCAGCCTGCATGCGTGATTGTCAGCAGTTGTACATAGTCCCAAGACAGATCCATAACAGACTCCACTCAAGAACTGTGGAAGTTTTGTATAAAGTTGGCCAGAACAAGTGCAGGTCACAGCAGTGAAGCATTTGTCCTAACTGGTGCAATGTGATGCCCTTTCCTAATGATGAAGTGTGCGATCAGTAAAAATGCTGTCGTGAGAGGGCAAAGTATGTAAGTACAACTGAGTAGCAGTACCCATGCATTTGGGGAAAGCACATGAAACAAGTTTGAAGAATGCCCTTAGATGGACTCAGGATTGTGCAGCTTCTGAATAACCACAGTATGCCTGCTCTCAGTGCTGGCTGTCACTCTAACCTTGACTACCTCCCACACCAGATCAAGATCAGGATAAGCACTGTCATCAGTGGCCACCATTTCTACCAAGAATAAACTTCTCGCAAAGTGGCCAGTTCAGCCTTTTGCAACTCTGTCTCACGCGCCCTCCTTTGCTGTGTGTGGTCCATCATGGGATGAGGGAAACGTGTCCCTAGAGCAAGGAGTCTTCCCCAGTTGCACACAAGCAGCTGCTCAACCAGCATCAAGCATAAATTCATGCAGCTGTTGCCACTTACCAAGGAGACAGAAATGCTGTACTGGGCTTGCAGCAGCGAGATGGAGATGGCAATGATATAGATGCTATATATGAGACACTGACTGATTTCAGAGACAGGAAACTAGACCCCTTGCAGAAACCCCATGCAAACATCCCCCCCCCAACGCAGCAAGATGAGTTTCCCACAGCGAAGAAGCCAGCCTCGTTGCTTTGTCGCAGCCGACGGTGGAATCTGCAATGGGAGGCTGCCGGCACGTGAAGACAACTATCACGTGCTGATTCAGCAGTGCCTATCTGACACATGGTTATGCACCTAGGCATTAAGTGGCTCAAATCTGCACCGCTAGATGACCCAGGAATGGGTAGATATGGTATTAGTGAGCACAGAGCCATGAGCCAAGGACTGCGTGGCTGTGGACAGACACCCTCTCCTGGCCCACTAGAGCAGGTGTCTGCTCCCACCTGCTCTTCATCACCCTGACCCTAAACTTACTGCCTGTCCTCACAACAAGGATGTGCCTATGAGTGTTGCCTAATCTGTTTCAGCCAAAATGAGGCAATGAGGCAGTTTATCTGAAACCATTTAAAAACTACTGCTTACTCTTTGCTAACCCAGCTCATTTTAACTGCAACAAGTTATGGCAGATTTACTTCAAAATGCCAGGTAGAAAACTGAGTTACGGCTGATTGACAGACCTGTGCACCATCCTGCTGCCCTGGCTACTCCACTAGAAACCTCTGTCAGGGAGACAAGACAAAGTCTGTGAGCTGCAAGGCACCTGAAACCTCTCCAAGGAGAATCAGCAGAGGTGTGTGCCAGGGCCCTTAGGATGCATATCGGTACAATTTCTTCCAAGTGTGACACTAATCCTTAGAGTAGACCAGGCCTACTGAGTTACTTTGGGAAAAAAAAAAAAAAAAAAAAAGAAGAAAAAAGAAATTCTCAGAAATTCCATTCCAGCCTCTACCTTCATTCTTCCACTCCTCAGAATGCAGCTCCTGTAAAACATCCTCAACTATTTCTAAGAAAATGTCAATTCCTTCTACATTTATGACTTCTAATATACAGGCCATAGGGCTTTTTGTGTCATAGTAAGTTTATCTGAGCTATGCTGAACACGGAAAAAAATGCAAATTATTTTCTAGCTTTGTTGTTTTATAAAGTAATTCAGACTATAGGAAAAAAAATTGTAAACTGCCTTTTAGACAAAGAAAGGGTGGGGAAAAATATATCCTCCTGCTTCCCCATTATATAACTAATCCCCATTCTTAAGTGCACAAATAAAATAAGAGTAAATTGAAATAAATCAAATGAATTACATTGCATAGTTTCAAGCCCTACATTATGTCTTGGCTGTAATAATATACATTATCATTAATGGCTTTCACTTTATAGTGCTGAAAGTCAGATTTGTTGTTGTCATCCTCAGTCCTTGACCTTTACTATCTGCATTGCTCACATGAAAATATTAGTCTGCTGTCACACTTCAAGAAACCGTGTAATAAGGTCAACTATGCATCACTCTAAGGCTATTTTAGCATATTTGCTTTATGACAAATGTGTAAGATCACTGCAATTATCTACAATGATAGTTAGACTTCATGCTATATACAATTCAGATTTCAATTATATTAGAAAATACTAGTGCCAGAGGACTAGTGTAACATTTTATCACCATGAATTCAATATCCATTTAACTGAGATGCAACAAAAGGTAATTTCAAGTTCTGAAATGAATACCTATATTCTGGAGAGATGTATAAATGAAAAAATATTATTATGTACCCTCCAATTAAACTAGCTTGTCTGCTTTTCATTCTTGATCTACATTAGGATTTGCAGGGTTTGGGGGAGTGATGAAGTTTAGATTTCATATAAGAGTTCAGAATTGAGAAAATAGTTTTACTGCTGAACATTTAAATCCCTACAGAGAGAGATTTGTGAGATACTGCAGTATATCAAAGAAATCTGCATTAAGAGTATGTTGCTTCTTGTATTAAGGAAGCTGGCAGGAAAAAAAATGCTCTGTTCAGCAGCTATCACCATAAAATGATATAAATGCAGCTACATTACCAAGGGACCTCAATTTGCCAATTGAAGAGGGCAACTACATTTTCTGCTTACAATATATAAAAAAAGATCCTAAGCACTTACTTGAGTCTCCTCAGTTTTCTGAGCTGTAATGGTTATTCCTTATACTGAGGATGGAGGATGCTTTCATTCTGTGGCTTTGCTGAGCTTTCCCATACCCTCTTTGACAGCACTGAAAAGGAAATAGAAGGCACATTTGTAATGGCAGTGGACTGGTGGAAAAGCCTCCATAGGAGCCAGCAAGCAACTGGCTGGCCATTTACATAATCAGAAGAGGTCCAGTGACATACAGCTAGTTGGTATCTCTGCTTTGCAAGTCAGATGCACCGTGGCTTCATCTCATGCTACTACTCCTAAATAAAACAGTCAGGCTGAACCAGCACTTCACCAAATTTGATCTGAACCATGCGATTAATTACTCCACCTTTTATTACCCAATCACTGACCCAGACAACTCCTATTTCCACCTCTGCATTTCAAAATCATGAGCACATTGTGGATGCCATTGGATCACAAATTATCACCAGCAACATAGGCAAAGGTCAGAAACCATTTGGTTGAAAGAATAACTTCTGGAAAAAATGACCTCTTAAAACATGTTGCATAGGGGTTTTTTCCCCTTCTCTGATCGTGAAGATCTGAGAAGGTTAAACATTGCTTCACTGTGGAAGGATTGCCTAGTTATTTATGTTTTATAGCAGCTGGAGCTATAAACCACTAGAAATGGTATTCTAAGATTACCTATGCATGTTCGTATCACAGAGGCAGAGAAAGCACAGAATTCCTCTCCTGTGCAGCTATAGTGAAAAAAGAAACTCAAACAGCTTATTCAGTTCCTACATCCATGTTACTGGCAAGATTTTGTCAAAGCAGAGAACGTTCAGAAAAGAGCAATACGATTAAGTGCTAATTTACTAAGAAAGATTTTAAAAGTCTAGTCTCACTCAGAAACAGTGTGCTACAGACATAACAGCAGTCTGAGTATATTGGGTGGAATATATATTTTTCAGGGTTTATAGAATAAAATTAACAAAGGAAATACATAGGATTAATATCAGGAAAGGAAACAGGGGAAGACCAACCCATTGCTGTGTGGGCATTTTAGGAACTGAATCACTGGCACTTCATGCCACTCCCAGTAACAGACCAGTGTACTGACCCCTTAGGAGCATTCTGCAGAAAGCCTGATACGTTCTGCTGTGGCAAGCAGCCAGTTCAATGGCAGGGAAAAGCAACTGCTTTTCTACCTCTGATTTTTATGCCTGTTAACTTTCTTTCCAGTTCTGCTGTGGGAAGAACTCTTGGTAATAAAATGTATTCTGTATAAAACATAAATTCCTATAAAATAAATTACTGGCTTTGTAATAAAACAGAAAAGGCAATTATATTCTTCCCTGGAAATAATTAATCAAGCTTTCTGCAGTGAAAAGTTTTGAAAGCACATAAAGCACACATTTTTACAGAAAATTTAAGTTTTCTCTGAAGAAATGGGAACTATTACACATTTATGAATGTTTATGCCATTGTCATTATTTATTTTTGTTTTCATAATGATGCCTTATTTTAGTACAGGAAACTACTTCTGTTTCTGTTTTGTGCATTACTTGTGCATAACAGCTGAGCTCCTTCTGCTAAATGAGAAAAAAGTGTTTTTACAACTGTACTAACTTTTCATTCTCTTTCCCATTGACTTACTGCTTTCATTTTTCAACCCAGTTCACTGAAGGTTTTCCTGCAGCCGGCTTGTTAATTTTGAACCTGTAATTTTCCCAGCAAATATGTCTCTCTCACCCATCTGTGTATACTGCTCACTACCTAGTGAATTAGGAAACCAGCATATAATAGGACAGACCCTTCATGAGGATCCTGAGCAATTCTTGTGCATGTCCTATTCCCGAGTCACACAGAATGACACATAATGATATGAGGCTGATATGGGGTTACTAGACAGCTGCAGCCACCTGTGCCAGGTCTCTACAAATCCCACTTGCATGCCCAGCCTGTGTTTCACAAAAAAGCTGCAGGACTCCTGATGAGCTGTTATTATTCTTCAACCCATGGAAAACAACGTAGACAGGCAACTATATAGTATTAGCATTATTTATTCATGTCTAGATTCCCCAGCTAAAAGCCAGACTGCATTTTGCCAACTGTTATGTACACACAGTGGTAAAATAGCATCTGTACTGAGGAGTCCAGAAGCAAGGCATACCAAAATAGCATGAGAAGAAGAGGCACATGCAGGAGTAACTTGCCTTTATCTGCAGAGCAAAACCAAGAAGACCATAAGCCAGTCAGTATTGTGGTTACCAGGTTATCACCTAAAATATAACTTGCTGCCTCTATACACTTATTATTTTTTTCTTAATATGCCATATTTAAATAATCCACTTAATAAAAAGACTTAGAAATGTGTAAAGATTTATTTGCTATTATGTGCATAGCCAAGGCATTATACTTACCGAAAGACCATGATTATGTAAGGCCTACATGTAAAAATTTAGATATTTAAACATAAACATACATCTTCAAATTCTAGATTACAAGAAGTTTTTATCGGAGGGAATACCATTCTGTCTACACAAATCTGCTCCCAAAAATTGTGAATGGGTATTTTGCATAGTAAACACAATATGAATTTGATGCTCATAGATTAATTCAACTTAATATTATTTTACCCTATAAGACATCAAAACACATTCTTTATTTCCCTGGAGAATACAATCAAAATTCTGCACATGGCAGCCCAATTCGTCTCTATCAGACTTCAACTGATCCAGTCAAAAAGCAAGAGATAGTATTTCATGTGTTTCAGCTAGCACAATTCAACTGGAGTAAATATAATATACAACTTTGGTCTGATAACACTGGTCTCAGTCCAGCAGAAGACATGTGCAGTCTTCCAGACCATTTAACCGCCAAGAGACTGGATTTTCTCATCCCCCAGTGTGTCTATGTCCTGAGGGAAATGTCTCTTACAGTCCAGTTCCATGATCTGTTTAAGAGGGCAAGATACAGTGCTGTGGCTGTAAAGGGCTGTCCCACCCTTCTCTTACCACCAGCCCGCTCAGTTTCATGACACCATGTATCCCTTTGGCTGCGGTAAGCATTTGTGTAGCTGCACTCAAAAGTAGTTGGGAACTGGTGTCAGTTCAAAAAACCCCAGCACAGTGAAAATGGGTTGGATCCCATGAGTTGGAACGAGAAACTGCATAAGATGAGGAAAGGGTGGAACTACCCCTTTTGACGGATGATCTTTCTAACAAGACCTGAAATAGGTGGTCCATAGCTGAAACATATTTTCAGTCTTGGCTTATTTAGAGAATTACCTCAAAATTTGTTTATTTTTTTTAAAGATATTTTTTACTTTTTCTATGGATCTACTATCTCAGGTTATTTGTTCCTCAAAGAACTCTTACAATCCCAACTCATTAATCCATTCATAACTGCTCAGAATTTATTGGCCAAAATTTATTTAAGGCATGTGCCTTATAAGGTGCTTGTCTACCAGTCACATGGGAAGGGTAGTCCCAAACTATAGGGCTTCTCAGACTTCACAACTGCACTTTTTCAGAATATCTTACATAAAAAGCCTCATGGTGCATGTTGTTCAGAGCCTTCTCCATGAAGGAGGCAGCTCTTCTGTGTCTCCAGGACTTTGTATTTATTCAGTGTATCCCAAGCTGCAATTGGTCTGGGCGTCCTACTCAAGGCATCTTTGTAATGCTGCATGAAGAGCTCTATGATTGATACTTTCAGGAATATTTCACTCTTGGTAATAGAGCAGTTTCTCTGTTTATCAAGACAGCATGTGGACCTTACCTGCAGTTTCCGCCATCAGGTTCATTTAGGCTAGAAATGTGGAAATGTGAACAATGTGTTTTCTATGTAATAAAAATTCCTGTAGAGTACATTGGAAGTAACTCTAGCCTCCAGCACTACTAGGTGTATCCTGTCCTGTCACTGCCATTTCTCCTGGCTGCCTGCTCTGAGCTCTTCAGCCTTCCAGAGCTCCAAGTTCTAACTTCCAGGACTGCCAGGTCTCCTTTGCAGGCTCTCCCATCTCCTGGCTATTGGCTGTGACTCTTCATGAGCTTGAAATGGCTTTGCTTCACTCCAAGTTATAATTACACTCCAGACCTTCTTTGTTTCAACAGGAGACTGCAGAGGAAATCAGACCTCTTTGAGACTTGGAACACGGTAGGAAGTGTGTGAAGTCCCATGCCGTTTATGATGACTGGAATAAAGCTTAGAATAGCAACTTATAACTCATTGTAAAAATGTGTTGTCTGCTTGTGGTGGGTTGACGTTGGCTGTCTGTCAGGTGCCACCAAGCCGCTCCCTCAGTCCCCTCCTCAGAGGGACAGGGAGAGAAAATAAGTTGAAAAACTCATGGGTTGAGATAAAGGCAGTTTAATAAAGAAAAGCGAAGGCCATGCAGAAGCAAAGAAAAGCAAAAAGATTTCTTTTCTACTTATCAGCAGGTGATGTCCAGCCACTTCCTGGGAAGCAGGGCCTCAGTACACGCAGCGGTTGCTTCAGAAGACAAACGCCTTAATAACAAATGCCCCCCCTCCCCTCCTCCTCCTTCCTTTTAGATTTTATTGCTGAGCACAACATCATATGTATGGAATATCGCTTTGGTCAGTTTGGGTCGGCTGTCCTGGCTATGTCCCTTCCCACCCTCTTGCCCATCCCAGCCTACTGGCCTTTGGAGTGGGGTTGGAGAGACAGCCTTGATGCTGTGCCAGCACTGCTCAACGGTAGCCAAAGCCCTGGTGTGTTATCAACACCTTTCTAGCTACCAATACCGAGCGCAGCTCTATGAGGGCTGCTATGGGGAGAATTAACTCCATCTCAGCCAGACCCAATGCACCTTTGTTGCTGTATACATTTGAAAGCCAATTCTGATTTTTCAAACGTCAGGCTGTTCAATCTGCCCAAATTGCTTAATTCTACAGACAGATTGCACATATATGTATTTTAACTACGGCAAGGAAAGTTGTTGGGCTTTCTTTCCAGATTCAATAGGCAGGTAATCTATTCTCTGACTGGCTTGATCAGTACACTGCCAGTATTTCCAAAACCTTAAATTAATGTCTCCATAAACAGTGAGGCAATTCTGCATTCTACTTTCCACTAGCTTCCACCAGTGATCAAATGATCGTTTGAAAGGATCTCAAAAAGTGAGTGTAAGTGGGAACAAATATAGCCAAAATATTAATTTAAAAGTTTGAATGCTTATGGAAATATTTTGCTTTTGTTTTCTCAGTTCTAATGGTCAGTATCACAAGAACTGTTGATATAATTATTGAGTGGACATTTCTGTGTAAAGCACCACAAACTTAAGACAAAGACTGCTTCAGTAGTAAGACTACAAGATCAAAGTTAAAAACGCTTCATTTAGTTGTGATGACAATTCTGTTAATTGAGCAATTTCAAAGGTATGCAACTTTAGCTATTGCAATTGCTTCCTTTGTAATTAGTGACTTTTCAAAGAACTTGGGCTCTCTCTGCAGATCCTTTCAACTGACCACTGTGTCGGCACCATAACAAGATGAGTGGGAAGCTGGTCTCCTGAGAGCAGACTCATGCCATATTGGCTCATCCAGTCTACTGCTGCTATAAACCGGTCAGTTATGCACAACAGAAAGTCCTGAATCTTCTCAGTTGCTGTCTTTTGTAGTAAATCAGCTGCAAGTAGATCAGCTTTTTGAGACCAATATGTATTTTCTGATACTCTTAGAAAGTATTATCACTCTAGGAATATATATTTTTTGTAACAGATCTGCCTCAAGTGTCAAAGTATTGATAGCTTTTAAATGGTCTTCCAGACTGCAATTATGAAAAACAGTGCTATCTTGTCACTGTCACTTCCATTGGGTATATTAAAAAAACAAATTAAAAAAAAAAAAAAAAGCAGAACAGCTTTTGTATTAAACCAGCCATCTATGCAGCTTGGACATTTGATTGTCTCTGTCAGGTAAATGCTGCCATATCCCTCAATTCCTCAATAAGGACAAAATTCCCATTATCTTCAATGAGGAATTCATGATTGGGGCCTAAGAGCAGAAGATGGATGAACAGTGCCTTTATTGTGTCATTTGTATATCTTGTATTTAAGAATTGATTCCCCAATGACTGTTTATCATTTACGATAGCACAATTATTTTTCCATAATTTTATTATATTTCCAGAGGAGCAAATAAACTTTGGAGGGGAAACATATTATTCTTCTGTTTTTAGAAAAAAACTAGTAGAGAAATAGTTTGAGTTATGCAACACCAGCTAGAAAGAAGTTATTTTATCACTACTTGGAATAAATGGCCACTCAAAATGGCACAATATCTGGAACGTTTTCTCACAATTCCAGCTCGAGCTAGTAGGACAATGTTTGGCAGAGCTCAGCTGTCTTCATAACAAAATGTCTCTGCACAAATATTGCTTGTTACAAATTAAAAACAGTAATGGAAAAAGCTACAAATATAAAGAAAGAAGACAAAGAAAATTCTTTTGGGCTTTGAACAAAATATTAGAGAAGAAAAATTATTTTTTAAGCTTTTTAAAAAATTAATTCTAAATGGATGCTCTTATCACAAATTAATATGCAAAAATAAAATTGTGTTGATTAATTTAGTAAAGAAAATGCAACACAGTTACACACAGGAACAATAAAAATATTGATGCTATACTACAGTCCCCAAAATAATAAAAATTCCTACTATATTATGAACTCATATCAATATAAATAAGCAAAAGTTATATCAGCAACAGTTGTCTATGGAAACATATTTCAATTTGGTTTCCAAAATAATTACTAAATTCATCTTTACTAAGTACTTTTTTGTATTTAAAAAAGAATCACATGACAAACAGTTCAGTGTCTCATTGCTTGTTTGTATGGTTATATAATTAATAAAAATGTATATTTGGGGTTCCTGTGGTATTTTTTTCTTGTCGTAGACAAGATATTTTTCAAAACATATAGCTACTTAAAATGAGTTAAAAAATTCCCAAAGATCCAATTTTGATCTTGTATCTGATTTTGTGAAATTTATCTCAGTATTTGTTGCTCACAAGGATTTAGAAAAATGATAGGCATGACAAGATTTCTTATAAATGCATCACAGCTCTTAGCACAAATCCTGAGCTATTTTACCCATTTTGCCTTATCTCTTAATCTCCCCCTTGAAAAGCATACAATGATCAATTAAGAAGCAAAGTAGTAAAACCTCCTTTCTTTTACCACATCCCAACCTGGAGACCAAAACCTCGTTCCCTCCCGCGCTATCTGTCGGATCCAAACCACAGGACACACTTCACAGTTCTGCTGCAAATATGCAGAATCTCTGCATCAGTATCCATGACTTTTCTCTGCTGCCTACAAGGCCTTAGACAGAGTCCACTGAAGCCTATTGCAAGGTTTCTACTAATTTCAAAGGCCAACAGACCCAGATTTCAGTTTTCTTTCCTCGTGTATCTCTCAAAGTATGCTCTTCCCACGCACCTCTGGAAATACCACTTTTGACTCAGCTGCTAACTACTCTCCATCCAAAACCTTTCCCCATCAATACAACCACCCTGCTGGTCTGAAGAATAAACCTACTTTATTCTTGCTGCCCAAATTCAAGAACAGCTTCAGAACTCAGTTTTCCTCGAGTTTCTGTGCTATGGATTCATTCTCCCGCTTCAGGTCTGGCAGCACAGCCTGTTTCTCCAGCCCCAGCTGTGATGTACTTACAACGGAAGCTGTTAATTTAATAACTGAAAACTTGCTGACAACGCTCCGCTTTTTCCAGCACTACTCAGGATCAGACTCACGCACACAAGCACCATAAAGAGGAGTAAAACCACGGCAGGGAGACGGGAATCCAAGTCTAGACAGCAGACAAGCCACCTTATCTCAGGAAGGTCTACTGCAATGTCATAGGCAATTACTGTAAAAAATGAGCAGCATGCCTGCTAACAAGGATTGCCTAGACATTTTAATGTGAGGGAAAGCTTCCATACCTTTTTTCATGCCAGATGGGATCAAAATCACTGAACGATGGAGAAGTGCACTATCTTATGGCAGGCATCGTCATAGTTCTGCAGGAGATGACAGATTTGAACAGGAAATCAGAGAGAAATGTGTTTCTGTGACATCTGCAGGCACCAGATATAAGACACTGAATATGACCAGAAAATGTGCCTTATTTTCAGGAGTTTTACCAGTCATGATTTTGTAATTTTTTTTTTTATTTTATTTTTTTTTTTTTAGAAAAATTGGAAATATTTGCTTGGGAAAGTACCTTAATTGATTGATTAAATCAGTAATATGGTCTCTAAGCAAACCAGCCAGTCACGTCTCCTGTGGCATACATGAGCCGTAAGGAGTCCTTGAGGCACTGAAGATTTCCCACCGCAGGAGCATGGTGCTAGGTTTCCACACGCACCTCCTTCTCTCCCGTGAGCTCTCCCCCAGGGCAGAGAGGGAGCCCATCGGGGTTCCCTGCCTCCCCCGCTTTCGGCATTGCCGTGGAGCACTCGTGTTGTACAGCCTCACGTGTACGTTTTGGCTCGTGACATCTCAGATGTTTCTCACCCCTAGCAGTAGTCCAAAACTGGAAGTAACATAATGACACCTTTCCCCCCACACACACTTTCCGTGATATGCCTCTTTGACTTGCACTAAGATATGTAACCCACAGCATCTGGGTTTTACTCTTATGTCTTCTCAGCTTTCAGATATGCGTCTGTTACAGTAAACCACTTGCTTACCTAAAAAGTCTACATTAGAAGCTCACAGTCGGGAAAGACTTTGTTAGCTGTAACCCTGCACTATAAAACAATTAACCTTTCTTCAGAGGAAATTATTTTTAGAATTTATTCAGACATGTTTAGTCTGCTTGAAACATGTTTGCACTGTCTCTGTCTTCAAAAAACATGATGTAAATATTTATTGCAGATTCCTGATTGTAGTAGGGTTTTTGCTCTGATTGCAAGTGTGACATTTTAAATCATACTTTTACATCTTCTCATATTTACAGAAGGGAATTAATACCATTTCTTGACATATTTATCTCTTTCAGACTGAACTAGTTAGAGGTGCACTTATAAATTGTAGAAATTTGCCATTAACATAATTTATTACAATAATCACGGATGATATTACTCATATAAATCAAAAAGGAAACCAACATCGATCGTTTCCATTTCTAAGAATACTATTTCTTTAATAATTAGTTTCATATAGTCATTGACTCTTTAATGAGGGTCAATGTGTATTTTTGCAATGATTGGTAATGTACAAATCATGTTAATAACAAATAATCAGCAAAATTATCTGCCTGGATCGGCTTACTGATGTGGAGTAGTATGGGGACTGATCGCATTGTAGTCATCTCACGCTTCAAGCCCCGCTGCTGCTATAGAAGCTTTACATTGTCTTTGTAAACACGACATATCAAAATGGTGTATATCTACCCCCTGTGCAATGTGTGCACACACATACACAAAGTCAATGGCCTCTAGGCATGTAATGATATAAAAATGGAATCCAAAGTTCTTTGCATTAGTATGGGGAATCATAACAAAACTGATCAGAAATGTTCCTGTGTGACAATTTTCCCCCCTTGGAAACTCAGTTCAATGAAACCAAAACATTACTCAGATTTCTTGCCCAGTTTCTGCTCACCCACCTACCTTCTTACTAGTAACTCGAAAGGTTCTCAAAAGGCAAAATTCAGCTGACAAACCAAAACAACTTGAAAAACTGCAAGCCCTCAACAATCTGTCCTCTGTTCCTAAGGTTTTTGTATGAGGTCCTCAGACATTTATCTTTTATAAAATGAGGAGTCCAGTTTTCATGAGTTCCCAAGGACCTCGTACCTTGGGGAACTAGGTGCTTTGCTGCCAAGGCAAGGATGTTGGCAACTTCACAACTGTTCCACAAAAAAAATACTACTTTATTTTCCACTAGGGAATGATAAACTTTGTTTATTGCTTTTAATTAAAAAAAGCCTATTCCCTTTCATCTATTAAATGACATGCAGAGTTGCAGTCGCTTTTAGTTTATTATAAGCTCCGTCTAAAGTTTTTTGGGATACACTCATAGTGGTGAAATTTGGATCTAACCTGTAACCTGTTAATATTGTCATTCTGTGTTCACTAACCATGACACATAGGGAATATGTTAGGAAAGAATATGCAGAGTATTAACATGATACCATTGTGGGAAGTGCATGAAAATCCCATAATCTAGTGGATATGAGACTAAAGTAGTAGTCAGTAGAACCATGCTTTCATCTCAGCTCTCCAATAAATACCCTGGGTGATCTTCAGCAAATTGCTTCACTTCCTACTGCCTTATTTTCCCCCCCACCATCTTTTGCCTGTCTTTCCTAACAGGGGAAATTCTGTCTCCTGCTCCAAGTGTGTGCTGTGACTGGCACAGGGGTTCGTGGGGCTCTGTCAGTTAAAGGTGTTAAATGGAATTTTCTTTGTTTCTTTCCAGAATTGGCTGTATTATTCACAAGTGAGAATGCTACGATACCTCCAAGCTGACTTTGCAACAGTTAAACCTTTTAATAAGAACGCCCATAGCCTCCAGTATAGCACCAGCACTGTAACATCTCTGACCAGTGCACTGTTAAAAAATAAATAGGTTACTTCAGATTTCTTGAAAGGGACCAGAAAGATAACTTTAGTGGTAGAAGCCTTCTGTATGAAATCTTTATGTTAGCTAAAGCCCAGTCAGCTCCAGCAGACACTACCCCCACAAACATTTCCCAGGCCCAACCTCTGTGGAGCCAGGGTAATTATCTCCACGTTCATTCCCTTCTTGTGCTCTGCTGCCACTGCCAACAAGGGGGTCACTTACTGCAAGATGTTATGGTGGTTTCTGCAGCACAGACATTTGTCTGCTGGAAACAAGCAGTACACTATTGACACGGAGGGAAATGCCAAATTGCCTCAAATTGCCATATACAGCCACACCCTTGTGTAAGCACGGATTCATATTCAGGGCCTCTTAGATACAGTAGTGCTTGCTGCATGAAATACATTCTGTATTTAGTTCCTTTACGCTCAGTAATGGTTTATTATGGATCAAATATTTCTCTTGCTTAGTAAGAATTAAACGTTAAGAAGTCATTGCTACTGCTACTGGAAAAAAAAGGGATTTAATGTAATGCAAAAGTAGTATTTTTCACAAGCATATTAATTGTTGGTTAGAGAGCAGCTTCTGATTAGTATTCCACTCCTGCTTTAGCTTTTCACCAAGTTTTTGGGAGTGTCATTAACCTACTATATAATTTGCTTCTTTGTTCATTCAGCTCAATCATTCAGTTTACTGTCTTGTGGAATTTAGTCATTTTAGTATAACATTTTCCTGAGAAATGTAATTTAAAAAAAAACTGACAGGGCACGTGAAAATTTAGAAACGCACCAGGAGTAAATAAAAGACAAGCCTTACCCCTATTGTCAACTAAACAATTCTACAGAGTAATCCACTATTCTTCCTACACTTCCAAATGGGGTAGAAACAGATGAGATAAATGAAACAATGAAACAGTGAAACAATGACAGAAACAGATTCTTCCAAAGACATGAATATAGATGGAGAACAATGTAACTGAGTTGATTCATTTATAATGCGTTTAGTTCTGCCTTTCTGATTCCACTAGAAACTAATACTTAAATTTTGGAACTACCATTGTTAAATAATGCATCCTTATCTTTTATTTTTGTATGTGCATTTAAAGGAGAATAATAATGGAGGAGAAGACTATGAACTCACACTTCTTTATTTCCACAGTGACACTGCAATATAAGTATGAGCATAATCACTCCCATGTATTCAGAATCACAGAATGACAGAGTGGCTGAGGTTGGCAGGGACCTCTGGAGATCATCGAGTCCAACCCCCCTGCTCAGGCAGGGCCACCTACAGCCTGTTGCCCAGGACCTGTCCAGGCAGCTTTTGAATATCTCCAAGGATGGAGACTGCAACCTCCTTGGGCAACCTGTGCCACTGCTCGGCCACTCTCACACTAAAAAAGTGTTTCCTGCTGTTCAGACAGAGCCTCCTGTGTTTCAATTTGCGCCCATTGCCTCTTCTTCTGTCACCACGCACCACTGAAATGAGCCTGGCTCCATCTTCTTTACACTCTCCCTTCAGGTATTTACATACATTGATAGGATTTCACCCGAACCTTCTCCAGGCTAAACAGTCCCAGGTCTCACAGCCTCTCCTCATAGAAGAGATGTTCCAGTCCCATAATCATCTTTGTGGCCCTTCGCTGGACTACCTCCAGTATGTCCAGTATGTATTTAAAATTACTATTTATTAAAAAATAAGTGTATCAGTTATTAAAAACCTTTAAATTTTTTTGCCAAAATCCAATTAATAGTTCACAATTTTTCCAATAACCGTTCCAAACCTTCTCCTGAGTTCAGAGCTGTGTATTGCTCAGATGAGGTACATCTAAGCCCCTGCTTGCAGACTGATGCTGTTGGAGAACTCCAGGCCCTTGAGAGGGGGACAAGGCACCAATTATCTCCAGCACTTTAACATAGATCCACGCTGCTGTTCATGAAGCCTACAAAGGTGGGACGTGAGATAGGCTCAATTCACTACACCAGAAGGTGTCTCAAGTTTAGCTCTGTATTTTAATAGCAGGCTCAAGACTAGACTCTAGATCATTTTCATCTCATCTATCCTGGTTTTATCAAGTATATTCTCTGGACTGGGTTTAGAACATGTCAGGTATTAAAGGGGAAACTTCTTTCCTGCAGTTATATGCTGTTCATTTCACTTTCACATATTGTCAAACTAAGCAATGCTGTCCGACCATGCTGTGCAGACAAGACAGCTGATGTCCAGCCTGGAAGGGCTTCCACCTTTTCAGGCATGTGGGATTTGCAAATATTGATATGCAGAGCCAGATCTTGAGAGCATATCACAGTTTAGGGCACCTGTGGGACTAGCCAGCCCATGGGACTAGTTCAAGTAAAGTGCAGACTTAGCCCTTGAGCCCAAGCTACAGTCGAAGTACAACCAATTACATGCATCAAAACCGTACTAGTCCTGAGAGTCCTGACCCTTCATTCCCCGCCATGAAGCATACTTAAGGTCAGTGTTTTTCATTTAATATAAATTCACTAAGGGGCATGGAAATTCTTTGGCCATCATCCCCTCACAGCAACGTCTGATGTGATGTGAACTTCTTTTTCACATAGCTGTTCTGATCTCTGCCTTCCCTCATCTCTCAGTTCTCTTTACATCATGACTGAATTTGCCCTTCTGTTTTCATTTGTTAGGCACTGGAACTTCCATGAACAGATTCTCTAATAACATTGTTAGATATAGAAGAATACAAAATTGGGCCTGGTCATACAGCAGAGGGAATAAAACAGTCAGATTTGTTTTAATGATTTCAAGGAACTGTTTTCAAGCCACTGACAGCAAATAATATCTTTCCATTAAATTCAGTAGGCTCTGGATTAGGCATTGGGTGTTTAAGATTACTCATGGCACTTTAGTGTGGTCTTTATTTTATTTAAATAGATTGAGAAACTCTTAAGAACCTGCTAGTCTTTAGCTTTGTTTATTCCTCGCTAAATACTGTGCACACTAAGAGATAGCTTGATCCCTTTTCATGCTAGATTAATCTGAATACTAGTCTTCTCTGAGTTGGACCAGGTGTTTCACGTAAAGTGAATCATTATCAGCATGCACTGTCAAACTTGCTTCCAATTTTCCTTTTAGAGTGCAAGTCCACACAGTGAGACTACAAAACTATCAAATTTATCCATAAGGTCATGTACCCTTCATGTTACAGTCTTCCCTTAATAAACAAACTCGCACCTAAGAGTAGGCATTCATTTTTATAGTTGTCTGTATGTAATTTGAGACTGCTGATACGGTGCTGCCTGTCAGTATTCCTACTGCAGACACAGAGTCAGCACAAAATCTAATAGCATCAGCAGTCGGTATCTATAGGTATGTGTAAAATGGGGTGGGAGAGAAACGTTGTGATTGGGCTTGTGGTTTAGGGTTTTTTTAACCAAAGAGTTGTTTTCAGGTCTCTTGCCATTTCTAAGCTATTTAGGGCACTTTCTTTACCTTTTTTTCCATTTGATTTTAAATTGACAAAATATCAAATGTTTGTGCTACTACTGATCAGGCATGCTGAGTCAATAGACAAAGAGGCAATCCCTTTATGTACAGAGATTTTCTTTCCTGATTTTTAAAGCCTTTAACTTATTTTCATTTGGGAAAAAGTTTCTTTTTTCTTCTTCTTCTTTTTATATTGAGCTTTGTTTGCTCATCTACAGAATCACACTTACTTGAGAATTTTAGTACCTCTGTTTTCCATGTGTGGCATAGTTCATTGTGCATGATTCAACTCAGTTATGCAAGGGATGAATTTAATTCCATGTAAAGGGCACTGAGATTCCTCAGCATATATGCTCAGTTCTTAGAGATATACAGAAAAAAATTACAGTGTTAATTTAATAGCCATTTAAAAAAAAAAATCTAAAATTCTCATCAATTTCAATAAATATTTCATAGGTGCAATATTTCATCTGCTCTAAATGATCACAGGAATGTTGAAAATGTAGACATAAATACTTCTAAAATTGGGTAGTATACTAAAATAAAGATAAATTTATAACAAATAATATAAAATGTTTCCTTTTAACAATATGCATTATATTGATAATATATTAAAAAAAACCCAAAAACTATAAGTGGAGTTTCTGTTAAACAACCTAGAGGAAAAAACATATTTTTTTATGCCATCTTAAACAAAACAGTGACTGTATTCTTTACTGCAAAACCAGAGCACAAAACATGTAATCCAACTTAGTTTATGGTTAGTAGCAAACATTGGCTCAACGGCTCCATTCTCTTAAAGGAGGGGAGCAAATCCCCCTCTCTGAAATTACAAAATGCTGAGAATATCAGACCACGCCAACATAAGAAGAATAAATTAAACATAAGTGATCCTCACACTCACCAAGTATGTGAATGATAACCATAAAGGAGAGGTAGAATTTTTCAAAGCATTAAGAGACGGAGGGTACTATCCTTCAAAATCCATGCCTGTGAGGAAGCGGGGAGGACAAAATCATGGAACGTAGTAAACTACCACTAAATCAGGAAAAAGTCATAAACACCAAAATGGCACGGGGGTAGAAGTCTAAATAATACCTATGTACAACAGAGATATGATCAGTTGGTTTGTTGGGGTTTTTTGTACCAGTGCCCGGCGTTATGCTTGCTGCTCCTTTGGCTTCTCTTACAGCAGCCTGTTAGGTTCTCCTCATCTCATTTGCTCATAAACAACCAGGTAGCAATTAGTTTAATACTCGCTACCTGTCAACCACTGTTACTATATATATCACAAGTTGCCTAGAGAGGTTGTGGAGACTCCATCCCTGCAGATATTCAGAAGATGTCTGGACAAGGACCTGGGCAACTGACTCTAAGTGACCCTACTTCAGCAAGGGGTTTGGACAACCTGACCTCCAGAGGTCCCTGCCAACCTCAACCATTCTGTGACATCATATTAGCCCAGAAGTTTGCATGGTAAAAACAAAACTCTATAACACCACAATTAAAGGAAATGAAGCTTTCCTATATGCTACAAAATGTACAGTTTCATGTTTCAGACTTCAGATGATTTTACTAATTGTTTTAGTCTTTCATTGCCCTATCAATCACAGAATATATCTACAAGTTCATAATATTTCTTGTCATCTTCTTTAAGTTAATATAATGCTCAAGAAGATCCAGCAGTGACAGTTCAAGGAAATCAAACCCTCTTTCCATATAAGGGTACATTGGAAACAGCAATGCGAGCTGCTTAAACATGACAGGATCATTAATTTTCAGAGCCAGCTTGACTCACATTCTAAAAAGCAGAGCTTCTCCTGGGAGCATGGAAGAAATCATGGTAGGAATCTTACTTCTGCTGAGAACGAGATTTGGGGCTAAAAAAGATGGTATTTAGGAAAGATTCTTTTTCCCGGGGAGAGGGTTAGTTTTATTTTATTTTAACACACCTGAAACATGTCTTACTTTTCAAGTGTAGTTACGGTAAGATTCTGGTCACACATAAACTCTCTTCTGAAAGAAACCACCTGAAATCACCAAATCATATCAGAGTTGAAGAAATCTTGAGTGGCAGCACCTTGAATACTTCTCTCACAGTCTAGAAGTAAAAGTCACTGTGGTCCTTTATTGACATAGTGAACCATCTGGTATCTCTAGTCTTGTAGGTCACAGTTTGAATCACACAGTCTGAATGTAAACAGACAGCAAAGTTAATCCAATATTTTCTTCACCTTGTTGTATTTCACAGTAATATCTGAACAATGTGTTTCAAGACAGTGTTCTCCTCTTGTTTGTTAGTCAATATGTTCTTCTGCCATTAAAATCAATATAAGCTGTAATTAATTTCAGTTGTGCAGCGCATTTCTTGGTGACATTATTTGCCATGGTGCATTTTTAATGAACTTTCTGCATATTTTACTCCTTTTTAACCCACCTCCATCTGATTTTTCTGGCTGGCTTGATAGAAATCTCAGTACAAACTATATTTCTGGGAACCACAGTTACCTTTGAATGCTAAGATTTCCCCCTTTGTATTTAGGAATTATGACACAAAGCATAAAGACAAACATCACACCAAATCACACAAGCTGCAAGCAAGGTAGGTAGCATTTGTTGTCTGCATGAGGGCTGTCCATTGAGAATCCATGTACATAGGTCAGGAGCTATCCGAGCAGTTTGTTAGATACACCAGATAATACAGAACAGCTCAGATATGACAATAAAAGAACAGAAAAATGAATAAAGTTTTGAAACTTTTTGTCTAGCATTTCTGCAATTCTTCTTCCAAAGAGTTTTCTAAGAAAGTATCGCTCAAAACGGTGACTGTTGTGATGCAGGCAGTACTATAAATTTCCTCTTTCCACCTTGCAATAAACTTCTGCCCTTATGTATGACAAATTCACCTTTCAGTGAGCACACTCCCCTGAGAAAGGAGTGACCAAAGTAGCCAAAGTTCTTTGGCATTCCTGAAGTGTGGAAAGAAGTACTAAAGGCAAAGAAGAAATGAACAGATGCATCTAATCAAAACCAGTAACTGTTCCAGAGGTAAAGCATAATCACAGGCTGTGGGGTATGTGAGATATATAGAGATAGAGATATATATATAGATATATATATATATGTCAAGTATTAGAGACCTGGTAAAGAGACTTTCTGGATATATAACATGTCATGGGGATGCATGATCCATACCTGATTTTGTTCCATCATCCTTCCTGAATAAAAAGCAATGGAAGGGGAGTCAAAGAAGGACTCTGTCATAAGAATTCTCTTGTTGACCTCCTTATATTTTTTCTCCCACAGCATTTTTGGTGGGAATAGGGCTTATTGCTTTGTGGGAATAGACTCTTCTTCCTCAAGCTGCAGCTCTGGATCCATGCAAGCTTTTCACGATATCAACCTGTCAAGACTTCCCCAGTGCCAAACTGTCCAGAAAGATGAAATGAACAAAAACCAACCAGCTTTGCTGAGGAGTATTTTAACTTTTCTGCTCCAAACCTGGATGGCAGGATAAGAAATTATACATATATCACATAAGAAATTATATATAGCTCAATTATATGCCTGCATAACATGGATCATCAGCCTACAGAAAAGAGTCAGACTGCTCTCCAGGAGACATCTGCAGAGACCAAGAATGGGAAGAAAGAGGTCTTCTAGAAGCTGCTGAGTTCAGTTTTGCTCATGAAAGAGGGGAAGATTCACATGCAGATCTGGGAGACTTACGCTATCTGAGTGGCATTAAATTTCCTATGTTAAGAAAATCTTTTCAGAGTTAGTTTTTTAAAGCATTTCTCAAGCCAGTTTGAATCAAGAGAAACACTCAAGACAGTATAGAAAACACTCCCACCAATTCAGCAATACCAGCAGAGTGACCAAATAGAAACTTATGTGGCCTAAGTTTTGTATTGTCTTGTCTTGTCTTGCATTGTATTGTATTGCATTGCATTGCATTGTATTGTATTGTATTGTACCATATCGTATTGCATCATATTGCATTGCATTGCATTGCATTGCATTGCATTCCTTTGTATTCCATTGTATTGTATTTATTTTTGCTTATTAAAAGCAAGCAACCCTGAAAGCTGTGGAAACTTCTTTCAGAACTCTCCACCGGCTTCTGTGGAATTCTGGACACACATAATAAGAACAGATCTCTCAGTAATGACTAGCTGTCACATTAAACCCATTGACTTTGCCTCATGTCTATTACCCCTCTTGTCTATAATTAATAAGCAATTGAAGAATGAAAACCATGGATTATTATTATTGGTTTTTACTTAAGGCCTGATCCTTCAAGCACTGAAATGCATGGCAAAACTCTTCCTGATTACAGTCGGTGGAGGATTTACACTAGCACTGCATTAGCAGAAAGGGCTTTGATTCATTTCAGTAATTAGTTCCTCAGACAGATGATTTATAATTCCTGCAATCATCTTTTTGCAAAGACAAGGTGCCTTCGTATTGTTAAGGCAGAGCAAATATCACCACAGGTTGACCAAAAATATCCCATAACCCAAGAAAATATCCCAACAGTCATTCTACAAAGCAATAATTATATAAAGTTCAGGGAGCTAGTGATGTACAATGTCTAAATCATTGCCAGAGTACAGAAAATGATATTTATACTCAGGTTGTATTTTAAATACAGAAGGATCTGTTTATAATCACGTCATAGACAGTCTCATATTCAGGCCTGTTCATTAGTTCCAGCCGTGCATATGGACAGCCAGCTTGGAAAAAATAATTGTTATCTACAGATTATTTCAGATGTGTATTTAAGTGAAGACTGTTTATACCAAATATACAGGGTCTGAGTGCAAACTACAACTTGTGGTGAAGGCCATAGGATCACCAGTAGCTTCACTATGAACATGTACAAGCTGGTTATTGTGTGCATTTGGAGGCAATGGAAAGTGGTAGGTTGCTGTGCTGCCCCTGAACAGAGCTTGTGATAGGAGCTCTCACAGATCGCCGTCTATTATAAATGTCAACAAATTATCCTCTTGTTTATCTAAAGTTCAATTTTTTTCTTTTTTGTCCTCTGCAATTTGGTAACTAAGGCTAACTAATCTAACTTAGCTATCTATACAAGCAAAGTAGATATACAGAAACCTTTCTCTGGCACTGAAGGCAGCTGGCAGACCATGGCCAAGACACCGGCAACTTCTCCTAGTGCCCACAAGAAGACGGCTGCATGCAAACTGCCTGCTGCAAACAGTCTGCCTGGCCCATGCAAATTTCTGCCCTGTGCCCAGGAATTGCTTAGGAAAATGCTATTTAGCTCAAGCCAAAACCATGCCGGGGACTGTACTAGCAATTTAATGACGTAGAAAATTTGAGTTCTAGGTCCTGGGAAAATTCCCGGGACTGTTTGATTTGCTACTGTGGCAGTAGCCTCAGGCTTAGGGGCTTCCTTTTAGCCTTTTGCCTCAGTGGAAGAGCCAGGTAAAATCCTTGATGTTGTGCGCTTTAAGAAAATATTGAGCTGTAAGGCACTTAAATTAAATTTAAATATCTGCTACAGCATCTAATGTCAAGAAATGAAGGAATGAAATTATCTTTACCGAACTGCCAAAACATAGCTGTTTATAAAGTTAAAGCGATTGGCATTTTTCTCAGGGCTCCTGCATCACTTTTCAGAGGCACATGCTTACCTCCAAGGGTTTGGCATCCCTGCACCGCATGTCGCCTGAACTGCTTGTTGCTCTCTTAAACAGGAACACCACAGCAACAAGGCACTTTGCCTAGGGACTGCGAATGCTGATCAGAGTCAGCTATGCTACATAAACTGTGATTTGGAAGACTCGTAGACCAGCACACCACTCCCCAGCACTTAGCAAAATGTGCTAGCCTGCCAATACTGGGAACTCTGCCCTTCCAACAGGTACAGCAGGGATCCTTCCCACGACTGCCTCGGGACTGGACTGTTCAGGGTCTTTTTCTGAGAGTCCATCATAGTACATATCCTTCCAGCAACCTGGTACTCAAAGGACTAGTTTAGCTTTCAATTACTTATGATGGTGTAAACACAGTGAGTCATGCACAGAGCCAAAACAAATGTCACTCATAGTCCTTGCTCAGAGTTACATTCCCTGAAAATTATCTCATGCTGTCAAATGACAAACCCATGTTAAATGTGTTGCACCTGATAATGCAAGCTTTCAAACAGTTTTCTAACTAATTTTGACTGTAAATGACTACAGAAAATAAACTTTGAAATAATTAACATTTTTTGCAGTCCAGAGTAGTGCCTAATTATATTCCAACGAAGTAGTAAACTCTTCTATCACTGATGAATGGTTGGCAACATCGTTTATTTTAATGGATATATATTACTTTGAACTAAGTCTTTGCCATCTGTTCTGCTCCATAATTAAGAATGTAAAAAGAACATATTTCACAATTACATCACTAAAACATATAATGTAAGTGACTTAAATGCATATGTATGTTCTATGAACAATGTCGCATGCATCTGTGATGTTTTTCTCATGTTTCAGGAATAAATCAGGATGGACGGAAGCTACTTAGTCACTACACAGTAATTTTGTTGACTGTCAACTTTGTTCACAAAATTCAGGATGTTATAGCAGGAAGATTCTACTGTATATGCACTTTAAGCAAAGGAAAAGTATACGTGTATAAAATGGGAATACATCCAATAGAATCATTTTAATTTCAGTGTCTTTAAAAAATAAACTTATCAAAATATAACTACATTTCTGCAACCATATGTTTCCTGCTGTTTAATGGACAGCTGCGAGATTTTACTCTAATCTCTTGGGATTTATGTGAATGGAGAAACTGAACTAATGACTTATGTAGCGTTAGTAATATGTTATACCTTAATGCAAATAACAAATCCTGGGAAAAATAATGTGTTTGACTCACTAGCACACTTATATTTCTTATAGTATTTACATACTCCTCTGCCCAGAAAAAAAAGAAAGAAAGAAAAGAAAGAAAGAAAGAAAGAAAGAAAGAAAGAAAGAAAGAAAGAAAGAAAAAGGTAATTTTCATTTTGTAAAATTTTTATTATGTCTTTATGTATTACGACCTGATTCTCTTTTTGCTCACATGGTATTTGTGTTGTGATGTCGGAGGATAATCAAACAGAGATTCTGCATTCAGCAAAAGTGTCATCAATTGAACAGTATCACAGAAGTCCTTATCCTCAGTTGGAGTTAATTTGGCAGGAGTTTGGAAACTGTTTAACAGTTAATTTGTTACAAGTGTTCAGTAACTAAGCATAAAAAAAAAGAGACAATAGTAATTAGGTTGAAGCCCTGTGGAGATGTATGGGGGTTTCTGTGAAAGTTATGGAAATAATTTTTTAATTATATTCGAACTTCCTAGTGCCATCTTGTCTAGAGCCTTGTGAAGCCAAGCTGAAAGCCCTTCTTCCTCCCACAAATCCTAAATGAGGGAAATGCTGTCATATGTAAAGTACCTTCCTATGAGCTATGCTCATGCTTCCGTAAAGACTTCCATAGAAGGATATCATGTGCTCCAATATTGAGTAGCATATTTCAGGTATCAAGTTTCTACCTAACTCAGACAGAACGGCATATGGGAAATGCAGCAAAGTACATCACACAGGGACTACTGCACCATACATTGCATGAATCTTTCACGCCAAGGGAAAACAGTGGGATGAGTCATGCTTTTCACTTCTGCACACTGTGTGTTATCTGTATATTGGAAAGCACCTCGTTCAGATTGTACCAGAGATTTTGGATAATTCCAAGAGGAATTCTGTCTTATTGTCTCAACTTGCATACCATTAGTGGAAACGTTTGTACCACACAAGAGACTCCATGAAAGCGTAAGCCCAGCTCTGGGAATCACAAGGCTTGAGATTGTATCACAGACTGAAGAGGACAGTTTACTACATCTTCCCTCTGCTCTGCCTCTGGATCAACCAAGTTCCCTGTGTGGGGAACCAATAACCCTGTGATAATGTATTGTAAAGAGTCGTTCTAAGGTAGCCAAATCAAATCAAATATGAAGCAATAAATATCTGAGAAAAAAAAAAATCTTAATCTCCACTACAGAATGAGAAAAAAGGGGTAAAACAAAAAACAACCCACAATCCAGGTTTTCTAGTCAGTAATTCCCTTACCATTTGAAAGCCAGAAACATCTGCTGCTGCTCTAAGTGGCATATTGGATATGTTGATCATTTCTGACTTCAGCAATCATTGTCAGTGCACCCAAGAGTATTATCACCAAGCTTGGGGACATATGGATAGTTTGACTATTTAAAATGGGATTTAGGGGGCAGAAGAATTTTCACAAGTGGTATGTTACTACCCCGAAGGCCTCAGATAAATAGCTGGTAGGTCATTTTTTATCTTTTTTAGATAGTGCATCTGCAACGCCTACTATCTCCCCAGGTGTTGCACTCTGACATTTTATAAACAGACCAACTGCCTCAGTACTACACCCTTATGTTTCCCTCAGCCACTGATACAAAAGCAAATATCTATTAACAGCCTGTTACATTGCAAAGCTGAAAGAGTGATCTTTGAAAACAAACAAAATGAAGGGATGATGTCAGGCAGCATCACGTATAGGACAGCAGTCAGGAGGTCAGGAGATTTGGGTTCCTGGATTAGTCTTTGTCATTGGCTTCAAACAGTTGATCTCAAGGAATTCACTCACTCTTTACCTTTTGCCTCTGCTTCTTTTTTTAGATGAGGGAGCAAAGTTCATCTCATTTGGCAAAAGGCACAGCTGAAAAGTGGAAGGGCCCTTTCTTCATGCCATGTGTTAAGACTCATTCTGCTATTAGAAACGAAGACCCATAAGGTGGCCCCACGGGGTAAAGGCTATTATGTGTACCAGCACAGCTACGTTTTCAGGGTCACTTGGTGTGTGATTTCCTATATCCCATAGTCTCCTAGGATTAAGTTCCTCCTTTCTCTGCTGTGAAGACCAAACCTAAATTCCTATGTTTATCAGCATTAAGACCCTGGATGATTTTCCCTTTGGGAGCTTGTGCAAGTATTTGCCAGCAATTTTGAAATACTAGCTATGGGTTCCCCAAAAGTTAAAAACCGCTATTTGCCTCTTTATGAAAGTCTGGGTGACAAACTAACAGTATCTTTGGCAGACAAAGCAGCTTGTCTTGATCACAACACCTGTATATCAGGGATGGATTTGGGCAGGGAGGACTGTCAGCCTTTAAATGACACTCACTCAGTTGTCCCTCTGAAATCACCCAACGCCCACTTCCATTTTTCTAGAAAGTTTGAGGCTTTAGGCCTGCTGAACAATTAAAGTTGGCCATAGGAAGAGTAATCTAACTCTTCATAGAGCCAGATGAGAGCATCTTTTGTTCCAGTCACTTTTCTTGACACCATCAAAGATGTAGATCAGAGGCTTTATTACTTGCATCACTCTGGCCCATTTTTAATACCTTTTGGTGTTCTAGCTGCAGGATCTGTACATGAGGTAGGCCCTACTGACTGCTGTAGGTATGTTATAGTCACACAGCAATAACAGTAATTGGGTGTTGCAATGGTTAATGTGTGCTGCTCACAAAGGGTTTAATACCTACTACAGCTTACCTCTTTAGTGTTGAGACTGAAAAAAATTGCTCTGCTTTGGTTTGAAACTATATTCCATTTTTCAGGACTGTGTTTCTGCTTCTTGCTGAGACATTTCCTACAGAGGACTGTCAAAGGACATAATTTTTAAGCAGAATAAATATGCAGTAATTTATCATTTCATAGAAATGATTTTGCTAAGATATTATTGTAAATCACATGTACCTCGTGCACATCTCAGCAGGGGACCCTGACAAGGTTCCAGGGCTGTTGCTGAAATACAGCACTCTAATTAAGAAAATGCTCAAGCTCTGAATATACCAGAGGTGATTTTGTTTGCTTTAAGCCATCTTCTTACATTACAAGAAAAATGTTGATTAAATGGGAAACATTTAACTTCAGGGTTAAGAAGAAAATTCTACCTCACTCGTTCAGAATGCTGGTCACAGTGAGTCTGAAGAAAAGCCTCTTGGAGTTGATGGTAACATCAGTGAGCTCCACATCACCCTTTCTGTTGTCAGTCAATGTTTAATCAGTCAATGTTTAATCTTGGAGACCGGTTACAGAATACGGTAGTGAAAACTCTTACATGCAAGTGGCTAGACTTGTCAATGCAGCCCTTTAAAACCTCCTTCCCATGTCTCTTTAAAATTTAGTCTAATGATACTCTTAATTTTTCTAACACCAAAACTCTGCTGGAAAACACAGGTATAGAGCATAAATTATCAAGCAGCATTCTTTGGTATGTGTTTCAAAGAGGACACCTAAATGATTACACAGGTTCTTTCTGACCTATTAAGTCCACACATTTTTATTTTTACACCCCACCCCTCCCCATCCCATCTATGTGTTGCAGAATCATACATTAGTGCTTTAATTCACATCATCCTGTTTTGAGTCCATCTCTAATACCAGCTCCCCACCTGTTGTGCTGTGACTGAAAATGAATTGTTGGGGTGGAGAACAGATGAACAGGAGCAGCTGTAATATAGCATATAGATCATGAAAAAAGTAAGAAAAATGACAAGCGAGGCTGCAGTTACATCTTCTGTGGTTCCAACTGAACACATTAGACAGGTCAAGAGCTAAAAGAAACTGCTTCCATACTTCTTTAGTGAATTCCATGGGTTAATTGTGGTAAGGATGGCTCAGACCGCAGTGAAGGCTGTGGCAACCATAAATGCACAGGAATTGAAGTTCTGTCTCTACATGACTTCCTTCGTGCCTGATACCCATGAAGGAAGAGCGCCACTCAACACCCAGTACCACAGATTTCTGGCAGAAGAAGGACCTGGTTTGTGAAACCTTGCAATATCACTTTCTCCCTCACCCAGTGAGCTGTACATCCCACAGGTGCTACCACGGAACTACACTATAGGGGTTGGAAGATGTAACTTACATTTTATATGTAATATTCACTGAAGGTGACAAGGCTTTGACAAAATGATTGGTACCAACAGACAGCCTGGGACAGATTTAACAAATAATTCCATATTTCCACTTTCCAATCTGATGAACCATAATTTTGTACAGACTTTGAGCTCAAATTGCTGATTAAAACACTGATCATTTAACTGATTTACTGTATCTGTTATCAAAGTTGGTTATGATTCCCCTGTCATTCATGAGAAAGTAACCAGGACATATATTGATGGATGTGCAATTAATTTGCTTTTTCTCTATATCTTGGCCTATGTGAAACCTCTGTAATTTTTGGAGATGTATGTGGAAGCATCATTTAGGTCAGCCTGCTTGATTGTATCTATGCTACTGCATGTCAATAGGCTATTTTCCTGTTATCTCCTCTCCTCTGAGTTCCTATCAAATGTGTCACAGAAATTGATGAGTACACATGAGATCACAGTAAGATAAACTGAATTTCAGAGGGCTAGTGTTCAGTGGTTCCACAAATCTTCTTTCAGCATGACAGAAGCTGGCCTTTGCCAAATTATGGTACTCAGAATCATTGGTACCCAGAATCACCTGAAAATCTAAGTCTCATAATTGAAAGCAGTGAATGCAACTTTGTTTGTATAGCTGCACATGAACTGTGCAGGGGACAACAAAAATCTCATACGTCATCAATCCTGCACTTGTCTCGTGTTATGCTGCTTAACCTATTACTTACGTGGCCAAAACAGAAAAGTCCAAAACCAGATAAATATTATGGGTTTTAAGCTCATTCTAGGATCATAACACATGAATGTTAATGAAATTCACATGTCTTGTATAAAATTTCAGCTTTTTATTGTATTAACAAAAAAATGGAAGTTAAGACAGTTAAATTGATAAGCACTTGGTAGATGATTATCATGCAGTACCTAGTTCTGCTATGCCTGGTCACTGTAGTCTGCTAGGGCTTTCAAGTGGGAGAATTAATCCTGGGAAAAATGAAGAAGGAGAAGGCACTAGAGTGCACTCTTGTCAAGTTTGCAGATGACACCATGCTGGGGGGAACAGTTGATATGCTTGAGGGCAAGGCTGCCATCCAGAGGGACCTAGACCTGCTGAAGGTAGGAACCAAGAGGAACTTTATGAAACAAGCTGAGCATGAGCAAGCAGTGTGACCTAGCAGGGGCGGGGAAAAAAAAGGCAGAAAAAAAAAGGAAAGAAAAAAAAAAGCCCACCAGCAGCGTTCTGGGCTGTAGTAACAGGAACATAGCCAGTAAATTGAGGAAAGGTATTATCCCCCTCTACTCAATAGTCATTATACCACAGTGAGAGTACTGTGCTCTGTTTTGGTCTCTCCAGTATAAGACAGAGATTGATAAACTGCAGTGAGTTCAGTGGGGAGACATGAAGATGTTTGGGAGCTGAAGCACTTGCCCCGTGAGGAAAGGCTGAGGAAGCCGGGCTTCTCCAGTCTGGAGAAGAGATGGCTTTGGGGGGAGCTAATAGCAGCCTGCCAGTACCTACAAGAAGGTTATTGAGAAGACAGAACCAGACTCCCCACTATGGCACATGGTGGGAGGACAAGAAGCATTAGTTCCAACCATATATAAGGAGAAACTGTTTCCCCATGAGGACAGTCAGGCTGCCCAGAGATGCTGTACAGGCTCTGTCTGTCCTTGGAGGTTTTCAGGACCCAACTGGATAAAGCCCTGAACTACCTGGTCTAACCTCAAGTCAACCCTGCTTTGAGCAGGAGGTTGAACTACAGAACTCCTGAGGCCCCTTCCAACATGAACTACCCCATGATTAAACTCAATTATTGAAAATGTTATTTCTGTTCTTTAGTTGTAATGGATGAAATAAATATCTTGGGATTGTTTTGCCTTTCCAATCAGACAAACACACCACAAATTTAAGACGTGGGTTTCCTCAGATACTTGTACACATTATCTTTGAAAGTCCTTCCTTGAGAGTACTTTTACCAGTAAATGTCAAACATTCACATATTGATAAATTTAACACAGATAACAGACTAATAAAATAATTAAAGTGTAGACAAAATATTTTCTCTTTTTTTTCATTCAAGGTCTTTAACAGATAATTTATGTTAAATCTTGCTTTAATGATTTTAGGCATTGCTTTCCAAACTGACTATCCTATCACCTTCTGAGAGATTCCTGTCTTTGAAAAAGACTTGGAAGAAGTAAATAAAAGTCACTGAATAAATCCAGCTCCAATAAAAAGTCAAGCTTCTTATCCAGAGTCTCTAATAACCACAGGTTTTACCAATGCTGTGGGATAGTGTCTTGGAGCAGGCAAACACTTTTTTCTGTTGATTTTTTGAACAGGACAATCTTTGGCAGAGAGGAGAGACAGACATCTGGGGAAAACAGTTTAAACCATTACAACCGGATTCAAAAGAGTGCATCTGTTTGATCCAAGAATGGTATCAACATAGAGAGAACAGCATGTACACAATTGAGACACTGTTTAAAGCAGAAAGACAACCATGGTAGCCATGGTTATCACATTTAAAGGCAAACCTTCAGTATGCTCAGGAATGGTTAAATAACATTTCACTAGTCATTAGTTATCACATATAGCTAATAATAACATGTAGCGTGGGGAAAAAAACAACAAAACTGGACTGACTTTGCTATACAGTCTAGTTAGCTAAGACATTGCTAGCCCAATCTCTGGCAAAAAGATTCTAGTGATCCTTGTAAGTGTGGTCACTGTATGGTGTCTGCTTTCAAAGTACATACATAACACCTTGTGGCACGAACATATGAACATATGAAAACATTTTCAAATATACAGGACTTTTGTTAAGACCTCTGTTCACTATTTTGACTTATCTGAAAGCCTGGATGTGTTTTAGATTGAGTCACTTACTTACTTATTAACAACAGGGTGAATTAAGGACAGGCTATAGTCTCAAAGTGCCCTTGCACCTGCAGATTGAAGTCTGACTCTTAATCTTAAATGATAATATTTTGATAGCTTAAGAGCATATCTCTGAGTGTGTGTGCGTGCATGCATGTGATTTTTAGAACAAGTACCCAAATCTTCCTGCATAGTTAGAAGTTACAGTGTCTCATACTAGTCCAAATTCTGCCATTATTTTAAACTACAGCTTAGTTTGCAGCTATACCTAAATCCTTTACTTGTGCAAAACCATTTTAAATACTTTCAGTATCATCCCATGTCTGTCCTACACAACACAGATACAAAACAAAGCCATAGTAATGAGGTAACCTGAATGTTAAAAAAGCAATTTTAAAAACCAAAACATAAATGGGAATATTTTCTGAGTTAAAGGGTATAATAGTGGGGGTGTTTCAGTTTTATGGGCATTATCTTTTGTGCAACCGGTATTACTCCTACAGTTGAACAACTGCCAAAAATAGGTAACAATTTTTCCCACTATAGATAAGACCTTAATATCAATTTTTTTTCTCCATCATACCATAGAACATTTCCTCACCTACAGAATTCCAAGGAGATTATCAGCAATTTCCAATGCTTTTTTATCATGAAGGGAAATGTCCTAAGCTACATATTGATAATTACTAATGGCTTTGACTAGAAGCAGAGAATGCAGGAGTGCTCTGTGTTCTATGGCCTTCAAAATCTATTATCAAAAGACTGTTTTGGGGTCACCAAGTGCAGTTTCTTGTTATCTAACATTATATAATCTTTTTCTTAAAATGATCAAGCTCATTTTAACAGCAGTTGGATTTTTTGCTCCCCCAGAAGGCTGCCCCAGAGCATAATTTCTTTCTTGAAAACTTTCAAATTCACAGTCTAAACTGATTCACGACTTTTATCTTGGGCCATGACCACCCTTTTTCTTTTCCCACTTACTGGTAATTAGTCCCTTGATATATTCATAAGAAACATTCCAGCCTCTCTTAGATCTTCTTTGGCTAGCCTACATTTGACATGCTCTTGCAGTTTTTCCTACAGTAGCTCTTCATTTCCTCCCTTACCCAACAGGCTTTGTTTGAACCTCACTGGAAGAATGACTGTAGCGTGAAGTCATTCCATGTTAGACACCAAAAGCAGCAGAAAGACCTTATAAATATTTTTAATCAGAGCTCACACTTCATGAAAAACAAAGTCAATCAATTGCAATCACCTGGAAAAAAACAGCTCCTTGATTTCTGGTACCCATAAAAGTAGTTTCCATGATGCAACTCAATTACTGCTCTTGATTGGGAAGAGTCAGCATAAAGCAGAGGGCGGTATTTGCACTAGATTTCATGTTCTTGCACTTTTTTTCCCCTAAAAAACATTATTTAAAAATTTGTATTGCAGGATGACATTACAATGACTTCTGAGGCTTAGCAAACTTTTAACATTCATCTAGGCTATAAAAAAGCCAGTATGAATATCTTTACAAGCAAAAGCATTGCTAATGTAAAGGACCATTTTTCTTTCAAAGGTATTGATGATGAATATACAATCTCCTTTTCCAGTCAATTTTCCTCCAGTGGGACTCTTTCCCTCTAGCTGTGTAAAGGTTAAGATTTTGGTCTAAGGTAGTTACGTAACCAGACTGCTCCTACAGTCAGTGCAGAGATATGCATCTTAACAGGGCAGTAGGTGTATAAAGTATGTGCCCTAGGCATTCCCTAGACTTAATGCAAAAATGACAGACACATTCAAAGGCCTACCACAGATGAGATGAATTTCATTTTCTCTCTTCTACCACCTTCGACGATGTATAGGGAACTGGACCAGATCATGATCTGAACAGCAGTGTACATTAGCAGTTTTTAAAAAATAGTAACCAGAGAAGCACAAGTGTAACTCCAGCACAATACAGATCATCATTTGGCCCCCGGTGTTGAGTAACTCCCATACTTTCAAAATGAAACAGTTTGCAAACCACCGAAACTGCAAGCCAAAACTTGCTAGGTTGGCTTGTCATCAGAAGAGCTGTTGTGGGAAAGTGCTTAGGGAATATAAATCTGCCAATCTATCCTTTTACCTGTAGTAAATCACATCTCTGTCGGTGGCCCTAATATTAATTTTGTTGCAGTAATGCAAATTAAAAGATATTATTGCATAAAGAACTGAATTCAACTAAAGAGCCTCAATTTTTCTCAGGCTATATACTGAAAGATGCTTGTTCCTATTACAAATCTACAATTCTTGTAAAAGTCATTTTCTCCATCGAGAAATCCTTTTATGGCAGGATAGTAAACAGTGCAAAAATTCTACACAGCATAGTTTGCATATTTAATTCATTATAATTGCACCAAGGGCTTTTGGACAATTCTTCTCCTGTATCTTGGCAGTATACAGACTGTGCTCTGTTGCTTTAACATTTCAGTTTTGCAACACTCCACATCTATTTGTTGTATACCCTAGAGTCAGCTTAAAATGTGTGAAGTTTTCATCAAAGTTGGCTTCAATTTCTGTTTTAAGTTCTATTTTAGATAAAGCTTTACTTCCTTTTTTAAAACTTATATATATATTTGTGCCTTAGGGGATTTTTTGTAAGCACTGATGCTAATGAATAATCTGTGTAATTAGAAAATATGTCTTCATTTTTGGCAAATTACTAAATCCCCCACTCCTTCTCCTCCATTAAAAGATGAACTGTTTAGAAATGAAACATTAGAGTATTTACCAACACAATTAAATTGCGTATAGCGATCTCAATTAGTATACTTGACAAACAGAAAATAGCTTTGACTGTTCTTTGATTGGTCAGCTGGAATTCATTAACATAATTGGCATCCACTAAAGGTAAAATTTAGAACACAGCAATAATCTACCAAAATACTATCCTGAAAAGAAAAAATAAAATAAAATAAATCTATTCCATTTATAAGATAAAGATATTCAAACTGCAATTCAGTAAACAAAGTTTCCAAATTATTGACTATTTCCTTTCAGGTCACTTTACAGGTCACCCCAATGCAATGTCTGAGGAAGTTTCTCTCCTTACAATTCATCAAATGTGAAGTGGTAGCAGTATACACAACAAATCGACCTGTTTTAAACATGTAACATACATCCATGGTATAACAGAGATTTAAATGAGGACATAGTAATATAAAACTATCTCTTTGAGAGTCAGTCTGAGGACTTTCATTCCTGCAGATGACAATGAAGAAGGAATATGGTTTTCTATTCTAAAACCCTCTAAAATTTTGTGGAGCCCAAGGACCTGACTGAGTGGTGCAAGGACTTAATGAAACCAGGAGGGTCCTGATTATGATTTGTACTTTCAAAGATCAGTTGAGTGACTGAAAAAGGGAGCAGAGAGGACAAATATTACACAAACACAATGTAAAAGAATATACTATAGAATTATACAAAATCAGATTATTTAGATTAAATGAAGAGTAAAGGGAAAAAACTTAACTCTTTTAAAACTGGAGCTAGATAGATCTATGGAAAGAATAAGATGTAGTTCCTCTTGATACTTACCCGGAAGGTCCCTTTCCCATGTTGTGCTTTAATACTGAGAAGAAAATATCATTAAAATGCAAATACTGAGAAAAAGAGGAGATGATATGGACAGAAACTGCTCACACCCAGTAGTTTGCTGAGAACCTGCTGAAGTGGAAAGATTGTTCAAGCATTAATACATACAGAAAGGGATCTCTCTTTTACAGGGAAAAAAGAAAAAAAAAACATCAACAAAACCCCCATCCTGAAAAATACCATGGGGAGAAGGACAAGGTGGAAGAGGGAACAGTTCACAAATGCTGTGAAACCAAAAGTACAGTTCACAAGGTTCACAAAACCTCAAAACAACACAAGGTTTGCCCATCCCTTACTATTAGTCATCTACGAGAAATGTTCCTCCCTGACCTCTGATGAATCCTCTCTGTTGCATAGTTGCTCCTTCTGCTTTTGGATATGGTGCTCTCTGCTAGGGTGCTACACACACTGATTTTGAGGAATCTTTATTCTAAATCTGAGAGCAAACCTACATCTGGCAAAAGAACAGGTGACTTCACTACTGAGGAGAGATGGAAAAGTTTATAATAGAGGAGACAGATGACATTCTTTGTTTGTTACACTGGAACACAACCAAATCCTACAATAAACTAATTTCCAGCAGCCACCGGTGAAACATGGAACATGATTTTTTTTTTTTTTTTTTTTTTTTAGGTTTACCACTGAGTTTTGCTCTCGAAAAAGGTAACAAATATATTTCAGTAGCAGGAAGCATACTGACAGCATTCCCAAGGAGACTGACAATTTACCTTCATTTTCATCCACCCCACTCTCCCTCTTCCCTGCTATTTTAGGACTTGTGAAAATCTAGAAACGCTATAATAGACAAGGTCCAAGCAAACAAATTTGTATGGGCTATGACCCAGTTTCATATACAGAAGTAGTTAACAGGGTTGATTTTCCTTTTCACCCATAATTTTCAGGAATTAACCCCTGGCTGCAGCTGCTGTTCTACACTAAAGACAGTAGAGTTGCATCACCCTGCAGCGACTACTGGGATAGAAGGAAACAGATTGCTTCCTGGAGCTCTACATTTGCATTGGAGACATTGGGTGTGATTTGTGACACCCTTAGCATGAAGCACTATTTCCTTCCAGCATGAGCAACCACTTCTGGTAGCCTGTCTGTGGCAAAGATGAAGGCATGCTTACAGTTACTGTCTGCATATTCGTCTGAAATACTTTCAGAAGACCAAAGCCACACATTCTTAAACACAGCAGTTGCAATCCTGGACTCGCACAGGCTAACTACACAGAAAGTTTGGAATAGAGTGAAAGGGGACAATTTCTTTCCAAATAAATAAGGAACAGGTTAGTATAAGAATTTTCTTTCAACATGTTTCCTTCTAAAGAGACAGATTTTTGCAGTCATGATGCAATGCTTACCATTTTCCCTCCAAAGTCTTACTCCTGAAAGTATTAGAAAGCAACTTGATACCAGACTTCATTAGTGTTAACTTAGAAACTCTCTCAAGCAGCCTTATACCCGTGCTTGGTAATAATAAGAAAGGGTGGAGTCACATACTATTTGAACAACAAAGCAAACTGTAAGCTATGATAAATAAATGCCTGAAAGAAAACACCCTGACCCCACCTCTGTCTGATTCAAATGAAAAAATACCAGTTTCAACCAAACCACAAATGCACACATGCACATATACGTACACAAAAACACCACAATTCTAAATTCCATGATTTGATGACTGAAGCATTTTGAACAAGTGAATTAGTACATCAATAAAAACACTGCCCTTTTAATGAGGACTCACAATATTTACAAAATGCATTTCTTTAATGTTTCTATTTGCTAAAAATTTCAAAAGTTTCAAATATGTTTCAGAAATTACCATCTCTATTTTTTCTTAAAAACCTATGTAAACATTTTGTATTGCTTTTTCCGTATTGTCTACTACAGTGCTTACTGCTTCCCTTTCATATAGTGTCTTCCTCAGTTCATGCCTTGCCTTATTAATAGATTCTTTGTTCTTTTGCTTTTTCACTGTCAATGAACAGCATCTACCCTAGCTCTTCATTGTACTCCCTGTTTTCACTGTCCTTCCTTTCATTTTTGGCTGCATTATATGCCTTCTATAAATGGAAAGGCCAAATATTTGTCTTCACACTTTAACAAATTTCTCGGAACTTCTCCCCTTTCTTGACTGCACATGGCCAGAAAACTGAAAAGTATCTCCATACTGAACAACAAGCTGCAAAGTCACAGGGTAGCTGCTGTCTTCCTGGAGCCATATAGAAATAAACCATAAGAACTGCTATAACAGGTAAAAAAAATACCTGTTTAGCCTAGTATCCAGTTCCCAACAATGGCTATTAGCAGATGCCTCGGGGAGAGCATATGAACAGGGCAAACATAGAGTATATAACTTCTGTACATTCTCCCAGCCTTCAGCAATCTGTGACTCAGAGACATGATCATGTCTTCTATCTCCAAAGAGGCCAGAGGCCTAGGGAGGCAAAGAATAAAATACGACTCAGAGAACATGCTAAGTGAAGCACAGCTACCTTGAAAGAAGGAAAGAAAATGTATCTATGAATTGGTCAAAATATTAAAAGTAGCTCTGAAGAAGTTTGCTTTAGGTACTGGATGCAGTCTAGCCACAGAGGATAGCAGTCTAAACCTACTTTGTAATCTAGCTGTACAGAGCAACAGGCTGCCGCTTCCACATTTAAACACATAAGGAGTCCCTAACCCATTTTGGTCAAAAGAGGTAATTTGCCTTAATGGATTTAAATAGTAGGTCTTGCTAACCCTTTTGCCTGAAATAGATTAGGTAATACTCACAGATCTACAGGCTAGTTGCATTCAGAAGAGAGGCAGCAAGTTTTTCAACTGGCATAGGTAGACATGACAGATGCTATCAATCCACAGCAGTACAGAGCTAGAAATGAGAATAGATATACCCTGTGCCAGCCAAAGGTACAATGATTCCCAGCTATCCATCATCATGCTGCCACTGGAGATTACCACATGTACAGTTCTGCAAAATGGAGTGCCGTAGCAATGGACAGAATCAGTCTCCTGTTGGTAAAGTGAAACCTCGTTTGCTTTACAAAACGCAGGTGTCACTAGCAGAACAGGATTAATGCTTTTCCATGACAGCACTCCTTTACCAATTCTTCTGCACTGAACTGGGTGAAGTGCTTCCTAGTCTGCTTCAAGCCACATCAGCTAAACCCCTTCACATTGTTAAATAAACTATTTGAAATAATTTAGCTGATTTTGTCAGAAGAAAGTAGAAAGTGCTCATGGAAACTTCCAGCTGAACTCCAGGATAGGATAAACTATAACAGAAGGCAATAGTATGCACCTAGGAAGCAATAGCAGGGTATCTTTAGCTGCAACAATTATTTGCAGAGCATACACCTACCTGCAGCCATGGTGTCATAGACAAACCAGTGCAACTTGGAGATTTTTACTGAATGCATTGTCAATTAATACAAGTTTTTGATTACTGATGCGGGTATTGAGAAAAGAGACAGCATCATTAACTAACAGAGAAATACATTTCCCCCCCGCCCAAGCTCATATTAAGCCAAATATGAGGCTGCTAGTCATAACTACCCCAATACTCATTGTGGCTTACTACACCCAGTCTGTCCCAGTTCCTCCAGTGAGGCAAGAGGCAGTGCAGGAGATTGGGTTTGTATGTTCAGTGGTTCCTTCTGCCATTCTCTGCTTACTGGTTTCTATCTACACAGTAGAGCACATTGGCTTCTGCACAATTACAAAACCTGGGAAGCAAACGTTGCAGTGTTGTTGGAATTTGATGTTTGGACAAACAGATTTCCTCTTACTAATTTATGGGATCTAAACAGGATGTTTTGAGTTGTTCTCTCACAGAAGAAAACTAAAAGCTGTTCCACAGTGAAGGATGGGGTACACTACCTCTCCGATTCCATAGAAAATTCCTCCATATTCCTTCAAATTCCTCCCACGTTTGATAATCCAGAAGAAATACTTTGTGACACAGTAAGTATTTGAAGCCTTGAGACATTTTTCATATGGGGCACCTTTTAGTATGGCTACTGACCAAGCACTTATGAAGCAGTTGCAATAAAGGAGTGCAACCCCTAAATAATTGGCTACCACATAATTCTGAGTCCCAGAATTGCATAATGCTCCACATACCAGCAGTGGGCCAAGTCACTGAAGAATCTGTTTCCCAAAAAGAAAAGGCTTGATGAGGAATGGAAGACAGACAAATGGCTAGGAAAGAGCTAAAGGAACAGTGGCTGCTTTCATAACTCAACAAGGGATTTCAACAGAGTGAAAAGGTGCATTTCTGAGATCATCTCCCGTGATGTGCAGGGCAAAAGCAGGAGTGCCAGCACAAAGGTAAAAGTAAAAATATACAGCCAACAATGGAGGGCTGGACCACAGTAGCTTTGACTTAAATAATCTCTTGCTGCCACTAAACAACATTCAAAAATGTGGCTCTACAGCAGCCTAAGTAAATCTAATTACTGGCTGTTGCAGTGCTGCCTTTACCTTGCTGTTCCTGATCAGCTTTGGGGCTTGACGGACAAGGTATGTGTAAGTAAGTGCACTGAGTTTGGTTATTTCTTTGCTAGTCTAGTTCTATAATGACAGAGGGATATATCAGCCACGGTTCTACTAGGCACCAACATCAATGCAAGAAAGCAGTGGGAGCATACAACTGAATGGTGTGGGTAGAAGTAGGCAGGACAGGGAAAAGAGCACCTCCTTCCACAGTAGCACTCAATCACAGTGCAGTCAGGCATACTGAGGCTTATTGGGAAAATATGTTTTCTTCTAGGAAAACTGATGGTCCATGTTCAAGGAAAGATCTACAGTTCCAGCAAGGGTATTAGTTCTGCAGATAGAAGAAAAAATAAAAGAAAGATGGATGAAAAAAAATCTCATCCAACCTAGCACTTCATGTACTTTAACTGTACATTCTCTAGCAGTGATGCTATCAACTCCCAACTTTCCTGACTGCCTCAGCATCTAGCTCCAAGAGGCTCCTCTCCTGATTTCCCAGAGCACAAGACCTTCGGAGAAAATCCACACACAGCCTAGACATCTTAGGGTGCACCTGGAGAGCTCAAGCCAGCCAACATCCAGAAGTCTCTGCACTATTGTGTCTTCACACCATGTCCATGCTCTTTGGCCTTTATGCATTCCCTATTGTTTCAAAAACTCCACAGTGTCTGAAAGACACAAACCCCTCTTTTTCATAATGTAGTACCATTGGGACAAGTCATACTTCCAGGAATCTGTAAGCAAGACTATCCTGGAAGGTTGTAATACACTATTTCTCTCTTGTCCTTCCCCTTTCATACAGAAGAAAAATGAGTAAGATTACCACTTTGCAGAACCAATGAGTCTTACAACGAGGCCAAAAGCTTTGGGGGAAGGCAACTCTACCTTGCATACAAAATGTTGTAGGAGAGCCATTTTTGTTCTTGGCAATGCATAATCACATATTTGGGAAGAATAGATGTCATCACCAAAACAAGGAGGAAACAATGTTCAACTGTTCCACCCTCAGATATCTCCAGAGAGGTTAGAAGGGAGGTATCCTATTTGCTGATGCAGCCACTGTTGCAGCTCTTCACCATTGGTATAGGAGCAGGCACACCAGGAATCATCAGAATCAAAGGCAATTTAATAAATTTTTACATTTGCAGTACAGAGTCCTGAAGTAGTAAGTATAGTCTGTAGGTCCAGTTGTCCAATCAGAATTGTAATACTCATCCTGTTAGGGTATAAAGATGTACTGAAGGCATACATAGTGGATTTTGAATACAGGACAGATTTCTGCCATCTACTTTCTGTATGAAGGAAGCAGTAAGCAATATTTTGCCTGTTTCTGCACACTAAGTGCTAAGATGTATACAGTTTAATACACAAGTGTATCAGACATTGCTTGTGAGATGAAATTTCTATCTTCATAAATGATGAAAGCTGTTTTGCTCTCGGACTTAGTATGGCATTCATTGTTACTAACACTATTATTATGGCATTTAGAAGTTTGAAGTTAAGAACAGACTCATTACAGTGACAACTAGTCTAAGAGGAAAGCTTTTCTGTTCATGTCTAATGAATTCTACGATTCTTTATCACACTCTTAAAGCACATCACGCCAGTTTGTATGATGTTATGAAGCAGATCTCAATGTGTTATGACATTCTGTTATCTCCAATGTGTAATCCTGAAATCAGAACGGGCAATGAATTGAGTTTGTTCTTTATATAATCCTTTCGCTGATTATTATTTCCTGTCAAAGTGCAAAGTTCAGCAATATGGAGAACCATGGACCTAGACAAAAAAAAACAGAAGAAAAATAAAAAAGATATGCGAGAAGTGCAATATAACTTGAAAAATGAAATTAAAAGTGAAACGAAGTACAAGATATTTGACTGTACTCATTTAAGTCTATTTTTCAGAAATATGACCCTCAAGGCTGATAAGTCTTTGTTCTGTTACCTCTTTGTCCTGGGTATAAAGGACTGAAAAAAAGGCCCATTTGCTCCAGTAAAATAAAGTATGCAATGGGAATCATAAAAAGCGGTAGGACAGTAAGACCACAACTGCATAGATGTGTCTGCAATGGTCTTATTTAAATTTCTCTTATGGCAATGGAAATCCTTCTGAATTCAGTGGAGAAAATCCAGGATGTGAGAAATAAGAACTGGGCCTGAAATCCTTGTGAAGCACAGCGGGAATGAATATAAAAGTGTCCTATAATATGACAACAAATGGCAGCAGACATAACAGCTTCTCTTTTGTGTATTATTAGAGGTGGGCTGGCAGCACTATACTTTGCCTCTTTTTACTTGCACAGAACTTAAAGAAACCATAATTAAATTATATTTTTATAACATAAGACTTACTATTCTTATGGAAAATCTCAGCTAAAATGATTCAGCTTTGAGATCACTTTATCTTAATGATCAGACCTAAAAATTGTAGCAGATGTATCAACAAGTGCATCTTTGTCCCAAGGGTGGCAGTGGCCTTCTCAGGGGCAAGCCACTGAAGGAACTAATAAACATTAGATTTTAATCTGCTGCCTCAAGTCGGTAAGTGTCCTCAGACAGGTAGTTTTTACACATGTAAAAATGGACTTCAACATTCACATCACAAATTTAAATCTTATACTTCACCAGAAATTTCACCTTCTATGAAACGGTATGAAAAGCAGTTGTATAGTAAGCAATACAACATTGACTCATTCCCTTCTTTTTGACTACAGGACAGATTAGAAATCATGAAGGTTTACATTTAAACTACAGACACACTACCTTCAGCCCATGTATTTCACACATTTTCAAAATGTAGGAATTTATTATTAAGTTTCTCACATTTGTCTTTTTTAAGTATTAGTAATATAGATATACCCAATTTCCCTGCAGACAGATGGCAAAGAACAGTAATTAAATGTGGAATCAAGAAATGTAAAACAGAAGTTAAGAAAACCAGGTAATGGGAAATTAAAATTATAGGCAGAAAAATTCCATGTTCAATAGGACGAAGGACAATTGACTTTTAATAAAGATCAGCAGTAAAAGAAATCCTAGTTCTTGTGAATGTTGTTACAGAGGTGGCAAGAATATCAATTACATCAGAAAAGGCAGATGACAAAATTGTTAATCATGCAGGAGAAAGCAGAGGTGTTCAGCATGTTTCTGTTCTGTATTTGAAACAAAGCTAAGTGTGTCTTTGTACCATAAAACAAGGGTGATATATTTCCTTTTCCAAGATTAGCTAAGGATAATGTTGAAAAGAAGCAATTAAAAATAAACACTGAAAAATAAGCAGGCCTGGGTAACTTTCTCCCAAGAATCCTAAATAAAGAACAGTCATCTGGATCCATGAGAATTTCAACACCTTTTGAAGACTCAGAATTGGCTTTTTGTCTTGCCTTTTGGAATTTTCTTTGCCAATGCTTCAAAGAGAAAAATGTTATGATCCAAGGCAAACTAATGGCACAGCTGCAACAGGACCACCAATTAAAGTGGCAATTGGTAATGTATATTATTTTATCCCATCAAACATTAATTCCATTCATAGAATAATAGAATCATCTAAGTTGGAAAAGACCCTTAAGATCATCGAGTCCAACCGTTAACCTAACACTGCCAAGCCCACCACTAAACCATGTCCCTAAGCACCACATCTACACGTCTTTTAAATACCTCCAGGGATGGTGATTCAACCACCTCTCTGGGCAGCCTGTTCCCATTTGTATTTATACGGCCTAAATTTATATGAGGGCAGCATACAACTGTGCATATTCCTGTTGGTTGCCTGTTTGGAAGCACGGCTGATATCTCATTGAAGTGTTACAGCAAGATAATTGCATTTATCTTGAACAATTTACACAAAATTATGTACTTCACTGCTAGCTCAACTAACGTTTAAAACAATATATCAGTGCTTCTGGGTGAAGCAAGAATAACAAGAGTGAAAGACACAGAGGTTCCCCATGTGAGGAGATAACCCAAACTCTACATAGTAACAGAGGGTGCAATTCTTAGAGAAAGTGCTAGATACCTCAGTCTACACAGGCTTTCTCACATGTATTTTAAATATAGATTCTGAACTACTCAATATTGTCAGGCTCAGTATCACAACCAAAGTCTGCAGAAGCAGAACACTGTTAGCTGTCCCTGTTATTTGTGGAAGCAGAGAGAGTGGTGCTTGTCAGCAGTTTCCTTCTTGGGTGTCATCCAGAAAGAAGTCCTAGCCATCATTCTCTAGCCTAAGCAGTGCTGGGTACACCTTTGGCTTTTCCTTTCTTGCAGTCCAAGCCACTCAAGTCCTTTTCAGTTTCCAGCTCTATCAACCTAGCAATTATCTATAGCTTCTACTTCAGTACCAGCTAAAACACATTTTTTAGCAGCACGTTCAACACTGCCACCAGCTCCTTCAACACGTTTTTTTCTGTATTGCCGTCTCAAATGTCTAAAGGAACTTTGTTCCTTTTCACTTCACATGAAATATAGATTTTATATCCTAGTATAACGGTGTCCTTTTATACAATAAATACAGAAATTACCTCTGGACCAGGATTTAGAGTCCAGTATTGCTCCGTCACACAAGATTACCCTAACCAGGAGGGACACACACACAGAATGCTTCAATAGTGATTTCATTTGGAATTTAAATTCTCAAGGCTCAAGAATACTTCACACTGCCTACCCTCAAGAATCACTTTACTGTTGAACATACTTAAGATCAATACAAGTTATCAGAGAACTCCATTTTGGTGTCCATGGAATCCTGTGCTCAAAACTACACACGCTTCGTCTCAGAGGGTGGATGCACTCAGAGTACCATTAGCCTGGTAACTAGAAGACCTTCCCAGGATGCTACAGCCGTGCCTCTTCTTAATGCCAGGAGTCTAGAACACAGATCTTCCTTTCTTTTGTAAGGCCCTAACCACTGGAGTGTTTTAGTACTTTCACCACAGAATGATGTTTCATTTGCAAGTGGATGTTGTTGCCCTCTGCCAAACTCTGAGTTAAGTGCCTCTTCGGACATACCCTTCTGCATGATGAATGTCCCCAGTAGCACTGACGGTTAGTCAAAGGCGATTGTCAAAATAACTTGAGTAATACTTGCTCTTCTTCTTCAACACAGAGTTGGCAGCCAGGATTAAAGCTGTACACCTCATGCTTTGCATTTGGTAAAGAGAGTCTTTGGTCTGTGGCACAACCATCTCTTTCTTGTCTCAGATTCATTGCTGCCAACAGATAGTGAAAATTATACAGAAAGGTGGAAAAGATGTAATTAGGAACAGGGAATACTAAGTCTACCAGCAGCAGTCTTTAGCGGGACATGATCACAGGTAGTTTCCAATGCACAGCAGAAAGGGAAGGGCTGAAGGACAGAGTTTTCAGGTAAATATCACTCCTGGAAGTCCAGCAGAGCTGAACAATTATTAGGACTTGAGTGCAAGGACTTATACTGGCTCACTGACATAAACGGACTTAAGAATGACCTCAAGATACATCCTTACTTTCTGTGTAGACAAAAGCACGAGTTAGGTAGTTATGACTGTCCCACATGTTATATCCACACCAACCTCATTAAGATTCTGATTGTGCATTCATGGAGCATCTGAAAATCTACAGTAAACCGAGGACACACATAACATCTTACAGGATCACAGTTACTGAAAGGTAACAGAAAGAATTATTCAGGCGTCTAAACTATTAGATGCCCAAATAATTTCAGATAACAGCATATCTGAGGCTTCCACATAGGAAGATGACAAAGGACCTGCAGAACAGTCATATCATTCTTGAGCAGCAGTAGGAGGCCAGGCAGGATACACCTGCCATCCAAAATGGCATGTCTTTACATACTTGAATTACTTCCTAACTGCACATAAATACTAACAGAATACTGAGTCCCCACTTCCTCAAAATCTGACCCTTTGGAAGGTTCTCCATATATATACAAAGCCAGAAAGTCTCACATCTGGTCTCAAAAACTTGTACATGGGAAAGGAATAAAAGGTAATATGGCTAAAATATTCAAAATGGACCTATTGCCTTGTATGTCCCAGCTTTTGCTGTCCAATTGTGTTATCTCTTCTTGTTTTCTGTGGACACGTATCTGGATCAGGCATAAGAGACTTACCAGCTTGAAATATGAGTAAAATCATCCTTTCAGAAAGCGTAATAGTTAAACTGTAGCATATTTGTTGTAAGATTTTAGCATTTAGGAAGCAATTAAAAAAAACCCAAACCTGATAAGATACTGATTAACATAACATAAACTATGATAATCTTTACAAAGTCCATGGAAACAAAACAGAAAAGGAAAAATTATGATCATAAAGTTAGTACAAGATACACAGTAAAGTGTCCTTTGATCACAGAGTCATATGCAGTTTATGGTACATACCTTAGTTATCCATGAATAAAACACTGAGCAAGGACAGTCACTACGTTTTTAATTATAGTATAAACGTTGGAGTGCATTCATCTGAGCCTTGATCAAAGATCATTTAATGATACTCATTCCTTCCCATCCTTTTTTAAATTTTAATAGTACATTAACAAACCAGGTATCGACTTTCAGTATATGCTAAATGGAATTGTTCTCATAGACTTGATCTGACTTCGAAAAATAAAAAGTGCAACCTGTGCTGACAAGAGTAATTATACTTACAGAAAAATGTACTCAATATGTAACCTTCTCCTCCATGTGAACTTCTGTTGTCAATTACATACATTAGCACAGTACTGAGGATCCTTTGTACAAAGGCACACACACCAATTCAGCTTGCTAATGATACTGTCTGTGTCTGATACTAATGAAAGTAGCAGTGACTAGTGACAGTTCTGCAGAAGACTACATGTGGGATGCACGTGCAGGACTGGAGTTTTCGCTGGTTAATAATTACGTTCTTTTAGCTTAGCAAAGATCAGGAATGGCGGCAGTTTGTCAATCAGAAAGCTGGGGCACACCCATTCAAAGTAATCTGGTGGTTCCCTCCTGTATGTGGTTCAAAGGACAGATCTTATTTCTGTGATTACGGTAACTTTCTAGTAGATTTCTCATTACAGAGTGGTTGAGAAGCTGAAGTGGAGAAAGTGGAGATGGAGGCACACAGGAAGTGATAGTAAGGTAGTAGGAAGGATTTGAATGCTTTTACACTGTTCAATTTTGGCTCAGGAAGCCTTACCCAGGAGCTCACATAGCCATAAAACTGGTTGAAAACTTAAACTGTTGTTCCAAAGTGCATCCACCTACTGCACTTAAAAATGTGAACTTGTTCCATCATGTCCATATTACAACTACTATATTATTATAACAATTCTTGATTTAACTACCCCCCCCACCAGCTGTCCTTTCAGTCTTTTTTAAATTACTCCTTTTGCTTTTAAAATTAGAAATATATCTCTATGTAGAGTAGAAATTAGTAGCATAGGACCATTGTTTCACAATGTTGGTATTGTAAGTTTGGTTTTAAATTTAGTGTCAAGATTCAAGCCAGATCAAGTGAAGAGCTGATAGCTCTGTATATTAAGTCTCTTTTTGCAAGTCTTCAGTGATTTTATTATTTATTATTATTACCATTATAATCATTGAAAACCAGTTAAACTTTTCTATCTGTTCTCAAGTATAGAAAGACACACTAGTACCGCCACTGACTTTTGTAATGAATTTATGATTAACAAATTACTGAATTACTTTACTGGGAGCACAGCGATGTGCCTTTTGGATGAGGTCACAGATCCAATGGAATGATGTAAATTTTATAGCTATGATGGTCACATCTCAGATAAGGCTTTCATATATTTATCCTTCACATTTCAAAATTTTCATACAAGAATTTTGAAAAGGGAAGGTAGAACAGAATCCAGTTCAATCTGTATTCTAACATTTCTTTAAAACTCCGAGACACACAAACAATGCTTTTTTGCTTCATCCCATACAGTAATCATCCCTCTAAATTCATGATTTCTACACAAAATCTTAAGAGATCATTTGTTCCAGTGCTTCTCTAATTTTAACTGAAGGACTATGTATATTGATTATATATTTACCAAATAACAGAAAAAAGTAAACCTTGACTTTTTTTACTACTTCTCTTCTTCCCTTCCCCCCCCCCCCCCCAATTTTGTTTGGTGCATGTGGGCAAACATAAAATTCATAGAACACTTTGTGATGCCTTACTATTTCCACTGGTACACAGATTATAGGTTGAAAAATACCCATCCAGTCTATCCCACTGAACAAAACACTGGGATCAATTTTTCACATCCTTGCAGCGGTTTAAGTATAACACTACTGGAAAAAAAAAAAACAACCAACCAAAAACCAAAATTAAACCAGCCAAATACAGGACTTTATTAAGAATTGCCTTGTTACACAAACTATTCCAGCACTTTGGCTCACTCTATACAAAGACCCCAGAGCAGCCAGAGGTGGACCACCTCCTCCTTACTCACATTCCCTTTTCATTGATTTGCCAATGTCAGTATCAACTCATTCTACAAGACAGAAAGTTGGTTTTCACCTTGAAACTTGAGACTTAATAGCCCTTCTATTATTTTTATCCTCCAATTATAACTCTGAATATTCTTGTTATCCCTAAAAATATAATATTCTTTTTAATCTTGTTACATTCTTGGCCTTTGTGACTTGGCAGTGAGTTCCACAGTCTAATTACAAGTTTTATAAGTAGAAGTAATTACAGGTTGGGTTTTTTTTTATCAGTCTTGAATGTTACCTTTTAATTTTCCTTGATGTTCCTGAGCTCATGTTAGATGACAGAGAACACGGTCATCTAATCTACTGTACCTAGACCATTATTTTACTGCACCCCCTTTCTTAATCTTCTCTCTAAAGTGAAAAAAAGGCTTAATCTTTCAAAAGAGGGTTTTGTTCATATCCTCAGTCATTCTCATTACCCTTCCTTGATCCCACTTTAGTTCTCCAACACATTTTTTTAAATGGGGAAAAATGCTGAAATTGTGCAATCTCTCTACTAAACACAATCTGCCACCTGCATGACAGTGGAAGATGAGGTCCTGAGAATTCAGTTCTGTGGAAAGCCACGTTCTTTGAGTTATAAATATTAATGGTGCAGAGACTTTCCAGTCTGACTTCCCTTGACACAATGTCATGGTATCTAATGCAAATTCTGCATCAAATCTGTAAGTTCTTTTTACACATGATCATATCTTCTTGTCTTATTTTAAATCCAGTTTCAGTATGAGGTCTTGAATTAACAGAAGACTCCACAGTTACCGTCTGTTACCCACCTGTACTTTACTTCTATAGTTTGTTTTCTTTCAGTTCCCAGGCTGGGAAACTCTTCCTGTGTGAGACATATTGCAGATACTTCTAGACTGTGATGGTAAGAGGTTACCTCTTAACCTTCTCCCAAATAAACAAAACAGATTGAGCTATTAAAGTTTTATGTTTTAAGACACTGGTCTTAGACGTTGTATTGTCCTTGGAAGCCTTTCCAGTTTTTCGACCTTCTTTTAACAGTACACCAGTACTGGTCTCGCTAACGCTATATCAAAGGGGTTACATTCTTTGCCTACTCTTAAATTAATACTTCCCTGATAAAAGGTCAGTGTTCACCCTCTTAGCTTACAAGTGTCTTCACCAGACAGGTGGTTATTTCTACAAGTGTCCCATAGCCCTGTCCATTGTTACCACATTCCTCCATAATCTTTTATATGCAAAGGTTATTTCTCATTTCTATTATTTATGTTACTTTTACCATGGAAGAACCTCCATCACAGATCAGATACTTCTACTGTTCTACACACCAAATAAAAAGATGGTCTTTAACTCAGAGGTGTCTTTGGATTGCTCCCCTCTTCTTCCACCCCTCCAGCTTGAGCTGAACACATCTCACCAAGAACAAAGTATATGGATGGGCAGATTAATCTTGACATTAAGTACAACCTATTAACTACATGTTTGTGATTTCATCTGCTGTTGTTCATGAATGCTGAAATACATCCTATATCAGCTCACTAGTAACAGAAGTTTAAGATTGTCGTGGTTTAACCCCAGCCAGCAACTAAGCACCACGCAGCCGCTCACTTACTTCCCCTCCACCCACTGGGATGGGGGAGAGAATCAGGGAAAAAAAGTAAAACTCGTGGGTTGAGATAAGAACAGTTTAATAGAACAGAAAAGAAGAAACTAATAATGATAATGTTAACACTAATAAAATGACAATAGTAATAATAAAAGGATTAGAATATACAAGTGATGCACAATGCAATTGCTCACCACCCATCGACCAATGCCCAAGTAGTCCCTGAGCGGCAATCCCCTCACCCCCACTCCCCCCAGTTTATATACTGGGCATGATGTCACACGGTATGGAATACCCTGTTGGCCACTTTGGGTCAGCTGCCCTGGCTGTGTCCCCTCCCAACTTCTTGTGCCCCTCCAGCCTTCTTGCTGGCTGGGCATGAGAAGCTGAAAAATCCTTGACTGTAGACTAAACATTACTTAGCAACAACTGAAAACGTCAGTGTGTTATCAACATTCTTCTCATACCGAACTCAGACATAGCACTGTACCAGCTACTAGGAAGACAATTAACTCTATCCCAGCTGAAACCAGGACAAAGATATTTCTCAAAGATGCAGAGTGTACTAAAATACACATCATCTTTTGAAGTCTGGTCATAACTTGTTCACTGATTTATTCATCACTTATTACTACCAAGACCTAAGTCCCGATGGTCTCAAAGGAGCATTGCTTCTGTAACACTCTAATAATGGTTATTTTCATAAAGTCCTTGTTCCAAACACCTAATCGGACTACTGACAACATCTATCCGTATATATTGTATATAGCCTGATCTGAAAAACAGTGATTATAGTTATATTAGACACATTAAACCCAATGGCAGATGGTAAATAGATAATCTCTACTGATACATATGTATCATCAATGATAACATATAAGTACAACCAACACTGTGTCTAGGAGGGGAAGCAGGAGATTAAACAGTAGGTATATACCACCTAGATAGGATGCAAGAAAAATCCTGTTTATTAATGTAGAAACATGAACTAAAACAGAAGTTTAATCTCTTAGTGGCAAGAGTCATCTTTGACTGAATTCACTCAGTAGTTTGAATGATAAAGAATGTACCATATCTGGAAATGTAAGGTCTATTACTGATGGAGTTGTCAACATCTTTCTCTAATCACTCATAATTCTAACTACGTGTTCTTTAAATGCAAAGAAATAAGGACACACACTGGTCAAGAGGAAAGTGGTGAAGTTGCTGAAAATGTGCCCCAACAATCTGTCTGCAAGACCTGGCAGAGTCAGACATACCTGTTATCCATCCTAATTTGCAAGTAAACAGGCAGGTATACCAGGGCCCTGCCTTAGCAGCACAGTGAATATATGACTGAGCTCAACAAGAAAAAGGAAGCATATGGGAGGTGGAAGCGGGGACACGATGAGGAGGAATACAGAAGCATGGCCCAGGCGTGCAGGGATGTAATAAGAGTGCCAATGCTTGCGTGCAGTTAAAATTGATGAAGGATATCAAGGGTAAAGACCCTTTACAGCAAAACGGGAGACAGTAAAATCTAGGCCTGCTGCTGAATACAGCAGGTGACCCTGTGACACAGCACAGAGGAACTCAATGTCGTCTTTGTCTCAGTTTCTACTGGCAAGGTCTGCTCTCAGGCCTCCCAGAGCTCCATGTCAAGTAGCAAGGACCAGGTTAGGGTCTATTTAAACAAGCTGGAAATGTAATACAAGTCCATGGGATTGGACAGGGTACATCTGAGAGTACTAAGACTGCCAGTAAATGTCATTGGAAGGGCAATCTCTGTCCCTTGTGAAAGGTCACGGTGATCAGAGATTTCTGACAACTATAAAAATGTCTGTCTTAGAAAATTGCCAGGAGAATCTGCGTGATGACAGGATGACCAACCTTCTCTCAGTCACTGGGAAAATCATGGAGCAAGTACTCATGGAAACCATTTCCATTCACACGACGACAGGAATGTTATTCAGAACGGCCATCTTGAATTTCGCAAGGGCAAACTGTGTTCAGTCACCGATTGCCCTCTACAACTACACGACAGACTCTCTGGGTGAGGTTAGAGTAGCAGGTGTTGTTCTCCTTGTCTCTAGCAAGACCTTTGAAACAGTTTCCTAGCGTCCTTGCAGCCAAACTGTGGAGTTACAGGTGGACTATGAGGTGGGTTAAAAACTGACCAGATCATTGACCTCCAAGGGTAGCTAATAACTGTTTGAAGTCCAATTAGCAGGTGATTCCAAGTGGTATTCCCTGGGATCAATACAAGGGCTGATATTATTTAACACTTTCAGCCATGACCTGCATGATGAGACTCCTTAGGAAGTACAAGGTGACACCAAATCAAGGGGAGCTGTTGGTATACTGGAGGCTATAGCTGCCATTCAGGGAAACCTCAAAAAGCTTAATGAGTGTGTAACAGATACATCTGTTTTGAAGTTCCAAAAAGATAAATACAAGGTCCTGCACCTGGGACAGGATATACTTACAGAGGAGTGCAGGCTGGGACTAACGGTTCTACAGGAGAGGACCCAGTGGACCACAAACTGATCAAAGTCAGCAGCGTGTCCTTGCGGTAATGAAGACTAACCGCATCTTGGACTGCATTAGCAAGACCACAGCCAGCAGGTCAAGGGACATGATTATTGCCCTCTATTCAGCACATATGAAGCCACATCTGGAGCACTGTGTTCAGTTTGTTCTCTCACCAAATAAAAGAGAGACTGCAGAGAGTCAAGTGAAGGGTCATTAAGATGGCTAGGAGCTTTGACATACGAGGAGGTTGAGAGACCTAAGAATACCAATATTCTTATCAACTTTAATGGACTTTTACTGCTAGAGCATTCTTAGCAGCATTCCTTACGGTCACATTATGCAAACAGATGCATTTTGGTAGTCCCATCCAGAAGACCTGCAATGGCTATAGGCATATATTAGAGCACATCAATGCCACCAGGGCAGTACCTGACAATGTGCCACAGCAAACTTTGAACTGGGTTCCATACAGACATTAAAAGGTAGCCTGAAGGCGGTACTGTCTCTGTGCTGCAAGCAGAAACTCCCATGGATCTTCTGTATTTCTGTGCCTGACAAACTCACGCCTGCTCAGGGACCGCTGAACAGAAAAATGATTTGTACATCAAAGAACAAACTGGCATCCTACCCATGAATGATTTTCCATTTATAGTTGCAAAGCCACTGCTAAAGAGGCCAAAACTAGTTTATAAAATATTTCTGCAGCTATAATTGTTTAGGACCACTGAACTGCATGTTCCAAGCCAGATCAAAAGGAGCACCGCAAACTCATGAAAGGCTTATGTGTAAAGACAGGGTAAATTCCATGTCTGGGATCCATCTGTAATTCTGTCAAACCAAGAGTCCTTGTAGCTGTACACAAATTAAATGTCTGTCTGCCAAAATTAAGTGAGTGAAGAACAAATACCCCCTTATCACTTTTTTACAGTAACTACCTTGTTTTCTTTAATGTTAAATATAGAATACCCTTCCTTTTACACTGTTGTGAAAATACAAATCGGATAGGGGGTTATACCAATACCAGACATTGATCATCGTCTCTTTTAGATCACCATTTTGCTTCAAACGTAGATGTGTAAAGTATGCCATATTCTTTTGACTAAAAGTATTACAGCTGATAGAGCTGAAGAAGTTTTAGCTTAAACTCAACAGGATTTTGAGGAAACTCTGTATTATTTTCTTGAACAGGTTCAAGGTAAGTATATCACTGATTTAGCATAGATTGACAACACAAAGACGGATTTAAGAAATTGCAAAGCAGTTGGAATGAAAAGGCCTGATGTTTCTACGTTTGCAGACTAGTGATACACGTATGATTTTTCATGCTTAGCCATGTAAAAAAACAGGAATTAGTAACTACTTGCATTGTTAATTCCCTAAATAATTAGCACTTATGCAAATTAATATTTACTGCCAGTTTTCCCTCTTTAAAAATATTTGCTATTTCAATAACTAGAGATCTCATTTTGGAAGTGAGAAACACCACTTCTCCATTTAAAACAATACTCACAACAAGCCGCTGACAAGGATTATAGCAAAAGGCAGCTACAGCTAAATTCTTTAAAATAAACCTGGAACATGTATTGCGAGATCGTGAAATCTTCCCAGTGTTTGTATTTGTTTACATTTCAGCAGCAATAAACATAAGTATAGCATGCATATGCCATTATCTGGAGAAACTTATTCCATGTGATTAGAGATAGCCAAAAGGCAGGATATCTAACATCAAAAATAGCTTTCTTATAGCTTTATCTGATAAATCCAAATAATTAGCTTCAAGAAAAAAAAAATCTGTAAACATGTAACCTCCTGAATTCTTCAGCTGCTCAATAAACTGAGTGGTTTAGTTTGGTTCCTCTGCAAATATCACGGTCTGTACAAGAGGTAGTAACTTTTATAGCTCAACTGATCTAGCTTCAAAAAACACATTCTGGGACATGAAGGGTTGAAACTGTGCCTGAAAACTTGACCTTTACATCAGCTGGTCTAATCTAATAAAAGATATTACCTCTCCCTAGAAGCCCTTGCTTTGTTTATGGGCATGACTGCCTAAGCTTACAGCACTACTATTATCAGACAATGCCAACTGCAAGGCTCTCCCAGTGCCGAGGGTGGGAAGGACTGACTGCCAGCTCTTCAAGTGATTGTCCAAAAATACCCTCACGTTAGGGATCCCCGTGCAGTACCGGTACCTCCGACTTCACCACTGTCAACAGAGGGGACGTGAGACACTCCCATTATGCACCTGGGACTGCCGTGGTGTAAAAGGGGTGGCAGTGCCGGGGATGCGGAGGTGCTGACCTCCTGTCTGCAAACGTCGTGGTATTCCCCGGTTGAGCTTCAGCCTCGCGCATCCGCACGCCATTTCTCCACTTGCGCGCATCTGGCCAGCGGTCTTAAAGTAGCTGCCGCAACAGTTATTAAGGCACTGTTGCCCACCCAGCACAGCACTAACTGGTTTCTAAATCAGTGGCGCATAGCTTTTGCTGGACAGACACCCCAAGATCCCCTGAGCACCCTCGGGCTTTCCTCTCCCCCGGACTCTCCCAGCTCTCTCGCTCACCCCTCAGGCGAGGCCGCTGCCCAGGCCCTCACGGTGGCAGCGCCCCAACACCCGCTAACGGCCTCCCGGGGGCCGCTCCGGGCGCAGCCTCGTGGAAGAGGGCGCCTCACGGCACGCCGCCGCAACGGCCCCGCCGCCGGACGAGGAGGAGGAGGAGGAGGAGGAGGAGGAGGAGGAGGAGGAGGTGGAGGACACTCCAAGGCTGCCCCGCAGCCGGCCGGGGGGGGGGGGGGCCGCCCCCGCCAGCCGGCCCGCGCCCCACCGCCGCCGCGCCCCGATTCCTGTTGATGCAGCGCCCCCTGCCGGCCGGGCCGGGCCGGGCTGGGCGGCTGAGGCGCGGCGGCCCCGCGCAGCGACAGGACCGGGGAAGCGGAACGGCTTCGTGTCGCTGCCCGGCGCGGCGCCTGAGCGCGGCGGGGGAGGGGAGGGAAGCCCTCAGCTCCTCCGAGGCGCGCCGCCGCCGCCGCACCGGCGCCCGCCGTCGCGCCGCATCGGCCCCGCGGGGCTTCCGCACGGGGGAGCTGCCCGACGGAAGCAGGAGCGGCGGGCAGGCGCCCGGCGTCCCCCCCGCCCCCGCGCCGGCAAGCCTCCGGGCTGCGCCGAGGCGAGGCGGGTAGTGGCGGGGAGAAGGAGACATCGCCGCGGCGGGCGGGGGGAGCGCGCCACGCGTTACTTCGGCGAGCACCGGCTTTCTGAAGAAGAAGGCTTTGACGCGCCGTGCCGGGGGCTGCCTGCACCGCAGGCCGGCTCCGCCGAAGCCGCGGCCCGGCGTGCCCCGGCGATGGCAGTGCCCCGCCCCCGCGCGGCCTCTGGGCCGGCCCGGCCCGACCCGACCGGGAGCGGCGCGGCGCGGAGCGGAGCGACCTTCCCGCAGCCGCGGGGCGGGGCCCGGCGCGGCGCGCCGCGGCGTTCCCGCCCTGCCGCCTGGCCCCGCTCCGCCGCATGCAAATGAGACCCCTCCTCATTGGCCGCACCGGTAGTCCTTTGAAAAGGCGCCCCGCGATTGGCCACGCGGAAATGTTAACGCAAATAGGAGAATCTCCCCCCACGCCCCCCGCCCTCTTTTTTTTTTTTTTTTTTTTTCCGCCGCTAATGCGTGATGCGTTCCTCAGACAGTCTGTAACTCTGCGCGTCGGTTACTACAAATAAGTAGTTCCCAGCCCCCCGCCCCCCCCCGGCCCGCCCGCCCGCCCGATGGGGCGGGGCGGGACGGGAGGCTGCAGTCCCGGCCGCCGCACCGCGGGCGCCCGGGCGCGGAGGGGAGGGGGCCGCTGGGGTGGCGGGGAGAGGTGTTTCCCCCTCCCCCGCGGAGGGATATCCTCGGCGCGCTCGCCGCGCTCTGCCCGCACCAAAATATTGGGAGTTAAGAGGCGGCTCGGCGGCGCCGCCGGCTCAGAAGCGCGCGGGCAGGCACGGCGGCGGCGCGGCTCCTGCTGCCCGCCACGGCTCCACTGCGGCGTCCAGCCCGCTCCCCGCCGCGGCGGCCCCCGCAGGGGCGGGCTCCAGGCGCGTCTCCGCAGCCCCCGAACCCGCCTGCCTCCGCGGCGGGCTCCGGCTCTGCCCGCGCGGCCCCGCGCGGCTCTCGCCCGTTGGAGGAGGGAGAGCGGCGGCAGCGGCTGCCTCGCTCCGGAGGACTCGGCGCGGCCGCCGCGTGGATCCGTGCCGGCGGGCACCCCCGCGGACTCCGTCGGTGCCCGCCGCCGGCCGGGGAAGGAGCCGCGCGGAAGGTCCCGGCGGCCCGCCGCCCCCAGCCGGCTCCGGAGAGAGGAGCGCCGAGCCGCCGAGCGCCGAGCCGGGAGGACGCCGGCGCTGCCGCCGCCGCGGGGGACTCGCCGTGCCCCCCCCCTCGGAAGATGTTGCTCTCCAAGTTCGGCTCGCTGGCTCACATCTGCAGCCCCACCAGCATGGACCACTTGCCGGTGAAGATCCTCCAGCCAGGTACGGCGGGGCCGGCGCCGGGGCTGCGGTGTTTCCCCTACGACGAGCGCAGCGCGCCGCGCCGTGCCGGGCGGGGCGCGGGCCGGCCCCTCTGACCGGCGCCTGGCACCCCCCGGAACTTCGGGGTGCGCTTTTTCCCTTTTTTTTTTTTTTTTCAATTGAAGAAGACAATTTAAAAAAAAATAATAATAAGGAAGCCTTGGGCAGAATTGGGGCAGCGCACATAACACGCGTCCAGCGGGCAGAGCGTTTGGGGGCTTTTATTACTATTATTAATTTTTTTTTTAATTTTTGGCGGAGCGCAGCGCGGCTGCGGACGCTAACGCCGTGTGTTTCCTTCTCGTTTCCGCAGTGAAAGTGGAGAAGGAGCCGTTCGATAAAGTCTACCAGGTGGGCTCCGTGCTGGGCAGCGGGGGCTTCGGCACCGTCTACGCGGGCAGCAGGATCGCCGACGGCTTGCCGGTGAGGCGCGGGACGGCCCTTCCCGGGCGGGGGCGGCGGGCGGGAGCGGGAGGCTGCGGGCGCGGCGCGGCCCGGCCCGGCCCTCCGCGGCGGGGGCGCAGGCTGCGCCCGCCCCGCCGCTCACGGCGCCCGCTTTCCTCCCCGCTCCGCAGGTCGCCGTGAAGCATGTGGTGAAGGAGAGGGTGACCGAGTGGGGCACGATTGTAAGTACCCGGGGCGGCGGGGGTGCTGCGCGGCCGCGGGGCTCCGCCGCGGCGGGGCTATTGTGTGGGCGGCGGGGCCCGCCCCGCTGGCGCGGCCTCTGCGTCGGGGCGGGGGGGGTGCGGGGGGGGAATTTGGCGGGGGTTCGCCGCCGCAGCGCCGCGCCCGCCCCTCGGACTGCGGCAGCGGCGGAGGGGGCCCGCCGGCCGCGCCCTCCTCCCCGCCCTCCCCTCCTCCCCCCCTCCCCTCGCCGCGGGGGCGCCCCCCCCCCACTCCCGCCGCGCTGACCCGCGGCCCCCCCCGCCCCCCTTCTGTGCCCAGAGCGGCGTCATGGTGCCCCTGGAGATCGTCCTCCTGAAGAAGGTGGGCTCCGGCTTCAGAGGGGTCATCAAGCTGCTGGACTGGTACGAGCGGCCCGACGGCTACCTGATCATCATGGAGCGGCCCGAGCTGGTGAAGGACCTCTTCGACTTCATCACGGAGAAGGGCGCCCTGGACGAGGAGACGGCCCGCGGGTTCTTCCGGCAGGTGCTGGAGGCGGTGCGCCACTGCTACGGCTGCGGCGTGGTGCACCGGGACATCAAGGACGAGAACCTGCTGGTCGACCTCAGGACGGGCGAGCTGAAGCTGATCGACTTCGGCTCGGGGGCCCTCCTCAAGGACACGGTCTACACCGATTTCGACGGTACGTGCCCTGCCCGCGCCGCGTTGGGCAGACCCCCGCGCCCCCCCCGGGGTGATGCCCTCCCGGCAGCTGCCGCGCATCCCGTTCCTGGCGAGCGGCCCCTCTGACGCTGGGGTTCATATCGGGTCTATCGGTAACGGAAACCTTTGGCCCGAAGCAGCTCGGGGGTGTTCGGTTGCGTAGGGAAGGAGCGATTCCAGGCAGTGACGCAGCAGTTTATGTTTCCCTGTCTTGGAAAAAGCGTTTTGGTTTGGCTTTTTTTTTTTTTTTTTTTTTTTTCCTAGAGGGCGATCTGTTTACATGGAGGGTTTGCCAGTGTCGGATGTTTCCATGTGTGGATATGCAGTTTTTATATGCGGTGCTTTTTTTAACTTGAAGCGGTAGCTCCCCCCACACACACACACACCCCCCCTCCCTTTCTGCCGGTGTCCTGGAAATCCCGCATTGCAGATTTTAAAGCGATGGGGACAAGCACGCTCCCTCGCAATGCCTCGATGCTAGCTTCGGGGCCGGGCTCGATGCTTTAGAGCTGGGAAAGCTGAAAACAAGCCCGTGTTTGACAGGAGGGGAGAGTATTTCCCCCTGCCCTTGGAGTGTGACTGATGTAACGGGGGACTCTTCCCGCCCGCCCCCCCCAGCTGCCGCACTCACATCTGTTTGTTGTGAAACCCGAAGCCCCGCCGCACGTGACCCTCGGCATCACGAATTCCCGGTTTTGTTTGGTATCCAAGGAGCCCGCGGGCACGGGGAGGGGGGGGAGGGCGGGTTGGGAAAAGCTGCCGCAGAGAAGCCCGGGGGGGGGGGGGGGGGGCGGGGGGGGGCCTTAAAAACGTAGAAATCGTAAGCGGCCCTATTTTGTTTACCGCCTTGCGGAATTGGGTAAAGCAGCTTAGCCCCGCGTAACAGGGGCAGCCCGGAGTTTCACCTTCTTGCCGCCCTCTCTTCTCCTCCCCGCCAGCCCCCTTTGTCCTTTTGTGTCTATTTTTGGTGTGATGCTGCAGACGCCACGTGGTCAGTGAAAGGGAGCTCGCCTCAGTAAACAGTCAGCTGATGGGGCTGTGTTATTCCTCGCAACAAAATAGCGCAACCGGATGGGCCAAGTTTGTTGATGGTGTAACCCTGCTGATGACCTGAAATTACACCGCTAATGGCTTTGGCCCTTAAGAGATGTTTCGGTTGTGTTTTTTTTAACTCCCAAATGACAAGTTTAGGAATTTAATTCAGCCCCGCTAGGAGGATCCGAACAATGGGGAAACACTAAACCTTGACATTAATTTCTTTTTTTTTTTTTTTTTTTCCCCCCCCCCTCTCTGCTTTTAGGAACGAGAGTATACAGCCCTCCAGAGTGGATCAGATACCACAGATACCATGGGAGGTCAGCAACAGTATGGTCTCTGGGAGTTCTGCTGTACGATATGGTTTGCGGAGACATCCCTTTTGAGCAAGATGAAGAAATCTTGAGGGGACGATTATACTTCAGGAGAAGAATTTCACCTGGTGAGTTGTATAGGGGTCACATGGGGGCTTTTTTTTCTTTTTTCCTTTTTTCTATTTTTTTTTTTTAAATAGTCCTGTACATTTGAGTTTGTACGTGTGGATACTTTTTATTCAGGATTGTCTTTTTCCTTTCTTAGTCTAAAATTGCTTTGTTGTTTGTTTGTTGCAGAATGTCAACAGCTGATCAAATGGTGCCTTTCACTGAGGCCTTCAGACAGACCAACACTTGAGCAAATTTTTGACCATCAATGGATGCACAAATCTGAAGTAGTGAAGTCTGAGGACTGTGACATAAGGCTACGGACCCTTGATACTGATGTATCTAGCACAAGTTCAAGTAATGAGAGTCTGTGAATTACTAAGGACCTCGCACTGGGAGGGGAGCTACAAGCAGAAAGACCACAGTGCTGCTGCCAATACGTAGGAGGGGCTAGAAAAATGCATTCATTATTCTGTAGTTGAATCTTTGTCTGAGGGACTTGATTTTATTTTCCCCCTTTGCTGGTTTCTGCTTTGGAATGAGAGATTTCCTTTGGAAACGCTGATGTTTGGGAGTTGCAGGCCAGTACTTAGTCACAGACTGACCTTATTAAGAAAGCAGTGACCTCTTGAATACATGGTAAACTTTTTTGCTCTCATAGAGCCTGGACTAGATTTTATTTGCTTTTGAGTGCCTTTTTGAAAGCTGCTTCAGTGGGACTTTCTTTTTTGAGCTGTGTATGTCCAAAGAAGATCCAGTTCATTATAGGAATTTGCTCCCTTTAGACTCAGTGCTGGAGGAAGCAGCTCCTATGATGCATTGGAGAACATGTTCGGTGATTGAATGAAGTAGTCCCATCCACTGGTGATGGAATACTTGAACACAGACATTTCACTCCTGCCCCCTGGCCCTTTCCAAATCCAACCCACCTCTGCTGCTCAAAATATTTCCTATAGCCTGCACAGAAATATGAACAGGTATATCAGCTTTTTTATCAGAAACATTTATTCATGTTTCCTTTTATCATCTCTACCATTGGGCATGAGAAGCCCCTTTCTCAACTCCCCCCGGCCTTTTGTCACCCTGCGAGTCTTAAAGTATGTATGGGCATGTTGAATGCACAATCAATGCAATATTCAAGGACTTTACTTTTTTTTTCCATACCTGTATAATGTGTTTATGTAAACTCGGTTTTTCCCATGTACTATACAGTTATTTATTGTTTGGAGTTTAGAAGACCTCCCACAGGTTTCAGCTGTGGCTATTTATTTGGTTAATTTATTTGGTTAGAGTTATTCAACACTGTGCTTTCCCCTCCTTCTCCCCATGGGAATTCTAGTGGTTTGCCCATGGCACTTTTTTTCTGCATTCCTGTCAACTTTTGTTTAAAAAAAGAAAAAAAGAAAAGAAAAAAAAAAAAAAAATTTTCTGACCTTATCAATTTTTGTTGGAAGATGGAAAATTGTTGTACAAAGTCTAATTTAAGGGAAATAGAATGACTTTTTAAAGTTAGTCAGTATGCCTTTTGTCTGGTATTATTGTACCAGAAATGTAAAGTAATGCTGTTTGGAAGGGTTTTAAATTATTGACATTGTACAGTCTCCGTGCATTGGCTCTGGAAGGTAGAGTGGCAGAGTCATAAACCTTAATTTATTTTAATAGCTGTGTTTCTGTGATCTGGTTGCATTTATGCAGCTTGGATTTGGATTTTTTTTTTCTTCTGTTTAACAGTGTGAAATGTATGGAGATCATATTTTTTATACAGGTATTTCAATTAAACTTTTTTTGTATATAACAGTTCTGTGTTTGTGTGCTCACTTTTATCTTCACCGTTACTTTTGATGCCAGCTGGGGAACACCTATTCTGTTACTTTCTGTGGCTTGTAAAGGCCTACAGCAGCTGACCTGGAGTTAATAGGTCTATGCCATTAAGCAGTGACCATTTTGGAAGAATTAAGCAATCCTTCATCTTGACTGTATCTACATCTCGATCACTGTATTTGATGTTGAACTGGAGAAGGTGTACAATACAACAGCACTAATGGTGTACACAGAAGGGAATTGGCCAGTAATTGTGGGGGGTTTAACTCTGTGAACACTGAATAACTGAAATAGCAGAGTACTCATTGTCCTCGGGTATAACAAGGAAGGATTTTTGTAGTTACTGGTCGTTACTGTTTTCACAGTTGACATGTTTACTTTCCATTAGGTTCAGTTTCCTTCCTCCTGCTTACCCCTTCCTCCGGGGGGTGGAGGGGGATTTCCTGTGCCCTTACAGGAAAGGGACAGCATTCTTAGAGAGCGGGGTGGCTGTTTTTCTTCAGCTCCTGTAAGTTATCAAAAAAGACTGGTGTGTCACTTCATAAAGTACTGGGGAACATGTGCCATACTCATCCGTAGCAAAGGGCAAAGTGAACTGTCCTCAGCATTCTTCTTTCTTAGCACGTTGGGAGTCAAGTCCTGCAGATTACTGAGTTCATCTTGGTTTCTCTGCAGCTAGAGACTGACCCGACTTGGTCTTTTTGTGGGGGTGGTAGTGATTACTAGGTTTAACTACCACAGAGGGATCTACAAGGTATATTTAAGGATGTATTCAGCCATTAAAGGTGCTTTGTAGTAGTCACAGTAAAAGGCTAGGCTTGGAATCTTGCTTTTCTGTTATTTCCTTTTCTGGAGATCTTCCTGCCAGCTCATCTACTATTATTTTGGTTCCTGTGGGGAATATCTCACCTGCTGACATCACATCAAGCTCCTGACGCTGACTAGTTTAGACTCAAAATGCCACTGAATAGCAGGAGGTAAAGCAGAAGGGGAAAGACCATTTTTGTGTGTATGGTTTTCTGATGACGTGGGGGGAAGGTGCGTAGCTTTTTCTTGGCCATAAAAAGGAAATACAAATGACTCTTGATGGGGGAAAAAAAACCCCACACGCAGTTGTGTCCATCAATTTGTCTGTCTTCTATGTTTTCTGGTTTTGTTCCTTTTTCATTTTAGACTTGTTTCTCCAGTTTTAGACAAAATATGTATGTATGCTAAACCTAGTCCCTGGAAACTCACATACATGAAAATGCCTATTGTTGGAACTCTATTCACAGAAATAAAAGATTTTTGCAGTTAAGATTGCTTAGGAAAATCACACAATCGTGTCCTAAGAGAAGAACGCTTTAAAAGTGAAGATAGGGAGTTTTAATTGATTATTTCTTTTGCTTAAGCGGAGGGACTCGGATAAGCTACAGGAGAGATGATCCCAGCGCCTAGTGCAGTTCTTTAGGGAAGCATGTTTCTAACCACAAGTGGTCCCTGGAGAAATTCCAGTAGCTGATGATAATTAACATCTTCCACTCCAGTGGCTTCACATGCTCGCAGCTGTTGAGAGGGGTGGTAGCGAGGCCGTAAGGGTGAGCTTCAAAGGGCTACCAGAAAAGCGATTATAAAAATACATTTGTAAAGCTATTGTTGATTGCTGAACTAGGGACTTTCAACGTTTCCACAGGAGCATATGTTACTTTCCTTAGCTTCATAGAGAATTGCTGTTGAAGCGGTCTGTTTTGAAACATAAAAACTAGGTTTTCACCTTTTGCTACTGAGGCAAAATGCATTAAAAGGATAAAGGTCAAAAGGACACAGGCACGAGTGCTGACTCCCCTCTGGGATTAGCTCAACATAAAAGGTGCACTTTCAGTACTGCACAGGCAGCTTTAGTTGTGAAACTCCCCTGTACACTAATAGAATCCACGTGGCTGAAACACCATATACCGAAAGTAATGATTTGTAAAAATAGCTTTTCATTACAGTTGAAAGTTGGAAAATGATGTGTTAATATAGTTCCATTAGCTGAGTGTTACTGCCAAAATGAACAAGTCGGTGACAGCTCTTAGTTTCTCCTGTGCTTCAATCTGGTATTTTAATATCATTAAATGTTACTTCTCTGGGATCCTCCTCTTCATACTCTCTCCGCACTAGGTTGGTTTTCAATAGCACAAAGCTTGAAAGGTAGAATTCAGCAGATCAGTCAAAATACTACCATTTAAATCACAGCCTGTTTTAACCTTGACAAATTGATCTAGCAATGATCATACCTATGCATGTATGTATGTTATTGGCTTCATAGCAGGTATTTCAAATATATTCTAATGCTAAAAGATTTTTAACAATGTAGTATTTTCTGTAACTCATATCCCTAATAAAACTCATTCTCCTGTGCGCATAAGCATATACTCTCTTCTTTTTTTTTCTTTTAGTTAACTAAGCTTATATTTACTGAAGCAGCCGAACAAGAGCCCTTTGAACAAAACTATCAGATGTTAGAAAGATTGACGAGGGTGTGTTCTCGCCAAACACTTATGGTTCTCTTTCAGTGGTTTACTGACCTCTGTTGGTGAAATTAAAGTATATGTTCCAAAAATAATGATGCATAAATTGAGAAGAGAGATTTTAAAACACTGCTGACTGATATTTTTAAATACAGAGAAGTATGGCTAATACTTACATATCCCACAATGTTTGAAAGGCTACCATTACAAAAAGAAGGAAAAAAAAAAAAAAGGAAAAGCTACTCCAAATATGAAAACAGCTTTTCATTAAAAAAGGGAGAGGGCGGTATGAATTCAAAAGGTTGTCAACTCTGCATCTGAAGTTACAGAGGTAACCTGCCTAGTGAGCCCCCAGTCACTTACATGACTCTTGGCATGAGCATTTACGAGCATATTAGCCCTCATTCTTCCACTTCATTTCAGTCACGATGAGAAGCACTTGTCTTCTGGCACACAGATGGGCAATAATTCTCAGCGGTGTAACTAGATAACAGAACATTGTGGCCCTATCAGCTTATTGTTAGTGGATTTTTTTCTACTAACAGCAGTGATCCTACTGTTGGTAGCAGAAGTCAAGATGGTGGCATTTTAATTTCATTGCAATACATAGTTTTTCTGATAGTGTACTGAAGTTTGCTATGCTTATAAATTTGCAATTGCTTAGTTTCATGGTTATCTGTGATTTAAAAATTTAATATGTTTTTGCCTAAGGGGTTCCTTCAGGTAGCTGATATACCAGAGACATATTAAGCTTTGGTTATATTGCAGAACTACTCAACAAAGTGATAAGGAGGCCACAAACCCATGCAACTAAAAATATATTTAAATCTGTATTTAGACAGGATTCCTAACCAATTAATTTCAGAGAATGTTTGTCTCAAAACTGGTGGATTCCTGTGGATCAATAAAAAATGTGAGCATAGAGACACACCAGTCTTTTTTTTTGCTGAAGAGAAGTTACACTAGAGAACCCCAGCACTGGGGTCTGACTCAAGGCAAAATGAGAAGCAGTAACATAAATCCATGAAATTCTCACAGAGATTTTCTTAGCTCGCTATCTCACTCCTTCTGTTCCAATAAGTTTAAAAGGTATTCAGTCTTTTGTGTCCTTTGCTGCTCATAATCTTACTATTATTTGTAATATGGCCTGGAGCACTCAAGTTTTAAAAAATGTTACGTGGTTTCCAAATATCTGTTAAAATTTGCATATTTATGTCTCAGATGCTAGGGTTTCCTTTTCCTTAAAAGCACCATGAAGGAAATTACTTACCTATGGAAGCATTATGCTTACCTAACAATATAAATTCAGTACAGGTCTCAGATTAGCTGTGTGTAAGCTCTAATTAATATGGTCTTAGTAAGAATGTTATCTATTATAGCTAATACTCTGCTAATGGACTACACAAACCATTATGTAAGAAGCTGCTTATACTCGTCCAGTAAGAGAATTAGTGAGATGCATACTTTAACTGGCACTCTCTCAGGTTAGTCTGTGTTAAACCTTGAAATTACAATTAAGTCACAGGCAAGAGAGCATCTTGTGGATCAATATGCTTCTTTGTTTACTATTAATGACTCAGCAGTCACTTTAACTCTCCAATCAGGAGTAATGAAAGATTACAAAAAATTATACTGAACACTGAAGGGTATTTTGCTCCATTCTGTGCAGAATTCTGAAAAAAATGTTCTATCTTTTTGTGAATCATAGTGTAATAGCTAGTTGGAATATTTTTTTTTATACATGTTCTACTGAAAATAAAGTGCTGTTTTGTGGAAATAAAAAAGTTTTGCTTGCAACACCTGTTTTGGTAATTATGAATGGTCTGGTTTCAGGGTTGAAGTTTGTCTCTCCACTTTTCTGCTTCCCTTGTTTTAGGACAGCAAAACATAACATCAAATATTAGTCTATTCTAGTTAAAATATATAAATATGTTAACAAGCATATGCTATAGAAGGTTGAAGTGGGGATCCCCCAGATGGTTTTATTTTTGCCAAAAGTTTCCAAACCTAATAGTGTCATGAAAGGGAACAGTCTCTTTCAAGACCATCCTATGAGAAGATGTCCATTAATCAGCAGGAACTGTTCCCCTGTTCAGACTCCATGCAAGGTTTTTTCTGTTTTTTAAATGCCTATGTAATAGCAAAAGCCTTACAATATACAGATTTACATTAGCATAGAAAAGCATAATAAACCTCAGCTTTCTAGAGGTAACTTGTCTATTGTCCAAGCAGAGGTAAATAAATAAATGTATCCACAGGAAGGCGGATTAAGTTGTGGTAAGGAAGAGCTTTATGTCTGGAACGATAGCTGAACACCAGAGTAAACTGACTCTGGAGTACATCACCATTTTTAGAAACAAGCATTTTTCATAAATCATCTAGAAATTACAACTGATTTTAAAACGCTTTGGATTTCATCAGCCTAATGCTCATGAGTTAACAAAAAGAGGTTTCAGTCTGCTTGTTGAACCAATATAAAATTTATTGGCAGTGCCCCTTTTGCTACTGGCAAAACACTTTTTAATGCAGATTTGACCTAATCAATAGAAGTAGTGACAGATTTTCTCATGATGGTGAGGCTATGGGGGTACTGACCTTTTCTCAAAGCCAGCATCAGCTAAACCGGTCCTCCCTCACACCATCCCTTCCTTTCCCTGGTGCACTGATACTCAAATCAATAAACTGATCTCTCCGATAACGACCCAGCGTAAGTGAGGGAATATGCACAACCGCTTGGGGCTAGGGTCTGGGGGAAGAGAGATGTTGCTGCTGAAGAAAGGATATGTGTAATAACAAACATTTTCTCTACTCTGTACGATCAAACAGACCCCCTAGTTTCTAACTTAACTTCTGCAACAAATTCCAAGGAAAGTTGACAAATCCTGCTGGTTTTGACCTTGCACGTAAATTATTTTAGGCGGCTTTTTTTCAAATGAGGTGCTGAGCACGTGCTTGAAAGGTACAGAGTACCTCAGGTCCTGATGAAGTGGAAGAATTCGGATCACTCGGAATCTTACAAAGATCAGAACTTAATTCATGAATATTTTTACACATCTCAACAGTATGCCCTACTTTTTAACCAGCTTCACAGGTACATTTGCAAATGAGAAAATACATGAAACATTTCAGAATAGCTAATAAATAATGACACTTTACAGCTATGCATGAAGAAAAAAAAGTTGCAGCGAGAAAAAGTAATGCAAATGAGTTGAGAGATCATAATTGCATTTATTGTTTTATCTCAGGATCTATGATTTCCCCATTTCTCTGTCATTTTGAGTCTCTTCAGCAGGCACGAGCTTCATTGTCATCTCTAGGATATTTCTACCGCTACTCATAATTTAAAATGTAGTGTTCCAATATACTTAAAGAAAAACTTCAGCAACTGATCTTGGAAATCTTGGTCAGTCCCTACGTAAACCACGAATTTTGAGTGCATTTTAAAGATACACTGTTGCCCAGTCTAGTGCTTGTTGTGGTGATCCACTCAACTAGCTCTAATAGCTGTGTATCATAATTTCCCTGACAACTCCTAGCCAACGTGCTCTTGGTGGCATAGGACCCAATTCTGCAGTTCTTGTCCAAAAATCCCAGTCATTTCAAGGGGAATGTTGCTTGGGTAATGAGTACAGGATCATCTCTCAGCTTGTGACAAAAGAAGGGCTGCCCTAGAGAGAAAATGAATAAGAAGGCCTGAAGCTGTAAAGAAAACCCTCCACTGCAAGGTTGAAAAGCGGTAGAGAGAGGAGAAAGGGAGCCCTTCTGTCTTTCAGAAGTCAGAGCTGCATCTCTCTGTGAGACAACAAACGAGTTATTTGGAAAGCAAGGGCAAGGTAACTTGAAAGAAAAGTAGAACATAAAAATTGTCTCAAAACCTGAGGCCTGGGTGGTATGTTTGTTAACACCACAAAGAGCAGTTACTCACTAGAAGTCTTTTTTCCCATGTAACTGCCTGTTAGTGTGAGAAAGTGTTCATAACAATGTTGATAATAATTGAGACCTCGCTTTTCCTCTTCCTCTGCTGAACAGACTTTTCATGTCACAAACCAAGGGCATGATCCGACTCCTTTTATGATCTGTGACAAACTCCTACTGATACAGGTGATGAGGCGAACGTGTATGAGTCACGCTTGCAGAACAGATAATACACGCTTTCATATTCTTTACTAAGTTCTTATTAATTAATATTATTTTAAAAACTAACGTCCACAATGGCAAAACCTGCACTGGTACCAACGGTCTTTTTCACCTGCATAGCTTTCACAGCGCTTTACAAACTTCATTGGCTGATGGTGACTATACATATGACAGCAACCCTTTGCCTACATCTTGCTGCCACCTTATAGAAAAGCTTTCTCGATTCCAGAGCAAAGTAATATAGTTGACAGCACTGAACATTTAGCCAAGTTATTAAGAAACTTCCTTCTATTTTCTAGAACTCTAACAAAGAAAAAATGTTTATTATACTTACATTTATTATATAATTAATTATAATTATGATATGTTGTATAAGACAAAATAAAAACAGAACTCCGGGAAATACATCTCTGCATTTTATCCTAGTCCATATTTCTTTGGCCTCTGCTGTTCCAGCTCCCAGTGAAATCAACTGAAGAAGAGTTAAAAAAGTGAACAGAAATTTAGATCCCCATGAATCTCCATCATGGATGAATTAAATATTTAATCATATTTTCTTACCTTTGGCTGTAGGCAGTGACCCCAAAATGCCTGAAATTATTTGCTCTTTCTGAATGATTTTTCACTTCCACTGGAAAACTTCAAATTTGTTTAATGGAAATTTTGAATGACACAAGTTCATATATATGACTATATAATTTACTAATATTGCAGACTGCTATAGTAAGTCCTGTGCAATGAACAGGTTAGCTCAGCTGAAGTTCACTGACAACTAAACAGCATAAATGGTGATTATCAAGGCAATATTAGAAACTCTTAAAGAATCCCTGGACAAACACCAGATTATCAGAAGTGCGCACAAAGTTCTCTCTCAGCTCTTGCGCATGGCCTGTACAAAGCTTATGGGGCACTGGAGACAAACTGAAGTGGAAGACACTTCAAATAGCATAGCGATAAGACATCAAATGACTTGGTACTGGTTTTCTGCAGGGAAAAATCAGCCTTCACTTTGCACAGAGAGCATGTATTTGTTCTAGAGTACTGCATTTGCAGCTGCTAAAATTTAAGTTAATTGATTGCCAATTGGCTTAGACCCGGAGAAAAACACAAACATTTGTGTTCAATTGGTCATGAAATATATAGATTAACACTTACAAAGCTGTTAACTAACTCAAGTTAATTGGCAATCAACTCAGAGGAGCAAAAAGTCTAGATTCACAGACTTCAGCTAAGGGTTTGCCTACTCAAGCTTGCTGCCAAGTAAACTTTCCCAGGTAAATTTTCAAACTAGCACTTCTTTGAGGACAATGGACAATAAAAAGTGGTTCCTTTTCTCTGTTTTTATTAGCTTTATAGAAAACCTGTTTGGGGACATTTATTGGAGTACCTGTTACACCAATTTAGCTGGAATGGCCTTAGCAAGGCTAGATGAAACTTCAGTTTAGGTCCATCGGTAAGTGCCTACTGCAACAAACAGCTCCTGGGAGCAGGGTGACAGCACTCCCTGCCCATCTACTCACACCCTTCCCATTAAATCACTGGTGGGTGGTTCTCCTCATGTATTTCCATGCAGATTTGCCCTTAGAAGCTGGTTTGCTTATTTAAAGAGCAATTTGCAACATGAAAGAATCATGTAAACATATGTTTTGAACCTACGGTAGTAGTGGCCACTGTAAATAAGTAAATGTCATTAAAAAAAAAATCATGAACTGAAGAAAAGTCACAATGGCATCTTGCTCTGAATACAGCTGCTCACTGCTTACTTAAAACTACGGAGTAGCTACCTGAGATGGATTTTCCTCACGCACGCTTTTCAATCTAACCAACTTAAAAACTGGCTGGGATATGTTGTACAAATTTTGACCGCTAGCTGGCCTGCATATGCCACTGTAATTTATACAGTTGATTACCTTCCACTTTCTCAAGGATATTAAACTGGCATGAACCTTCATTTTTTTCATTTCCAGTAATTAATTCCCTGTAGAGAGTGACTGAAAACACTAAACAAAAGCATTTAATCAGAAATTATTAGAGTTGGCTTGTCAGCCGTCTGTTAATCACCATTCATTTTTGTACAAGGAGTGAAAATTTTATTAAACCTTATACTTAATTAAAACATATTGTTTCCGTAGCAGATTGGAAAGTACTGTCATCTGTTTAGACTTGTATCCTAAGATTCATTAAGAATTCATGTTTCCTGCAACATGCAGGCATTTAGAAATTCATTCTGTTGGGATCTGAACAGAGGTACAAAGGGTGAGGGTTGTAGCACAGTCAAGTATTCTTTTATTGAAGGCCTTCCAAAACCCCACCATAATGCAGGCTGACAACACAGTGAAGGAATACTAATGAAATTGAATGGGCTTAAAACTAGAAAGTGAAGAATAGTGAGGGGAAAAAAATTGCTTCACAGGTTTGGGGATTCGTTGTGGTAGTCTGGTCTTGTGAATGATATGAGCACTAGAATATTGTACAATCACTCCTTCTTGAATCTTTATTACAATACTCATAAAAAAAAGTGATTTTGTGTATATTTGCCATTTCCAGGGAAGTGACTGCAGCAGCTTGTTCAAAGCTAATGAAACCAGATTGCTCTAGTGTAACATTCCTCTAAAGAGTCAGAAGGAAAAATGCAGAAAAATGACAATGACTGATTACTGTTTATTATTACAGTGAGGTGCAAAGACTTGCAAAACACGGCCTGTTTTCAATGCCTCTTTACATATATCAGCGTCCTGCTGCATCATCATTATGTAGGAACATGTATGAGGTGTGCATCTCATTACTTTTTTCTGGGCAGGCTGTCATATGGGCTCCAAGTTCTTGTCAGAGTGTAATAGATGCTGCTGTATCCATCAAGACAACTGAGCTGCAGTCAGCCATTTGGCCAAAGCTGAGATTAAGAGTTGACTTGTTAGACCGGTCGGCGATAAGGGAATCTAATCGCTATGTCTGTTTCTTGTTGGGTGTTGTAGGAGCTCACTATTATCTAGCTTGCCAGGTTTTGGTCTGTCCCTGCCTGTTCCTTGGCCCAGAGTTCACCTTTAGCTACATGGATTTCTTGACTCTTCACCACTCTCTTTGCCAGTTTTACACCATACCCTTTAGTTTGGTGTATCTCTTGACTTTCTTGGTTTCTGTCTCTTGCCTCCAGCCCTGACACCAGGGATTTTCTAACAGCTTTTACATCCCAGGTGTATTGCTGCTGTGATGACATTAAAGGGATTCCAGTACGAACATATGGTCAGACGCAGCAGTAACAAATGCAGTACTTCACTGAGAGACAGATTCAGATGTGGGTAAAAAGGAGTTAATGTTTTATTTTATTACTATTTATCATTAGTAACTGTTGATTAAGTAAGTAATATGACTGATCCCAAGCAATAAGCGCAGCTTTGCTCTTAAGTGCTTGCAGTCCAGGAAGACAAACAGCAGGCAAAGTGTAAGGGGAAAGGGACGAATATATTTTTTAAAACAAATACTATCTATTTCCACTGGCCTTCTGCCTAGCCATTATTAACTCACAATAGTTTGTAGGTATCCAAGTTGAATCTTCCTGCTGTTACTGGAAAGTTTTTCTTGGCTCAGATAGGAAAAGAATTTCCTTTCAAACTCAATGCTGTGTTGTTACAACATCCACTCTGATAATCTATTGGTCAAATGTGATGATTGTCCGTTGGAACACCTCACAGGGACATCATTGTTGTGTGATGGTGACCTTACATCTGGGAACAGCCTTGCCTAGGGCATCCCAGATCTGCCTCTTACAAGGCTATATGACAGACGTGTAAGGCCCTATGCCAGCCACACTTGTTTAAAAAATCCTTGACACAGTCATGGCACTTGTGACTCCCTGTGCTGCTGTGACACATGACCCTTACACCACAAATATTCTTCTCTATTATGCAAGGGTGTCACTGCAGAAGGAGGATTGTGTGAGGTCATGGCTAGAGTCTGATCCTGCCTCATCCCCAGATGTACAAGCAGAAAACAGTTGAGTGGATTAATATGTAAGTGGCTTTTAGAGGCAACTGCCCCCTTGTTCTGACATTGCTAGGTGAACAGAGGGATTGGTGTTGATAGATGGCCCCCATCTGTTCAATAACCATCTATATCAGTTTATAACGTAGGATAACCTTGGACAAGAGCAGCCAATGGAACCAGCCCACCTTTGCCACATACACAGACACCTTATTTTTACATGGTAGGCATGTACACATTACTCTATTTTAATCCCTTGACAGCTACAAGACTTAGTCACAGTTGGTAGCTGATCTCATCTCCCCTTCATCAACCAAAAAAAATCTAGTCAAAGCAACCATATCACTTCTAACAGGAAACTGTACAAGCCACAGTTGTTCTGCTAAACTAGAAGACACACAGAAACAGAGAATGGTGATAAAAGTAGGTGTATAAGGTGGGCCTTTGTTTCAAGCTACATAATGGACTGCCCTGGCAGAATGGAGCTGCTGGAGGAGATCTTTCACTGACTGAATGTTCCTAGCTTCATTGTGTTAGTATCATATGTAGCAAAATCTCTAGTCTGGCACATATAGAGGTGCCTATAATGCCTACGTGTTCCTGTTGGAACTAAGAGTTGATTATTCATGCAAATGTCTTCTAAAAACTATTACTTTTCAGGCATATGAATTCTGTGTGCTTTCCCCCTATATCTGCACTTCTTAAAAAGAAAATCAAGCCATACAACATCATCAGGTTCCCCCTCCAACTCGTTAACCACTGCTATTGTCCCTGTTACCAACATGTCTTCACTTTGCCAGAAGTTGGATTGCCAAGCTGGAGAGAGAGAAAGAGAGGATCTCGTCTCGGGTCTCACGCATCTTGACTTTAGAAGTTAATGCTGTCATCAAGGGAAGTGTTAACATACTGAAAGCAAACTTGGCTTCCAGAAAAATCAGTGAGCTGGAGGCAGGTAGTTATGTCCCTTTAGCTTGGAATCAATTAAGTCCAGGGAATGTGGGAATGACTACTTGTTGCATGCAGCACAAGCACATCAGAGCAAAAGTCTTCCCAGACCTGCCTTGGACTATTTCCAGAGGACTTAAGAAGGCCTACAAAATGAACTGTTAGAAAAATACTGAGCGGGTAGACACAGAAACAAAGGCAAGGTTATAGATCTCCCTTAACTGTGTTAGCTTCATGAGCTGTTGGGACTGGAAGGAGACCTGAGATTTGACTGGAACCTTTCTGCCCTGTGACATTTAGAAAGAAAGATTATGTATCTGGCTCCCATCGTTCTCCCAGGGAAAGGAAAGTCTGACCAGCAGCAGAAAAGCTCAGAAGGTGAGTGAGAATCACATGATCTCATGCTCCAGGTGATCAACTATTGAACACAGGGTGAGGAATGAGTAATACTGATGGGGTGACAATGCACAAAGAAGATGTCTTGGAAAAGTCCTTTCATCACAGGTTTAGGGATCAGTACCACAAAGATTTTAAGCACTAATAGCACATAATGTCACTATCTAAAGTTCTGTCTAGACTTGGAGACCGAGGACAGTTTGTCCTAGATTAGACAGGTTTCAGGGAGATTAGATAAAGTCCCTCGATTTATTTTTTTTCCTTGTGATATTAATGAACTAAGGCTCGTTAGCATATCCTTAATTCAGTAAGCTCCCTTTCAGGTGCAAATGTGAAGACACGTGGAAAAGAAGTGCTTGGTCCTTAACAACACCAACCAACAACAAAGCTGTAATTTTTCCTCAAAAGGATTCACTACCTGTTAAACTGTTAAAGCCAAAGATAGAAAAAGGTCTCTTTATCTTGAGTGCTCAACGGCAAATGATTTTGTTAACACAGATTTCATTTACATCGTTGGATCTTGAGCCTTTCCAGACCGTTAAGATAAGTAAGGCTTCAACCCGTGAAAATGAGAGGGAGGAGGTTTCCGTAACTCACTCTTCTCTCTGGCACCGTGAGGAGCCATACCAGTTTTGGGGCAATCAAAGTACTTATGTCCTACTGCAGAGCATCTAGCCAGTCTGCAAGAAATCAACGTTTAAAGAGAACTTCTCCAGTAGGTGTTAAGTGCTCCAATCTTCTCAGTGGGAGGATCTCACGAATGAAAACACCCCTTGGAGAGGAGAACGGGGAGAAAACAATGCAGCTCTGAGAGTTGTAAACGGCTCCAGTCACCTTGGTGGGGTCTCATCCTCCCTGCCCGGGGCCAGGGGCTTGCAATCTCTGATCCCATCAGGGCCGGCGTTAGCAACTAGCACTGCGAGGCTTGGTGGTTGTTTACATCATACACCCGTGTCATAGATGTCATTACCACCATAACAGAAAGAAGGACTCAGGCAATTTTAGTGTGCCAGAGACCCCAGGCGCTACAGCCTCAGCTCCCAACCCCAGAGAACAGGTAACGGGTGGTGGAAAGGTGCAGTCCTCCCTTTCCCTCCTCCTCCTCCCCTTCCCCACCTGCCTCTGTCTGAAGAGAAGTAAGGGCCACTGAACCCTCTGAGGTCAGGCGGGGAGAAGGGAGAGGACTTTGGATGCCCTCGGTGGCAAAGGGATCCATCGGATCTTGTTTCCAGTTAGAGAGAAGAGATGCAAGGAGTCTGATGCCGGTTTCCTTAGGGAAATATGCAGAGAGTCCAAAAGACAGTTGGAGAGGCAGGGACCTTTATTGCCCTTGTTTTCATGAGGGAGGACGGGTATCCTCCCCCCTGCCTCCCCCCTCCCCGTTTCATTCCTAGCATGCATTTGGCCTTGAAGGTATGTCCCAGTTTTCCCTTTTCCATGCCATCCTCCGCTTGCCCTGTCTCATCCCTTTCCTGCCTGAACTCCTCTCCCTGCTTGGGAAAACATGGAGAGACAACTCTACCCAAATATCCTTTCTCTCTCAGCTTCTGTCTGATGTTCTCTACTGCCCGCCCCCAGCAAATACATCCACAACTAGCTCCTTCTTAATTTTTCAAAATAGTTTGAATACTATTTGAGCTGTATTTTTTGACTTTGTTTAAACAGTTGGCAACAGTTATGGCATTTGCCAAAAAGCATACTACTAGCAGCAGAGGAGCTGATTTCAGCAAGATACTCTCACAATTTCTCCCTTCTCATCACATTGACGTGACTTGAGTGGTCTCAGTCAGTGGCAACTTCATAGCCTACGATCCTGCCTAAGTGTTACAAAAGCAAGAAAGTCATGTTTCCCCAGCCACTCAATGAAAATATGGTACTGGCTTCATTATTCAGGTTCTCATTAAGCTACTGTCATTAGCCTATCTTCTTTTAGTAGTAATTAGTATGTAAGCAGTATAGTAGCTGACTGATCAATTGGTTCAGGAACAGCTTTATGGATGAATGCTCCAGTTAATTTTTTTTTTTTATTTTTTTTTTTGCACTATCTGCTCCATGCCGCTGAATGGGGCTGGGGAGGATGTGCTCTTCCTTTCTCCTAGATATAGGATCTCATAACAGAAAGTTCATAAAGCCTTTTCTATAATCTGTGACCAAACCATACTTTGTCCTGGGATTGCCTGTTGACCATCACCAGGCAGTTTCACTGCTAAAGTCACGTGAATGAGTATTATTACCACTGTGGCTATCTGAAATTGCAGAGTGGTGGAAGTGCCATCAGTGGCTGCTAGCTTGTCTGCAAAATTGGTCAGGCCACAGCTAACACCATCAAGAAATGCTGATTTTTAAATGTTCAGTGTTTTAATCTGATGCATACTTCCAGCTAACTGCATCTCAGGATGTGCCCCTGCTGCTGGCAAAGTGCAAGCACAGAGAAACTATGTGTTTGGAGGGTCTGAAAGCTCATTTACAGGAATATTATCTATATATCTTGGGACTGGTGTGCCATTGGAATAAAAGCAATAACATCTGTGCCTACCACTGGTTCCACACTGATTGTGGCAATCCTAATACTAGTGTTTCCAAATTACATTAATTGCCATTCATTTAAGACCCTAAATTTATATTAATGGTTTTATACAGGTTATCTTCCCCATTTCTATTATAAAGCATTCATTCAAAGCTTGAGTTTTTGTCTTGCTCAATCATATGTATAACACGTGTTGGCCTACTTTTCTTCCTCATTTCAAAAGCCACATGTTACATTTATAGCTAAAATGATTGGAAAAACAATGTTCTTTGGCCTTTTCTTAATACTGTAACACTTTTTATTATTTCTGCCTTTGCATACTTAAAGTTATTGTAGAAACCTGGAAAGGAAAGATGTCATCTCTTTCTGACTCCCAGTCAATAGAAATCTTCTCTGTATTATTAAAAAAAAAAAAAGTTGGGGATATATTCTTCCAGCCCTTTCACCTGCATTTGCAGTAGATCTCTGAATGTCAAGGTCACACGTTTATTTTAGACTTTCTAGCTGTTAGCCAAATAGCTGCAGTGGAATTTGATCATTAGATACTCAAAGCCAGGAAAAATGACCAATGATTACATGCTATTAAACGTTAAAAAGAAAGAAAGGAAGAAAATAAATCCCTGCATATCTGTTCCGAAATTTCATTAAAAAAATTCAATTAGTTCCCTGCACATGTCACATGGAACACATCAGTTTCACTGCTTCAAGCACAATTAGGCTGAGAGACCACAGAGCATTTAGAAAGGAAGCAAGGTCAGGGCTCCTGGGCGGCAGCAGCGTTGCCACACGCAGCTCTCTTTAGGGAGGTGACTCCCATCTCCCCGCAAAAGCTTTGTCTAGACAGTAGCAGTGCGTAAGCAGCCGGCACTAAATGAGACTTCAATACCTAAGTCTAGTCATGTTTTTGATCTGCAAGACAATTAAAAATATATGAATTCCCAGAATCTTATGTGTGTGAGGTGGTTTTTTCCTGAAGAGAAGTGTCACAATAAAAAAATAATTAATAATAAATTTTGCCGTTAGTATCTTTATGCAGAGTTACTTTTCCTGGTGTTAATTTAGGTTTTTCTCCAAGACAAGATGCACTTTGAATAATCCATAATTCTGCCCTAGAGCAGACTGAGATTTATACCAGAAACAACAAATAATATTTTTAAAGGTAAATTAAATCACGTGCCATTCTTCTTGTGTAAAACTCTTTATTTAAAACACACCCTGCTCATTTCAGCAGTGAATATGAGATATAATTAAGTCCAAACACTTTATTTTTATTTATGTAACAGTAGAATTACTATAGAGAGACAGAAGCAGAATCCAAATGAGACTTTTTAGAAGAAAAAAGTAATTTTAAAAAAACGTTTAAGTAGGTTAGTCATCTAACCTACTTATTACTTGCACTCCCAACATTAAGACTTGGCAAACCTAATACTAGACCACCTTTTATATGTGTAAGACTAATGTTTCAGAGGACCACAGATGACCATTCCAAAACAACAATGTCTTTTTAATGTGCACGGTATATGTTTCCTCATCCCTGCATGTTTCCTCACTTGGCCCCATAATTTTGTCATGTAAACCATTGACCAGCAGTGCCAGCCCAGATAGTCTGACCTTTAGTAAAGATTTTGCTTGAGCCTTACTTAATTACCCTTCACCTTAGCAAGAGATGCTATATAAAGGTGAACTATAAACCACAAATGAAACATCCATTTGTATTATCAACTCTTTCTTGATAAGGCACATTAAAATGGTCTAAGAAAGCTTATTTTATTTTTTTTATGTGAGAAATATCAGTTCCTCATTTCATTTTCCTTGAAGGTCATTGCCTAAGTCCTTGGAAGGCCAAAACTGTGATGTTCCATGAAACCTACCAGTGGCCCACGAGTGGAAAAGAAAAATCATGTAGGAGCCAAGCTGCTGCTTTAAGAATAAATAGCAACATTATGGTGGCATTTATCAGGCAGGAGTAAAGACAGCGTCTTGTTTGCTTTGCCACAGGTCTGCATTAAAGCAAGAATTTATGGCTTCTATTAGCATATATTTTGCTGGATGCATATATAACAATGGCTATCGTAAGAGTAACTGAAAGGAAAGAGTTTAAAATAAAAAACCCAAATGCTGTTAAAGGTGATTTGCAAGAGATTGTTAAAAATAAGCTTGTCTTTGCCTCTTACTTAATATGTACAAAAAGTATATAGGAGGATTCTTAAAGAGTTTTATTCCCATTTTTAACAGGTTCAGAATAAACAAATATAACAAAAGTCAAAATAATGTAATTTAAAAACCAGCATAAAGGTACAATATGCTACAATACATATGATATATCTACATGTTTTCATCAAAAGAGAAAGTGGAAAATGGTTTAACTGTTTCATTCCACATTTGATTTTAGACAGACTCCAAGACAAAGGTCATTTCTTCCTTGCAATTCCTAGGTATAAACTTTATTCTTGGGTAAAGCTGCCAAGTACCACGTACTCACAGGGTTGTGATGACTAACGGTCTACAGTACTCCAGCTTTCAAAGTGATTGCCACAGCAAACCACCACATTTCATGCACCAATTTCTTTGACATAGCCACTAGGAAAACAAACATTTCTTATTCCTAATGTCTTGAGGCTTGAAGTGGGCAGAGAAAGCATACTGCTTTGAAACGTGTCTCCAAGGTAATATGGAGGTAATGTTTTACTTTGAGTAATTAAGTAAGTTAGCAAAAATACTGTAACTTTTCTTTCCCTTTCCCCATAGCATCATCATGGTTCATTGTGTGATCTTTCCAAACCTGATGATACTCAAAGGCCACTATGTTTAATTGAACCACTTTAATGTCTTTTTTCCCAAAGACATTAATCTATGGAAAACATAGATTATTGTCTTCTGTAAGAAGAAACTGATGTTATGCAGATTCTTAAAGTATCATTATAAACACCTACTTTTTAAAAATGAGTTACTTGTGAGAGTCTCATCAGTCATGGTGCTTACTATGTTCTTACTGCATCTTCAGGCTCAAATGAAGCACCGTCTAGTGAGGGAGCTCTATGATGCACTCCTCTGCTCTCTCCCTGATATTTCTGCATGAAGGGAGAAGACAACTACTTTTCTATAGTCTGAATAGCTTCCCTGGGTAACTAAGGACTGTGCAGGAAAAGAAAGTTGAAATGAAAAATGTAGGAGAGGTGCACTAATTCGCATTACCTTTATAGCTCAATCATCTAGCCAATATTTGTGCTTTTAGTACTCAAAAGTAAAATTTTCTGCGATTGACATCAAGCTTGCCTTTCTTCACAAATGGAAAAGCTCACCTGCTTAACTGTCCATCAAATGTAGAAATAAAATGTTTACCCAGATTTTGTATGTTTTTGCTCCTGTATCCAAAAAAGCATAGGCAAACTTGTTTGTACTAAAATTTCATACGCAGACTTAAAAACTGTAATAAACTTTCAGTCAGATATATAGATGAGAGTATAATAAAATGCATGTGCAAGTAGTAGCACATGCAAAGCCTTTGTCAACAAAAGAGCTGAAGTTTCAGACCTGATATAGCCAGTAGATAGAGCAGAAAAAATGTCCAAATAACAAACTAACCTTTGGGCATTAAAGAATTGCAGAATTATGCTACTCTTGCTTCTTGTTCCATTTGCATGGACACCTGTGATTAAAAAAAATATCAAAATTTCTAAGTCTTTGATTTAGGGTATTTAATTTATAGTTGCAATAAAATTCTCCTTATGAGAGGGTTATCATTATCTCTAAAAGCAGAACTTGGTCTATTAGTCACATTTAGCTTCAGTCCAAGACACTAATGTTCCCTTTTTTTAGATCTTGTCAAGTAACAATGCCCACAGCTTAATATTACTGCTCACCTGCCTTTTCATTATGTATAGGAACAAAAGATTTAATTGTATCTATTCCTCCAAAATGTGATCAATAGTTCTAAATGTAGTCTGTTAATTAGTTCACAAGAATGACTCTTTTTCCAAATAAAATAATCCAAAAATGGTCACTGGTACTTGACATAGATCATGCGGCCACCATAAATTTGGCTCCTTGACCCAATGTAATAGCAAGACGAAATCAGAGTGACCGTTGCTTCTGGTATATTTGCTTCTGTCTACTTGTATCATATAATTTAGTCTCCTCATTATTACCTTTGTGCCTAATTTTCATATTCCCTCTTATCAATATTCTCAGGAGGCTTGCATGCTGTTCTGCTTAGTAGTGAGGGGTTTTCCAGGAACTGGAGAAGAATGCTGCTGTTCCCTTTATCCTACAGCTATCCCTATGTACAGGTGCTGGGCATTTGACCTATCAGTGGACAACGTCTAAGGTGCTACTACCTGATTTTCTTAAGAATGTCAAGTTCTTGAACACTCCCAGCTCTCCAGTCACAATTTGGCCTTCCAACCATTTTTGTGACCATTTTTGTGACCCCAGAATAACAAAAAATTAAACATTCAAAACTAGGAACAGGCCACAAATCAGAAGACGGAACATAGTAAATCCACTGTGACCTGAACTGGAACTCTTTTTTTTCAGGTGAAAATAGTCTTATATTGAGTGAAGGTAGGTAGCCATACCCGAAACCTGGATTGTTTAAGGGATAAGATGAAGGTTCTTATAACCGTGTAAAATATAATATGAGCATTCTAACATTAGGTTGATGAGGAGTTGAATCTCATTATCCATATGGACACAGACTTCCAGCTCTCCTACTTCACATACAAACAGGAGGAACTTTGTGGTATCCTCTGCTTTCACCAGATGAAAGCAATTTATATTTATTACTGCTAGAAACTCTGTTTCACATCTTCATTCAGGTCAGGGTCAGCTTAGCCTTCTAAGCCCTGAAGTTTGGGTTTCTACTGATGTGAAAGGTTTGCCCACTTCTGCTGGGTCTGGGTAAATTAATAGGCTAGAAGGAAATAGATAACAAGTGATGCTTTTTAATGTCTGCATGTTTTTACTTGCTTGCGTGACTGCTCAAAGATTAAGTCTGTTGATTCCTGTCATACAGTGATACCTCTATTTTTATTACCTGACCCCATTAGCTATTAACTTGTTTCTGCTCCTCTTTGTTCCAGGTCTCAGACTTCTATAAGCCATGCAGCATCTTGTCCACTTACGTTCATCCATATCATTTCATCTAATGCAACATCTTCAGCAGATTCAGTTAACAGCTTTTGTTAGCAACCTAATTATCACTGGGCCAAAATCCAAGGCCCCAGTCTCACACACATCCTTCTCTTCTGCTAGTTCTGTAAATACAAACCACTATGCAAAGGAGCTGCCGAACTTCAGGCGTAGATTTCAAGAGCATTGAGTTTGGAAGGTGTTCTTCATTTCTGTCCTTTTAGGATTTCAGCAAGCACAGATCTCTTTCTCAGGAGTACAACACTTGGAGCTGGATCCATGTGTACATTTCTGGGGAAAAGGTAGGTGCTCTGGACTGTGTTCAGGCAGACAAGGCAGATAGAGAACATGCAGGTGAGATTTCTCCCCCTGAGATTTAAGTTAGCTTTTCACAATGTCTCTCATGACCTTGTTATCCAAATGAGGCTTACTGACTTAGTATCATCTTTTTGTCACCTGATACTTGTACATAGCAGCAATGGGCTGTTGCAGACACTGTCTAACAAGAACCATATGATAAGGTTGAAAAAGTGTGTATTTTTGATAAGTGACACAGAAGTTGCTAGTTAGATTACTGCCAGCCAGATACACATTCCATCACCATACTGCAGCTGTTCAGCTGGTAGATGGATAACTTCTCTCAGTTGGCTTCATGAGCCTTAAAGGAATGAGCAGTTCAGCAGATCCTGATAAGAATAGCAAACTATTTATCTGCATAGGAAAAAGCTAGAAATGCATGTACTTCCCTTTCTGCATCCACAGAGGAGCTGCAGAAAATTTGAGTCATATATTTGACCTGGTGAGCTACAGCTGAGGGATGTTAAGTGGCCCTGGTGGTATGCAAGGAATGCAGAATTGCAGAGAGAAATCTTTTCTTACTGATGTATTAATTCAAGAAGTCTCCAAGCACAGTATGGGTATGTGTGTGCTCTGAAAAGCCCTGATATAAGTGGATAGTCCTATAAGTGCCAAGCCATCCTATTCATACAAAGCCAGCAATGACTTATGAATTGTGTGATCTATGGGTAGTTTGGTGTGAAAAATTCTTTATGACACTGAACTCTCAAAAAACAGATCCAGCTCTAGAACTTCCAAATCCAACAGACTGGCTACAAACTGCTAACAGAGAGGGTTTAGTTGCCATCCTCTTTTCTCTGGTCAATGGCAGGTGGTAAGTGGTCGCTTGCTTTGTTAGATATGGAAGGAACTCAGCATTAGCTTAATGACAGTCACCTGCTCATCTTAAATTCTTGTCCCACTGATGGATATAACTAATCTGATGCATAATTTTTCTCCTACAGTTCTGGAAGTTCCCTTGTCTCAGACCAAGAACTGGTAGGGAATGGTAACTGCATTGCCAAGGCTTGCTTGGTATCTTCATAATCATCCTCCTTTGGGAGATGATGAGGCATGTACCCACGATACACTTGGAGCCAACAGCCTATGATGCTCTTTGCATAAAACAGCATAAATGGTACATAATGAGACTTATTTTGAATGCCAGAAATTAATACTTGGAAGAACCTGTGTCAGTATGTCGGACGTCACAAACTCTGTATACCTTACAAATCACCCATGGCCTCAAACAATAGAAATATTTGTATTTTTTTAACCCCCCCAATATACACAGAAGGAAGCAAGTATGTTTCCTTATTGAGACAGCAGAGTCATTTTTTTCTCTATATTTTCTGTATTTTCTATATTTATTACTGTTTTGAACCATCCATCTCTGACTGAACTACCACAACATATTTTTTCTCCCTGTGTGAAGGATCATGACAAGAGTCTTCAATTAATACTGAGCTTCACTCCAAGCCAAAGCCAGTGACATGTGAAACTCTGCATTCTTTGTAGTCTTGAATGTCCAGTAGAGATTTAAATTCATGGCAGCAGACTGTAATGCTGAAGTAAAAGAAACACAGTTTAGTTGGGCTCTGGTCCTACTTACTTTTGAAAAGCTCTGTATGTTCTTTACAGAAAAAAATGCATATTCTCTTTTAGAAAGAGTGAGAACAGAGTTTTCAAGCCCAAGCTCCTTGGTGCCACTACAGAATAAGACTTTTATATTTTATGTCTGTAGTTCCCAGTCCTACAGTTGAGCAGGAAATGAAGCAGCTCTGACACTTATACAGTACTCATCGAAAGCACAGGAAACCCGTGAAACCACATACTCAGAGTGCAAATGAGAATGAACAAAAAATATTTTCAATTGTGATACAGAGCTGCAAATTAGACTCAGCTCCGGAATTTAATCAAAGAATACATAGTAGTATATCAACATATACACTACAATTTCTTCATGAAATAATACCATGTAAAAGTATTCAGAATATAATGCAAGAAATAACGTATCCAAGTTGTAAACTTTTTGAGAGAGGTGACAAAAAGTGAGTGAGCAGGTTTCTGAGTGGCATCTTCAAGAGATGCACAACTTATGACAAGTACAGTCTAAGTCAGCACTTAGTCTTCCTTGAGCCTGCCTCACCCGGGGTGTATCCATGGAGTAGTGTACAAAGCCACAAGGTTCTGGGTATATTAGACTTCCAGGTGGGAGCAACTAGTGAGATGCTACCTGTTCTCATGTTGAAAGAAGCTGCAATATAGGAGTAGAACATAGCTGCAATGAAGCTAGTGGACTGTTCTCTGACATATGATGTGGGTTTGCTTTCACCTCAGTGTGCCATCATTTTTAGGGGTGGTTTACAAATTGTAGACATGCCCTCATGTCTAATCCAGCCTGTCCTATAAGCCAAGATGTTTAAATATATTTCTTTTGCATTGTTGAAATAACAACATTCTTCCCAAGCTAATGTGAATTCATAAGGTGCATTTGTCCCCTGTGAATTTAGCCCACTGTAAAGTGGGACTGTCTTGTCTTGCTGGTGTCAAAATGAGCATATAGCTTTTGAGAAGACAATGAAATGTGTTTTGCTGGCAGAGTCATTCACAGCATCATCAGCTCTTCTCTGAGAGTTCTCCTCTGTATCCTGTGAGTACTGAGTCAGGAAAATGTCATTTCAGCTGTGTTTACATCCTTTTATGCTCATTTAAAAAAAATATTCAAGGGATAAAGCTCTATAAGATGACATATTTGAAAAAAAAATTTTAAGCTAAAATGTTTGCTGAAACATATTCATTATTTCTATTCATTTCTACACCTTGATTTTTGATGCTTGATTATACAGGTCAATCCATCAGGAGAGAGACATTAGCATGTGAGTTGTGTAAATAACCAACAACACAGAAATTGTGAAACAGGAATATTGATATTCATAACAGAATGCTGATGAATTAGTTTTGGAATACTTTTCAAATAATTAAAAATAATAAAATTAAAGTTTCTTTATCTGCTTATGAATATTCTGAAAGAAAAAAAAAGAAAAGAATTTTTCACTCCAAAGTTTTATTATTTGCTCCACGTCAGTCACAGATCAAAAGATTACTTTCCAGTTGACATCTCTGTCTCACTGAACACAGCAACGGCTTCTGAGATTTACCCAGGTGTGGCAGATGAAAATCAGCTGTGTTAGGATCAGTCAAATGAAACAGACACTACACTGCTATCTAGAAGAGTATACAGAAGGAGACACACTGTCTATTTAGACTGAGCTATACATAAACTGTGTTTCTATAGAGATACCAGTTTTATTAAACAGCTTTCATTACACCAATGCTAATCATTAAGTGGAAAAAATATCTTAAACAGAGTAGCTTTCAGTTTAATTAAAACTTACAGCCAGTTTGGCTGTAAGATTGTTCAACAATACAAATTTGAACTAGCAAAAACACTGTAGTTTGTGTAGGCTTTACATTTTATGCTCACAAAACCTAAGCCAGTACAGAACTGAAGTGTCACAGACAAATGATACCTGATCCAGTACAAAGCTTGTTAGTACAACAATGATCTGTCAACACTTTAAAACAGATTTGAACAGCCAGGACAAATTTATTCCATATCAGCATTCTGTGTCATTTGGTAAACATGGTTTCAGTTTGGCAGTACAAGTCTCGAAGTTGTATTTTCTGTTTTCAAATTACGGCTCCACTATTTTACATCGGTTTAGCTGTAGCATTTAGGTGCATGTCTCAAGTTACTCTAACGATTTTTGTGTACAGATAATATTAATAAAGGGATTTCCATACTTTCTGGAAGAAGTTTTTATTCCAAGAAATATTCTGAATATAAATGTCAGTATGTTCAATCACTATATCAAAAAAATAGGATGAACCAAATCAAAGTATATGCACCTAATGGCAAGAAGTTACAATCACCTGGGGAGGAAACTGATTATGTTCTCAAGGCAAAATAGAAGTTGCCTGCTAGGAAGTGTTTTTCTTTTCCCCTGGATGGCAGGAATAAACCTTATCTAACACAGAAGATTCATCACTGGAAGTTGCCCCTGTTTTCCATTAGCTGAGTAGAACTTCGGCTTGGATTGTCAAGCAACAGAATGGCAAAAACACCTCAGAGACTAATATCTGGAAGATATTTGGATAAATGCAGAGGACAAATTTTTTTTTCCTGGGGAAAAACCCCAAAATAACAACAAAAACTTCTTCAAAATAATTTGAAATGAAATATCATTTAAAACATTTGTGACAGAAAGAAGCATGGATATTCAGTGTGTGTTGGAAAAAGAGCTTAAATTCTGTTGAATTTGTTAATTTGTCCAGCTGCCATCAAAGTGTTGTTCTATGAGGAATATTTACTATCCCTGAGAATACAGCTGTCATTTTACAAATCCAATGCAATGGTAAGAAGTTTCCTTTTCCCTTATTTAGAAAAGTTTTCCCGTTTGTGCAACTTTTCCTTTTTACATTATTGAATACCATACTTCTGCTTTAAGCATAACATGCAGTTGGTCTTTGGTTTAATCAAGTAAAAGAAAAACCCCAACCAGTAACTACAAGGAAATATGCAGATACCTCCCCAGACAAAATTATGGTCCTAATATGTGTTTAAATATAGGTCTGCTAAAACTGGAAAGAATCTCTTGACCGATCTCTAAACTCACTGAAATTTCAGAGTGGCGAACATGCCATTTGCGAAGAGCAAGTAGTTCAGTAAGGCAGAGTTGTGCTTCCTACTATGATCCTTCTGCATCTACCCTTGCCTGACATACACTACACACACCTCAGGCAAATTGTTTAGAGCCTGAAATTTTGCATGTTCTATCCTAGCTTTAAAGTGATTCTTTTTTACAGAAAGTTTGAAATGAATATTTTTATTATGTGAACATGAAAAATAACCCAAATCTTATTGCATTAATATTTACATGAGTAAAACACATTCAGAATATGACTTTTCCTAGCTTATCATCCAAGTTTTGTTTTCTGTGGCATATGCAGCCAATACAGTCTCTATTCCCAAGGAATAGATGTGCACGTGTGTGTGCAGATGTGTGTGAGAGAGTGTGTGCTCTGATTCTGGAAGGGAGAGGGATCAGTTTCCTTAAACCAGATTAAACTTTAAACAAACAAACAAACAAACGAAACATGCTAACCTGTTAATAATAAAGTCCAGAAGATGTGAGGGTGAAAGGCAGCTGTCTGCCACTTCGTACCGTTTGGGACGGCCATTCTTACAGAGCTATAACAGACTGTTATATGGAGTTATTTAAGACAACTCAAGCAAGAATTTACAGCTTCAGTCCCTGCAGTGTATTCTGCACAGGCATTTTACCAAATCTATTCAACAGATTGCTAAGATTTCTGGCACTGGAAGCAGTGGTCTCTTTGCTCCCTTTTGCTTGTGGCTCTGGAATTGACTGCCAAGGAAGGATTAGCCTCCAGGTCTAAGGGAGGTGGTGGCATTACCACCTCCCCCCTTGGACTCTGCTGGGAAGGAAGGGTGGACTAGCACCTTGAAACCTCCTTCCTTGGCTACTGATCATCCCAAACTCCTTTTCTTCATCCTGTTTCCGCATGGTCCTACCCATTTTCCAGGTTATGCCAACTCCTTTGAATTTAGCTCCTTCTTCTGCAGTGGTAATAGCTACCTCACACTTCAGCTTGCCCCTCCTCTTGCCCCCACCTCCCTTTCTGTGAGCAGGCTTTCTGCCACTTGGTGTCCACAGCTTGGGATCCGGCCAACACAACTGAGACAGCAAGTCTGGAAATAGCCTATAGAGCCCTGCTTTGCTAGACGGAAACTTTTATATAAAATAGGCTGGAAAGATTTATACAATGGATTGGCAGCTGATTAACAGAAAAACACACCCAGGAGCCAAAATGAATTTTGAGTACTATGGAAGGATGCCAGCTTGACAGCTCTGCAAACCAAAACTATCCACAGGACAGGTACAGGACAGGGCCCAACTCCACCAGCTTCTGCCACACTCTCTGAGAAAATCTGATGACTGTGATGAGCAACAGTCAGTTTCTATAGCCGTGATTTTTTGTTGTAGTAAGACCTGAGGGTTAAACAATAAGGAAATGATCTCATAAGCACTGTATGTGTCTGCTTAGGGTAGACTTTTTTCCTTCTCTGAAGCTCATGACAGCAGTTTGGATCACATTAACATTTACAGTAGGTCAGACTCATACCACCACTCAGATGTTTTTAATTGCTCAGAAGAACTTTTTTGCAACCGAAGTAATTTCAGGTGTCAAAAATTTGCAAATCCGTCTGACTTCAGATAAGTTGTCTGTTAAATAAGACCCTACCAAGATCAAAAATATTGACATCTAACCCCTGGATAGCAGATACATCTAGGAAAAAAACCCCATGCTTCATGTCATGAAGATATTTTTCACTTAGTTATTTTAATATACAGTGTCCTGGTTTCAGCTGGGATAGAGTTAATTTTCTTTCTAGTAGCTGATATGGTGTTATGTTTTGGGTTCAGTATGAGAAGAATGTTGATAACACACTGATGTTTTCAGTTGTTGCTAAGTAGTGTTTAGACTAAGAAGTCAAGGATTTTTCGGCTTCTCATGCCCAGCCAGCAAGAAAGCTGGAGGGGCACAAGAAGTTGGGAGGGGACACAGCCTGGGCAGCTGACCCAAACTGGCCAAAGGGCCATACCATGTGATGTCATGCCCAGTATAGAAACTGGGGGGAGTTGGCCTGGGAGGGGGGTGTGTGGATTACTGCTTGAGAACTAACAGGGCATCGGTTGCTGAGTAATTGCATTGCGCATCACTTGTTTTGTATATTCCAATTCTATTATTATTATTATCTATTATTTTCTTCCTTTCTGTCCTATGAAACCGTCTTTATCTCAACCCATGAGTTTTACTTTTTTTTTCCAATTCTCTCCCCCAACGCACTGAGGAGGGTGGGGGTGAAGTGAGCGAGCGGCTGTGTGGTGCTTAGTTGCTGGCTGGGGTTAAACCATGACATAGAGAAATAGAGTTCTCTAAGTCCAATGGTATTCATAACATATCACAAACTTCAGCTTTTTTTTGTTTCTTGTGAACCCCTTTATTTTCAGCAATTGAAAATAAAAAATTAGAAGCATCTTAATATCACCAACCAGTAGTATATTACCAACCATTATTGTATTTTGTGTTCCCATGCATTCCTTTAGTGCATGTTTGACTTTACTAAATTACAGTGATTCTAAGTCTGGCTTTTGGAATCGCAGTAGGAATAGTTGTTCTAATCCATATTACTCCAGCTCTACTGTTTTCTCTTAGTAATTTCAAGCCAAAATCTATTTGAAGTGCTGAATCAACAACACCTTTCTTGGTTTTTTGCTGGGTTTGAAAATACTGGTTTTAATTGAATCAAATGTGCATAGATTTAAAAAAAAAAAAAAAAAAAAAAAGAAAAAAAGTTACTCACTGAGAACTAGGTTAAAACACTTGCCTACATGTAAGGTATGACATTCTGAAGCTTTTGAAGCATCCAAAGCCTGAACCAGGTATTTAAAAGAATTGCTTGAAATTTTTGATCTGGTTGTTTTTCAGTGGAAAACTGAAGTTTCAATAAACTCAGTTCTTGTAAAACACTGACTAGTTTCAGTTAACTTTATTTTTTAACAAACGATATCTGAAAAATAAAACATTCTAGTTTTCAGACAAAAACATAAAAACATTGACCCAAAGTAATCTGGGGTGAGTAAGCTACTACATTAGGTAAAATAAATACTGCTTCTTATTCCCTGGTCTGATTTGGGGTTGTCTTCCGAATGACAGATAGGCCATTCACATACAAAAGTTATGAATTATATTCTGTTTCTAGAGTCTTCTGTGGCAAACATATCATCAGTTCTGATGAAAGCTGCCTAAAACTGGTCAGAATAGACTCTTACTTCTATGAGCTATGTTGTATATTTGCCTACCATAAAGCCAAGTAATCAAGCAGATACACATCAAAACCTCACTGACACAGATAGCGTAGCAAGTTATCGATAATATTTTTCCATGAAAATATAATTAGAACCTACTAACTTCTTTTCTTTTCCTTAGATAAAAATTTTAAATGTCTCTCATTCCCTCACATTTTTTCTTCCCTCCTTTTATCAACTTGAAATATTCCAAGCTGTATATTATTGTGCAAAAATATTATTGTGGATAATGTCTGACACTCCCACTGGCCATATGATGGTCAGTACACCAACTTGTGCTATAATTATTGGAGGCAAGGTTGTACTTTCTACATTTATAACAAAGTAAAACTACTTTTAAGATCAATTTTCTTTTCTTCTCCTCCTCTCCCCCATTTTAGGATCATAGGATAGGTCAGGTTGGAGAAGACCTCAGGAGGTCTCTAGTCCAACGTCCTGCTCAAACCAGGGTCAGCTTGAGGTCTGGCTCTGCTCTTGTTAAGATAGCCTGAGAGGCTGTTGGCCTTTTTTATGCCAGGGCACTGCTTTCTCATGCTCATCTCACTTCCCAGCACGGTCCCCAGGAGTGTTTTTTGCAGGGCTGCTCCCCAGTCTTCACTCCCCAGCTTGTATCTTTACAAGAAGCTCTGCCTTCTGAGGAACAGGGATTTACGTTTATCCTTGTTGAATTTCATATAGTACCCACTGGCCCTTTCCTCAAATTCATACTCTTCTTCTTTCTTTAAGAATTATAAGAAATTTTCACTTGTCATTAGCTTGTCTACAACTCATAAATAATCAGTACCTGTCCTCAACACAGGACAGAAGAGACACTTGGGGTTCCAGGCTGGAGCAAGCTGAATGATGTCAACTGCATGTGTGAGTGTGCCCGCCATAAGGTAGGCAGGTGAAAATGCACTTCAGCCAGGGGTAAACATGCCTTTTTTGTACCAGAGGTATATTACTTTCAGGGACTACGTTAGATTTTCACAGATGCTTAATACAGTAGAGTTTGACCTGTCAAGAGTTGACCCAATGATAAGTCTGTGGCTTAACAACATCCATTATGGATCCCTTCAACTTTGCCTTTGGTACTGAGGTCAATAACATTTTTTTTATCAGATAAGGTTAAGCTACTTTTTAGGCAACAAATTCCAGTTAAAAGAAAGGGAAAGTCAGAGTGCAAATAATGTCTGGTTTATTCCCTTTGCTGTTTTATGCAATATCTTTTTTTTCTTCATGGATTTATTATGCTCTCGCAGGACCTAATGGTAACATTGACTGGACCTGAAAGCCATGTCTTTGTCCAGTGTTGTAAATTCTGACAAGAACCAGGCTTTTCCAGTGTGTCATGTCAGCAAGTAACTGGATCTAACATAGGCAGTGCCTACAACAGGTACTAGCAGTCAATACTTTCTCCCTGCAGAAGATTTTCTCCCTTCCAGAGTCATGCTGTCTCGCACTCTCCAGCAGGCAGGGCATTAATTCTCTTGCTTTCTTAAAGCATATTGACACAGCTTCAGCTGGAGGGATGAGACAACCTGAAGCTTCCCCATAGCCTAATTGAACTGTTCTGTACTAAGGAAGCATCACCATATTTTGAAAGTCCTGATAAGATTGGGGTTTGAAATAGGTTCTGAGTTGTTCAGTCATGCCAAGGAAAGGTATGCTTATCCATATCTTACATGCCTAGCAAAGCTCAGGGTCACCCAGGGGCATCTATGAAGTTTAAGTGTAACTACATTAAGTAGTTGTGCAGTAATGAGTTTTCATAGTCACAAGAAGAGCTTAAATCTGGTCCAAGACCCATTTAAGTAACCTCAGTACTTTATAACATCTGTCTGTAACAAAAATTCTGAAACTATCCATATCCCTGGTAACAACCCAGTTTCTATATTTATTGGCTCCTAACCTCACAAAGCATCTCCATGATTGGCCTAAAATACCAGAGTGCTGTCTGCAGTTGTCCTCACATGCCAGCTCTGAGGAAATGGGTGGTGGTGTATCCAGTTTATGGAGGATAATCCATGCAGTAAGTCACTGAAGATGTCTGAAAATGTGGTTATGGTCCTGAGTACTACTACCACCTTAGGTAGTAGGATATTCCTTCAGGGTGTGAAGATCTGAATTCAGGATTACTGAATCTCACAAGTCCCCAGGGATGACCTTTGATACTGAGTTCTTCCAAGGCCATCCTTTCTTCCCTGGCTGAGCCTCTGTGCAGCCGGGGACCTGAGAGTCACAGTAGGAGAATGCGTACCCACCCAGGGGCTGCCTAGTTCTCCTCCAGTGTCCGGGATGTTCAGATGAGATGAAAGCTGTGGAAGGTTATAATCTCTATGTTTATGACCATTCCTGACACTTTTGTCCAATGTCAAATAAATGTCAGGTAACTTGACTTTCCTTCTCTTAGTTGGAGCTAAAACTCTCTTTTGCTTGCTTTCTCTTGCACTCCTCTCTCCATAGTAGGTGATTTGCTGATGAGATCAGGCTGGAGACTGGAGGCTGGGTAGTCCCTAGAAATGGAGAGTTAGAGCTTCTCATACTGAGAGGGACTGGGAATCCAGGTCCATTTTTCAGGGCCTTTTTACTGCTGGGCTATTAAAATGGAGGAGAGACAGAGGAACACTAAGTCCTCTTAAAAAAAAATAGGAAATCCTAACACTTCACAACAGAAGATGTCTAAATAATAAACCTGCTGCACCAAATTTGAAGACATTTTCTCCTCTTATAGTAGAGGGCACAGCAATATTTACTTTAGGACTATGGATCATTCCATAAGGACTATGAATGTAAGATCTATTACATCCAGAAATCTGTGCTTTTCAGGGTTGGGGAAAACAAAAAAGTAGCATTTTAAAATTTAATCAAGAAAATATGTATTTACCCGTCTTCAAAAACTGTGGGGTTTTTTTTCTCACTTTAAAGAAAAAGTAATTTTTTGTAAATTTCTGGAAATAATAGAGTCTTTGCTTTTACCAAGGCTTAATTAGCTAATTTAACACAGCATTAGCCTTACTATGAAGCTTTATAAAAATTTTCACTTCCAAGTAGCTTTCCTGTTCAGACATAAGAAAGTGCATCTAAACCAATAAAGACAGATTCAGGAACTGATGGGCTCATTTGCATCCTGGCCAGAACATCAATCAATAGCTTTCATTTTGTTTAAAGGCCAGGGGCCAAATTAGAGTTTGAAAAGTCCTTGTAAAACCTTTGGGTAATTTTGAGATTGAGTCTAATGAAAGATTAATGAATACAGGCATCCATTTCTAGCCCATCTATTTACATATGACTTCTACCTTCAGTCCTGCTGAGTGGCAATCAAAGTGAATCAGTCTGTTTCTGCAGATAGTGCTGACTGGCTAAGAATAGCTTCTGCTACCATAGCAGTCTCTTCATGTCATTCTTTTCTTTGCCTGTATCATAAGCCTAGAAAGTCAGATATAGGAAGAAACAGTGGGTGCAGTCTGGGTGTTTTTCATGCATTAAAAAATTTACCATAATTTCCACTCTAAGTATAGGAATTTTAGTAAATACTTAGCTGTGGTAAATATCACCACATACTCCTCCAAGCTACAGACAGGGAGAAAAAATTCCACTGGTGAATGAGAGCAGAATGTTCTTTGAATCATAAATCATATTTCCAAAACAAACAGCTGAGTATATTTGGATACATGATTCTTTTTACAATCGTAATCACTAGACTGAGTAACCTGAATTTTTTTATTCTATTTAATAAATGCAGCTAATTATTTTCACTTTTCCAGTATGATTTGATCTGCAGAGAAAACCACAAATTTTCATTACTTGTTATGTTATTTACTTTTATGAAACACTTGATTTGTTTTCTTGTTTAAGGGCGACTAAATATTCCTGGTCCAAAATTTTGTTGCAAGACTAACAGCTCAGTTTTCGTTTTCATATGAAATGAGTTATTTTGTAGAAGGATTTTATGTACCCCACAAAAAGAATGAATTGTCTTTCCCGATGAAAGTTGCTAGACTTTTCTCATACTATGCAGTTTAACTTGAGCTTCATGAGAACCCTCCAATAAATTTCTTCTAAATTTCTTCTTTTACTGTGGAAATGTTACTTTGAGACTCAGAAATGTGTGAGAAGCCTTTGTTTTCTAGCCTATTTGTTTCTTTTTCTTCAATAGTGATGTCATATTTTAATATAAAGAAAATAATTATTTTTTAAAGTAGCCTTTCTTACAAATGTTTTTTCCTTTTCTGGTACCTTCTTATTTTAAACTTTATATATAAAACCAACCAATGTTCAGAGCATACTTTTTATCTCCCCTTCTCCAGATAAGTATATGTTACATATTTACTTTGTCCTGATCATCATCAAACAGCTGAGTGTATCTATATGAAGTGTTCTTCAGTCATTCCCTCTCTTGCAAGCTAGCTGTGAATCTTCCAGTCACTCTTACCTTCTGGGGATCATCACTCTCAAAGTCTGAGGAATACCTGCTAGCTTTGCATTGGCAACTCCATTTATTATTACTAGATGCTAAACAGACAAGTCACTGATATTGAAGAAGTGATTTTACAGAGTTCTGCTACTGGAAGTGAATTCTTTTAATAGACTTCGGGATTCAATGTAAAAAGAATAACAAAGTCTCCCAGATATTTTCTTGACCATGATTAGAGATCTTGAAGCAATCAATAGAAGGTTTAACTCATGCTGTATGTGCTAAAACAAAAAGGTACACTCTATTGCATCTGTGTAGACATGGAAGATGATTGGACTTGCTTTAGACTTTCTTCTCGTTAATTGGATAATGGGCAAAAAAGAGCTGGTTTTCCCTTGCTGTGAATGTTAATAGCTTAATTTTTAATGGGAGTTCTAGAAAATCCAAGATCATCTACACTGGGCTTAAGCAAAGGTACACTTTAATTGAGACATAAAATACATATGAAGGAAAAGGTACAACAGTCATCACTTGACAGATATGCATGTCATGCATTTAAGCTGAATTATTTCCAAACTGACCTATGGAATTGAGTGATGCAAGCTTGTTGTTTTGCTCTGTTTAGAATGACCAGCACAATAAGCACCCAATCAATGAATGAAGTTTTTAGCCACTGTCTCACTACAAACGGTAAATGGTAAAAATTAGCCTGACAATTAGAAGAATGTATTTCTAGACCCAGTGTTGAATGGGACCTAAACATGTCTATTATTAATACAGGTTATTAACAGACATGGTTATAAGCTTAATTTTATAAATGACTCATCTTTGTTAAACTGGAGAGGGTACCAATGAAGAAAAACCTTTTGGGAAAAAAATAATTGCTACAAAACATACAATGGTGGATGTGTTATAATAATTTATATAGACGAACACATTTGAAGCAACTATTTCTGGATGATTATTAGGCCTTTGTGATTACACAGAACTTGATAAAGGTGTGGATGGGACTCCAGGTATCCTCAGAAAATTGAAAAAAAGAAATTCTCATGGACCTCACAAATGTTGCTCAAACGCCGGTGATTTCATTGCTCCTCTGTAACAATCTTATCATGTGTTCTGCCAGATTAGTGACACATCTGTGTGTGGAAATGACCTGACTCTGTGGATCCAGAGCCAAAAATTCTACAGGACTTCTTTCCACACACCAAAAATAACAAGGGTCACTTGGTACCTTACGTGAACAGCAATGTACCAGTCCTGAAAATACTGAAGCTTAGCAAAAGTCAGAACCACATTCAAGTTAATTTACCGATTCAGTTAGAATTTCACAGTTATGAGCACAAAGGTAATAACCACCACAAAGGTGGTCTTCCTCGAGAGTTACCACTGGCTCAGGAAGCTCTCCTGTAAGTTTTCCTCTCAAGGCTGCGTGGTGAAGTCAGGTCCCTAGGCGGGGGAAAGGCCTAACCATCTCGAGAGGAATCTGAGCAGGGTGGGGTGAGATGGCACACAGGAACCCATACATGGTGACTGAAGAGCTGAGGCAGCCATCAGGCAGATTTTTAATGAGATAGTCAGGAGACCAGGATCAGGTCAGTGCAAGCTGCACAAATGAGACAGGTCATTCTGTGACCATCTACAAGGGGCCAAAACCCCATGGACTGATTCTGGGAATACTAAATTCTGCACAGCACTAATTTGTGCGGCAAATGGGCAGCCAAATCCCGTTGGTTTCAATGGAAAACCACCTCAGGATTTTTCTGTTGTGAAAACACTGAATTAAACATACATGAAAACATACAAATAAAACTCAATGCCCTTTGATAAAAATGAAGAAACTCTCAGTACCATTCTTCCTTCTGACAGCTCAATGCAGCTACTTTCTTCTTTTCTGAGGGTAGATGCTGCTTTCTCAGTGTGGTTCTGTAAAATTCCTAGAGCACTTTGTCATGATGTATAGACATTTGTATCAGTAGGACACATACTTAAATTGTCTGAGGTAGCCACAAGGTCTAAGAAAGCATATTGTATGAGGAAGTTTTGAAATCTGTTTGAGTCTGACATCCCAGTTTTCTTTGTTAAATCACTAACCTGTTTTATTCCAAAGCTGGAAGAGACAGCTACTTAATCTGTGAAACAAAAGGTACACAATACTCACCTAATAAATACACAAAAACCTCAGATGTATAAATGAAGAGGTGCTCTAAACTTTGTTCACAACAAGAAAAGTTCTGCTTCCCAGCCAAAGGCCTGTGATCACAGCATTCTTCCCTGTGTAAGCAATTAAAAGGTGTCCTTCACATGCTCAATGTCCCCAGCTCTTGCTAGAGATCTTCTCATCTAGCAGAGATGACATAACACAAACAAAAAAGAAGGCAGGCATATGACAAGATGATGCTCTTTCCGACTCTGATAGATGATCTAGTAAAAGGTATTACCCAACAACTGTGGCTTCTTGTAACTCTCATTGCATTTTGAATCTCTGAAACTGCTCTTGTAGGATTGTCTTCCCCATATACAGAGACTGTTCATCTTATCAAAGCAATGAAGCCTGGTGAATAAAAACATACATTTTTACTGACAGAGAATTTTTACAATTAATTTTAAATAATAAATATTTTAAATGCTCTTAGAAGACTGTCTTGAAAAATAAACAACAAACTCAGTCAAAACCTTTCCATGCCATTATACCCTTTTCTTTCAGATAAACCATTTACCTTCTAACACCACTGTTCACCTGATGAGTGATTACAGTAAATGAAATAAATATGGTTTATGAAAATTATGTTCTGTGGACCATGCAAATGAACTTACCCAAAATCAGAACTCCACAATGTAGACATAAATATCTGACCTTTTTTTCCCATAGCTTTTTTACAATCTGTGGAGAAAAACATGTTCTTCTTGGGTGCTATTCATCTCATGTCAAAGTAGGCAACCAAAATAAATCAAATGAATTGAACTCTAAATTGCCTTTTTTATCACTGATATAAAGGGATGTTAGGGAGACTACTTCAGATGTAGAATGCTACAAAGTAGATATTTAAAGTTTGGTGAGATGAATCTCATCTCATCAGAAGATGAATGCTATAAAAAATGGCTGTTTAATAGCCAGTCTATAGAAGAGGTTGTGACACCCACTATTTTACTATCTGATTTAATTCGACATACCAATTATAACTTTACAGACTTCTGCAGTTCCTGTTTCAATTGTCAGTCCTAAAAAGCTTTTGTATTATAATTCATTTGCTGATGCAATAAAAATTATTGCACTTTGAACCCTGTCCACTTCTCCCAAGGAAAGCTATAACCGAAAAGCTTCTGCTACTCATTTCTTTTGGTCCTACTGATTATATTAGTTTTATCTTACAGAATTGTGAAGTTCCTGCATCAAACTATGTGGAAAGTCATAAAAATGAGAGATGTGAAGGAAGAAAAAAAACCAAACAGATTTGTTAACAGTTTTTCAAATGTTACTAACTTTACAATCTTTAGTTTAAAAATGGAAGCTAATTTTTAGAAAGTTATTTATTTATATGCACTATGCACTCACTAATGTGAATTCCATCTCATTTTAGCCATCTAAAAGAGGCATCCTAACAAACGGGGTTTAGTTAAAATGGATTGTGGGCCTGACTTAAGGTGATCCTACTCCTTCTCTCTAGCTCTCTGTATTGCTGGCATATTTGTTATTGGAGCTTAATATCTCTGCAAAAGAGGGTTAGAAATACCTTCCTTCACCCACTGAACAGTTATGTTTGGCCCAGAGCAGTTCTTTTCTATGTGGCTCTGGTAATTTCACATGGACATAAACGCATGGCCAGAGTGGACAGTGATGGACAGGGACTTCTTAAGCCAGTTTTCTTACTGAAAAGAACATGTAGTTTGATGGTGTTATGCTGTTGCTTAGGGTCTCCCTATAGTCAATAAATGGAAATGTCTTCAGTTACTTTAGGCACTTATAATATGATGGGATGAGCAGGGCATCATCCAAAGATACCTGTCTGTATTACTTAGAAGAAAGTCTAGAAAACCCTGCTACACGTTGAAGTTTTGAAAAGCTGAATTTGAGTGAGATAATCCCATTCTAAATCTTTAAGGGCTTAATTTGGGTATGCCTGTTTACAGATTTAAATACCCTTGTGAACATATAAAAAAGTGCAGGTACAGTAAGCGTTAATCTGTTTGAAAAAGGACTTTAGCAGTGCCTAGTGAGTCATACACATACTGTCAGAAACTAGCATAGCATTTATTGATGTGTTTAGGGTTTTTTTCTTAGACAAATGAAAATAGGTAACTGTGCAACAGAATTAGTAGATGACTACTGAAGCCTTTTGGAAGAGAGTTAGTATTTTTAACTTATTAATTGAACAATAAATTAACCCTGTGGGACCTGTACCAAGACCGGGGCTGGACTTTTCTGACTCTTCAGAGGAAAATACAACACCTGCATAGGGAGGTAGGCTGTGAGACCAAGGCACACGCTCAGCTTTGCAGGCTGCTGGCACTGGGTACCAAGACAGAGGAAGCCTATGCCCTGCTCCCAGCAATGCATGCAGTGATTAATACTCTGACCTTCATGTAGTAAACCTGCCATGGTCAGGGGCTCCTAATGGTTGACCTAGTGTATGTCTACAAGTCAATGTCCCTTATGATCTTTTCTGCTCTTCATTTACTGCCCTTCCAAATGTATTACTGTAGATTTCCAAACACTTTGTGGGTCTTTATCAAAACAAGCTAAAATCAGCTAGACTGGACTCCCCAGAAGAGACCATTGATATAACCACATTACTTTACTTAGGCACACAACTTTCCCAGGAAAGGGTAGATGCTGTACATTTCTGAGGATTCTGGATTTGCTGCCTCAGCACAAACTTCCTGGAATCTGTTAAGTCCTGTTCCAGATAGCCAGAACTCCATCTGGGAATATCTTTATAATGTCAGTTCCATTGCTTTAGCTTTCTTAAAACCATGGCCCCACTGATTTCATGAAGTGGTAGTTTGCATTCATCATGGCTTACACTCACTGAGTTCCAGCTTCTCTCTCAAGTATTTTGTCGTTTGCTGATGTTACTCTCAGGGACAACAGTGTTAGTGCACCTTCAAAGACAAAAAATCAGGCTGGATTAGTTTGTTATTAGCATCACAGCATCACTCCTTTGAAGATATCTTTAGTCAATTTTAGAGACTGCACTCAGTCTCACCAAACAAGAGAGTGGAACTAGTTCTTCCACCTGATGGAAACAGAAATACATTTTTTTTATTTTGCTGCCACAAAAATGTCAAACTTCATCCTTTCACAACCAGCATCTATCCATAAACAGTGACTGACTAAATATAGAGTCTGGGAACATTTGAGATATTTCTGTGTTTGTCACATAGTTCATGGGACTAAAGCCACTTATTGTCTGCATAGATGTACATCATAATAACTCAAGGTGACGTCAGTAAGAGCTCAGACAAGAAACTTCCACTCTGATGGAAGCTCAGAAGCTGCAGAAGCAACCTGTAAACCCTTTGAATACCAGCAAAATCAGAGTCCAAGACTTTCATAAAAAGCCCACACATCTGAGTGAAAAAAGTTTTAGAAAAGTGAAATCCATGTCTGAAGGCAGTCAACACAACAGTGATTTCCCTCCAACTTTGGGCCAGCACACATCTGCAGTTCAGTTTGAGGCATCCCAGGAGGTTTCCACAGTGAGTGGTATGCTCTGCTCCAGCAGCCTGGATGTCAAGCAGCTCATTGATCTGCTTCTGAACTGCTGCAGTTTTTAGCAAGACACTAAAGATAAACCATTGCTTATTTTGGAACCTCAGAAGCTGACTGAGCAGAGCATCAGGCAGAGGCTGGAGCTAACTAAGCCAGGTCTTGATTATACATACAGTCAGAGCGTTATCCTTAGTAAAATTTCATAAATATCAGAGCTGTGGCTACATTACCATTATAGAGGATGAGTTTAACATTCTATCAATGATTATTTAAGATACAATTGTGCAAGTCCATTAGCGCCACTTTAATGATACTCTCCCTATTTTTTATTTTCATTACAATTATTTGTTCCTCATCTGTAAAACAGCCAGTACAACTGAAATGAAAAAACTCCCCATGAAATAGCTTTATTTTCCAGGGCCTGTGATAGTCATATTACCCTTACATTAAGGTAGGCTTTACATTTAATTGACTATGTTTCAGTGAGCAGAGAGATTTATTGCCCCTTGAAGAACATATTGACCTCTGCTTTGCTTTGGTCAATAGTTTGTCTTACAGGTCAAGAGAATTTGAAGACCTCACAAAAGGTAGATATCTGATTATTATTTACATGTGTGCAATTTATAGAAGTACATACTCATTTAAAGTGATAAGTTCTCTCACATATAATAAAGTATCTTTGTAACAGAGGCACTTTTTATTAATTCAGGTGTTAACCCATAATAGTTTTGTCAAATACTTCATGCTCCACACTTCCATCTTGAGTGCTCGAGTCTTGATCTCACTAGAAAAGAACTGCAAGAACACCATGAATGTTCACATTTGCAGTATTCTGATTGCCGACAGAATTCAAACCAAAGGAAATAAGCTTCATCTCCCTTCTGACTGGTCATAATGCCAGATATGCTTTCTCTCATTCACCTCCAAAAACTATTCTCAACCCTAGATAATTTACAATGATATTCCAAAATTTTATTTTAATACGATAAGTATTTGTAACCTAGTATATCAACTGTTAAAGCTGATGGATGAATAACTAAGGTCTTCACGTGTGTGCAAGAAAGGCTATACAACCTTCTGTGAGTGACCCTACATCTGAGCAGTAGATGTTTTTTTCCTGTTTTATCTTCTCAGGATAGGTTGGATGGGTTCAGGGCAGCATTTCACAGCAATAAAAAACATTAGTTACACATTGCTATGGGCAATCCATTAGCCCATTACCTTAAATTGGAAACTCTTATATTAGGACTTGAAATGCAATTAAGTAATCAATGTTATTAAAAATACTGAAATTATCTATATAATATTTTCAGAAGATTGTTACTGTTTCAACTTTTCATTGAGAAACATGACTGACTTTCCTAGAGAGACTTCAAAGATTAAAAGAAAGTTACAAAATGTAAACCCCATGATAATAACTTCTAAGTGGTGGTACTGACTGCTGCAAGCTATGAGTCTGTGTATGGATACTTGAAATTACATCCTACATCAAAGAAGATTACATGATGCATAATGGGATTTAATTTTAAAAAGTGATCTCCTTCAGAGCCTTACGGCTGTTGTAAAGGCACAAAAGCCCAAAGAAATTCACATGTTTCGGGGACAATAAAATGTAGAGCGATTTCTTAATGTAGAACATAAATAGCAGAGTTGCATTAGTTGTTTTCTGCAAGAGGGCAACTTTTCACATTCTTCCTTGTAATACTGACTTTTTCAAACTTGCTGAAAGGGAAAGCTAGTATTTGTACATTCGTCTTGTGAAACTGAGAAGTCCAGCCATCATGAGTCACAATTTCTTATTTTACTTTTGAAATATACTCCAACATTTTAAAATCAGAGCCTACCTGAACAAACTTATGTTGAAGACTTATTTCACAGGCAACAGCTGAATTTTATTCATGGACTTGATCTTGGTTGTTTTTATTTAGACAGCTTGTCCCATTTGTCTCATCTGAAGCAGGGCAGATTGTTTTAACTACAAGTAATGGAGAATAAATGGAGTTAAAAGCTTCCGAGAAAAGCTCTGCCCTCAGAGAATTATTAGGTTAGTTCTCCTGAGAAACAAGGCTAAAGAAAAAAGGAAATTTGGCAGTTCCTCACAGAAACACTATTAAGATCACAATCACAAACTATTCTTATGCAAGAGATCAGCTTGGCTAAATCTTCTGCTCTTCATTAACCTCAAACACAAAAAGGAAGCATGAAGAAATTGGAAACTAGGTCAGTATATCAGGGACAAGGATAAAAGAACAGAGTGAGTATGTATGGACAAAATTAGAAAAGCCAAGCCGTGAAATATTGTACAATCAGAAAAGACCACAAAGAGGAAAAAGAAAACATCTGTAAATGTATTATTAGCGTGTGGAAAATCCAGTTGAGAGCTGATTCACTACTAAGTGGGAGGAAACTCTAGTCACAGATGTTGCCAGAAGGGCAAGAATTGTCTCATGTTGTTCCATTTCATTGAGGCTCTAGCTGCGGCAAGATTGCTAATGTGCAGCACTGGTTTAATGATACTTGGGGCTCGTAACACTGAACTCAGATGAGCGTGGCAGGAACAGTGTAAAACAACTCCTCTGCTTGTCAGTCCCATCTTCTGTTCCAGGTCACTGTCCTTGCAGCAGGAACAGCAGAACAAGAAAAAGCAGCTTCAGCTGCTTCAGTTAATGGTTTGACATTTTAATGCGAATGCACCTTCATATGAAGTTAACTGAGGTAGTTGGGGTGTGGAGGTAGATTAAAGATCAGAGTAGCCCTGAGTCCTTACATCCCAGTATTAGGTGTTTTGAAGAGGCTACACATATTCATATAAACCCTCTTAGAAAACTGAGTTGTTATCTGTTCTCTTTGGGAACTCAGGGAAAGGGATGAGTTCTCAAAATACTAGAAAGGGTAAATATAATGCCTAGTTTAATAAATTGGGAGGCAATGAGGGAGTAGAGGGAAAGAAAGAGACAGAGAAAGAGGAGATAGAAGAAGAGAAAGACAGAAACAGAGAATTACAGACCAACCAGCTCACCTTAAGTTCCTGGAAAAACACTGGGACAAATAATCAAACTGTCTGTAAGCACCTTGAAGATAACAAGGGAGATGAACAACAGCCAACAGGGATTTGTCAAGAACAAATTGTGTCAAATCAATCTAATTTTCTTCTATGATAAGGTAACAGATCTTGTGGACAGAAGGAAAGCAGGAGATATAATATAGCTTGACTCTAATGTAGCTTTTGATTCTTATGTGGTATTCTCATTAACAAGTTACAGAAATCAGGTCTGGAGGAAAATTCTATAAACTGGTGACAAAAAATAATAGAAAACCACAACTGCAGTTGCTGTTAATCTACAGTCTAACTGGAAGGATGTATTTATCGAATTAGGATCTTTGGAAGGGTCTCCTGCATCCAGGGATGTTTGCTATCTTCAGCTACTTCAATTCTATATGCACTGATAGGAGGTTCTGAACTTAGGTAGAATTATTAACTGCAAAATAACTCACACAGAGCAGCTGGTGTAGTACTGATTCTTTAAGGAAAGATCCACTTTAGTGGATCATAAGCAGGACACAAATCAGTAATGGTGTGCTATTGTGAAAAACTCAGATTTCATACTAGGATTTACAAACAGGAGTGCAGACTGCAAAGCATGGATTAGTCTTTCCACCCCGTTTAGCATTGGCTAGGACTAGTTGGATTAATATATCTGGTCTGAGGCACTTGAGATGGATTTGTAGCAAGTCCAGAGTTGAGCAGCAAGATTCACTGCAAGGTACAGCCTGCCAGGAAACATTGAAGGAAACAGAGTTGCTCAGAATAAAGAGAAGACTGAGGGGAGATACGATAATAATCTTCAAATATGAAAGGATGTTGAAAAGAGAAAGGAAATAATTTGTTCTCCTAGTCCAGTGTAAAGAGAATTTTAGGTAATGGGTTTGCAGCAGTACAGATCTAATACAGCCCTTGGGAAGAAACTTCTCAGTCTCAGGGACAGTTAAGTGCTGTAGTAGATTGTGCAGGGAGGATATGCAATCGCCCTTATTTTCTATGAATGTCAGCAGTGACGTAGGTTGAGTATATCCCACCTTGGACTAGATGACCTCTGAAAATCCTTTCCACATCTCTGTCTTCATGAGGAGAGTACATCTGAAGTGGGGCTGAAAGCCAAAACAAATCAGGGGGAAACTGAACATTGCTCCTCATGACAAGAGATGCAGAGAAGCTTCTTTATTTTACAAGTTTCTATAAAAGAACAGAATGGAAAAAGCAGACTATGTGCTGGGATAAATAGGGGTAGTTTGCATTGACATTGACAGGGATTTACAGACCAGAAGTTTCAGTGAATATTTCTTTATATATGTTACATGTCTCTATATAGACATAGATAAAATAATTTTAAGGTCATACATTTTAGTCCTTTATTGCTATGTGTTGATAAATTACAATTAAAAATATTCTTCATGTAATATTGTGGTTTATGTAATACGCGATATATATTAATTTTTAATAATTTCATTTTGATAACAATGGTGTACCAGTGGACAACGTGAAGACAGCTAGGAAAAATGTTTTTCTCAGATATATGAGTATGAGTCCTTCTGACTTTAGTAGTACTTGGTGTAAAATTTAGTTTGAATATGGCATAACATACAGCTTGTGGAATTTGTTTGACACCAGTTTTCATTTTCAATGTTGGTTCTTTATTCTCAAAGATATAAGAATGTTTTGATGTCAGAAGTTAAGGTTTTCACGTTTTGTATTGATTCTTTTAAAGTGACTGAAATGTCTGTATATATGTGATTGCCCTGTCCAGTCTTAAGTTTAGACACTTTAGTAGAACCTATTTCTAAACAGCATTAATTCCTTACATTTTCAATGATCAGAGCCAAGGTGCTGCTGTCTCCATGATGCATACACCGTAGACACTGACATTAACTTCAGATGCAAAACTCTATTAAAAAGGCTATCCGAAGCCAACTTTTGATAAATTTTATTGCTGGTTTAAGAAACATATCTCAGTTTTCAAGGCTATAGTACTTTCCGTCTGTAATGATTTGATTTCTGGACAGAGGTAAAATAATTTCCTCTTGCTGACAATCCTATCAGCAGTAGCTTTTAACAACTAGTTAATTTAGGAAAGCAGAACTTTCACTGAACTTTTGGTGACAACGAATATATCTTGTGATCTACTGTATCCTTTCCTACATACAAAACTGATCCATAACCAGCAAATATCACATTCTTTTCTGCAATTTTAATTTTTTCTTGCTTGTCCTTTTTTATGTGAACTTTTAAGAGAAATCCCAAGATGGACATGCTAAAACTGCATATCTACAATGGGTGAAAAGCTCTTTAATTTTGCTTCAGAGGGGCTGCCAATGCCTTCTGTAGTACAACTTTGTTTGAGAAAATACCACCTATCTGTTCTGAAACTAGTATGTTTATTTTTTCTAAGTCATAAAACAAAGAACTAGAGGAACTCATCATAACAAATATTTCTTTCAGGATACAGTTTGCACAATTTTTTGGCATCCATACTACAGCTAGACTCAAAATTTCATGCTCCTGATGGTCCTTAGCCATGGCTACCACCTTCATTGCACAGTTTGCTGATACCTTTATTGTGCTTTAACTATTCTAAGGGCTCGCCTTGTAAATATGAGCTCTGAAATATTCTGGATTACAAATAAAAGAGTGAGAACAACTGATTGGAGGTCACACAAATTCCTGTTCTATACTGGTAAGACTATAATTTGGTCAGTAAAAGTGATGTGTTCACTTGAGTGTTCATTCTTTAATTTTCTGTCTGGTGTGCTGGTTTCCAAATGGTGTAAAGAATAGACCTTCACCTTGCTAGAAAGACAAGGACATTTTACTAAGTAGCTTTCAGCCTATGAAAAATTATATAAGATAGGCAAGAAAAAGCTGTTAGGTTTGGGTTTGTTGTTTGGGGTTTTTTTGACGGCGGTTGTTTTTTTGTTAATATGAGCCCTGCAGTTCCTCTTCAGTCTCTCTCTCCCATCTGTGTGGAGCTAACCACAGGTGATTCCATCATGAAGCAAACAGCATGTTTTTCGTTTTGCACCCAGAATTTGAGCAAGGTGCCAGGACAGCTGTTTGCTGAGAAAAAGCTAAACTGACATTAGCAAACATAAGAAACGCAATAGCACAGCAGTTTTTCTGCTATTTTTAGGAAACAGGTGTTGCATTTAAACTTCCTAATCTCCCCAGTGAAAGTAAATTTATAAGTGATACTGCTTTTGGTTTTCCTGTTTCCCAGAAGCCAACCTTAAACTTTCATGTTCAGCTACAAACTGTATATTGAAATGCTGGAAAGATGCACATTTTTTGAACATCAGTGAGTACCAGGATGGACAGATTCAGTACATTGATTATTTGGTTTGTCAGTTGGGTAGAAGAAGTTCACTTCTGTACTTTACTACACAGGTCTGTTGAAGACATAACTGAAAGATCTTTGCAATGTGATGCAGTTGCAGTGTCCTGGAAAGGATAACAGAGACCAAATGAGGCATTGTAACACATTATACGATATTGACCAGAGTACTAATGTTTTGTAGTAGACTATGTACTACCATGGAAACTTGGAGGTCTTATTTTCCCGCTTGGCAGTAATGCTGATTCACTGCGTTGGTCTAAACAAATCATTTAAGCTTTGACTCTCAGTTTTGCTATCTGCAAGACAAAGGTTGTGGTGTTTTGTAACAGAAACTGAGAGGTACAGACCAATGAAAGCACTCTATCAGCAGAAACAGTGATAGTATTAATTATCTAACTGAAATTATATACAAACAATGAGTATGTACCATCATCTGTTTTCTAGAACAACTGTAATGCTTCTTTTCAGTTTCTCTTCTCTCAAGACTGTATCATTATAGTCTAAGAAAGCAAACATTTAAAGATACTGTTATCAAGCCAGGAGCACCTGACTGAGCTTCAAAATATATTGCAGTGAAAGATGACAGAGCTACAAGCTGATGTTGAAAGACTTCAAACAAATGAACTATAAAATATCTTATTGACTTATCTTGCGATGCTTCCTGCCATTACATTTTTTTGCTCCCCTTACAAAATAAAATCCTTCATTCCTACATTCATTTCTCTCAAGGGAAGACAATGAGGCTCAGTGTCAACAATACAGTAAATCCAGTGTAAGGGATCCTGGTACTAGATTACAACCGCTATGGCTACACTGAAGCTCTGATTTAGTGTATCAGTCTGGCCGTTCAGACTTCATCCTGAATTTCTGACAGGCTAACTTTGTCCTGCACCAAGTGTTCTCCATTCTTTAGTATAAATGACATATTGCATATTTTGCCTAATCTAACTGCAAGGCTGGCATATGCCAGCCTTATTTTAGACTATTGTTGTACTAGGAAGTGATGTCGTAATACATCGATCCGGTAATAATAACTATGGAATCACGATATGATAGATGTTTAGCCATATCACACTAGAGAAAAGCGGTCAGGTGCTGCAGAGGTATATTAAGATTAAATAGAAAAGGGTCAGTTTCTTGCCACGTGCATTTTACCACTGTTTATAATTCACTGCAGACAAAGGTCACTTCCAAGGTTTATGCTATTTAACCACTTATTTGGGATCTAATTTTATCTCTGTTGAAATCAAGAGAATTATTCCCATGAATGAATCAGTGGATCAAGCATTTTGTCTCTGCAGACTTCTTTTACTTCTGTTTAGTCACATACATTTCAGCTGCTGAAATGTTGAATATGTTGAAAAATATGGCCAGAGCACAAGTCAGGTGCCTATTCAACACTGTCGTCCAGAAAGCCCTTGCTCAGTCACTTACGCTAATAAGGGGCATCCCAATTTGACCCGAAAGTTCTCCAAATGCTTTTGTACATGCCTGGGATGACCCTGTAGTAAGCAGCTGTGTTTCCATTTCTTGCCTCCATCTGATCGGGGTCCAGGAATGAAGCAGAGTGGCACGCAGGTTCCCAGTTCAAAGCAGTCCTGGCACACTGACCAGAGGAAGGTGTGGCTGCCCCATCCGACCGCACCAGGGACACATCAACAAGATTGTCTGTTTCTGACACAAAACTCACAGAATATTAAAGTATCAGCTCTAAGGAGTATTCCCCTACCACGTGGCAAAGGAGTGCCTTGGAGTGGAACGTCAAGTGGTATTAATGACAAGGCTTACAGCCTCTGCACGTCTCTGAGGCAGTTTGTGTTTTGCAGTCACAGGGAAGGTTCCCTGATACCCCAGTCCGATATCTGACTAATCCACCTGTGACATGCTAAGGTCAGTCTTCACATTTTGGTACTTTTAAAGGGAAACCATACAATTTTGGATGATGTTGATAAAATCCAGAATTAGTCTGAGAAGCTTACTGTACATTACAGGCAAGTGGAAAGAGGTAAAAAAAGAGCTCTTAACTGTACACAGTGAGCTTCCTTATTCTCATGCATTCCAGTTATTTGGCCTGGAAGAGAGGGTGCGATATGCAGGATATGTATCTGATTGCTTCAAAGTTTGTCACCATATATCCTAAAAGCTGAGCCTCAGGGTAAAAAGTTACTGTTTTCTGCATATAAAATGAAAAAGGAGACAATAGAGAAACTGGAAGTTTTCTTTGTGAGTATAGATGAAAATATAAGAGACCAAGGAAATACAATCTTTACTATTGACTGTTTAGGACACAATGAAAATTAAACTGGGAATTATTTAATAGCTGTGAGACATGCAATAAAATATTTGTCAAACAAAAGTGTATGTCATTTTTATGAAGATTTCCACCGGTGAGTATCAGTTGTTTTATGATATACATCATACCTCACTAGCTTATTAGTTTGCTTTTATGAACATATCTTCCCAAAAGAAATATTTTTCTTCTTTTTTTATTATTGTTTTATTATAATTCATCATGAAATACCTGGAGATGGAAACTTTGAAGATTAAAAGCATGTTTACTTTAAATCATGTTATATTGAGTTCTATTTGTATAAAATTATTGAATAATTTTTTTGTATTTACATCTTTCTGATACAGTGAAAGTTTGTTCAAATTTGTTATACAGCATAACAGAAGTCAAATAATTCAAAAATGGAATATATTCTTTCTTTGTTGACCTAACAAACAACTTCACACACCGTGCATGCCTGTACTGCAGTATAATCTAGACATAGACAAAGCAGCTTAGCTGTCTGCAGTGGCTCCTGGTAACAATACAGCCATGGCAACACAAAATTTGTTGGGGTAGCTCATCCCACTTCTCAGTCTGTGTTACTTCTTTAGAGATGATACTTCTTCAGCTGGTTTAAGAAATTTTCCCCATTCATTCCTCCTTTATGTGCAGATGATTATGCAACCACAGGATAGACTGGGTCTGGCTGGCTGAAAGTGTCCTGGAAAAGAAGGGGCGGGGGGGAATATGTATTTTTTTAGCTGGAAAATATTTAATATCCTGTTTGTTGGTTGTATCTCTGAAGTGCAAGTGGTAGCAAGAGGACAGGAATGAACAGCCAGGCTGACACCTGCATGAGGCATCCCCACTGCTGAGACAGACCTGTGTAACCACTCTCTCTGCGATTGGAGATGCAGCTCTGTGAGTATTACCTTTAATGGCATAGCTGAGTCTGTGCTGATAACTGAAATGACTGATGAAAAAGACTTTCCAAGCACTCCTCCTTTGGTGGGGTTATTTTGAAATTACTTTGTTTAAATGATTTGGTTTATAATGCAACTATCACAAACAGAGCCTACCAACACAGATAGGAAAGGCAGAAATCAACAAGTAGGATCGGTTCTGGGCTGTGCTATTAGAGAAAAAGTTGTTTTGAGTTACATCCAGAAATGTAAACCAGTGTTTGTAAATCCCCAAACCGGTCTGGTTTCATACTTTAAAGCCCAGATTCTGGAATCAGGACTGCTTGTGGAGAACAGGTATGACTCTGGTTCTTAACCTTTAGTCACACAGGTATTTCACAGATATCACTGATATGTTCTAGCGCCTGTGCAGAGCAAGAATCATTCCTGATTCCACAGTAGGGTAAATTTGCCCCTAATTATGTAGGTTTCCCTACAGAAGATAACAGAAAAAGGCCCATCTCCTAAAGTGATTTGATGCTGAGCTTTATTAAATACTAACACAACCTGCCTCAGTCTCTCTTTCCTTCATAGGCATGTAAGAAACACAAATGCATACAAACATACTAGCACAGGAAAATGAAGACCATGAAAAGAGGAGGAGACAGGAGAATGGTCTAAGCAAGGGGGTGAAAAAAACCCAAAGAACGGTTTACATTTAGTTCTCACAGGGAGATATTCAGGTCACTTTACCTGTATAGAGACAGTAGTCTTAAGGAGCCTCCAGGTGAACTCTGGCTGTTTTGGAGGTTGTTATTCCCAGCTGATATCCTGCCTCTCTGCTAGAGGAGCCTCTTGCCATACGTAGCACAGCTGGCAGAAATGAACATGTGCCCAGACCTCAGCACCATCATTTGCAGCCCAGCACTCTACTTTGAACTGACTCCAGTTTAGCTTTGTGCCGGTACACCAGGCTGAGCTCTGCAGCAGCTGGCTGCAAGGGAGCTGGCGTGTGCTGGCTGCTGCCCAGTATACGACAAGGGCAGTAAGTCTACCAGAGACGCAGGTGGATAGCAGGGTGTTAGTAAGTGCCCAAATAGCCCTGGAAATACTCAGATGATCCCATCTGGAGGTACCCTTAATATAACTCAATTTTAGGCCTATTTATACCTGTTAAAGATATCTACACTAATTTCATTAAAATACAAGACAAACTCTACATTTTTTTCATCAGCTTAATTTCCCACCTCACATTCCTTCACTTGCTTTCTTCAGTCCTTTGATTTCTCTATCACTGCCTTTCTTCCTCCTCACTCTTCCTTTCTTCTCGTCTTTTAGTACCTATCCAAGAGATTGAACAGGTAATCCCCATGTTCTCATGAGGTAGGTTTGTAAGTACAAGCTCTGTGAATGTAAAGGGGACAAATACCATCCCAATCAAGATAAAGGTGGCAAGGAAAAAAAGCCTACAGAAAATATGTGTGCTTGCCACGCAAAGATGCATAGCTACTTTGAGACGACAGTTTCAGTCAGCATATTTCAGCAGACTTGGGCTATTTCAGTTCACTGTTTGAATATTTGATATCAAGTGACCTGCCAAATGTCATGAAGAGGTGAACAGGGAATAGAGAAATCAGTCAAGTTGATGGATGAGCTGCAGACTTGATTATTTATTCAAATTATTCCCACAACGATTGAGTCTTGCTGATTGCAGACAGCATTTTGTCACAATCATTAGGAAAGGGCAAAGGTGACAGGAATTTAATGGCCAAATTAGAGTTATTGAACGGTGCCGAGTATGACAATATTTTTAAAATCTGAAGCAGAAGACTGTCTTTATCAGTGACCAGAAACATTCAGAGGTCTTTTCTCTAAACTATCTGTTTTTTTGCTCTTGAAAGTACATATGTAACTCCAAAGGTATTCCAGAGAGTTTCTTCAGCAGCTCCCAGTTCCCCCTCAGGCCCTTTCTCTTAAAAGAAACATGGCTTCTCACCATTCCCTCCTGCACCCCTTGAAATATTTGAAAAAATACTTCAAATATCTTTGCACCCTCTTCTCTTTCCTTGTTATGTTAGTCATCGTGTCGGTACGAGGGAAGCAGCGAGGAGAAGGCAGCATGGCAGGCTGATGCCGAAAGGTGACCTGCTGCAGCCCAGGTCAGCGCTCCCCTTGGCTTCAAGGGGGCTGAGCTTTCCTACGAGGACTCCGACACATTTATACAAAATCGTACACATCTTTTTCATCTGTAACAACACTGCAGCTGTGTTTGATATGAAGAGAGAACAGAGTGTGGAGGGTACAGGGACTGTGAAAAGGACACTTTTTTTCCTAGGTACCCTAGGTTTTGTGATTTCTTTTCCCTCCAGAAACACAGTTGTTTGGGTCAGTATTGTATCCCTTGAAGGCTGATAACCAACTCATTTTTGCACTCCTAATGCAAACGAAGTATATACTCCATTATACAGAGCAACACAAATCCTTCTTGCCTGGTAAGAATTCAGATGTTTAAAAATAACTTTCTACCTTCTTTGAAAGAAAAATAATATCAACCCGGTCCACAGCCTCTTACAGCATCAGCCTGTAAGAAGTTTAGAGGTATTGAAATGCCATCATCTATTAGACATTGATTAACATAAAATGTTGCTAAGAATTAAAAAAAAAAAAAAGTTTTCCACATTATAAAATAATGGAATAAGTTTTCAACCAAATTAATTTAGTGCATGTTAGGGAGATTTAGCCAAGAAGTTTAAAATGCTATAACATTAGAAAGACCTCAAAACATATTAGTAGTTTGCTTACTTTCAGATACTGTGGTAAAAAAGCCAAAGGAAAAGGATATGCAGAATAAAAATACAGCAAGAAGAGAAAAAGGTCTATTTCTAATTATATATATGTTCAGTCCCATTGAGAAACAAATCTAGGAGTACAGCAGACTAGATGGTAGACTGAAATATGATTTAAAAGTTTCTCCTGTCATAAATAATTTCTAGAAAGTTTCCCTTTGCCCCCATCTTTTAAAATGGCTCAAGTAAATATTTATTTTTGATTAAACATGAAAATGTTTTAAAGAAATAGCTTGATTATTGAAAACCTGTAGTTAAATATCAAAAGATTTGATGTAAGTTCACACCACAACAGTAAAACCTGTTGTGGTAGTAATTATAAATGCAAGATTCATTACTTTTTATTTAAGAATATTATACAGTTAAACCTACATTCATCCCACCTAACTTTAGGCACTTAACTGAAACACCTAAGATAGGACAGTTCTTCTGAGTTTACTCTGCAGGCAGGTGTTTACAGAGGGTCTTTTGAAACTATGCTTGGCATCAATTTAGTTTGTTGTGTGGCAGGTTGAATTTGGACTTTTGCCACTACTACCTGGAATTTCTGCTATGATCCAAGAGTTAAAAATTTGGAAATGAATGTTAAAAAAAATACACTTGTGTATATTAGTTTATCAGAAAATTACTGGGAGTTACTAGCATTGTGCAACTGAAAAACAGATGACATGAAAGTCCATAAGCTGAAACATCTGCAGCACAGTTCAGAGAAACTGCTGACATTATCAGGACTTGTCCAGCCTGAGGAGTACTGCATAAAAATCTCGCCAGTCAGAAAAGATAAATTCAAAGTGAAAGATGTATTGAGAAGTGCTCCTTATGATAATAAGAGTGGAAAGCCTTTCTTATGAGAGCAGCCAAAGCACTTTGGCACACATCTTAAGGCTGAGCTGACATGATTTCTTTCTATACACTTATCAGGTTTACTGCATATAGGTCAAAAATAGTAAAACAAACTATTTGTATAAGAACAACTGGAAACAATTCATCTAATTCTACATTTAGGCTTCAAATTAAAGGTTTCTAATTCTTGGAGAAGTGAGATTCTGTAACCATTTTCCAAAGACAACCTAATGAAAAAACTTATTGCCTTAATAATGGAGTTTACAAAAGACATTGAAAATGTATTTGTTTGAGTTAGTGAGGCACAAGATCTGGTAACCCACTCTTTAGGCTCCCTGTTTTCAAGAAAATCCACCTTTGGTGTTGAATGCTATGATGTTACAATTGACTAGATTAGACCTTGCAGTCTTTGAAGGACTTTGAAGCAGTGAAATTCTACACCACCTCCAAAACTACCAGTAGGACAAGTTTTCCATGGAAGGAAACCCTTCCTCTAGAATTTCCCAAAGCTACTAAGCTTCAGGAGTAGGGAGATGCATCTTCATCTTCAGCGTGCTGCTCTCTCCCCTCGATCCCCAGCTCTTTATTTTGAACTGACTTACAGAGAAAAAATATAATTCAGACCAGTCCTTATACACAATGTAAAATATTAACCAGGTTCCTTACTTATTTCTCCTCTGTGCAGTCTCAAAGGCCTCCAGTTCCTTGCTTGGCTGGTCTTTAAATAGTGTATGGTCATGACTGATAAATTGCCCTTTATGTAGACAGGAGTGGGACCTGTCCAAGCATTAGTTAACATCCTTTATCTCTGTGATACATAAATTAAACTCCACTTTCTACTCAAAAATAGCATTAACATTTTACAGAAAAGTGTCCAGGTTATTTTCAGGTTTGTCTCTAAAATTTGTTTCCAAATCCAATGTTAAAACACATTGTAGGGATTGAAAATCTTCTGTAGAGCTCTGGGTGATTATGCTCTTTGCAAGGTGTAGAAGAGGTAAAATGAGTACTGAGGGTGGGAAGACTTTGGGTTCCAGGCCCTTCATTACGACATGTTTTATGAGCTTTTCATTCTTATAGACAATCTTACCAACATGATAAAGAGAGCTCCAAGAATACTGATTTGCATTATGTTCAGTAGGGCTGCTGACTGGAAATCAAGTCAATACAGAATCAGGTTTGGCAAGCTAAATCTTGATAAGGTCTGAAGTAAAACACTAGCTGTTCATTCATTGCCTTTTGTTTGGCTAATCAAAGGCAGAGAAATATAACTCTGTTGTGAAGCCTTATTTTGTAAGCCATAGGGGAGCATCTAAACATGACAGCATGTAGCAATAATTGTCTAAATTATGCACCAACTTGTAAATACCACAGCTCCTTGTACTGCACTTATGGAATTCAGCATACTTGTACTATTGACTGTATTAATTATTATACTGAGTTAAGAACAAAGCAAAATTCATGGATGCTGCTGAACTCTTACTATGTCAGATTCCACTGTGAGAGTCTAAATTCAGCTTCATGCACAATTTGAGGAAAATTCACAGCCAAATAACTAGAATGCCAATAGTGAATGAAACAAAGAATTAACAGTGAAATGAAAATATCACCTGCAGTAAAAATGACAACTGTTATTTTGTAAAGGCAATTATTTAAGTATCTCTATATCACATATCATATGAATGAGAATGGGTTTCCAGTGTTCAAGTACAGTATGGAAAATATCCAGTGCAGACATTTGTTGGTTTCTATTGCAAACATCACTAAAATAGAAACACAAAACTAAACAGAGAAGTTTCTCTTGAACTACTGGTAAGCTGCCTTTGCCTTCCCATGACCTTACCAGAAGACACATATATTTGAGAGCTTACTTGCATTGTACCTGTTCAGCTGTATTTCAGGAATAACAGTATTATATTACAGTGTAACAACAATACAAGAAGATTAAAGCCTGCTAAGCTGTTTATGCTAATGATGTTTTTATTGTGAGTAATGACCTGTTTCCCTTTCCTGTTCCACCTTTCTTATCTCTTGTAAAATGTATTGTGTCATTGATAGGATTGCTTCTACAAGAAAATAAATTCTATTCAGTAGGAGAAATTGTTTATTTAGCCTATTTTTAAACATTCTCTGAAGTGTGAGTTTAAAATACATGGCTCAAATTCTTATCTATTGTACTAGCAGAGATCAAAGAGAACTCAACTGAGATCCATGAAGAAACTTGGGATTTATCCTAGTAAAAATATCTGTCTCAGGTTTTCCCAGATGATTTACCACAGCTGCCAAGTCTACCAATCACTTCATTTCCTAAGTGTTATTTGTCCATTTAAGTCTAGTGACCACACCATTTGGAGCTTTTCACTCAGTTCTGAAAAAAGTGCCAGGACCAGGATAAATGCTAATCTGGAACGTTTGGTGACACGAAGATAATGTCTGCCACACTTTTAGAAAGCCATTATCCATTGCACCAGAAAGAACAGGAGAAGAATTTGCAGTGATGAGTATTTAAACTCCAGAGTTGTGTTTGGTTTTGTTTGCGTTTTTTTAATGTGTATGTTCAAAAATCAGTTTTGAACCCCTTCTAAGTTGGCAACAATTAATAGATACACCTTAGCTGTCACACATTTGATTACTAGTGAATTGTTTATTTCAATCATCTCTCATTTGTGGTACATGATTGGTACTTGTCAGTTGATAGTCTTCAAATATTTACAGATCATGAGCCTCTTGGAAAAAAAAAAAAAAAAACAAGTAGCAAATATTCTACAGATATATGGGTTTGCATTTATGTTAAAATTCATTAAAATTTGTGGATGCATGAGCACAAATCTGAAGAATCTATTGTCTTTCCTACTATTTAAAACTCTTAACACTGGCTGCCAACCAAACCTATTTACATCAAAGACAGTATTTGTAAATTACTGTATTTCTGAACCAGTTCTACTCAGTCCATACTAACACTGAATTGTATATGAGAAAAAGCGTGAATTTACAGTTGAGTGTCCAAAGAAGAGCAACAAAGCTGGTGAAGGGTCTAGAGCACAAGTCAAGTCTTATGAGGAGTGACTGAGGGAACTGGGGTTGTTTAGCCTGGAGAAGAGGAGACTAAGGGGAGACTTTATTGCTCTCTACAACTACCTGAAAGGAGGTTGTAGTGAGGTGGGGGGCCGGTCTCTTCTCACAAGTAACAAGCGATAGGACAAGAGGAAACGGCCTGAAGTTGCACTAGAGGAGGGTTGGAATGGATATTGGGAAAAATTTCTTCATTAAAACAGTTATCAAGCATTGGAACAGGCTGCCCAGGGAAGTGGTTGAGTCACCATCCCTGGAGGTATTTAAAAGACGTGTAGACATGGTGCTTAGGGGCATGGTTTAGCGGTGCACTTGGCAGTGTTAGGTTAACGGTTAGACTCGATGACCCCAAAGGTCTTTTCCAACCTAAGAAGTGATTCTATGATTCTATAATTATCTGATCAGATGATACAGAGAAGACAGAGCCAGACTTCTCGGAGGTGCACAGGAATGGGACAGGAGGCAAAGGAAACAGGTTGGAGCACTGGAAATTTCAATTGCACATTAAGAGGGGTTTTTTTAACCATTGGGATGGTCAAATACAGGAACAGAACACACAGAGACATTATGGCATCTCCATCTTTGGATGTGTTCAAGGCTCAACTAGACAAGTTGATTTGGTCAGATCTGCTCTGAGCAGGGCCTTAGACCAGTTGACTTCATGAGCTCTGGTCCAGCCTGAACTATTCTGTGATCTTATGTTCACTCCAAACACTTTTAGGAACCATTTCCTTTACGCAAGTGCCTACTTGAACAAAACTTATAAAAAGGCAGTTATCTCTAAATATTGTTCCCCTATCAAACCGGGTTGAAATTAGCCAAGAGGCTGGGTGCAGACTTTCAGAGAGAGTGATTGCATAAATCATGTTCCACAGAAAACCAAGCAAAAAATGTAGTTAATCAAATGTTGGCATGTAGTTCTTTAGAATAGCCCCATCAAGGTTATATTTAACTTTCTTCCATCTGAAAAAGTAAAAGATTCAGAGAACAAAGCATCATTGTTGAGAACATTAATTTTGGACTCTGTTAGCCAGGCCCCAGTCAAAGCTTTCTTTGTTAGGTAATGAAACCTTCTCATTCTCTTACAAAGCCAAAATGTTGTGGAAACAAAGACTGCAGGTAAGGGGATAAGGAGAACAAAACCCAGCTGACTTTCTTAGTCCAGCTCCAGAGCAAACTACAGATCAAGTTCACAGCTGGTGTCAATCAGACCAGATCATCTAACCATCAGATGAGCATCTGGACCCATACACAAAGTTAGACAATAAAACCTGTTTATAGAAGAGAAAAATTAATATGACAGTTTGAAAACACGGTGCTTCACACATTTTGGAAAAAATTCTTTCTGGGGTATGTATTTCATCATAGCCTTAACGCTGGAAGACCTTGTGCATTAGAGCCTAGTCTTTTGGCCATGGTGAGTCATATAACGCTTACATATAAGTATTCCAGGGCTTGACGCCTCAGCCACTGCCTCACCATGCTTAGAAGACATCACACATCATCAGAATGGGTGTCACCATAAATCTGTTTCAGCCTGGCTCCTGCAGCAGAGACCACGTGAGGGATTCAGGCCGGGCAGCAAAAGGTCTGTCATCAGAGTGGCGAGACACGTGCCCTATCGCCGGGATGCAGCGGCTCCAGGTCACACAACAGATACCCGCCAGTGGTTCGATGGTGGTTTGCAGATGCATTTCATTACTCTGGCAGCCCAGATCTGCTGTATGGCACGGTGTTGGCCACCTTAGGTTCATACACAGGAGGGTGTTCCTGTCAGTGTCAGGCTTCTGGTAAGACAACAAGTGTTTAAAAGGAGGCAAAGGCCAAATCTGTGGTTTTTTGGTTTTCTTTCCGGTCAGACTACTTACACAGTCTAAATAGCAATTTTATATCATTAACAGTACTAAACTCTCAAAAATACCATAAGTAGGCCTCCTTACATTATAAGATAAACCACAGTGGGCAATTCCATTTACATTTCAAAAATAAATTTCATTCAGTGTTAGAAGAAACTGAATAAACCAAAACCACCTAAATGTTACTTTTAATTCACTCATGAAAATCTAATTGTGTAAAAATATCCATTTTAGATGTAAGACAAGCTGACCTGGAATGTAAAACACCAGGTTTATGAGCCTGCTCTACTAAATGCATGGAAGTTTTCATCATTTAATGTGAATTAAACAAAGCAGAACATGAACAAACACATCCCCATTAGCTGCCTGGTATGGAGCTCACAGGAACAGAGATCATACTAGCTGGACCTAAGGGGGTAAGTCAGCAAACCTTATAACTCTCTGCTTGTTTCTTCCTTCCTGCCCCTTGTATCCTCTCATGCAATACCTTCCTAGTCCCTCTCCCAGAAACTTCACTCATCTCAGAACCTTTCGGTAAAAATCTTTGAGAGAGTCTTTGCCAAAACTAGGAGGGCCAGAAATTAAATCTAAAAATATGAAGAAAGCAGGGATCTTTGTGCATTAAAATGGTTCCAGAAGGTGTATCTTTAGCTGATCAAATGTGAGATCCATGATGAAAGTGAGAGCCCTAGCAACAGTGCAGATATATCCCTCTTAGGAAAACCAACCTTCATTCATCATGGTGTAAGGAGAAATTAGTATTCTTTCAACATGAAATTTCAGCATAAGAAATCTGTATGTGCTTTATGTTTTAAAGGCTGATGAAGAATCTTGATAATAAAATGATCAACAAACCTAGATATAATAAATATGAAACCAAAATAGAGCATTCAAGTCAGAGATCCCTTTCTGTGTATTTTGAGTCACGTCACTGTAAAGTGAAACTCTTAGATAAAGCACTTAAAGACTGCTTTTGCTAACCCCAAGCTGGACTCAGGTTCTTTACTAAGTATCTATTTAAAAAACAGTACACTTGCTACTGCTCTCAGGATAGTTTTACTGTGCACTTTATCACTGCTATATGTATGAACCAATTGCAGGTTTTAATTTTAGGTTTTCTGAACAACTCAGGGTTCTTTCACTTCAGAAAAAAACCAACCCCAAGAAAAAACCCTCAATATGTTTATTAACATATGTGTTTTGGTAGCTATTGTAGGTTTCTCGATACCAATATCAGTCTTACATATGTTGCCTCTTATCCTGTAGTTAAGCTCTTTGTGTGGCTAGGTTTATGGAAAACCTCTTGAGTAAAGGCTATCAACAAGATTTCTTTTAGCAAGTGGGAAAGAGAATTGCCTGCAAATGCATGAAAAGTGGCTTTTATTTAAACAAGAGCAAAGAAAATAGAGATATTTTACGCTGATTGTTCAGTCAATGTTTTAGGAGAGCTGCCATTCACTGCCAAGGAGATGCTGTGAGCTGAACCAGGGGACAGAAGGGAACAGGAACACTTACTGAATTTGATTGTTCCCAGAATGTAATTTAGGAAAGGGACTGTCTGCGTCCAATTGTGTACAAAGACTAGCTCCTGACTCAGGAGCTTATGTGGAACAGGAGAAATCAAGCTGCAAGTTCCAACTCAGCTGAAAACTGCTGAGTTTGGGAGTCTTTTAAACAATTTGGCTTCACTTGCCCACTTGTTATTGCAGTTAACATTGCATTCAAGTGTGCAAATATATGTGTCTATTAGTGTCTTGATGACAGGAAGAGAGCAACGTTATTTTCAGAGTTTAAAAGCGTGCATTTTTTTACTGTATGGTAATCAGTTGTGTGCACCATGGCATAAAAAAGGTGGGAGGAAAGAAACGTTAGCTTTACTGTGAACTATAGTAGGCAATGAGTGCACTCCAGCAGCACGCGCGGTTGCTCTCACCCAACATAATTCACTCTAATGCAAAAGAGCAGAACTTGTTGAATGTGCTTGGGCGCCCAGTCCCACTGGTGAAAGGGCAGGCAGCGAGCGCAGCTGCACAGCTGCCTCCTCTGGGAGGCACTTAGAGGCCTCCAGGGCTTAAAGTCTGCAGTGAGCATCTAAGAAGCTGCCATGGCATCTACCGAGGGTAAGGTGGGGGTTGAGCCATGCCAAGTCTGTTATTACTCTAGAGTGGCTGTTTCCTGTTCTCTCCAATCTCAGTCAAGAATCACTAATAGACTTCATGCCAGGAATTCCATTTATGCATTAGATTTTGTGTGGTTGTCAAAATAACATTCAGGGTTTGGAAAAGCCACATGAGAATTGCCTGATGTTCTTGGAGGAGGGAAGTGAAGAAGGAAGTAAAAAGCTTCAAATTCCTGGCTTATATGGGAGGCAGTACTGGGATGTTATGTTTTCCACTGAGACATTATGGTTTCTAAAGAGGTGGTAATTGTCAATAAACAGAAGACAAAAAAAAAGGCTTGCATTTGTCTCCTCTAAAAAAGGAGCAATAACATTCCACGGGAGAGGAAAAGAGGCAATTTGAGTTAAATTTATAGGTGAATCTGCAGAAGATGGAAAATACAAGCTATCGTTCATGTACAAAAAACCCTAAAATGGGGTCTGGTAATCGGAGCATCCATAATCCATCTGCTGGACACGTAGACGGAAAGAGTTCAGTAAGGATCATTTTATTTCTGTCACACATCAGGTTTTCTAAACCTTTGCAAGTGCTATTTCAGATTTCACAGATAAGTATTGCTTGTTCCTGCTGTAATGTGGGTTGAATGAAAGGTGATTTCAGGGTAAAGGACAATTTCAGGGTAAACGGCTAACATCAAGGCATCATTCCTGTGCAGTGGAAATTTTTGTAACTACAGATCTGGATTGGTCCTGTGACACCTGTCACTTCAGCTCTGAGAGAACTGATTGGCACGAGGAGACAACTTGCAGGTTGACTTATTAAAACTCCTACATGGAGATCAAAATCAGCTCACCTAGACCAAACACCTGTAGCTGGTCAGCTGAGTATCTCCCCATACTCCACTGACTAGATCTCCGTTGACTGCAGTGAGAGCTTAGATGCTCTGCAGACACAGAGACAAAATTGCACCCAAGATGTGCATTGTACAGATGCCCTGCAGGAGCTGACAGAACAAGCAAGGTGCGAGAGGAAGAGCTCTCTTTCAGCAGCCAGCATTTGCTAAAAAATCTTTCTGGCACTGGCAAAGTGCCTTGTGATGAGTATCAGTAAAGTCCAAGGGCCCTAAGTGACTGTAAAACTGCAAATAAGCACATGCCTAGGTAAAGCAAATATGGCACAAAAAGCCCCGAGCTGGTGGTGACTGAGTCTTTTAAAGAAATCGAAGCAGTTTACTGGCTTTAACATTGTTGGGTCTGAGCCAGTCAGCCTTGCCTTCTGGAAGGCTGTACTAGTATGACCGCAGTGCCACCGTAACACGACACTGTTGCTCTGAGCTTCGGTTTCATATTTCTGCCTGGCACTGCACTGCACTATACAGACACGCCAGTTTGGAGACCTTTAACTCCACTGTGATTTATAAGCACGCCCTGTGTTTCTACCAGAAAGCGGGCACCAAAAAGTCTGAAGTCTGAAAGCTCTGAGCAGCCAATTCAACCATAGCCAAGCTAGGGGATGCTTTTCCTATGTGAGGAGGAGCACATCTAATGTACTGAAGAATGCAAGGCAAGAGAAGCCAATATTCGTCTAATCATCCTACTGTAGCCAACAGCCCCAGAGTTCGAAACCAGGACAGAATGGGAGACTTCTAGTCACACACTAATCTGTCTATCTGAATAAGAAAACTGCTTCTTAAGAGAACAGACTTAATTTTCTGCTAGTGAAATTTTACTGCATTGTCAAACACATTTAAACATTCATTTAAATAAAGATGGAACTTCATCTCCCCTTCTTGAAACCATCTAACTACTGCATAAAAGAGGAACATTTCCTCCTTTTGCCCCTGGGAGTGATATCTAGGCCAAGCCTCTCTTGGCACTGTAGAGGCTCCTCAGCATGAGCATCAATTCCCCTCAGTCTCCACTGTGCAACCTTTTCGACTGGATGAGTCACTGCATACGCACATGCATCCAGGCTGCAAACAGCCCTCTTCGCACAGTCTTGGGAGAGTGTTGTATGCAGCAGCCTCTGTTTCTGACCCTGTGCAATATGTCACACAGCCTGTGGGTATGCCAGATTTACTGTTCAGGTAACAGAATGATTCCTGTTTTCAAGAGAGTCGGGAGTTACCAGATAGACACAGAAGATTAGTTTTGTATATGTACAGTGCATCTGGTAGTTGCAAAAAGTTCTGTTTTTAAAGCACATGTGCAATGAATCTTACAGTTTCCCAGAAAATGCAAGCACAACAGTGTATCTGCAGAAAGGCTACCTGACATACAGCACATTCCTTCCACTCATGTGCCGGATGATGGAGTATGGGTAGAGTAGAAAAACCCCAAGGAAAATGGTTTCTGGAAACAAGCTAGTCTTGCCACTAGGACAAATTTTCTGCTGTACTATTAGCTAATCTTGGAACAGGGAAAGACTGAACATCTCATATTCTAGCCAGGAGGTTAATTAGAAGTTACGTTTCTCCATACCTGTCTCCTGCCCTTGTGGTTCTAGCCTGAAGTATCTGGTTTACATTGCACAGACATTACTGTGGGATACATTGTACGTATTTCCAGGTACAAGTCTTTCTAGCCTAAATTCTTAGGGTAAAAGCAGTCACTCACTACCTGTGTCTCCCAAGAGCTTTTGAGCATATTGCCTAATTTCAGTTTATCTTGATTTTGAGGAACAGTGGCCACAGAACTAAAGTTCCCATAAATTTTAAGAAATGTTGCAGGTGGTGAGATTTAGGAAAAGGCTTCATCACAAGCAAATTTCTAAGAGAAGAGTGCCTTTAAGCACAGCAAACTCAGAGTATGCAGCCAAGCAGAAGGCAAATCCCAAGAAAACAAAACTTTGTTCTAATGGTAATGACATTACTTATTCTGTGGGACCAAGCGTTAGGCTGACCAGCTACTAACACGGCACTGCTGAGGATAGACATAGCAGGAGTCTAAAAATGTCATTGAGCAAGTAACAAGATCCTGTGATGGGAGGAGTTGGGTTTTTGATGTGTTTGAATGCAGCAGTTCATATCAATTCACCACAGTACATAACATGGTTTTTAATACAAAAAGAGGAGTCGAATGCTGCGTTCCATCTCCAGCCAAACTCCTATTTACTTTGATAACTGGAACAGAGAAGACTTAGTTCTTGTGTGGTCTATTGCTATTTAAGTAGGATGTTGTGCCACTTTCTCATAAGCCAGAATGATCATATGAACACAAAGGAAAATATAATGAGCAGCTTATCTACAGAGGCTAAGGAAAGATTTTTGGAAAAAAAAAAAGAGAAAATTGAGGAAGTGATTGCAAACACTAATGCAGGGAAGAATGTTTTGACAAACATAATGCCAGTACATTTTTATTATAAGGACAATGAAAACTTACCTCATCTCACCTCTATGTTTGATCCTTCTTATATTAACTTCAATAGCTGCCAGACTAGGACATGAATGCAATGGGGAAATCTGCAGTTATGATGCATTTTTGTTTTACACGGGTCATGTAAATGTGCCAACCAATAGTAGGTAGTTACTTTCATTGAGATTTCGGCAACATGTTTTCTGTTTAGCTTGTGATCCCAAAGTAGCAGAGCTATTGAGGGACAGCAGATCCCAGTGCTGCCTGCTAATTAGGAGCCCTACAAATGTAGGTCACAAAAACAAAAGCAAAGCTTTTCCGGGAGAAGACAAACGTGTGGTTTGTGAATGAAAAGCCAGGAACTTTTAAAAGTGAAACAGAAGTAAATTGAATCAGGCTCTTCTCACACATGAAAGCAGTAAAAACTCTTGGCTTTTAGCACTTGAAGGGTAGAGAAGATTTTGTTAACCCTTTGTTCTTCCAGATAAACTGACACTCAAGCCAGTTAGCGTTAAAAATATCTTTTCCAGTGCTTATCAGAATGAGGAATTTGTTTTAGAAATGTCAAATCATTACAGGGCCAATGATTATATAGAAGCAAGAGGAAAAAGGAGGTATAATAATCTGCTCTTCCCCTACCTGTCATTAAACTAGACTTTGTTAAATACAGCTCTAGTCTTGCTCCCTCATTCAGTGTCAGGCACACTTCAGATCTGTCGTTGCTTGATTATTTATGTTCTTCAAATTTGCTTTAATTGTGGAACATGTTTTTTAGGTTAGTTGACCTTTTTCATATGTGAAGATCCTTCACTGGGGGAAAAGTGAGGGTTTGTTCTTAATCAAAATGTAATGTCTCTGGTATGTGACTTCTGAAGATGCAATTATTCTTTCCTTTGGAAAGACTGACAAGCTGCCTGATTATACAGCCTTACAGATAATAAAAGGTATTCTAGGAAAGGGTTTACAGTAGTATGGCTCCAATCCACACATGTATAACTGCCTTGCTCAATAACTGCCTGTTATTAAAAATCTGACAATATATCTTTCCCCTTAATGAAGTCAATATAAGGGTCTTTTCTCTTACTGAACTTAAATGTAGACTGATCTACCAAGGAAAGTGAATCTGAGCCTGAAATCAAAAGAAAGAAAGTCACTGCAGCCCTTCAGATGTACATTTACATTTACATATATTTTTAAGCCACGTCTTCCTTCTCAACAAATATTTTTTTTAAGCAATGTCTAATAAACACCTTTTTAACCATGATGAAAGTCATGGCTAAGTAGCAAGGCACAGTAGGATTTCTCTTTGCTCTGCAACAACAATGCACTTGATTAAGGACTTAGGGTATCTAAGTCAGAGAGACCTCCTGCTCTAGCTCTTTCTTTCCACTAAGCAGAATTTTTTGCAAATATCCATTCCGTAAAATTTTTTCCACCTTCCCAAACTTTATAAATTCTTGCTTTTTGTCATCTTAGCAAAGTGGCAGAGAACGGAATTCTAAAAACATAATTACTCTCATCACTCTTTACCACAAATCTGGCGCTAAGAAACTTCTTCTGAATTCCTTTCCCTCACCTGTTTAGTTGCAAAATGTAATCTTAAATTATAACCATGAAAGACCACTCATAGGACTGTCACAGAGACTGTAGTGACCCTCCTCCTCACAGTAGTTTCCTCAATGGCTTGAAATATTTACAGTCAGAATATCATCTATTTCATCAGTATATAAAAAGAAAAACTTAGTGGCTAGATCCTTAAATACCTAAAAAGCCCATTCCTTAACCTTTTTTTTTTCCATTAGGACAGTGATTTAACATCCAAATTATTTCATAGTCTTTTCTAGGGCCCAGTGTTTATGGATTGCAACACAAGACAACTGGAATTCATTCTCTGCTACACCACACCTTCTGATCTTGGGAAAGCTCCCAAATCCCACAAATTAGTGCTTAAATTCTGCCTAAGTCCAAAATTATGACCTTCAAAACCCACTGCTCAACTGCTGCCAACCCTGGAGGCATATGCTTAGACTGAGCGATTATCTCCCAAGACCTAAGTCATACCCATGGAATTGGGCTGTGTATGAAATGCAATAGGAGATATGGGGGTTTTTTTCAAACTGATCCAAAGGAGAAGCTTTACTGTATTCAGTGGCTCAGTGATTAAAGCTCTCACCCTATAAAAAAGTACCTCATTCCCTAAAAATGCACAAGTACAGTATTCCTACAAAAATGGTGGGCATCTTGTGCATCACCCCTGTCTAAATGGCCCGAGAAATTCCTCTGGACCATAGGGAGGATCACGCTTACTTCTCACTAATTATGCATCTATAGCATTGTCCTGGTTTTGGCTGGAATAAAGTTAATTTTCTTCTTAGTAGCTAGTATAGTGCTGTGTTTTGGATTTAGGATGAGAAGAATGTTGATAACACAGTGATGTTTTCAGTTGGTGCTGAGCAGTGTTTATACTAAAAGTCAAGGACTTTTCAGCTTCTCATACTGCCCTGCCAGCAGAGGCTGGGGGTGCACAAGAAACTGGAAGGGGACACAGCCAGGACAGCTGACTCAAACAAGCCCAAGGGGTATTCCATACTTTATGATGTCATGCCCAGTATATAAACTGGCGGGAGCTGGCCGGGGGGTACTGTGGCTTAGGGATTGGCTGGGCATTAATCAGCAGGTGGTGAGCAATTGTATTGTGCATCACTTCTTTTGTATATTCTCTTATTATTAGTAATATTAATATTATTTTCCCTTCCTTTTCTATCCTATTAAACTGTCTTTATCTCAACCCACAAGTTTTACTTTTTTTTTTCCCCTGATTCTTTCCCCCATCCCACTGGGGCTGGGGTGGAGTGAGCGAGTGGCTGCGTGGTGCTTAATTGCTGGCTGGAGTTAAATCACAACAAGCATATTCCCTCTTCCACCCACAGAATTTGCCTTTATAAAGAGCCTGTATCCTGCTGACAGGATACACACAATACTTTCCTTCAGGTTTTGCGAGTCATACATGTAATATTGCCTTTAGGTCTGATTCTGATCTCTAATATATAGGTAAATAGTTTGAGACACTTAGTATTTTCCACCTGTGAAATCACAAACAGTCCTACTGGCAGACACAGCAGAGGTGACAAATTTCTTCCAAAGAAAGTTGCACATGATTACCATGTGCAGGTCAGGAGCACCACCAATAGAAGGAACTGGGAATGTAAATAAATACCCACTAGATAAAACAGAAGGATGGAATTAGGCTAAGACTCTAATATTTCTGAGGTGTTTACTGTAGTATGAAATATATATATATATATTCCCTAATCCCAAACCCAAAAGTGTTTTGCAAAGACTTGGGATATATATAGCAATTAGTTGCTTATTGAAATTAATCTTCACTATTTTAAGAAATTTATTTTGCACAAATTGTGTAATAGTGAATAATGCTGTATGACTGTAGATCCATTTATATGGCAAACTACAAGGAATATTTTGCCTTCTGACTTTAAAATGTTGAAAATGGGAGCAAAAATATTTTCAGTGGTTAACAAAAAAGGGAAATATATATCCCTAAATCACAGGAACGACATGCAAATAGAGACCTAATGTTATAAGGCTAATACAGAAGAAGTTTTCATTTCCAGAGGAAAAATCTTGGGGGGGGGGGGGGGGGGCAATAAAAGGAAGCAAAAAAATAACATTGTAATATAGTGCAACACAGCAGAGCATTAAGGAGAAAGAATAGTTCTGGCTTGTAGTTTTGGAGTTTGGGGGCATTTTAATTGTGTAATGTATTTTGAAACAAAGTAACAGGTTTCAAATGAAGGATTAGTTACAGAAACCATTTTGAAAGATTAAAGTACAGCAGTAGCATCTTTCAAGTTTTTCTCTGGAAATTTTCACTGTTCATTCTGAGCAAAAGTATTTCTCCTGAGAAGTCTGATCTTACTTTTCCTCCCCCTTCTCCCCCCCACATTCTCATTTTTTCTCAGACCAGACCAAGGAAAATGTTATCCATTTTCCCTCCCAGATGCTCACCCGTTTCTCTTCTATCCTTTGCTTTGATCTATTACTAACTTCTTCAATCATTGCTTAACCACAGAGCTGCTTTTTCTTTTGAACTCTAAGTTGAAAATAAACTGATGTACAGATTGGACTTTGGTGAACCACTTGCTTTGTTAGACATTAATTTTGGATCTACTACTAGTCTAACTGGGCTTTTTCTTTCCCTTCTTAGATTTCAATCAGGGTGTGATCTCTTGTGAGAGAACCCCTTAAAAATGCAAGCTTGTAACTGATCTAAACCTAAGTAAATGCTGAAAAGATATTTTTACTTTATTACTGTATTTCACAAAGCTTCTAAGTTTCATTTCTATGTGAAGAAAATATTTTAACTTCTGTAATACAATTCCACAAGTTAGCATCCTCTGCATGAGGTAAAAGATACCTATTAACATCTCTTAAATAGCCTCATAGCTCTTAAACCTTGAGCACCCATCCCAAACCTTCCCTCATTCCCCTTGTTCATAATCCCTCGAGAGGCTGAGACAAGAGTATAGGTTTTAGAAGTGAGGTATTCAAGTCTTTTCACCCACAATATTAGATAAATTAGAATTGTTTCTGTTGTTGTCTTTGAATTGCCACCAGAATATGTGGGAGAAAAAAACTGCCACAAAAGGATAATTTATTTTCCATCTTGCTTTATTCTTCTTCCTCACTGACTAATGCAGTATTTTGGCAGTTTATTTCTGTCATAGGCATCTAAGAGTTTGTTTCTTAATATCTATTTATTTGTTTCCTGTCTCATTCAGTTGTCCCTTCGTTCCCAATTCAAAAAGTATCTCTTTCGAGGAAGTTATGTAAGCACGTAAATTACAAATGCACTAATTAAATTTCATTGGAACTATGTGTTAAATAAACCCCTAGCCACTCTGGTACTCAAACATGGGGTGCTATGCTGAACCTCAACATTTCTTCCTACACCACAGGGATATACCAATTTCATTTTTTCCTTTGATGTCCATATTTAAATATGTCATCCAGATAGAGACCATGAGATTTCCAGAAAACAGAAAATTAACTGGATGAAAGCTTAATTAAAAAAGTATTAAAAGTTTGCTTAAGCAAACAGGTATAAAAATATAATGTGAATGAAAAAATAACTAAAACTCAAAAGAAAGTTTTAAAATATCAAACTTCTTAGCATAGTTGTTTGTGATTTCAGTGTTGAAACGTAAGTAGAAAATAATTGTCTCATCTAGACATGCAAAACAACTTCAACCTTATCTTGTAGTCTTCTCAAGTATTTTTTATTACAGTTGAAATTTTGTAAAAATGCTGTTCAAGTAACTCAAATTTTTCATCACTTCTTAAACTTGTGAAGAGATGATCCCATTAAACATGGTAAGGATATCTTTCCTAGTGTCAGCTGAAGATTATATTGCCAAAATTTCTTTACTGTGATGCTCATATTGACAGCTTCTCAAGAAAAAGAGATTAGGAAGCTTAAAGGCTCATTCTTTAGGAGTTCCTACCATTGACCTAACCTTGTTCACACTATTGATTATATGGTTTTTTATTTTATTTTTTCACCCAATTAAGTATATTTCACTTAAAGGTGCTATTCATATAGAAGAGATTATTGTGAGGGAGCCTCTTGACACAAGTTCTTTAAAGCCATCTTTTTTAGTTCTACTAGAAGCCCAGAGGAAAGTTCTTTGATGATGCAGCTATTTCATTTGGTTTATCACTTTCTTTGCTCACCGGAGGTTAGGGGAGCATTTTTAGTAAAGTTTTTCCATACTCTAGCAAAATGAAGAAAAGTTCTATCTGTTAACATTTACAGGTACCTCCTCACAGAAATACTAGGTCTGTTCTTCAAGGTGCTGCTTTTGCAAACTTAGAATAGAATTGCACACAGTCCACTCTAACAGGGGCATTTGACAAAATGTTAGTCAGCAGTTTATCCACTTATGAGCATACCTGATATATGCTTTTGTCCCCATTGCTCTTTCACACATGGATTATTGTGGTCTAAGTCTAGTAGAGTACCTAATGGGACATCTTCATATACTGATTGGATGGAGTTCTCCTTTCTACCCTTTACCTTTCAGTTAGAATAATTTAATCTAATTTTTCTTATATTTGCATACTTGTGTTGTTGAAGGGTTGCAGGGAAGGAGACGTGGATTCCTGTTCCCTGCATTGGTAAATCCTGTATCAAACAGCTATGGTTCATCTGGCACCTCAGGGCTTTCCACTCCTGTGTTACTGTGGGGCCTTCCCAAGCACAACACAAAGTTCTCCCGAACATGTTTCCTCCAAGAATTTCCTGCAAAGTCAGAGTAACTTTTTGGTTTTACACTCTGAAATCTTTGTACTGAATGTCAATCAATGGGCTAGCCTCACAGGATGATGAGCTGTTATACCAGACATTTCGTTAATCCTACTCTTAATAAACAAATAAATAAATACATAACTAAACAAATAAATAATTAATTTTCCTTGAATTCACATGAACTCTTAACCATGGCTATGTGTCCACATGTCTAAGGAATGACACCACTTTCTCCAGATAAAAATTTCTCACCCACAGCAGTTTTCCTCTCCAAAGGGTGCCTCAGGGCTTGTATAGATAAATCATTAAGAAATAAGGCCTGTGATCATTTAGTTTTGTTTGCTGGATATGTGCCTTTGATAGCACAGCAGAATTAGACTGTCATTTCATAGTCTGTGTATATATTAGCCTTCAACCCTCTGTGAAAAAAAAGGTACACAGGAATTGTTATGTTTGTCAAAGTCTAAAAAATTACTAGATCCTCCCGGGGAAAGTGTGTCAATTCCTACACAGTTATAAATCACCATATTTATGGCAGACTTTTAGGTGAGAAAAGAAAGGAGGATTCCTCTACTGACAGGTACTAGCCATTAAATCTCCAAGCAGGGAAGCTTAGGTGCTAAAATGTCTTATGAACAGGCAATCAAGCATCTCAGCTCAGAAAATGAGTCAAACTCAAGTCCCGCTAGCAAGGCAGTTTAGAAATTTTCTCTGTCACTTCATGTCCATTCTCTATGGCCCATTTGGCTGTTTCCTCTCACAAGGATTTCAAGCAAAATGAAAGTATAGAGAGAATTTACATCCAGCCATTCAGGCCCAAAATTTCCTCTGCTCCTACCCCAAAGACCCTGAATGAGGCAGCTGCAGAAATCCTACCCGCATCTGTGGGCTGCTCTCTACTCAGAATCCCTTTTTTAGCTACAAAGTTTTCATCTCCCTATGAAGCTTTTCCCACTCTACTGCTAAGTTTGCTTTTCCAGAAGTGGTCTGTCTTGGCTTCAGTCTTTTACACTGCTATTTGGTAATTGACTCCTTAATTACATCTGCCAGAGTAGCTGGTGCTTTTTTTAACCACTTCTGAGCTGCCGTAGTATTGGACCTCATCACTTCAAGTTTCAAGGTCAGTAAAGGCTCTCCTTGACTTGATATCAAGTACGAATTGAGTACATAAATTTACAATAAAATACAACAAGCTTGTTATACATACACCTAGCTCTGTGATCGTGGTGTATGAAACCTGTGTTGTTAAACCCTACTAAAGGGGATGGGGACTGCCAGTACATGAGTTACTATTCTCAGAGTCATCTCTGTAGAGTCAAGGCACCTCATGTAAGATGAAGGTGTTATGATCCTGATTCAAGAATGACTCAAATACTGAAAAATGACTGATTCTTAGAATCTGTGTGCTTTGGGCCAGACTTTCCACTGCACTGGGCCAACGTTATGCTGATATGAGGGCAGAGGAGTCTTTACAGACATGGCGCTAATATAAGGCATTAAAAAAATTAGAAGCATAAAAGAAGGGGCTATGCAAATCTTAACACTGACATAGACACAGGAGAAGTGAGAGCACATTGCAAGCCAGATTCCTCATAGGCAGACATAGGAAAAAAAAAAACCAAGTACTGAAACCAGCCAACATAACTATTGAAATTGTACCTTAATATTAACAAAGAATATAGACAACTCAGCTGTTCAAAGTAAGTCATGCAGTAAATCTGTCTAGACTGTATCACTATTTGGACCTCATGTCATTTTTCCTATACAGGAAGAGAGGTACAGCACTATAGTATGGGGTGATGAGACAAGTGTCACAAGAATGGATCAGGAATACACTCAAACAGCTAGTAGATAGAAGACGACAAGCTGCTCTCCCCAATTTTGCCGCAGTCCACAGGGCTGCAGGTAGATTACCTCCCCTTCATGAGTTCAGAGGTGATCACAGTGTGCTGGCATAATCCCAAAGGAATATAAATCAAAACCATTTCTGCTAAACTTCCTGACCATATTTTGCTAGGTCAGCTAATCAGAAAACATCTTGTAACTTGTGGCTATTTATAACTAACAAAGCTCCAAATTAAAGAAATACAGAAAAGAATGGAAATGTTTTCAAGCGTCTCAGCAGTGAAAACAACTATTACTGAAATTTTTATCAAAATAATTTTCATTTTTTCAGGGGTTTCATAAAAAACAAGCAATAATTTTAACAAAAAATAGCTGTGCATCCAGCTGAAGTAAATAGAAAATCAGGACTCAGATTGCATACTTAAGTGCCAAATCTAAATCTGAGAAATTAAATAGCCACTTGATCCACCTCTTGATAGACGGGGATTGGTGCACTTAAGGACCCTGAATATGTAGTAAGATTCAATGTGAAACCCCTGATACCATGGTTAACATGACAGTTTTTCACATAAGCTGCCACAATGGTAAGTTCCATCCTGTAAAATGATTATTATCTCCTGCTATACCAAATGCTTCAAACTGCCACTGAGGTTAGTGAACTAAAGGCAGTCAGTATATCATGAGGTGTCCAGCATGTTAAGGATCTAAAAGCTTGTAATATATATTTGTTACTATCAGCCTTTCTGTCTGAAGCTCACATGGTTTCAGTGCAGTATCAGTTCTCTCCTATCTCTTTTCCCAGATTTGTTTTCAGAGGATAAAAATACATATTTAAGATAATTACAGACCTCTCATATTCACTTGTAAAGAAATAGCTTAGATGGGACCATATTTTAAATTTGGCATTAGTTCTAGACCTGACTCAGAGTTACTGCAAGAACCTTGCTTACAGGGATGACAGCGAATGATTCACTCAGTGCTGTTTTGTTGATCCAGCTGTAGGGCTGAATTAGACAACAGACTTCTAGAAAGACAGAAAAATATAATGTTACAGCAGACAGAGAGTGACATGCCTTGGATCCACCAAGATGACTCACATTCTTGCAGTGAGAAGTAACCCTTCTCTTAACCAGTTCACCAATTAGCAATGATTAATCAAGCATAAAAAAGGCTGGAATGACTATAGCAAAATACATCCCAAATGAAAGCTAAATCCTTCAGAAAATACTTGTGAATTTTTTAATATATTCATATCTGTTATGGTTCCTTCAACCTGCTCCCTGCCACTGCTGTACTTGCTTGTCACAGAATGTTACTACAATAAAGGATAGCAGAAATTTAATTTCAAAGTAATATTTGCAAGGTTTTGAACACATCTGACTTCAAATTTCCATGTCAGCTTTGGGTCCAGAAATTACTCAGAAAACTGCTTATTCTATTAGCCACCCTTTTTCAGTTTTATTTTATGCTGCACCTGTTTTTGTATCTTCCCCCAGTCTTACTATATTGAATAGAATAGAAATGTGTAAACTTGTTCATCATAAATCTTGAAAGCATCCATCAAAACAAAAAACAATGATTAAACAATAACAAACAGCAACACATGTGAGCTTTCTTTCTGTACCTGTGGCTGAAATATACCACCCTGGTGATTTCTGTGACCAGAAAACACAGTTCAGAGATCAGGTCACGATCAATCCATAGAGATAATAAGACTGGGGGGAGGTGGGAAAGTCACTGCATTTTTGCACACAGATAAACATGAGGAAACTGCAATCTATTCATAGCTACAGGCAGATGGTTTCATAGATTCATGTCCAAGAGGAGAAGCAGCAGCTCTGTTTGTCAGGGAAGATATATACAGTGAATTATTCACCCAGCTCAAGTAATAAGTGGGGTCAGGTTAGAACAAAATAATACATTGATTTTTCCTTACAAGAAAGCAAGAATATGAATGGTTAGTGCAGGTATTAATTTGAACTGTTACACCAAGCCCAGGGACCAGCTGCCTGCCCCTCAGATTAAGTTTCATTCTCGCTCCCCTAGTCCCCGATACCAGGTCCGCAGTTCTCAGACCACTGACACTCCAGTCTTGTCTTAGCCTTGGAGGTGCCTAAAATCAATTTGTTCCTCCGTTTCAGTGCACAAAGTTCCTCAGGACTGGCATATCACTTACTCAGAGATGTGTTGGCTGAGGGGATGAAGCATCTACTCTCTAGTGCAAGCTGATAAAAGGCACGAGGCAGCTAAATTTACCCTAACTCCTTAGAGAAGCCTGACCCATTAGACATGCTCAGGTCATGCACTGACTTCCACACAATAGCCTAACAGAATGAACTAACCTTTACAATACGGGAAACCTACGCTTTTGACTCTTCTTTGGCCCATGGTGGTTTTGAATCCACAGATCCCATTTTTAAGAAGGTGTTCTTACCGCAAGGCTGTGGAATAGCCTAAGATGAAGGCTGGCCTCTGTCGCTGGAGAAACTGAAGGTGTGAGGCTGAGCAGAAAGGAAAGCGAGACTTACGGCACTGGAGCAAGACTGAGCCTGATGGGGATATAGTCCCAGAAGATTAAAATGTCTTCATTTTTAGTAGCATAGGTTTGGGTTCACAGTGTGGGATATATAAAAGGACACTAGGTCACTGAAGAAGGGGAGTCAGCACTTTCTGAAAATTGTGCTCATTCAAATTCCCTGCGAACTTGTAAATAGCCTGGCCTCTGTTTCCGCCACTCTTCCAGGCCTTCATTTTCACTCTATGAAGCCTTACACGGTTTTGACACTTTGTCTACTAATGGAGTATGCTGTTATCTATCGTAGCCAGGTGCCATTATCATAATTCATAATCTATTTCCCGACTAAACCATCTACTCTTACAAGCACAAAGCAAAAGGCAGTTTTGCCCCAGAGAAGCTTGGAAGAAACAAAAGGCACGAAGAGAAACGGTAGCTCCTGGCTCAGTGGCTTGCTGTGGGCTCAGCAGGAACAACCACGTGTGAACCACAAGGCTGTGCCTTGCAATATGATATTTTGGTGTCTAGCATTCATTTCTTCCTTTCTCTGTTTCCTTTGTCATGAAGCTTGTACAAAGATGTGCATTTGCGAACCTTACAAATCATAAGTTCTGAGTTTATCTTCATCTGTCGTAATGGCAGACCTGTTTAAAATTTCAAAAATGGGAACTGTGGACTGTTTTGGTTTAGGTTTTTTTTGCATTAGCTTTGCTAAAGAGAGTTGCATGGTGTATTATCTATTGTGTCACAAGCTGGACAAAGTACTTGGAACACTGAATGAGTGAGGAGGGGGGCTATATAAAGATTTTACGCTACTTTGCATTATATTCCCACATAGACTTAAATTCTGGACTTCAAAGTATCTTTTCTGAGATGGTGATTAGAGTTAGTGCAGTGACAGCTGCCAGGACTTAAACTACATAAATTGAATTTTGGACATTGAAATTACATTTCTGACCACATCCCAAAGGCCTGAAGAGTGAAATGCTGGACTTGGGACATAATTAATTTCCAGCATATTTTAGAAGAAAAATCTATTCATGGCTAATATAAGTCTATCCTTTTCTGCTCTGTAAGGTACATCAAAATACCATCTATTGTCATTTAAGATACACCAAACTCTAGTGAACCAGACGTTTGGAGCTTATACAAGCAGGCTACTGTTTGACCTAGTTTCATTACAAGCCTGAAACTGCCCATTACCCACTTAATGATGAGTAAGATGAAAAATTGAATCCAATCTACCTCACAGGACTTGAAAAACCATCCAGACAACTCTTGGCCAAGGAAAGCAGCTCAAATTAATATGCCAGACTGTGAACTCCAGTGGCTGAAGGAGAAGCTCGCGCAATCATTTCTTCTGCCCCTTCCACAGGTGCCAGGTCTCACTAAGCTCCAGCTGTGGGGCAGGTATCTGGGTGAGGTTGCACCTGAGCTCACTGCTGCTAAATTCACCAAAACCTTCCTGCCAGAGTACACAGCTTTTCAGTCACCTTTCAAATAGCAGCAGCAGCAGTGGGGCTGTCATGCCCAGGTTAACAAGCTCTGCTTTCTCAGCAATGCCTATTGACTTGGGCTTAATATTTCACTCACCATGACTGCTGTTTTCGAGGATCGTTCAAGTCTGGCTCTGTTAGTACAGACTGTGCTATACATAGCTATACGCTTAGTTATGAAACAGTAGAATTAACTACACAAGCTCAAACTCTCTTCCTTTCACCAACATAAGGAAGAAAAAACCCCAACACTTCAGAGTCTCCTTAACTATCAGTGTGTGATGGAAATGTGCTTAAGGTTAAAGGCTTGTTTAAATCACTGGACAAATCAAGGTCTAACACTTATGAGAACAGATGGCTTATCCTAGATTTACACTAGTATAATTGAGAGCAGAATTTGTTCTGGGGTGTCAAATAAGTATAACAATGAATTAAACAGTGCAACCAATTTAAAAGAAAAATGCTCATTAGTGTGAATAGAAAACCATCACAGCAGAAAAATGCCAGCACTTACTGCAATACATCAGCTATTCCCATTAACATAGTAACTAACCATTTCTGGATAGTATGATGCATGGCTAAACAGAATACTGCAAAATGATAGCTCCCATCCACATGACTAAATTACAGTTCTTCCCTGTCTTTATCACCCTATGTCTGCTGATGTTTTATTGAATAATTTTAACACAGACAGTGAAAACATTGAGGAAGAAAGGTACAGTTGTTTTGCATATAATAATACATGCATACATGAGTTGTACTGATCCTATATAAAAATAAATAAAATAAAAATGAACAAAACAAAACCAAACCTTTGGTTTAAGAGATATTCTCCAAAAGAAATAATCTCTAACACTGCCCATTTTTGAGTGGAGCAATTCCAGACCGACTTTGAAAATCCCAGTCAAAGCACATAGTTTTGCAGTAGACTCATCTGGATAGTTTCTTAGCCAAAACAATTTCAACAAAAAGGCTGGTTCCAGACATACAGTATTAAATAACCTCTGAATTGGCAAAGAGTGATGCATACATTCCATCTGAGAGTCTGCTACGGGTCCGGTCAGTTGAGGTAATGTAAGTTCAGTTTCACAGCTAGAAACTATAACAGCGTTTTCAGCAAATAATTGTCAAAACAGTTCTTTTGTACATTTAGTATTGAAGTACATATGAAAATCTGGCTAGATAAGGAAAAAGAAGAGTAATATACTATTTAATACTCTTTAAACCTTTAGAAACAAAACAGCAGAAAAGTGGGATGAATGGTTACAGTGAAAGCAGAAATAAATATAACTGTGTAATTTTATTGCCAGACAGGAGTATATGGTCATCATCATTCAAGATCCTGGTTTTTTCCTCAATTATGTCATAGTTCACTGTAATTTCACTTGCTCTGTGGGAGTTACTCATAGTCAAGAATTAAAGCAGTCTGCAAACTATAAAGATGGGATAAGTCCTCATCTTCTCAGTCTAAATTATTTTTTACCTTCTCCTGGCCTTTCCCCTCACAACCGTGGCACATTTCTGCTTACTTCTAGTTTGAGAGCCATTTGTGTAGGCGGGGAGGAGGTGGATGGAGAAGTGCAAAGAGGGCTTCTTCCCTGCAGCCGGGTGCAGAAGTGCAGGCAATGCAGGAGCAGAGGAGTGGCCATGGCTCCTGCAGCCCCTTGCCCAGGCAGCAGGACTGAGGGCAGGGGCTGAGAGGCAGGGATCTGGCCCAGCACCCTCTTCCTCTCCCATCAGGATCCATCTCTTTGTATTACTCTCGGCAAATACTTCGTATTACTCTTGGCAAATGCTTCACAGCTCTGTCTTTTCCACCTTCACACTTTAATTTTTTAAATCTTAGCCCATCCTGTGCTCTGCTGCATTCAGTGTAGCCATGAAAGTGGGCTTCTGAAACAAAGCAGAAAACTTGCAACGCTTACAGTGACTTCCAGTCAATATCTGCAAAAGCTTACGTTAATATCTCCTGCCACGTATTCCTTTTCCCAACATGGTTCAGGGCCAATCTAGTTTTCACTTAACAGTCTTCTATATAGCAGTTTTCTTGGATATTTGAAGAACTAGAAGGCTTGAGTACAAATACAATGCAATATTCAATACACAAATATGCAATATTTGCCCTGGCAGCCAAGCAGGCAAACCCCATCCGGGGTGCATCAAACACAGCATAACCAGCCACTCAAAAGACGTGATTATCCTGCTGTATTTAGCATCAGTGTGGCCTCACCTTGAGTACTGTGTGGAGTTCTGGGCCCCACAATTTAAGAAGGATGTGAAGGTCCTTGAATGAGTCCAGAGGGAACAAAGGTGGTGAAAGGGCTGGAAGGCATGTCCTATTAGGAGCGGCTGAGGAATTTGGGGTCATCTAGTTTGAAGAACAGGAGGCTGAGGGGCGACCTCGTTCCTCTCTACAGCTCCCTGAGGAGGGGAAGTGGAGAGGGAGGTGCTGAGCTCTTCTCCCTGGGATCCAGTGATAGGGAATGGCCCAAAGCTGCATCAGGGGAGGTTTAGACTGGACATGAGGAAGCATTTCTTTACCGAGAGGGTGGTCAAACACTGGAACAGGCTTCCTAGAGCGGTGGTCGATGCCCCAAGCCTGTCAGTGTTTAAGAGGCATTTGGACAATGCCCTTGATAACATGCTTTAACTCTTGGTCAGCCCTGAATTGGTCAGGCAGTGGGGCTAGGTGATCGTTGTAGGTCCCTTCCAACTGAAATAGTCTATTCTATTCTGTGCAGCTCTGTTCTGTTCTATTCTATTCCACTCTATTCCAGTAGTTCTCATGTACTTTGAATATTTTAACTATAAAATCAACAGTATAATGTTACCCAGAGAGCAGTATTGCAACAGTATACAATCTCACACATGAATGAAGTTATACTGTATATCTATGTATAGAGATATATTTATGTATATCTAGTGGTCTTTTTGAGGATTAACTATATAGCCTGCCACTTACCTGCATCCATCACAGAGCACTTTCCTCCAGTTCACCCAGAAAGAGCTTTAGTTGAACTAGTGAGTTTCTTTATGCTTTTCTTTAAAAAATATATATAGAGAGAGAGTATTTCAGACAACCTAATAATACAAAGAATCTTTGTATCACTGATAGCAAAACTTACCTGGTTCTACTCATGCTCATAAGTGGGTCCAGAGAAGGACAACCAAAGGGACAGATTGCTACTTGTCATACAATTTTTCCACAGGGTCTGAAGTGTGCACAAAGAATGAAGGAGGAGAATGAGGAAGAGCTCTGGTGCATAGGTTGACACAGGTTTTTTATTCCAAGTGAATCTCAAGGGCAGTGAATTCAGCACACTAATTTGGGTTCATGTAGTTTGAGTGAATTCAAACTAGCATAGCTTGCATGGGATAGCTAGCACGTCTACTCATGTGAAAACATGCCCCTGTGTCTCTGGAAGCAGAACAGAGGTGACTTCAGTTCACATCTTTCCTACTGTGACCCCCGCTTCCAAGGTCAATGGGTCATTGCTTCAGCACTGATTTCATTTCAACAAACTATCAAAATCAACTCTTCTTGTTACAAAGCCTCATACAAAAAAGTGACTGGGCCTAATCCTGACAAAGCTTGGAGGACTATTAAAAAGACAAAGCAGAAAAAGGCATAGCTGTAAATTACAACTGATGACTGCTGGTTCTTCAGCAGCTCATGCTTTGTTTAAGGTCAAAATCTGAGTATCAAATGTCTACAGCAACTGATATTATTAATCAAATTCAAGCTCCCACAAGTGTTAGTGCTTTCAGTTTGGAGGCAGATATTTTACTGCTCTTTGCAGATTTAAGTTAGTTTGGGTGCTTAGTAGTCTGTAAATCTTTCAAACGCAAAAAGTAACATGGCTTGGCTTATGCACCTCATTTTGAGTCTGTTTTTATTCATATAAAGAATAGTTTCATTATGTCATAAGTGTAATTCTAATGCTTTTCAGAAATAATACCTGCGTGATGGTAGATATTAGAAAGATTTTGGATGCTTTGGTGTGTACAGAGCCCTTCAGTTCACCGTAAAAACAGAATAGACAAAACCAGAAATTTAAGTGAAGTTTACACAAGGGAAAAAGGACCCATAATGGCCTAAAGTCATATAAATGATAAAACCTCTGTCCTTTCCTGACCCTGCTGTGGTTTTTTTGTTAAATTGTAAACTGTTAGGGACTGTCCCTCAGCAAATGAATGTCCTGACTAGAACATTAGAGCTCAACCTTGCCAGGGACTGTAGATGCTAATGTAATACAAATTATGTAAAGAAGGATGATTTTCTTTGCAGCCCTTAATCTAGGAATGTTGCATTAAAAAGTTAATCACTGAATAAATCTACAAGCAATTGTGGAAGCAAAACAGTCGAAGACTTCCTTTATGGGTAATCACCCTTTGTGCTGGCAGACAGAGCTGCACCTTTCTCATTTGTTTTCCCTGTGGCAATACGAATCCTTCACTCTTCTTTGTGAAGTAGCCCAGCCACTGTGGAAAGCAGCCCCATGGCTGGTGTCCATCATAGTGATTACATCAGTTTCCTTGGCAGTAGGAGCTATAGACACACCCCTCAGGATGGAGAGTTTCTAGGATGATCAAACTGGTTGGCTCTCACAAGGATGGTGAATGATTGTTCTTGAATGAAAATAAAATAACCTTTAGGTTTTGCTAGTCTGGTGTGTCAGGCATGCTCTGAACATGCCTGATGGATCACCTAGGGAAGTTAGGAGGCATTTAGGTACTTCCCTAGCCAGCTCTGAACTGCTCAGCCAGAAGGCAGGTGCCCAGGTGTACGAACTGGGACGCGTCCAGGCAGGCAGAGGGAGGACTTGGAGCTCCACTGTGGACTGATTTCAGGTACTTCTGGAGAAGCAACCCAGGCTGCTCTCCAAGACTTCGGCTCCAGAATGCTGCGCTATTTCCAGCCTTGACACAAAGTTGGTAACCTGAACCTCACCGTTGCCCCCCAGTTTCTTTGCTTTTCTTGCTGTCAATATACTGTAGTAAAAGTAGATCTCAGAATCAGTCGAGCTGGAATAACTTAAAAGATCCACATGCTAGGGCAAGTTAATGCTCAGAGGTGTCTGAGTAATGGAGACATTGGATAAATGCTTGCAGAGTGCTTTACCACTTCTCAGTCCATATAAGCTATAAGCAGCATGTGTCTAGCATACAGAGTTTTCTGAAGAGAGCTATATGTTCCCATTGTCCTTGAAAATTGTTGCATTTAAGATGGCTTTCTTCAACTATCCTTGTGCTGAGCTACATGTCAAATCTTCTGCCACTCCATCAAACCAGATAATCTATTTCCAAAGTAACAGCTCATTTAGCATTAAAATTGGCACTTAAGGGTTGATATAAAATGTAAATTAAATGTAGGTTATGAGTAAATGAGGCTACTCTTATAATTCAATTTTTGTATTGGTCCCAAGGTTGATATTTTTATCCAAATCATAAATACTCTTTCTCCTTTTGAAAGTATGGTTTTCAATTTCATTTGTGGCATTGCTTTCAAAGCAGAGAAACATCACCTTCACTACAAATTCACATGAGAGTAATATGACTATCAATCACAGTGGTTTGGAAAGAGCTAGTAAGATTTCAAAGCTAGGGATAAAGATAAAAGAAATTAAATTAAGTAATGCTAGAATGAAGCAATCAAGATTAAATGTGTTCTCAGCTGCTGAGTTAACCAGTTCTGAGTTTTTATCGAACAAAAGGTTAAAGAAATGAACCCTTAACAGCAATTTATTTCAGTTTAATGTTTTTTTAAGCTCAAACTCAGAGCAGCTGAATTTCTTCTGTCACTTAAAAAAAAAAGTAAAAAACCTGACATTATCATTTCTAGTTAATGGCTCTCAAGAAGTTAATTTAACACTCATGATGATCATGTCCAAACAGGCTGTGTGATTTAATTAGAACCCTAAGAGTTTTGAAAATCCCATATAGTAAGCAAATTCATGGGCTGATCATTTAAAAACTGCTCAAAATTCTTGAGCCTGAATTGAATTGAATTCATTATTTCATTGAATTAAATTAGTCTTAACTGAATTAAACTGAAAATAATGAAAATAGTCCTTAAAATGTGAAGAAAACCCAAGAAATCTTAGCTGCTAAATGCTATCCTGGAAGAAAAAAAACTTCAGTGGATGATGACATCCTCGACGAAACTAATGTAACTTCAAACCATGGTTGTCATATCTAATAACAATTTCCAATAGAAATTTGAGAGCTCATGGCTCAATTCTCTTCAAATGTGAGCAACATATTTTTCTGGGTAATTGTTAATTGTTTGGATTTCTTCAGCAACCAGCACCCCTCCAGCGCTAAAGTTCTTGCTAGTGTGTTTTTGCCCTGCACTGTGAAACCTTAGGTGGAGGGACAGAGAGGGGTACACTTGAGTGATGGTTTTCATGATGAATGTACCTTGGTCACATCCTGGAGAATAGGCTGTCACCTCCATGTCTTAGGGCTGCAGCCTGGCATCATGCCTTCTAGTGGCTCTGCTCTGGATAACCTCCCCCAGCAGGCAACACACAGCCCAGGGCTGCCTGCAGACCATAGTGTCTCTCCTGCTCCTCAACTGGTTTGTGTGGGCAGCTAGTTCACAGACCACAGCGCAGGGCTGCCAGTGGCCTGGCAAAAGGGAGAACAGCAATGCATAAGTTCAGGCTGCTAGCACAAGCCTGGTATTGAGGTCACACGGGGTGCACAAGGCTCAAGCACACAGTTTCTCCTGGGGTTTTGTTGAATGGTCTCTCTCAAGAAAAGCAGACTAAATTAACTAAAACCCATGAAATTCGAGTAGGGGAGCTAAACTGCAGTAAGCTGCAGTGTGGACATTCCACCCAGAATTATGTGCCATAACCTGATTTCAGGCTTTTGTATAAAGAGTGGTCAGTTCGAAAATCAAGAGGGGTTAGACAGAATGCGTTGATGTGCATTTCTTTGCCAGCTGTGCTAGGCTGGGCTATCCCCATCCATCACTCCTCCTTTCCATCCTCACTGCCAGTCCCCATGCTGTCCCACAGGTGGAAGATCTCTAGGTGTTTCTTCACCTGTAGCAGCACTGCATGAGCAGTACTGCTTGTGCGGATGTTTCCTCATCCTGCTCGTGCACTGGGCCCCATCACATGCGATAGTACTTGGCCACTCGTGCCCCAAACACAGGCCCATGTGCTGTCCCATCTTAGCCTATCCAGATGCAACATCATGAGACAAACTGAAGACTGATCAAATTAAAGAAATAGTTCTTTTGGAGGGTGGAAAGGAAATGATTCATGTTTGACAACCTTGGGGAAAGGGGAGGGAGAGCAGATGGGTTGGTGCAATTTCACAGTTTGTTTAAACCAGTCACAGTGCCACCTGCCCTGGGAGGCACCTGAAGTGTTTCCCCCACCACCTCCCACCCACATCGGACTAGGGCTCATGTGGTCATCTGGATCAGGAGTTGATCTGGTTAAAAACTAACTCTGTAAATGAATAAATGAGAAAGATTTATGTTTAACCCAGGTCACTTATCTAATCAAGTTCTCTGCAAAGCCTTGCAAATGGTTGTACTGACAAAATGAGGAAGGGATGGAAGAGTGGGAATGAGTAACCTGAGGTATGAAGTAGTAGGGGTTGCTCGTGTTATATTATAGCTGAAATAAATATGGGTCAAATTACGGACTTAGTTGTTTCTTTTTTACTTTCACAACGGAACATCTCACACTGGAAAAATATCAGGGAATTCAAAGAAATTGGAAGGTTTGTCCTGTTCACAAGAATTTGCAGATAGATTTCAAAGAGAATCAAGGATTTTGTATCCTCAGTTTCCCTGTTTTATTTTCAAACTTGTCAGCACCACATTCTCAAATGCCTAAATCACAGAATTTTCCTCTAAGCACCAAAAAAAGTCTCCATTTGGTGCCTAAGTGTACTAAGTATGCTTGAGGAATGAGACCCCTGAGGATAGTGAGTGCCTGGCTGTTAATGTACTTCTTCAGTTTTCAGCATATGCCAAGTCAAGAAGGGAAGGAATGAGCCAAGAATCCCAAACACTATTTCCCCATGCAACACATTCTGCTGTAAGGATGATGCTGAGCTTGCCCTCAGGTTTCAAACATCTTGCAATTTTCTTTCTACAACTGATTTTATTGCTTTCTGGGCTTATTTTCAATACAAATCAGTGACAGAGCCAATTTGCTTAGTAGCTGCAAAAATGGGCTTCAGAGTTAACCATTGAAACAAGTAGCTGTCACAGAAAAATCCTTGGTGACAAGGAAAAGGGGGAGGAAAGGTGAATCCACAGAAATGCTATTGCATTAAAGAGAGAAGTTAATTTCAAGTAAACTTTTTTATGACTGATCAGCTGGAAGTTTAATTTAGAGCAATCAAACATTTGTCTAATAAAGACAAGGTTTGGTGCTTCTGAATGTAACAGTAGCATGAGCATATAAAATTCCTTAAATCAACAAAAATTAAGATTGTAAGTGTGGGAATGAGAGTCAGCCCTAAGAACCCAAAACTACATCCCAGTAAATTGAAGAATGATAGCGGACACGGAAAATGTTACCCAACAAGTCAAGGCAAACAGTGCCTAGACCTGGAGCTTCTGGAGAGCAGTCCGCCACATCTGTCTTGGAGGCATTGTGTAAGGCTCGAACCAAGTGGTGGTGGTGGTGGTGGTGGTGGTTCCCTCTTCATACCTCAGCCCCAGCCCCGAGCTCGCAGTCTTCCCTCACCACTCACCCTTTTCCCACAGCATATCATCAGCTCAGTCATGCCACCACGGCTCCTTGAGGCCTGTGCTGTAAATAAGATCATTGATATATTCCCTTTAAAAGAGTAGCAAATTTTTGGGTTACCTCAGTACATTTACTGGCCAGCTTGACTCTGCAGGATAAGTTAGTTCAGATGACTTTTTGTGCTAATATTCTCCTCCAATACCTGAGCTAGTTCTCTCAATGCCTAGGGCCCTAATTTTGGAAAGGATCCCATTCAATATGCTGAAGTCCTACTGAAGCTGGGCATATGGTTAAGTACTTTCCTGATCAGGCGTGTGCATATGTGCTTTCTCAGACTGATGTCTTAGATCATAACTTATTTGCAAAATATATTATTAATTCTCTGGCACATTTTACACATGAGAACATGAATAAATAGATAAGTAAATAAATAAATAAAGCCAAATATTTTTCTGTTGCTAGGTAAGGAGGACTTCTTGGCTAATTTTCCTTTGCTATGTTCTGAATACAGTTTAAGTGTATCTTTTTGTCTCTAATTTGGGGGTTAAAAACAAATAGAATAGAAGAAAGTTAAAATGATCTTAAAGATTTTTGAAGTTTTGTAACCGCTGTTTGCCTACTAATGGTAAAATATTGTCTCTGGCAAAATGTTTGTATGAAGCACTTGGCTGTTTTAGTATAACGGAAGGCCCTAGAGTGATAAAGTCTGAATAAATTCAACAGACTTGACATATTCCTCTTTCTTACATTATTCAAATAATACAGACCCCATTTCCATTCTGTCAGAGACCTTAACAGAAGGCTGCCAATTGTGACAAATTTCACAAAGCAATTCTTGATGTGTGTTTATGTCTTTTGGTGCTTGTAGCTGTCATGGAGTGACTAATTCACAACAAAAGCTTTGTTGGATAAATGTAGCATGTTTATTGTTTGTAGAATATCTATGTAGAGAATCCAGTTTCGAAAAAATAATCAGTTATCTAACTTTTTCAGTAATTGCTTTTTTGAATCATTTAACTCCATAATCATTCATGGACACTTGAAAATCAAGCTGTGTTCTGTAGTTATGGTTATTCAGATCACTCAAGTGGGATCGTTTCTTTCTAGTGTTTGGCTGGGCATGGGAATGTCTTTGGCAAGGACTCTTCCACGTGCACATGTGAAATATGTTCCAGTGATCTGTAAGCAAGAAGTTTTGAAATTTGCTTTTCATAAACACCTATTTCAACAACTGAAGTCCACTGAAACATCTGTAGGAAATGAATTTGAAAAAAAGTACGTATCACCCATCAAAAAGGCTTGATAACTTTAATCATCAAATATCTGTTAAAATGTTTAACATTACTTTTCTTTCCACGATACAGCCTGGATTTATATCATCCAACTTCAGACACCTGAACAAGATGTGTCCGCAGTTGGAACAGCTGATCCGAGCAGTCAATACAGACAGCTTTGCCCCTTGGAAGTGATTCAGGTCACCTAAGGTCTGAGCGGCAGTCATGGGGCTGCCTCTCCCCACGAACTGGATGTACCGAGAGCCTAGGGTAACTAGGCCTCAAGATGAGATGGTTCAGACAGATACACAACGTGCAGCGTCCTGGCTTGAAAGCAATGCCTGAACAGCTGTGAAGACTTAGTTTTCTTCTACTTTATTCCTTGGCTAACCAGCGCATGTTTTTGATACCTAGCAAAAACGAAGCAATAGAAAATCTTAGCATTTCAAGACTGTTTTATAAAGAGGAGCTAGCCTCTGAGCTGATCTGATACTCTGAAAGAAATGTTCTTGGAGAGGAATCTAGACCCAAAATATCTTAGAAAGGTCGCCAGGCCAAAGCTGGCTTTGGCTTATGCTTCTTTTTCATGTGATCGGGTGACACTGCCATGTATTCACAATACAACAAAAAAGCATATGCTAGTTCTGGAGTTCAGAAAGAGGGAAAAGGTAAAAATTATTAAAATTTTTGGAAAAAAAAAAGAAAAAAAAAGAAGCCATTTTTTTGAATGCCTAACAGAAGCATGGTGTCTCAAGTGCCTCATGTGCCTTTAATATCCATTGGAAAAGCCAAATTACAGAACACAAGTGTAAGAAATTCTAAGAATAGGCAGGCTGAGTGAATATTACATGTCTACCCTCTCTTATTATCTAGGCATCCTCTTTCAGCCATGGTCAGAGACAGGACATTGAGTTAGGCTGCCTTTTCATCTGACCTGATGTTTTTTTCTTTAAAAAATTACTTTAAAAACAATCTGATCGAGTTTAAGTTGAAAGAATATGACAAGATTGCACCAAGGCCAAAACCCTTCTCACTAAAAGGATCTTCTTCATTTATTTAATGCAACTTTAGATATATTATGCTGATTAATGTAGTTGTTCTGCATTGGCTAAATGATCTTCTTCACTGAACTGTACAGTTCATAAAGGAAGATGATTAATTCATATCTGTATTGTTTATGCTGCCTTTTCTAAAGAAAGGATTCCAATTATCATTTAAATAATGGTATTTGATTGTAAAATGGACCAAATATGCAAATATTATTCTACTGCTCTTCTGAGCTGAGCCATTATACTCCAAAGATCAAAAAAGGGTGGGCCAATTGTGCTCCAATTTATAGCTGTGTGATGACAGAGCAGATTTACTTGTGTAAGGAAAATGACTTCATATTTACCCCAGTGCAACGGATAATCAGATGTGACCCATTGTAATGAATATCTCTGGGAAACTTTGACACATTATCTTTGAAAATATGATATTCACTTACTGCTAGGAACAAATGATTTAGATCACAAACTTGGAGCATTAGTTTCCTTGGGCTGTTACTCTTTCAGGACATAAATTTAGCTTTGAAAGAACTGCCAGCTATCTCAATTTCCACTAATGACAGAGGAACTTCAATTTAGAAATCCATGCAAAATGCCGCAGATAAGCCAGTAAGTACAGAAAATACGCATAATGAACACTCTTAAAAAGAAAATTCCGCTCCTCATGAGAAAAAGCAAAACACCCCAAATCAAAGCAACCCCCACCCCACAAGAAAAGTAGTGAGGTCAGCAATTCAATACTTTGTTTTCCTTGAGCTGTATGGCCACATATTAATAATGGCTAGGGGTGCGGGCATGTTAACTACGAAGGAATTTGGGATGTTTTCATTATTGCTGGGCAAATAACTCTTGAAAAGCAAGCATCTCTTTTATGCACAGATCAAGTGAACTTGGCAGCAGCAATGTCATTGATGCTAACAGTGTGTGACAGGAAACAAACCCATGTGACTGCTGTGTTTTGTAAGTCGAGCTCTTGTGTAAGATTCCGGTACATTCTTTTCCAGCTATTCTTTCAGAAATTTGAACTTTTAATTAAAAGGCAACATTGAAGCATGTCCAGCACTGACAGTCTTAATGCTGTTTCTTCTCCACATTAACATGCAAACCAGCTTCAGTCAGCATGCAAGGAGATACTGTATAATTAGCCTCATTGTCCATTATGAACAAATATGTGTTTTGGTGAGGGAGAGAATGTACTAGTGTTTTCTAATCAAACGATCAGGAGTTGGGATTTTCAGCTTTTAGTAGTTATGTCATTTTCTCATAGGCATCCTAATGACCATTTTATTTTATCAGTTGGAATGAAATAGATGTATCAAATTCAGGTTGCTTGTAAGGATATTTAAGCTATTAAAAAAAATTCAATTCAGTTAAAAAAAAAACCTTTGAAATGCAACATTTATTAAAGTAAATATTTGCTAAAATTATAGCAAACATCAAAATGCAAACAAATAGCCAGATGCTGGTCTCTGGAAAGATGAGCTATAATATGTATCATATAATAGGCACCATCATTTAACACCCTAGAATCCATTTCAGTAATGAGCACAGAGCTTGGTAATGCATGTGTATCAAAGATCTTCAATAATGTGTAATACTGAGTTTTAGTAGGACAAACCTAGGGAATGATATGACATGACATGATATGCTTAATACACCAGCTGGTGACTTCAGTGTTGGGTTTGAATTCTGGAATGAGTTTTGGGTGATAAATTAAAAACACTTTAGGTGTCATGAAGCAGTGAGTAGAAAACGAAAAGATATGGTTTTTTAGGAAGCTTAATTTTTCTTCTCCCTGAGTTTTGGAGTTGTGTTATATATGTTACACAAATAGTGAAACTGCTACTTGACCAAAAAAAAAAAATTACTATATTTTTAATTTTTTAATTAAACATCCTGTAATGGCAACATAAGACCATAAGATTAGATCTTGATTTTCAGGCTCACAGTATCCACATTCTTAATTTCCATGGAACTAGTCATGAAAGTAGTATGGAAATAGAATCTGTTCCTTCTCAGATTATTAAATAACCTAACAGAATCAAATTTTTATAGTACATTTCAAAAGAAACAACATGTGAAAATGTATCCAATATTTGTATAGTTAAATCCTCAAGAAAAAATCGATCATTTAAATATTATGGTTTTGCCTCCAAAGACTACTACCAATCATGCGAAAATCAGTCTGGACATATACAAACTAATGTATCAAGGAAGTAGTAACTCAAAGCTATCACCATAACCATTGGAGGTTTCTGATTATCCACAGCTCCTTCAGAAGACGGTCTTCCTTCTGACAGCTTTGCAGGTGGCTTAACAAAAAGAGCAGAAACAATCTAAAAGGGAATATTTGACAGGAAGACCATAGGCAGATGCATAATGATCTATCTGTTTTACATGTCTGCATCACTAAATCATCAGCCAAACACATTTTGTTAGATGTTTCTTCATGAAGACAAAATTCATACTCATTAGATACTTCTCCACCATCCAAACTTGCCCAACGGCTGTGTTTCCTGCAGAAAGGAAATCTGTTACCTGGTTTAGTTGAACCTCTTCTGGTGCAGGATAATCAATCCACTGCCTATTTCTCTTTCTGGGTTTCATCATTTAACATTATTCCTTCCTCCAGCCATCTCAAGGCTTTCTGAAAATTCAGCTCTAGGCACTGCAGGTGAGGGCAAAGTCTTCATCAGGAGTCAAATTCTACTACACAAATGGCTTATCCAAAGCTTTTTCAGTTAAGTGGCAGTCTTTCCAATGATTTTGGCTGGCATGTAATCAAGCCTTACTGACTAAAAACATAAAATGGAAGACCGCTTCAGATGTACCTACAGCTGCATTTCTTCATTATTTTAATGAAGGAAGCGATGGAAAGGACATTGGTGAACATCCTTTCTGTTATCATGCCAGTGCTTTAGTAGATTCTGGGATTATTCATAAAATATGCAGTCTGCATTATAATGCAATTAATTCATCAGCATATAGATGTCTGACAGTATTTGTAACAGGAAGACTTTTTTATAGTTCCTATTGGTATGGCTTCAGTTGGCTCGATTTTACAAAAAATTAGGGTCTTATACTTCTATGAATCTCACTCACCATGTACTGAAATCAGGGAGGAAGCAATATCATCATAGACCATGAATTTAGACCTACATAAAAAATACTCCTGATTTCCTTCCTTTCATAAAATTTTTTAGTCCTTTTCTTTGTGCTGAGAAACAGAAATTTTCCCCAGTCTATCTAGCCATTCATTTGAAATACGACGTCTGTTTAGAAAAAACATGCCATTTTTTCCCCAAAACAAGCGAGGCACAATTATGATGCAGTGCTAAACTTAAAGTTTTCAGCAGGAACTGAAATATGCCAAGTTCTTTATAATTTTCCCATCAGAACTGGTATCATGGCTAGTGCCTTCTCCAGAACTGCAAATAACATTCACTGCTATTAAGAACAAAGCCAGTCTCACACAGTTGAGGTAAAATAAGCCACCAAAATTTGCGTTATATGGGTATATGCATTTGAGAAAGCTTTGATTATCTATTGACTGACTCTGGTTGTGAAAGACTGTCACAAAGCAGTTTTTAAGAATAATTCTGTTGTCTCTGAAAAGCTGAGCAGCTTGGTAACTGCTGTTAAATGCTCTTTCAAATGCCTAATGCATGAAGCAAGCCATGCCCTACCCTCTGAGATCTTGACCAGCAGGGTGGAACAGCTGGTGTTCATTACTGGCGGGATAGCCCCAGAGAATTTAGGGATCCACTGAGTCCTTTGGTTTTAAGCGTGTGCTCTCTCTGCGCCTAGTAAAAGGAGTATATTTTCTGATAATCACACATTTAAGTTGCTAGTAACTCAATGTTAGCCTGATCAATGTTTAACTGAAATGCATATTGACAGCGTCTCTTGAGAACCATTCCAAAATCAATTAAAATTTTTAAAAGGCAGCATTTTTTACCATATCAGTTTTAAAGGACCTACTTTACAGAATGTAGCTACAGAAGACTCTTATTGATATGTATAAGCAGTGACTGTCCAATTGCCCAAAGGGTATTTTACATTAGACTTCACAAAGATTCAGGTGTCTTTGCAAAGAGAGTGTTCTAAAAGACAGAATTTTTCTTCTCATAAAATCAATATTAGTATGTTCCAGGTTAATTGTGATTTTTTCTCAGAAGTGACACCACAACCAGTACTTTTGCCAGTGGAGTTATACAAACACATTCAATGAATGCATAAAAACATGAGTTATCTTATTTAGGTCCAAGGGCTTTGCACCCACTGAGGATCCTGAGACACTTATGCACAGCACAGGATCAGGCACACAGTGCCAGAGTGACTGTCGAGTCCGAAAGTGAGTGAAAGGATGGAAATTCGATAGATGTATTCCTGTTGTATTTCTGAAGATTTCTTTTTGGTTTACTATTGGAGTTACCACTTGAATTTACCCTATGGAATACATTATGTCTTAATAGCTGTTAAAACTGAAGATCACATTCTGTAAAATTTTATCTTCGCAGCATCAGTGAGAGGTGGGAAAGAACTGTTTTCCCCATACGGTGGAGGAGAAACTGAGGCATGTGCATGTCTGCACCACAGCTCCCAGAGCACCAGGCAGGCACAGGTGAGGAGCTCTGCCAGAAGAAGCCATCTCACACGGACCTTATTCCCCACCGGTCATAGCCACACTTGTGCTGTGCGGCCACATGGTCAGCTCTGTCAAGGAGTTAATTCAGGTTAAAATGAACCACTTTTCTGGCAAGTTAGTTTTACCCTGATGCCTTTCCTGCTCCGGTTCACTATACAGTTGCACAAACTCTTAGGTAATGAAAAGGGAAGAGAGGGCTTGTGGGCAGGAGGGGGAAAGAGCAGATCGCTGAGCTAGGGGAGTACAGGAGGCACCAGAGGAGCTTTATGTCAGCTCATGGTGTTTGTGGAACTACAGCAGACACTTACCCTTAAAAGTAGTTCTGCATCTGACTTCCCCTGAAATTGATGCTCTGAACCTATCTGACTTTTCAAAGGTCATGTGAAACCTTTCTAATAGTGCACATAATTAACATAATTATGCTGTCTAGAATAGGTAAAAGAAGCCATTTCAATCCTGAGGGCCAAGGAAGCCTTTGATATACCTTTGGCGATCCACATCATTATTCAATAATAACATGAAAAAAAGAGAAGTTTGGCTGCAGGCTGCATAAAATTAAGGAATAACCCATTTGGGAATTTTTCTGGGAGTCCTTGTTAATACAATATGGTATTTTCTTTGAAAAATGTTAGGTGTTAAGCAAAAGAAAAAAGGCCCACAGAACTTTTCTATTGCTGAATTAGCCATTGAATTATGCACCCAAGGCAGACCTACATTTTGAATCTTTGCAGGCACAACTAAGTCTATTAGGAGTAGAGAAATCTCACGGCTTTAACCAACATAAATATGCTAAACCCCCCCCCCCCCAACAGATTCCATTAAACAAGTAAACAGTTCCTTTGTCTGTGCAGCTTATCCTGAGAACGGTACTGGCAAAGGAACTCCTACTCTTGTATAAGCTGTCTCCGCACCAGAGGGAGGAGGGATTGCATAGCTCTAGCAGTATGGCTATCCCTTTTAAGCACAGACGAGCCTTAAGGATACAAGATACTGGCAGAAGGGCAATGCAAAAGATACTATTGGGCTAGTGTCTGTGAAAAGAAGTCCCAGCTTCTCCCCAACACGTTTTGCAAACAGCAAAAGCTAAAACTGCCCCAAGCTGCCCGATGTTATACCTTCCTAATGCCTAATCACAGCGTAATTCTCCTGAAGAAGCGTGCAGAAGTCAGTTCAGCTTCTTCAGCTGAATCCTTTCTTCTGGGTAACTTCAGCTGTCCCGCTTTCTCTGTAGTACAGCACACACTGCTGATGCTGAGGGTCCTGCATGGCAGAAGCAGGATGGCAGAACACTTTACCAAGAAATGCAGAACAATTATCTTTAAGGGCTGCACGTCAAGCCAGTGATGGGACATGCACTTTAAATGCATTTATTCCTGATTCGTGGCAATTAGGTCCTTCAGTTCACTAGTTTCATAGTAACATTTTCCGTTTTTCTAAGAAAAGAAAGAGAAGGAAAATGAAGAACACCTTGAAATAAGGACTTATGTGTCACATGCAAATAAGATACCAGTTTCATCCACTCAGAGACAACGTGTCTATCTTGTGCCTGAAGAAGTGAGACTATTATGACCAAACTAGACCTGAGATATTTCTCAAAATTCTAACAGAAACTGCCCTGACCCTCACAAGTCCATCACATCAAATCCAGTCAAGTTAATTAGCAACCAACTTTCTTGTTCTGTGATCATCTCTGTTTTATAACATTCCTTATATCCACTTGCTGTTGGGAAAATATCATCATCCTTAAAAATGAGGATGAGTTGTATTTCTGAATAGGTTTTTTTAAGCTTAAAATACAACGTGACAAATCTTCTTTTTTAAGGACTTGTCAGTCATGTTCCTTATCTATCCAGCATCCCTAACATCAAATGCATCACATGCACTCAGCCAGGACTGTGTTTAGCTTGGTACACAGACACAGATGAAGAGTAAGTAGGGCAAGTTTTTTTCCTATCATGTGTTACTTTACACGGAAAACACCTGTGACAAAAGGTCTGCTTTGAGTTTTAAAAAATACAGAGCCACATTTTGTCTCTACTGAAATCAACAGTAGTTTCAGGAGGGACACGGTTTGGCTCAAAGACTCTGATAATAAGTGATGTCTCTGTATGGTGATATTGTTTGTATGAATGAAACTATCATCTGTAATGAAAGCTTCCTTGGAAGTATGTGCCCACCTAGATGGCCAAAATCCCTCCTCTGTACTGATTTTGTATCACTCAAAAGATGTGAACACTTTTAATTACTACTGTTTCTGGACAAAAGTACTAGGTCATGAGGCATAAATTTTTGCTTGCTATTACTCAAAAGGATTCAAAGACATTTTATGTTGCTCTGTAGGCAATTATATTTGTCAGATCATTTATTTTATTGGGTAAAGCTACCTTTTTCCAGATTTCCCTTGTTTTATTATGTCTCATTTAAAGGAGCCGGAAATAAATTCTTTTTTGTCTGCCTGTGAAACATAAGTTCCAAACAGCTTAAATGCTATTGCTTTATTCATACCTCTGGAATGATTAAATGAGGCACAAACATCCACAAGAGAAAAAATTCGAACCCAGAGGAGCAGGCCTTTTTATTTACTTTTTTTTCTTGTACTAATCAGAGATATATGCCATACTGTCAAATGTAGCCTTTAAAATAAAAAGTATATACTGAGGTCAGATATAGAGTTTGTTGGGGTTTTTTTAGGTATAGCTTCTAAAAAATTGTAAGAATATTTTACCTTGTATAATAATCATTCCACAGAAGCACACTGCATTCTTCGTTATCAGCAAATGCCAGTGACTTCATTGCGTATCCCCTGCCATGCTTGGCACTGCTGCCTGCACCTAGTGCAAGACAGTCTTCTGCTTATAACTCCATACAGAAACAAAAAGGGGTTTATGTAGAAGTGGGGCTTAGCAAGATGGTGCCCGCAGTACTGCGTGGCAGATGCCAAAATAAGGGCAGAAGTCAGAGGAGGAGGTGTGCAGTGGCAAGGGCTGGCAGCAACCAGTGACTTAACAGCTCCAGCGCTCCCATCTGTACTGGGGCAGAGGAGCAAAGATTAATGGGGAGGAGATTTCAGGGTATTTTTATCTTGATTCCATGTTCATTTTGACATAAGACTTTGACTGTTTTGCATGAATATTATTTCAGCTGATGTTGGGCAGGGTTTGAGATACATGCTGACCCTGTTAGTTTTGATGACCGAGCACACCTTCAGAGCACATTTATAGAAAATAACCCACTTCTGGAGGGGGCTGGATAGGCCACATGGGCCAGTCCACAACCCAGAAAGGAGCATCTGAACCATGTCATTCGTAAGAGATGTCTTTTGAACTTGTTTTAAAAGAACTTCAGTCCCAGAGTCTCCAACTTCTTGCCCAGCAATCTATTGCTGTACCTCATGATCCTTGCATTAAAGGTCCTTCACTGGATTTCCATACTTTGAAATGAAAGCCACCGTTTCTTGTCCTGTAATGGACACCACAGGGAGCACACAGGTCCCCTTTGCAGCAAATGAACCTGAAAACTGTTTTCACGTCCCATTTTCTGTGTTCTGTACAATAAACAGTGCTAACCCTTCCATCGTTTATTGTGGCTTTCAGACCTTTGGTAACTTTTCCTCAGTTTCCATTGTTTCGGAGCTGTTGCACCCAAATCCAAGTACAATAATCCAGCTGAGACCTTACAAATGTTCAGTGGAATAGAAGGATTACTTTATATGACTTGCTGATTACCTAACCTAGAATAAGGTTCACCTTTTTGCAAAAGTAGGGCAATATTGACTTAAGATCACATCTGATCATCTGTATCTCCAAAATCGTTCTCTATGAACTGATACCTGCTCCCTTATTCATTCAGACATTTTTTTTCATCCCTATGTGTGGCAGTTTGCCTCTTTCCATAGTAAGTAATCTTACAATTTTGGCTAGGGACTCCCTAGATTTACGGCTATCCAGCAGTTCACGTTTCTAGACATTCACAAATATAGAAAAATGTTCTTCATATTGCAAAGTGAAGGTGATCTGTACATGAGTCTGGTGCTCCTACATTGTGTTATTCTCGCTATGCTTACCAGCTCCATTGGACACATTTAGCACTTCCAACAGATGGGATACATCAGGTCTGTCACTGCTGGGACTGCCTGTGTTGCATCTACCTGGCTGGATCTACAGAAATAAAGAACTATGTGCCTTTTTGTGGCTGAGTGTTGAAAAACAGCTTCAGGCTATAATGCAAATTAATCCTATGTACGTATAAACCATTGAGTATTTAAACCTGACTTAACACTTTTTCTTTGCAAGTATGCATGTCCATCACTATGACTGGTATATTTTAAAGTACTGAAAATACTGTATGAAATGAAACAAATGAACAAATTCCATCTAGTTCATTACATTAAAAAGTAGAAATACAGAAGTTTGGATTCAGGAAAAGAATAAAAGATCAACCAATGTCAATCAGTTTCAACTCACTGATCTCAGATTGTGTTTTCTACTCCCCATGGAGCTACAAAAATTCAGTTTTCAGATGGGATTTGAGTCGGATCATGAAGTGCCTGGGATGAGGCTGTCCTCTATTCACTGGGAAAGTGGAAGCATTAAACTGAAGTCATGTCACAAAAATGAAAGAATAATTTGGTGAAATGCTTAATAGATGGATTGTAATAACAATTCTTGTGATTTTAGGTGTGTATATAGTAACACGTCTGTATATATAAAAGTGTGTTGTTACACATCTGTGGAGTGCATAAACATCCAGCTCTGCTTTGTGATGTTTCCTTTTTATACTTAAAATACTTGACTCTGTACTACAACTACAGCTTTGCTGTGCTGTATAAGGTCCAGTCACAAATCATGAGATTGTTCTCACACAGCTTCAGCTATTTATAATTTCAGTGTGTAAGCTTATTTAGCTTCTGTACGTAAACTATGGAAATGTATATGGAAAGCTAAGTACCTTTGGGTGGAATGAAGTTCTTCCCATCAGCCTTGGAGGGGGTGTGATCAGCTAGCTTAGAAGAGATGCTTAACTTTTAGACAGCTAAAGCTAAGTGAGGTAAAACTCCTCATGTATTTGCTTATAAGAGACAGGAAAGCAGAGCTAAGGTGGGGAAAATTAAAGGTACAAATCTGGATTCCTGCATAAGAATTTAAACATATTCTATGTACAATTTCAAGAAAGTAAAAGAGATGGTGATCCAGCAACACAAATACATGTGTGTTTACATGCATTGCTGCTGAGCAGAACTTCTTCTCTGTGCCTCTTTCTTGATAGATTTCTCAGCCCTGAATTACTCTTGTACAACTACTCTGTCAGCACAAGAGCTGTGTCAGGGTGTCAGTGTGTCAGTGACAAACATGTTGGCCACATCTACATTGCAGAAGAACCACATTTCAGTGCACAGGTGTGAAATACATCTATTGCCATGCTGCTTTTTTGCATGCCAATTAATTTTGTGAATTTGTTGATGTGATATGCCTACTAGAAAATGCAAGGAACACAACCAGACAAGGTAACGTTATCTGGCAATATTTCAGCTGTGGTAAATCAGCGTATTGCCTTTGAGTCAACAGAACTGTACCAGTTAATGCAAGCTGAGGGTCTGATTAACAGGACTCCTGGGAAGGAAGGAAAGCACGTGGTCACTCTGTGGTTACTATCTGTGGTTCAATATCAGCTAAATATCTGCATAAGTAGAGACATTTTCAAGGAAAAAATACTCCCTCCTTTTTTTTTTTTTTTTTTTAAATTTATGTGTATGGATTAAATCTGTGTGTTTTCACCTGTTTTGGAGCTGAAGTGAGAATGAGTAGAAAGAAAGAGAGAAATAAGAAAGAAAAAAGAGAACAAGATAAAAACAAAAAGCAGAAAGCCTTAGCTGGCTCTGCTGAAGACTGTGTTCAAACAGTTCTCATGCCAATCTCAAATGAGAGATATCATTTTAAAAGGCTGATATTTTTTTGAATATTGTTACTATTTGTGACCATTCAGTGTACCTATATATATATAAAAAAAAAACCACAGTCAGGGAAAGATTAAAAAGGGGATCTAAGATAAAATATAAAACCAGTGAAAGAGAGAGAAATGTCCTTTGAAAGAAGGGGACTTGGGAGAAGACATGTGGGAATGTAAGAAAAAGCTGAATACAAATGCCACAGCAATACAAAGGTGAAGTAGGAAGCTTGGTGAGCAGCTGGTAGGGAACAGAGCCAGAAACTGTACCAGTGAGTCAAAAGGATTAGTTTACTATCTCTGATGCTGAGAAAAGGACAAAATCAAAAGGAAGATGATTAAACTGTGTAAGAAGGCAGATTCAGGAATGTTTAGGCCATAGATATTCTACTGGATATTATCTAATCAAATATGTTTGATTAAAGCAAATATTTCTTTGAGGCTAACCATTTCAACCTCTACTTTCCACATAAGGTATTTTTGCTCAGAAAATGACTTGTTTCTGAATCCAACCCTCAAAATTCATGGGTCCAACTCTGAGAAAGAGTTGGCTTGTGGAGAAGAGGGAAAGCTGGGTGAGGAACCACACACTTTCCTCTTCCTGGGCTATTCTTGGCTCATTCACTTCCCTGAGCACTGAATTCATTCACAAATTGGGAACGTCTCCTGCTGCTACTTTCTAGCACATTTGGTAAAGTGCTGAATCCCAGATTAGTACTGTGGTGTTGCTAGGTTTTGATAAATGTGCCTATAAATTCATTGCACAAGTCCCTGCTTTATTCAGAAAGGCTGCTGCTGTCACAGACAGAAGTATAGCTTGAAATGAAATATTTTTAAGAAAATACTTTGTTAAGGTATAATTTTCTTCATACACAGCTACAGCAATGACCCAGCTCTATTTGCAGAACTATGGCATTAGCCTTTACACACCGATAATATGTAGGCTTTTAGTTAACCTAACAAATATTGTGCCATGTGGCTGACGCATTAACATGTGTATTAGTGAGCACTTGTCCATAAGGAATTTGTCAGACTGTCATCAAAGACTAAGACAGGCAGTCCCTGCTCAGGGTAAAAACACCTGGGGATCACAGCAATCACTCTGAAGGGAATTAAAGCAATAGATTAATCGACCGTAAGAATCATTTTCCTTGTTCATGAATCTGGATTTCCCTTGGCTGCCAGAATTGTAGATGAAAGTGAAAAACATCCTTGACCTTCTCTGTCAAAGAAAATGCTTCTCCCTTTCTCTTTGTCTGATGTGCAGAAATGGGGAATTTTTTTTTTTTGAGTGATTTACAAGGTCTGAGAATTGCAAAGAAAAGGTGTCAATAAAATAGTATCCAGGTTCTCATTTATTCTGCTGTGTCCTGACCCATAAAGAGACATTAGAGAATGTTTCAAAAGTTGTCAGCATGTATCCTTGTAGTCTACCACATTTCCTGACTTCAAAGTCTGTGATGCAGCTCTACCAGTTAGCCTGCAAACGCAGCATAAATACTTGAAATAGGACTGCGAAGATCTTGGGGAAACAGCACTGTGTGGAGAGAGGTGATAGGTGCTCAAATCTTTGCTCTGTCTGTAACTCTCTGTGCAGTCTTTGGCAAGACAACTCATCTGGCTTCCATTTTCCCATCTGAAAAATATCCCTTCACAGGAAAGTCAGGAGGTTTCATCAATTAGCCTCTAATTAGGAAAACACTTAGACAAGTGTTTCAGTTAAGACCTTTTCAGCAGAACAGTTTAAAAATGTGCTTAAATGGCATCCTGAATTAAAGCTTACTGCTGACAAAATGCTTCCTATCTAGAGACAAAAGATGGTGTATAAGCGTTATATAGGTAAGTTAACGTTTATTTATACGCTGTTTAGTACAAGAATAAACTGATCACTTGACAGGGCAGTTAGCTTGTTTACCTTTTTACTGATTGTGCTTGCTGGCTCTTTCTACATGCGTTATTTCTGGATGAATTATATTGATGGACAGAGCTTGATTAAGACACAGGCACAACAGGGCTAAGCTGGGAACAAACTGTCTGCCCTGTGAAATATTTTGAGATTACAAAAATGTTCCATTTCCATGTCATTATGAAACCAAAACATTTCAAAGCATTTCAGGGGGGAAGTATGTCTATGGTAAGGGCATTTAGCCAGGATGCAAGACATAAATGTCCAGGCCTGTGTTTTCTCACTCTCCTGCTGACCAGACAGGTACCAACAAGCACAGTTCTGGAGTGGGTCTTCCCGATCTCACCAGAAACTCCATCCTCAGCTTCCCCCTCTCCTCTTTTTATCCAAAGTTATATTTTCCTGTGATGTGATTGGATTTCAGGAAATCTGCATATTCAGACCAAATCCTGTTTCTTTGACAGATCTGTTCTCTCAGATAACCAGGTCTCCACACTGCTTTCAAATGTGGTTAAGTTCACAGTAGGGTTCATTCACTGAAGCAGAATTTGTGCCAACCACAGGATCAGAATAGTTCAGGGGGGTTTGCCTCTCAAAGGCCTTTAGTTCTAGGTCTTCATCTAATTGAATATTGCTTTCTTGATTAAGCTTGACCTAGAAGCAACAACCGTTCAATAATAAATGGCTCTGAATTGCTACTTTGGTTACAGATCCTTACCTTAGGAAGCAGTGGACCAGCTAAGTTTATTCCTTTTATGCCCAAGCTTAAATAGCATTTCCTTCCACATTAAGTTCCATTACTCCTTAGCAAATAAATACTGAAATATACATCACTTTTATTTTGGAGTAATGATTTATAGGCAAGGTATAGCTTTGTGAGTATGGAGTCAGGGTTAGCCTCAGTGAACGTAGAATTCTACTACATCATAAGGAAGATAACACCTATCTCTGATGAGATGGGTGAATATGAAATTAGGTAGCTTATGTAACAACAAACATTTGGTCCTTGGTTCCCTAAGAATTCTCTCTTTCTTTCTTTCATTTTTTTCTCCTTGTTTCTCACATATACAGAAGAATACTTTCTAATCTGTGAGGGTACTGTGAGCATAAATTCGCTAATGGGCATGAAATGATAAATGCCACAGAAGTGACTCTGAACAGCTCTCCTCTGCACATATGCCCACACCCTGTTACTCATTCTTCTCTGGTTTTGGTTACCACTCCCACCTTAACCTGTCCTATGTTTGAAGCTGCCTTTGTGACTATAAGATCAAACATTGCTGTCAGAAGGAGAGAGAATCACAAATCCAAATGTTAAGGCCTTTCTCTCTGTTGCTGGGACGCCATTCTGGCACATTGTGGAGTGCAGGAGGAGGGGGGAGAAAAGATGATATTGGTGCTTATGGTAGCAAGTACTCCATTTCAGAGTCATCAGTATCATCAGCAAAGCCAGGTGAGATCTGCCTGTGCCAGAGAATAAAATGTTGGTGGGCAGGTACTCCACCAGAATGGATTGGTCCAGCACAAATTGACTCCCCAGCGTTAACTGAATATTTACATGTAATTTCTTTTCTTCTAGTTTCAGTTAATGGACAACTAAAATAATGGAAGTGCTTTGAACCATAGAAATGAAGACTACACACCCAGAAACAGCTCCAACTAGTGCAGAACAGAACAGTGCATATGCTCAGCAACAGATGTCACTGTGAAAGCATCACCCTTTATCTCTTCCCTGTACACCAAAACTGACTGAATAAAGAATCATTTCAGAGTCTTCTCACCCATGAACTGGTTCCAAGTTCACCACATGGTCACCACCACGAGGAACTCCTGAGCTCCAGGGAATATCAGAAGGCCCTACTGTGTAGGCAGTGGCATTTCAGGAGATCTTACCTACGAGTCCCCCAGATGGCACATGTGTGGACAGAGGAAAGCAGCGGTGTTGCAATACAGGAACAACCATGTCTGGGAATATCAGCTTTAGCAGGCACCGGCAAACCATCCAAAGTCCTGATTGTTTCTCCCCTTGCCCTCCACAGCGAAGTGGACTAATGCCTAATCACTGCCATTTTCTGCCTCATCAAAAGATGAGGTACAACTCCCCGGTACGTGCAGACTTCAGTACGTGGCTTGTTGGGTGCAGAAGTTTGGCCACACCTTCCTTGGGCAAGAGAGGAACAACTGCAGCAAGAAGAAAAATTAATTTCTACAGGCTAGTTTAACTTCAGTGAGAATGTCATACACAGAAAATTAATTTTAAGTGATCTACAAATGATAAAACCATTTTTGGTAAAAATTAGAAAAAAATACATACATAAATACGTGTGTGTGTGTGAATGTGCATATTTGATGGAAGAACAGACTGGGACATCATTGTTGTGATTTTTACTTTTTAGTTACCGAAATCCCTTTATATATGCTGCAACACAAGCCATCGTATTGAAGAGATCGCTTTGATGCATTTTTCCTTTTTGAGTAATCAGTAAGTGCATGACATTTATGCAGGGAATCAAATTATTCATATCTGCCAGGAAGACTGAAAACCCAAAGACTAGGGAAGGAAAATATTAAACAAACACCATATAATACTTGGATCCTAGAGATTTTTTTTCTCTACTGAATTCCTTGTAGGAGCATAAAGACAAAAATATAACTCCACAAAAGATTTGGAAAGATCTTATGGTGAAGTAATCAAAATGCTTTCTGTTTACTAAAATATCTCATTGGTTGCTAGAAATACTCAAGAATATATAAAGTTAAATTGTAACACTACTGAAGTAAATTACAGTAATAATAAATATTCCTGTTCAATTCAGTGTGACATAGGACTTCATCTATAGCTTTTTCATCTTTTTCTTTAGGTAATTTGGGGCTTGTTCTCTCTGATTTCCACAGAAGCTGTTCCCAAGCCTACTAAAATTAGCGTAACTCTCTTCCGTGATTTCTTGTCATCTCAGTGCTTCTGGGATCAGGCCCAGAAAGCATAAGGAATGGCTCTCTGGAGAAAAGATAAAGTGTATGGAATTGGGGCAGAGGAGAAGTCTCAGGACAAACGCGGGGAAAAGCCATTGTGCAACTCGGGCTTAACCTTCCCCGGGTCAGCCGGGTCAGCAGGGCCTGGGGAAGCCGTTCTCCGCCCCACAGCTTACAGACCTCCTCTTCCCATCTGCGAGAGCCAACATGAGACTCTGGAGAGCGCCTAAATCCCCAGGCTCCCTGACACCTCCCCAAACAACTTGCCAGGAAAAGGCACAAGGTGCCTGTAGGACTTCACATCATCAGCTGCTCACTTTCATGCACCATCGAAGGGCACTTAATCATGTATATCCACAGAGGCAACACCCAATGTTTTCTAGAATATTTCAGTTCCCCAATCAGATATTTTATATAGCAAGGGGATTTCCATTACCTTATCATCTGTATTTTCTTTAATTACTCTATTATTTGCTTTTAACACAGTCCAAGTAATTTAGTGGAGGAAAGGTAATATACATTTGGGTATTCCGAGATTTCTGGGAATCTGTAACACACAAATGTCAGATTTCTTTTATTAATGTCAGTTAAAGTTTAGGGAAAAAAAAGTCCCTGTATAAAAGAATACAATAGGATATAAAAGACACTTCCAGTCAGAAGCTCTGGAAAATATTTATTTTAGTGATGTCATTAGTTGTTTTTCCTTTAAGGAAAATAACCTCACTATGCCTCAGCTGTCTGTATTACTGGAAAGTTGTTCATGCTTGTTCAGGTGAAACAGTTTAAAAGAGCTCAGTTCAACACCCATTTGAACTATATCAGTGTCCATGTAAATAAACTGTACGACTGTCTTTCATTTAAATGGGTACCTTTTTGGTTGAATGGACAGTTCAGTAGATGTTAGTTGATGGTGGAAACATATCTCACCAATATCAAATTATAGCTCTGTAAAGGTTGTTTCTTTCACAAATCAGAAATGTTTTGGCATAGTGTGTTCTCCCAGGTGCTGTTAGTTTGTATCATAGCTAAGGGTTTCAGCTAACTGGTCATATTTAGAAGACATGTGAGTACATGATTCACATACTGTTAATTGAAGTTGCTAATAACCCTCCAAGCTTTTATATATAACTGGCAGCTACCTGGATACTTGGTGCACATATAGCCTGCACCTGTAAATGTGATGCAGATGTCATGTGATGCAGAAGACCATCCGGTGAGGGAAAAAACTGACCTTCCCCAACGCAAACAGAATAGAGCATTGAGGGAAAAACAATGCCCAGGCCTGGAAAGGAGAGTCTCCATCCCTCTTCCTTTTTCTTTTTATAAACACTAAGACTTTCCCTGAAAGCAAGTACTAAGGAAGGTTTATTAGTGCACTAAACAACAAATAAAAACACAGATGAACAAGAAATACAGGAATCGTGAAATGATGCAGCATCATAAAACTATCTATAGAAGCACAAATTAGAGAAATAGGCAAACTTGAGAAGACGGGAAAGTATTCATTATCTGGTAAATTTTAATCCTGAGAAGAACTGTTAATTTCAATAATATTCAGTGGTTTATTGTACAAGAGCCAATTTGAGAGATAATTAGTAAGGGCCAATCTTTCATTCATTATACCCCAGATTTGATTGTAGCTGGAATTCATGGTGTACAAGACAAACAAAACTGAAAAAGCATGAGATGATTAAAAATCAGACAGATGAAATCCTTCTTTTGTTTAAGGCGAATATCATAGTATACTTCATACATAACAAAGCAGCTCATGGATAATGTATATGACCAGCTGAGTACTGCAAAAAATAGCAAGGGGAAAGCACTTAAAAAAAAAGAAAAAATATCAATGCCAGTTCCTAAACATTATGTGAAAGTTGACTATGTGTTCAAAACTAAGCAGTAAGTAACAATGAGTAGAAGACAGTCCAGCATCTAATCTAGTACAGTGAAGGGAGAACAAAAAAATCTGTCTACTAAATTTGGATGGTCCTACAGTACTATCTCCCGTAAAGAAATGAAGTTGAGGTTTAGAATAGATCAGTTAAGAGTTGTGAATAGGTTAGGAATTCTGAGAAAAAAAGGGCCATATGGGAGAAGGTAAGGGTAAACAGAGAGAGTTACCAGATGGAGGAACTCATTTCTTTCTTCCTCCTGCTTCTGATGCTTCTGATGCAGGAGAGAAAATATCTAACACTCACTGGTTTCTGATTGCAGTAGGATGAAGAATCCTAAATCTCTGTCCCATAGCTGAATTTTCTGTTAATGCCTTTGGTGGACATTAATGTTGTACTGTGTTCATCTAGAAGTACACTTTGAAAATGGCTGAGCCAGATAAATGCTTCTCTTTGTGAATGTATTAGAATTTATGTCCGGGGAAGCAGTTATTAGCATGTTTAGCTCCATAAATGCAGAGCCTGCATTTTGTTACCTTCTGAGGAGATCTACTCAACGTATATGTTATACCATCTCAGGAAACAATAAAAAGTCCATTTGCCCATTGAATTCTCATTTAATCAAATGATTAAGTGATATTTTTTTCTTATTGCCTGGATTTCAATTTACCTTCTCTTTCCCTGGATTTATGCATTGCTTATACCTTTTATTGTTTCTCCTAATGGCTTATTTCCTTCCGGTAGCTATTTCATCATCCCTTCAGTACAGCTGTGTTAGTAGATATAGTATGGAGAGTGTACTGAATCCCCAAAACATTCTCTTTGGATTTGTTGGAGATAGTGTCCTTTCCACAGTGAAGTATCTACTGACATGAATGAATGAGTTGTTACAGAAAGCACTAACATACAACATGATTTAAACAGAAATTAGGTGCTTGGCAACATTTAAAACTCATCTCAGAAAGCATATATTAGATAGCTGGTAGACAGCTGGTGCTAATGCTCTTGAATGGCCCAAACCAATGCCTCACTAGAAAAGCATTTCATTCGAGTGAGAGCAGAAGAGATTATTCACCACAGTTCCCCTTCGAGTCCATTGATGGGAGGAGGCAACCACAGCCATGCTTCTGTCTGGTCAGCATTGGTGTTTGAGGACAGGGGAGGTCGCACACTGTTGCACTGCTGCTGTCTTGCTCCCCTCTGCCCCCCGCGGACCTCCTGGGCACCCTATCCCTGCGGTTCCAACCACTGGCTGAATCTTATTTGGCAAATGAATAGCAATAAGCAAATAGTGGTACAGTCTAGCAGTAAAGATTTCAATGGAAAGTGTAAATCCCTCAACAAATTCCAAAGATAATACAAAATGCTATGTTTTTCTACAACATGGTATCTGAGAAGCGAAAGCAAGGAGGCAGAAAACTCAGCTACCTGTCTATGCTCAGCTGATGTAAATCAACACTGCTTTCTTGAAGCAAACAGAGTTCCAACAATTTATAATAGGAATTTGACCCCAACATTGAATAAGCTTACTGAGACATTTTGATTTCCTGTTCCTTCCTGGTTACAGAAAATGATGACCAAAGTAATTGTGCAAAAGACCTGAAAACTTCATCCACCCGTAAGTAATTGACCTTATGATAAAATCCCCCATGGCCCTTTGCTGCAAAGCAGGAAAGTGTTCAGCATCTTCAGGCAGCCTCCTAGCTGTACATGCTTGAGGAAATCCTTTCTAACCAGCAAACTATTGATTCTGAAAAATGGTATATTTGATCATAAATCTTGAGCAAGCTCAACACAGGTCAGTGGAGACAAAATATTAACCACTCTAAAGTGCTTTTAAAGATTCTCAGACTGGAATAAAGAAAGATATGACATGTACGCTTATCTGTAATATAGATTTTTCTTTTTCACATTTGCATACCTCTCTTTCTCTTTCTTTCAGAGAATCCCATCCTATGGTAGCACAAAAAACTTCCTTCTGCAATCACATGTGTAGGCTGCACATAAAATTGACTTGAGGGTAGGAACTTGTCTGTCAGAAAAAGCAGATTTATTATTTTTTTAAATTACTTCTGTGTTGTCAGTCGAATTAATCAATCCAGTTCAATAACTGGGCTCCTTCCCTGAATATTTCTTGAGTTATCACCTAGCAATACATCTTCTGTAATTAGAATATATTGAAAATTTACCAGAAAACAAAGTTTTGGGGATTTCTACTTTGTCAGGTCCAAAACATTCAAAATACCTTATATTTGAGACTTTTCAACAATTCCACATTGGCACTGCCTGGATTATTGATCACTCTTTCATGCGCTCAGGTGCCGTGCGTTTGAAGTGCCAGCAATCCCATGGCAGTCCAAGGGCTGGTATGTTGTGTTATCTGGAAGATCTTGTCCCCTGGGATTTGCTTGTGAGGGCAGACCTAAAGTGAATTTCAGATATCTGTTAGCCATGCTTTCCTCATGGCCTGCATTTCTCCCAGAGAGACTGTAACACATAAAACACCACTGCAGCCTGATTTTCACAGAGGGCTGAACAGATAATGAGCTGAAAACCAGACCTCTTTCCAGGTACCTCAGAACAAGAAGCCAGTTAGCAGGGAAAAGTCATCTGAAGGATTTTTGTACTTTTAATACCTTTAAGGTCTAACAATAGCGTGGTAAAAAGTGCTTTAGTCTTCCTAGATTCAAACATACACTGGCTGAGAAGATAGTCTCCTCAGCTCCTCTTAGTCCGAATCTGGAATTATTTTCAGATAGACCTATTTAATCCGCTAAAACGAATTTCTTAAAATCAGCCTTTTCCACAATCTCTCACAAGCACTTACTGTGCTTACTTACTCACAGAAAATTGCAATCTTATTTAATTGTGGCTAGGAAACATGGATTGAAACCTCGATGGAAGTTTCATAGAGTGGACAATTTAGCTTCAGTCTTACATGATCTTCTCATTTTTGACCCAAAGACATTAGAGAGAATTCCTTAGCACTGTGGCTTCATATCTGAACTGCTTATATTTAGCAAAGCCACCTATAGTTTTGTTGGTCTGAACTAGCATAAACTGTAAGAGAATGGCTTAGTATGAAAAATTTACAGTGCGATTAGAGGTTATGGTCGTGTCTTTTTCAAGTGACCTAATGAACACTATGTATAAACCAGAGCTGCCTGGTTAGTACTGTCAGAGGCAGAAATGTGTATCTCTCTTCATTCACCCTGCAATCCGTTTTTTGAGAACAGAGGTCTTTCTTACAAAAGAATCTAAATCAACTTTTACATAATCAATTTTTACATTTTTTACTCCTTGTAAATTTGCCCCAGAGACAAGCCCCATTTCTCTGCAAGGCCAGTTTGAAATCCTGGTGAGTATGTCAAATCCTCTCTGTTATTATTAATGCTCCAACTGTGAGCAAGACAGTCTTCAGATATGTAAAAATACAAGGATATTGTCCAGAGGAGAATTTTTCTGGAAACGTAACAACATAATTATCACGAATGATGGTAAGCAGAGGAGAACAGGAAGACTACAAGTAAACAGCAAAGACAAAAACTGATAGCAGAGAGCTGCCTTATGGGCAGATCTATAAGCTATTCTGTTTGTAGTACATTTCTTGTTTGTTAGGATTATTATTTTTTCTGCAAAAGGTCAGGTAGCTGGGAAAAAAAAAAAAAAAGGCAGATAACTCTGTAGCAGAGGTCAGTAACAGAAAGGTTGCTGAGTTCTGAGCAGGAATTAAAGGGTTTGTCCCGAAAAGTCACATGCAACTTTTGTCCTTGAAAAGTAATTGCAACTTGTCAGAAATACCAGTTGTTGCTAGATGAAGATAGAAGTTCAGCATTATTTATGGATCTACACTTCTCAAGTAAATAGATTTCCCCTAATTTGCAATTCTAAAAATGCCTTTAAACCTATTTTTAAATGGCCTCTCTAAACACAGGGCAGAGTTGGTCAAGCAGTTTTTGACAAATTGTATTTTTCTTGAAAGGTGTTGTTTTATTTAAGATGAATCATTAATGGAGCTGAACAGATTTTGAAGACGCTTTCAATGAGACTTCTGAATAAAAAGCTTTTGACCTATGTTTTGGTACAACTACATTTTGAGAATGTGTTCCAAATATTTTGTTTCAACCCTGTAAATTCCAAACCTCAAAATTTGCTGTAAAGCAGAACCATCATCTTCTGCCCAGCACAGAAGATGGTGGGAATATACCACAGAGCTCTGCAGTGCGTGTCAGATTCCTCAGCTACCTGCAGTTTTCCCATCAGTTTTTCTATAGATTTCAAATGAGCCTGCATTTTATTTACTTTCTAGGTTAATACATCCAAGAACAAATTTTGTGGGATCCTGTTTAAGGTTTGCAGTAGTTCTTGCTGGGAATTGGTCTAAGCAGAGTAGAAACTGAACCAAAAATCGAGCAAAATTTCCCTGTAGATAATGCAATATTTTTACATGGATTTCTATTGTTTCTGATGTTTTATAAGTAATTTTGGAATGACAGTCTTAATTTTCTATTGTTGCAGTTTGTTTTTCTTTTTTGTCTTCCTTTCTGTTTGCTTTCCCAATGGGAGCTTGTATTAGCCAGTCTTTCTGTAGAGCTCAGACAGGTTATGACAATCCAACTCAGAAAAACACTGCAATTACTGTGTCATTAACAAATCTTACAGTAACACATGCTGTACAGAAATGTGGCAAGTTATACAGTACACACATATAATAAATACAATATGTTTCACATATAAAAAATTAACATAATTGCCATAAAGCAAATGTGGTAAAACTGAAGAATGCTATTTACATTTCTGACTATGTATTTTGAGTTTTTATATTAAGGTAGCAGTAACAACAGAGGGAAAAATATACTTGATGAATTTGCTTGCTCTGTACTGTTTTGTGTTGCGTTGATTTGTGAAATAAGGCCAGAAGTCAGGCAGGCTGGTAAGTGTTGTTAGTCTGAATTTTTTCAACAAATGTCACTAGAAATTATTTTCTAGATCATCACGGCTTGTGTGAAAAGAAATAATTTTATTTGCTATGCATGCTCTCTTGCTCATGTTTTCTGCTATTAGAATGCTTCCAAAGTAGCCACTGCCTTGACTTTTTGTTCAAACAAAATTTAAAACTCAAAGATTCAACAATCAAGAGAACTGAGCTCCTCTTTTATTCCTAGAACAAGCTCCCACATACTAAAGCTGGGGCTCAAGGAGTGAGATGAGAAAATTAACAATTTACTGCATTTATTGCACTATTGAAATCTTTGTTACTATTATATATTTTTCCAATCATTACATGCATGACTTGATAATTTAAACTTTTAGAGGTCCTATTACACAATAATTATATAGAAAATGAGACTAACAAAGAAAGAAAAGAAAAGGAGAGAACAAGGGAAAGTCAGTGACAGCTGAATGTTTTTGCTTCTAAGATAATCTGTGGAAGCAATTTGATATTACTGAGTATCAGGGTAAACTACGTAACTTCTGATCTGCCATGCTGTGGAATCAATTCCCAAGATAGGTTGAGAAAGTTTTACCGCTGAGACAGAGTGAATACAGAAGAAAGTTAATGAAAGAAATAATATTGGCAGGAAGATAGAGGAAGGATAAGATTTAGTCTACCATAATTTACACATCTAAAACTTAAACATCTAAGCCTCAATTATTTACCCTAAACTTTCTTTATAGTCAACCAGGAGAAATAGGCAGAGACAGATTCCTTTCATTTTCAGATAGCGACTGAAAGACAGGTCACATGAATCACCTTGTTGCTAGCTTCTGACTGTAAGGAAAGGCTAAAATGACTAGCTCAGACTGAAATGTCCATCTTTTAGACATTTATAGTTAGGTTAGATGGCTCTTAGCCTAGCTAACCAACAGGTCTTTTTTAATGAAACAGAACTTATTTTAATGGAACAGCTTGGAGTTTTTTGAAGCAATAATGGTTTATAAGGGGACAGCACAGTCCCTTCTGGTGAGCTTTTTTTCTTTTGAGACTTCTCTTTTCTCTAGTTACTTTAATTTTACCATCCAATCAGGTAGTGTTTTGGGATCAATTAATATTTCTGTTATGCTCAGTATCATGTATGGTACCCACTCACAGAGCTGGAGAGTTAGCTTGACTTAGCACACTTGCATTACACTATTTGGAGCTGTACAGCGAGGCTTTCAAACTATCCAGAGTTGTTTGGTTACCAACAGTTACCAAAGAGTAACCAAGGAGTACCAAGAGTCAGAGTAGCAGGGTGACTCCAACTGTTATTGCTTAAGTTGCTATGCCCCCCTTGCATTAGTATTTGACTAAAACCCTTCCGTAACCTCTCCTGAAGCCCCAAAGCTATAGACCATCATGCAAAAACACAAGTTCTACCGGGGCAAAGCTAATATTTAAAGCTCAAAATGCTGTCACACTTGCACTGCTCCATCTCTGCCATAATCAAACTCCCACTGGATAAACCACCGAGACAATGGCATCTGCTGTGTAATTCTTGTTGGTCCGCAATAATTTTCACAGAAATTTCTCTGTATGGTATCTCCTCTGTCAGAGTTCAGCAAATACATCTCAGTATAAAAAACTGCAGAAAGTTCTTCTGACTGAAAAAGTGCTTTAATGTCTAAAAGCTTGTCCAGATTTTCTAAATATATCAGCTTTCTGTACTCCTCACTCTTATGTCTTCACAGGTGCTACTTCACAAGTACTATTGCAACTCTTACTGCAAAGCTCATAATTAATCTTTGTTCTTTTTAAGACACAGGAAAATTAAGCCTTCCATTGGCTTTAAGAAGATTTCGCAGGGTAAAATTCATCTTACCCTAGGAAACCTGAATTTGTTTCCTAACCAAAACTTTCATTCTTGCTTACTGAAAACAAAATTGTTCTGTAAGCGCAATCCCGTCTGTGCCAATTTGCGTGAGAGTGAGCAAATCCCCAACATTGCACAGCAAAACAACTCGTGGCAGTAGGCTGACATGTTATGTGTCTCCAGGCAAAGTAAGAAAAGTCTTATGACAGATCTAAAAGTTCAGTACATAGTTCAAAACATTACTGTAAGTGTAGTAAATAAGCCATTAAAGGAAATTCCAAACTTATCATTTACTTAAACTCTTAATACAGCTTAGCAATTAATACATTCATTCTTTTCTATTGCTCAGTGGTTAGAGCTACACCACACTTCACTGAAACCAGAATGACCAGAGATAGCAATCAAGCTGACCCAATGGGAGCAACTTGTTTTTATTGTTTATGGCTTTGTTTCCCCCAGCAGATGATAGTCTCTTAAGAAGAGAAAAGACCCTCATGGTACCCTTTAGGATGAATCCCAAAAGATTTGATCTTTCACTCGCCCAATGGCTCACAGATTAGTACAGTAAGCATTTTCCCAGTTTTCTAGGATTTTCAGTTTTACTGATAGCTGAGGGTATCTTCTCAGGATTGCTTCACTTGTATGGATCCGGTTATTTGGAGAAGCCATACTGGATATGTGCTTTTTCTGAGCTCAGGTGGTTGCTGCTGAGCTCTGGGTGAGGCTGGAGGGATTCCAGTATGCTGCGCTCTGTACACGTGTCATACCAGTCAGTACTGCACGAGGTCCTAAATCACAATGTGAACCTGAACATGTACCCTTTAAAGCTTGAAAGGTCTACATTTCCTAAGCCTGTGGTTATTTGTTTCATAATATATTTGTTTTATCTCTGTTTTCGCACATCTCCTGATAACTGCCTGCCGAGCTGCTTAGGGAAATGAAGCCCGGGCTGGTTACAAAGGTTGTGAACTACAAGGAATTATTAACAACAGTCAACTGAGTCTGGAGCCTGTGATTGTTTGACTTTCGGCCTGCGGCACGTTCCTGAGACAAATAGTGCTCCCTGGGAGTACAGCAAGTGACCTTCTACCTGGGATGTGAGGAGGCATGACAGATGCTCAGGTGCCATGTGCTATTTGTGACACGTGGCAGCTCTGACTGCCCTTCACCTGCCAGCAAGATGATGAGACCTAGAAAAACAAGGGTTCTCACCGGTTGTGGGTCTGATGCCGGTTGTAGAGCTGAGTTTGAAGGAATAACTTTTCCCCTTTCACCAGCTTGTCTCCTGACCCTATTTCTCTCTCACCCTCTACTGCTAGAGAAAGCGAAAAGGAGCAGGCATTTCTCCCCTTTTCTCTACATTGCCAAAACTTTCTAAGGTTAATTTCTCTGGACACAAATCAAAATTTTCCAACACTTGTCATAACACCTCACCTTGCGTCTGCTTTTCACTTCTTCAGTCTTGCAGCTCTGTTTAGGTGGGCAATGTTTCCCTGCAGTAAGGTGAATGTTACCCTATTCAGCATAAGACAGCTAGCCGCCTGCAGCTGCAGGGACAGTCATCTGATGCCCCTGCTTTTCCTGGAGGATAAGGAGAAGAGCTACTCAAGCACCAAGCACAGCCCAAGTAACGTGCACAGGCAGCTCAGAGCCCTGGACCACTGTGAGAGGTGGGCACATCTCTTTCTCATGCACGATCCTTAGAAGCTAATAATAACTTTGCTTACATGAGGGACAGCAGAAAACAGAAGCAACCTGGCAAAGCTCTGAATTGCTGCTGCCACTGTTGCAGTGGGAGGGGAGATGGAGAAAAAAGGGAGCCCTTTAACCTGGGCTCTGGCACTGCCAAAGTCAGACCTCCTTGTCTCACTCAACAGGACTACTAAAAGTTGTAAAAAATGTTACCTTTTTTTTTTCGTAGGTGTTGAGGAGGAAATTAAACTCCGTGAAATCCATCCCATCTTGTTTATATTGTCCGTTATTGTCCTGGTTTCAGCTGGGATAGACTTTGTTGTCTTCCTAGTAGCTGGTACAGTGCTATGTTTTGAGTTCAGTATGAGAAGAATGTTGATAACACACTGATGTTTTCAGTTGTTGCTAAGTAGTGTTTAGTCTCAAGTCAAGGATTTTTCAGCTTCTCATGCCCAGCCAGCAAGAAGGCTGGAGGGGCACAAGAAGTTAGGAGGGGACACAGCCAGGGCAGCTGACCCAAACTGGCCAATGGGGTATTCCATACCGTGTGACGTCATGGCCAGTATATAAACTGGGGGGAGTGGGGTTGTGGGGATCACCGCTTGGGGACTAACTGGGCATCGGTTAACGAGTGGTGAGCAATTGCATTGTGCATCCCTTTTATATTCCAAACCTTTTATTATTACTATTGTCATTTTAGTAGTGTTATCATTATCATTATTAGTTTCTTCTTTTCAGTTCTCTTAAACTGTTCTTATCTCAACCCACGAGTTTTACTTCTTTTTTCCGATTCTCTCCCCCATCCCAGTGGGTGGGGGGGAAGTGAGTGAGCGGCTGCGTGGTGCTTAGTTGCTGGCTGGGGTTAAATCACAACAGTTATATTATCATTATGTGTTTTCACATCCATCCACCTGGTTCCACTGTCCTTTTCCACTTTTTTCAGAGAACTTTTTATAGCTGCCTTTGGACCTGAGCAAATGTTTCATTTTTGCAAAAGTGCTCATGCAAAAGTGCACATTGTGGAGTGTCATTAAAGCAGGCATCTGCAGTACAGGTGTTTACAGATGATGCCATGGTGGCCTTGAGTGCTCCGGTCATAGTAAACGCTCTGAGAAAGCTCTCACGTGTTTTCATAGAAGAAATAAACTTTTTCTTGCATACATAAATCAAATTCAAACATAAACCACTGAGAGCTTTGTTGGCCTTGAACTAATACATTCTGGGTTCATACTCTCCAGTACTATATAAATAGGAACAAGATTTGAATGTCCTATTTTGACTGTAATGGCCTTCAAACATGCAAGCAATACTTGTGAAGAATGTGCCTGACTTATTTAAATCTGTTGAGATTCCTGGATAAAGCTTCCCTTTATTTTCTTTTCCCAAATTCCACTCCTCATCAACTTTTAGATGCAGTTTTCTCTTTTTTCCCCATTCTCTTCTGAAGTTGCAGAATAGTATTTGTGACATGCTTTGGAAATTTGATGTGCAGTGTATCATTATTCAAGAGATCAAGAGATGTATAGAGAATGAAGCAACATTAAACGAAGGTTCATATTGGAAGGTAGTGCACTTAAAAAGCAGAAAATGGTAAAAAATACATATACCCACACAACTATAATTTTGCTCCATATATGTAAGCATCAAAACAGTCTCTAATAACACATTCACTCCCTGCTCCCCTTCTAGATTCCTGCCTCCTTCTTTCAGTGTTAGTTCTGGCTGGTGCAAAATCAAGATGGAAGAAGATCAGGATCTGTTCTATCCTAATTATTCCGTATTCATTGTATCCAGTCCAGCCTCCAGATTTACTTTATTCAATGGCCAATATGTGCTCTCTGTTTCATAAGAAATGCAGCAATATAGGAAGATTAAATGGGAAAGAAATAGCTAAGGAGAAAATAATGAAAAAATATATTTTACCTAGGGAAATACTGTAATATAATTTACTGTCCAGTGGGGGGGAGTTTCTAGCTAAAAGAAAAAGAAGGATAGCAACTGCTGGTTGATGGGCAATCTTTCTTGAGATAAACCATACATCTATTTAATCGGAGGGAGGCAGCATATAAAAGTAGTAAGTTAGTTCATAGTTATGCATGCTTGATTTACTACAGGTCACAGATCATGCTGTGTTCAGGAACACATCCTTGAAAGGGCAAATAAATTCAGTCAGTTTTCTGATTTCGTTCTGGCATCACAAACTATTAGCTGGAGCAAGAGATTTTGAATGCATCTGTACTTCCTTAGGGAGATGTCTGAATTCCATTTTATCTGCTTCTGCGTGATCAATAGAGGAGTTGGAAAAGAAGGGTTTCAGTCTCTCTCTGGTTTTGATATATTGGCATGTTTAAGAAACAAAAAAAATCTAAATCATAGTGGAATTTTATTTTTTTCACATAAAATATGAATCACTTGGGGATGATACTTAGAATTTAAAATTCACAAGAAGTCAGAGATGTATGTTTACTTATAATATAGAAAATAATCTTTTCCACTGATTTGTTTAGAATTGTGAGCAAATAAAAGTACACATTAGAGTAGAATTCCAGGCATACAATGTAACTTTTGTCACTGCGCATACTTTTACGTTTCTTATTCACCTACATATGGAAGAGATAATTAAAAGTTTTGATGAATTGTTTTCCCCACTCTGAGAGTGAGGCAAGCACAGTATTCAAATGATGGTTAAAACCAAAACCGTTTCCAGACCACTAGCTTTTCAGGTGTTGGATTCTCTTCACTCACCTGGGAACCTAAAACTAGGTTGGAAATTCCACTAGGTAGCAAGCACTGAAGAGAACTCGACCCTGAAACCTCAAATCTAAGTGACCTTTCAGAAAATGTAGGCCATTCCTAGGACTCAGGAAATTAGAGTGATGAAATCATTATGTTTATTGACTTTCATTTGAATTTTGTTCATCCTGGGTGTGCTGGTTTTGGCTGGGGTAGTTCTGGGGGAATTCCATATTTGGGCCCAGAAGAGGCAACACTTGTCTATATTGCACATTAAATAAAAGCAGTACAGGAGAACTATGTTAATCTCTTGCAAATCTGGAATACTCTCTGAGAGAGATAAATTGGTATGCAGAAAGCAAATACATAGGCAAAGGTGCAGTAGACTAAATCATATATATCTTCTACCTGACACATCCTGCAATTTCTACAGAGGAAGTCCCTATTGCCATCATTAAGAAAATAAGCAGCAAGTTCACATATTTATCTTCAAAGGAGATATCTGTTCACACTCAATGTCACTATGCAGGAAGTGTTCTGTGGCAGCACACTGATTTTTTCTATTTGGAAGATGACTGTTGTTGAGGTCTTTTACCTCATATATGGACTGGTCTGGGCTTAATCGCTGCTTCAGTGAAAAGTATCTTCAGCAACTCCTTTGTTTCCTCTCTGTGAAATGGGGATTTCTCACTTCGGTTAGCCTGAACTATTGAGAAAGGAAAACAAGACTTTTTCCCCAAGTGTACGTAAAATCCCTAGAACAGGACTGAACTGCACTCCACGTCAGCACATAAATAAAAATAATGTTTTTATTTACTATCTGATGGTTCCTCTCATTAGATTTTCCTGAAGACACAGGGTAATACACCCTAATATTTACTTAGGGTGTTTCAAATAATCTGAATATGGGGTGAAGCAGGAGGAAAACTTCTTAAAAAATCACCTTTAACTTTGACGCACAGAAAACATCTTGTGCTGAGAGTATAGTGTGGTCGGACTCTCAGTACTCCACTGTGATGCCTTTTAGGCCTGCTACTAATCTGAATCACCTTTTGTGTGAAAGATTTAAACAGTAGCAAATATACAGCACAAATTCAGGCTATACTTCCTCTCTATTCTTTTTTCTTCCCAGAAAAACAGTTCATTGCTGGCCAAACCACCACAGGGCTCAAGAAAAGAAGACATTATTTTTGAGGATTTTCTAGAGGCATTATTCCTGTTAGGGAGGTATGAGTACTTTTCAATTACTGAAACTTAGTTTATTAAACCAAGTACCAAATGGTACACTTGAAATGGATATTAAAAGAAAACATTAAATAAATATATTTGCTAATATGCGTAGGCACTCAAAATATGCTAAGAACATTTAATCTAGGTTTTTAATATTCTATGGTGGAGATTCTGTCTCAGTTTACATCTGTCTGTAAATGTACTGAATTCAATACAGATGTCCTGTATGACAGTATAACTGAGAGAAGAATCTGACCTGTTTTGTCTGACTTTGGGGGCAGTGTTTGTAGCCTTGAAGTCCTCAGAACACAAATACGCTCAGATTTAGATTAAAAAAAAAAAAAAGCTTAATCTATTCCTCAATCAAGAATGTTTAACGCATCCTTCTGGCAATTTTTTCAATTATTCTTTTTGTTGGCATTGTCAGAGGTTTGCAAGATGTCTGTGAAGTTAGGAAAGTCTCTCTGTGTGGTGGCCATCCTTCCTTGAGCCACTGAATCATCAGCTGTGGAAGAAAAAAAAGAAATATAAAATCCATTTGAAGGGTTTGCAAAATAGAAAGATACATAATATACTTGAATCCTAGCTTTTGGATAGATTGTGGGATTGGAGCCAGGCTGTGGTTGCATATATTTAAATTTAAAGTGGTAAAAGACAATGCATATCTCTCTTGATGTCAGTTTCCTCATTAATGATAGGTAAAGGACAGTTAACAAAAAGAGGAAGAAGCAAAACTGGGAGGAAACTACCTGGGATTTTCTATAAAAACCTTACTGCTCCTTATACAGATTATAGCCTGAATCAAAAGCACCATCTGGTTTAGAGTTCAGCAGAAGAGAATAAAAGGATCATTTTAGTGTTGTGTTTTGTTTTCACCATCCAGGGTCATTCCATAGAAGAGAACATAGAACAATGAAAGGAAAGATGTTCTCTAAAAAAATAGCCCCACTTTTTTCCTTTTTATTTTTTTTCTCCTGGGGGTGGGGGAAGGGGAGGTTGCTTCTCCTTTTCTGAGAAGGGAAAGTGACATTATGGAAAATAGGGAGACAAAACACTATAGTACCCATAGCAGATTCCTGACTCAGGAGATAGGAAGCTCCTCCTCCGCCTGTCCCTTACGGGTCTTTGTTTCTCATGATCACCTGATTTACCCACAGGAATGAGTAAAGGCTTTTGCTCGATACTACCAGTGATTCACATGATTAGACGATCTTTTTCACTTCCACAACATAAAACATAATCCTCCAACTAATCAATCTTATTTACCTACTTGCAAATGAATCTGGGTTAAGGTGCAAATTTGAAGTAGCTCTCTGACACTTAATATTTAGTGTCTATTTTGTAGCATCTAAGTAGTTCCCAAGAGTGAAATAGGTAAGAACAGGCTTGTTTCAAGTATTGTCCCAAAGTTTTCAGTTACTATAACTCTGGTTTCAACACAATAGTTAGCCACTTCTATAGGTATTTGATGTTTTGGTGGCTAAGCTATAATCTAACATGAGAAATACTAACAGGATATAAACTTTGAGGTAGGATATAGCCCTCATATCAAGACACCAAAATTGAGTTTTGCAGACATTAAATATGTGTCTAAACTGTCCTTGTAAATAATTGAGATTTGGTTACTATTATCAATGGAAATTTGAGAGTGATTACCCAAACTTAGGTGTCCAGGTGACATCTTGCATGTCTAGATACCTAAATACAGGTGTTTACCTTTGTGATCTGAATTCTGTGCTTAGGGTGGGATTCAGCTACCAGAGCACGAGCGTAGAGCCTTGTTCCTCTTGCATCAGGATATCCTTTCTAGAAGATTATCTCTCATAGGTCCTATGTCACATCCAGCTGTCACTGACTATCTAAATGCTGAAGTCTCAAATGGCATATGACAATATTTTGAGGCAACTTAATTAAGCCTTTCACAGACTGAAGTTAGTGAGACTTGTGCAAAATTTGGAAATTATCAAGATAAAAATTACTGCATGCATCCCAGTATAGAAGGGTCCTAGTTTTGAAAGCAATTTTCATAGTTTCTGGTCCATATTGCAGCAGTGTCTTAGCTGAAGCTTGGGACTAGCTCCAGAGTATGGGGTTAGACAGAATTGCTTAGTGTGATACTTCTGCCAGCCTTGTGTAACCAACCCATCCATGGACTGATGGAATTTTGCACTGAAGTTTAGGATTTGTTGAGCCCCTGCCTTCCTAATGCAGACATGCTGTTGCCAGCTTGGGACAGCTGAAACTGGTACAGTGTTCACAACAATCTGTTTTGAATTGTATTTAAATTTTTCATAGCTCTAATTATCATTTTATCACTGTGTTTCAGACCTATCATATGCTACTATGCAAAATCCCTTGTTTGTTTTGTTTTGAGTTTTTTTCCCCAGACATTTATCTGCTGTTTTCTTAGGATACAGTGTTTAGTCTCCCACCAGCATTTAGACTTTAATGACACTAGAAGCAAAACATAACAGTATAGAATCCACTATACAATAATTCATCTGAAAATAGATATCATAGACTGCAGATATGGCAAGCTAGGGCAGTGTCCATCTACTGGCCCTCATTTGTTTTCAGATGGTCACCAGAGGTCAGTTCAACAATGTTCCCATTGATCCCTTTCTATCCGTTTAACTTTCACTACTACAAGAACAAAACTCCAAACACACACACAAAAGAGAGAAGGAAGAATGTGCTCACTGTGGTTCAACCGGAATTCACAAACACAGAAAAGATCCTCTCTATTGGCTGTTTCCTCCTGCAACTTGACTTCTGAAATAGGGCTACCCTTTTGTACAAGACACAAAAACAGAAATGCAAAAAAGATCCCACCAGAAAGCATGTGACTTCCAGAATTGCCTGTAGCTTTCCTGGCACTGGGTTGAGAAATATTTCTTCATCTCATGTTACATAATCATCCTTGACACATTGTTTGTTCCAGCTCAGTGCTGTTTTCATCAGATAGGAACCACAAATCTAATGGAATATGAGGAGTGTCCCCATGATGGTGTGGGGGGGATTTTTTTTTTTTCCAAGTTTCATAATTATGCAACGTATTTTAAAAATATGTGCTGGAACAAATACTTTTTGAAACCATAATTCTTGTTAGCTAATGTTCTTCACAGTGTACATTTCCTGTCTTTTTCCAGTAAGGACACTGTGTGTTACAGCACACTGAGATCCCATTCAAATGAACGAAAGGAAGAATGAGTAAATGAAAGAATGAATGTATACCTGACATAACAGACCCTTAGGATAAATTCAATTTACTTTAATGAAATTACACCGGGGATTAATTTATCCTGTAATGTTTCAATGGCACACTCCAAGGGATTTACTCCAAACCACATGAAGTCAGTGTAGCTTTTCCATTGATTTCACTGGGTCTGGATCAAGTTTCAGAAGGATGAAACAACTGTTTATTACTTCTTCTTTTCTTTTTAATTCACAAAGTAAATAATTTTATGCAGGTAAACCACTTCACTGGATAATCACTCCTTGAACCTTGGTATCTGTCATTGCTATCTTTTCCAACCTCTGTAAAGGCATATTTCCAGTCTCCCCATCAAACTGTGACTTCTTTCTGTCCAGTTTTCTGTAAAGTTCCATTGCTTAGACGTATTCTCACTGTTAAACCTTTTCTTCCTTAGGCTAAAACTAAATGAATCCTTCTTTCCATTTGCCTTGTGGCAGTGAACACCATGATCCCCTTCACAGATGACTTTCTGGTCCTTTTGATTTCCCTGATGTCTCCGATGTCTGACCAACATTCAGGGTTGGACCTCTGTCCAACATTCAGTATATATTCTTATTTTAACCCCAGTCTTCACTCAGGGTTGCTCCAAATTTTGTTTAGAAAACTTCCCCTTTCACACTCTCAAGGAGCCTTGCGATACCTACCCTTCACGTTCTTTCATTTCATTTTCTAATGTTGATTTCTTCCTTGTCACTATGTCACAAGCTCTATTTAATATTCCAATGCATACTGTTTGCTCCTTCCATGAAAAGAGTTACACTGGACTCCATTACATATCTTCTAGCATAGCAGCTGATCACACTGCCCTAGAAGAACATGAAAAGCCAAGCTGCACCAGAAGAACATGAAAAGCCAAGTTGCACCTGAGTCATAGTCTGATCACTGGTTGTCCTCTTGTTTCAGAGTAGAGAGAAGTAAATTGTCTCAATTTATAAATTATCGCAGATTGTTCTCTCACCTTCCTGTTCACCTTTAAATGTAAGAATGTATTTAGTGAAGCTTATTGGATGTGTGTCTTGGGCCTGATTCTTGACATTTTCACTAAAAAATTGTGAATCATAGAAAAAAGAGTATGTTTATTAGGTCTTTAGATAAAATCAGATTGGAAAGGCCTGAAAGCACTTTTGAAAATAGGACCAGAATTCAAAATAATTTTGAATATTTGAAGAAATGACCTGGAGAAGAAGATGGCATCCCTGTAAGAACAAGACCAAAGTCATACTGTTGGAAGGAATAATCTAGATAAGGCAGGAAGGGGTAAATAAGTTGTTCTTTACAAGAGGTGGTAGAAGTTGCATTATCACCTGAACTTGAATCAGCAGTCATGCTGTAGAAAACCAAAATCAGGCAAACAGGAGTGTGATCTCTAAGATGAGGTAAGGTTAGCACTGGCAACGTCTTTCTTGGAGTCTTCTGTCCAGGACTGGACAAAGCACTTCAAAAGAGGGGTGGAGCAACTGAAGGCCATCAGGAGGAGAGCAACAAGAATGAATAATTGATTAGAAAACATGGCTTAGGAGGAAAAATTGAAAGAACTAGGGCTATTTAGCCTAAATAAGGGAAGAGAGAGGAAAATCTTATTAGTTGTCTTCAAATGCTTTGAAGTCTGCCTGCCCAGAGAACATGTTCCACATGCATGCTGTTATGACCAAATGCAATGGTTTCAAATTTCAACAAGGGAACTTCATTTAAGATGTGAAGAAGAGCTTTCTAACAACAAGAGTAGTGAAACACTGAAATAGATTGAGTGGGATGATCATGAAATCTCCAGTTTTGAAGGTGTTTCAGAATAAATTAAATAAACACTCAGGAGTACCATAGGTAGAGCCGATCTTCTCTTGGGCAGGGAGACAGAGACTGAGTGATCTTTTGAGGTGTTTTCTAGCTCAATTATGTCAGTTATGTCTAGGACTATTCTGGCCTGGTTATGTAGGCTTTTGTGCTACTGAATGCAAGGTTTCACCTACATCTTCTTGCTGTCCAGTCATGTTCCATGTACCAGTGTGAGAGAGGCAAAAAAGCTATGCAAAACAGGATATTCGGAACTCCAATTTGGGCAGGAGGGAACTTCAATAAGTAAACAGGTTTAAATAGCACTCTTGAAAATATTTATTAATATTTTTACATAAATATTTAACAATAGAACACATAAGGACAGAATATGTTCGCCTGACGCAAACCCACTGCAGTAATAAAAATATGATTACCAATCTGTTTAAATGTTACATCTGTGAAGAACTCCATTGCATGTTATCTATTATTGTTTTGCCTACAGTAAAGCCCTTGTGCTTACATTTCTAAAAAAAAAAAAAAAAGCCAACCCAAATAACTGAACTCTAACACAATGGACATATATGGACACAAGACCATGTATGAGGACCCTTCATTCACCTTCACGCTGACAAGTCTGAAGTCCCACATAGGCTGGAACTTACGTTACCGAGGAAATGTACCTCATTTATTATCTCCAGGAAAGAGAGTTACTCTTTTTTCCCTGTCTCCATGGTAAGGGAAATAATGGCGCTGGAATTCTGTCTGTTTCTTAAAAATAAAAAGCCATGTCAAAAAGAGATACAGATTAGGGTTCAAATTTGTACTGGCTTACAAGATTAGGAGGATCTTATTTTAAACAAACTAAGCTCTCTGTCCAGAAGCAGGGACAGAGTTTAACCCACAGGATAGGCCAGTCATGGACATGCACAAACCTTTGAGTACACAGGATACCATTTGGCAATTTGAGGTGGTAGCTTCGTATTGCTTTTTTGTGAAACTTAATGGCATATCAAAAGAACTGATAAAATCTAGAAAAGCTCAGCTCCTCTTTTTTAGAAAAAAAATATGTTGAAGACTATGTAAGCAGACAGACAAGCAAGAATTTTGGTCTGCATCTCAGGTGATAAAAGCTGGGCTTTGAAGACCAAACAATACTTGAAAAATACTGTGAAGGTGTGAAGGTATGAAGGTGTTTTACCATGTAGTGGGATCACGAAGACACAAGTTTGAGTAGGTCAGTGCCTCTTTTATTTGTTCCTCGAAATACATTATTTTTACTCAAGATAGTATGGCCATATTGAGTAAAAAAACTTTCCCACTTTATTATATCTATTTTCTTTATGTAGCGGAATACCTGAAAGAAAAAGAGCTGCTGGTTTATAGGCAATTCCTATGGCTATATTCAGATTAGGAGAATACTTCTGTATAGGATATTTAGGCTTTACTAGAGGGTGATTTTTCTGAACTGCTCTTTCCTACTTGCTCTTACATAATCACTGTTCAAGGGCAAGTTTTCTGCCAAAGATACAAGTAAACTGAAGAGAGTGAGGGTTGCAAAAGGAATCGTATTGCAACTGGTGTCATCAGAAGGAATTCTGGCTGAGTCATCCCAGGTTTCTTTTATTGCTTTCCAGGGTAGATTCACCAAACCCAATAGCTTCATCACCCTTGGAAAGGGTCCTCACCAGCTTACACTATCAGCATATCATGCAGCCAAGCTATTCATCAGGGACTATCACACTGGTTTTGGGACACTTAGCCAAAGAGCTAACCTCAAATGCTAGGTTCACAAAACCCCTCTGTTTGCTGCCCAGCAATGACTGAAGTCCCTGGGCCTCAAAGTTTGTCTAGATGGTGCAATGCAGTGTCATATGGAGATGCTGATGATGGCTCTAAATGAATCCACTCAGGTGCCAGCAGTTTTATGAGCCATAATTTTAACCCAGTCAGAACTCTGTACTAACTTGGGTTGCTCCCAGTATCCAAGATGGATTGTTTAGAGCTGACTCAGGTAATTGTGCATAATACTGGATTATTTCTACCACTAGCAAGGAGTCACACCCATTACCCTTTTCTAAGAGGGGGAGAGTACAGCATATGTTCTCTGAACCGCGTATAGTCTAGAGCAATGTGCAGGAAAAAAATAATAAAAGTCACTATCATCAGCACTATTATTTTCCAAGCAGGCCTACAAAATTATGATTAATAATACACTGATTCTGGTTTGCACACACTGAACACCTGAGCAATATGTCCTTAGATAGGGAAAAAATTCATTTCCAAAACCCATTAAAATCACATAGCAAGGACATTTCCACATAAATAAATGAATTAAAGAAATGTAAACAAATAAATATAGCAGTGTACCAGGGCAAGAAACCCACAAATACTGATAGCCTGGGATGGATGTGAAGCCAGGCTTCAGCCGTTACAGTCATGTTGATGAATTTAGATGTTAAAAAATTGATTGCAATGACTATTAACGTTATTAACCATACTGTGCTCCAATTTGCGAGCTCTGTTCTGGTCTTGGTGAGTACACACTGACAGTAAGAATATGTCAGTGTTGTCCCTGTTACCCATGGGAGGCAGTTAGCAGTGTCAAACATGTAAATTAGAATAGTTGCATGTCATGAGGTTTAGTTTCTATAGGCGGTTATGTTTACTTTTTTTACTGCACCAGTGCAGAACTGCACAGCAGAGAGAAATGCAGAGGAGAGGTGACAAAGATCAATGAATAACCAACGGTTAACAGTCCTTATTTCTAAACGTTGTCCACAGTGACCAGCAAAGAGTAGGATGCCAGCACTGCAAGCAAGTGTCTTGTGCCCCTTGTCCTATCATTCACTTCTTTGAGAAGCAGGTCTGTTTGCCATCTGTGGGGCAACAGATTCACTTTTCCTCTGGGGATAGTCATGTGCAGCCTTCAAGCAGAGTCAGAAAATCAAGTCAGCTCTCTGATATTAGAACATACTGGAGGGGCGGCCTGAGAAGTGGGCCAATTTTATTTGCTCAGCTGACAGCGTGATAGGAGTTGCTGTTAAAAGGAGCCATTGGATGATATAAAAAGGTTCTCTGCATTCCCTGCCAAATCCTCCTATCAGGCTTCCATGAGTTCATATCAGGTCACCATGGGATTCCTTTCATCTCATAACACTGACTTCATTAGTTTCCATGACCTATCTGAAACAGTAGCATATATGGAAAAACCCCTAAATTTAGATGTATGACTAATCTGCTTTTGTTTTCCCTTTCCTGCATCCTTTTTCACATACAAAGTGGAAGTTCAGCTTTGCTGCAAAACATCATTTTGCTTGTTATATTTCCAGAACATTGGCCTTATATCTGGTGTTCTTTGTGCGTATTGACACTAATTGATAGTAGCAGGGCTGTGACACTGCAGTAAGTTTTCCCACAGTACAGGCGAAGCCACTGCAGGTTAGGCTGCCAGCCAAGCCAGTTAATGCTTCCCTTTGCATTCCTTTCAGCTCCCCAGAGAAGAGCTATTTTACGGACACCTGGCAGTTAAAGGTCCAGGACGTTATTGCCTCTGTTGTTGCTGTTAAAAAACTTACCTAGAAATGGTGTCACTGCACAATCCTATTTCAGAAGCTGTAACTCATAAATGAAGAAGGTTCTGAAAGGCTTCAGCTACACAATTTGTCATTAAAGCTTTAAGTTAATTCAATTAAAACTATAATTGACAATTTTAAAAAATGACAGTAGATCTACTGCTTGACCTAGGACTGTTAAGACATAGTAATGAGATGAATTGAGTATATCCTGTGTGCAGACAGCAACTCCACACAATATCAGCTGAATATATGACAAACTTATCCTTCTGCCTTTTACTGTCCCCACCTGTACTGCAGTTCCAAGGCAAACAAAAGAAAGTGAGAATAAATGAGTACCTGGGTCATACAGCTTTTAATGAACTTGATGTGCCCCATTTCACGTAACTGAGCTGCTTTATTACTCACTGCCCTGGTATCTGTGTATACAGATTTGTGTGAGTGTCCTCAGAGTAACTCTAGTAGAAAAAGAGACTCAAAGCATAAGCATTAAGTCATGTGATGCCTTTTTATTTTTGTTTTCCCATCCCTCAGATCAAAATTTGAGGATATAAAATTTGACCTACTGATCTGAAAAAGATTTTACATACACAAACCTGACTATTTTCTCCCAGACAATCAAACTCTGGATAAGTTCCCAAACACAAATACAGAGATTCCCAAGTTTATAACATAAATATTGACATAACTGAATTATTCCGCAGAGGAAAGGAGTCAGAGGGGTCCATATTCAAAGGTCAGTCTTCTAATAATCTTAAACCACACCACTCCCAGAAAGGGTGCAGGTATTAATTAGAGCAGAGAACTGAAAAATCAGTTCCAGGTTCTATACCTGAACAGTGGGGAAAGTAATTTTTCCTCTTTCATGGCTTTTAGACCCAAGGCTACCCTGTTTCAGCACCAACATGCAGAAATCAGGGCAAGTCAGAAATACATCTAACTAAAGACATGGAACAGATCAGAGATAAAACTGAGGGCAAAAATGAAAATAAAAAAAAATCATTCACCTTCTCACCTTAGAAGACTTTTGCTCTGTACAAGCCTCCATCTTTGACTTTTCAACTCCTTGGATGCCAAGGGCTCTTCTCTGTGCACATACAGACTGCCCCAGCCAGAGCAGCTCAGTCACTAATGCTCCCTGAAGCATTGCTGGAATATAACTACTAGTCATTACTTTGCCTAAGTTTTTTGGGGGGTTGGGGGGATTAAATGGGCTTCAAATGTATCCATATTGACAGAAAATGCTCCTCAGAAAATGCATCCATAAGCAGCATCTCTTTGAAAGAGTGGGTGTTGGGACGGCCCCCCCAACACACACGCATGCTCATACACATGCACACATGGACAGGCTCCTATGTCTCTTTTCTAAAAGTCTGCCAAGTAATTGGAGATTCATTAGCAGATGTAAGCCCAATTCTTTCCTCAGGCAGACAGGGAGCTAGTAGTGCAGTTCTGCATTTTACCCAGGGCAGTTCATTGTAAGATACATGAGCCCATGGAGGGGCACAGGAACCCCATGCACCCTTCCTCCGGGGTAGACGCTTAGATCCAGCCAGACTTGCACTCTCAACTCTCACTAAGTCCTACGCTCCCACCTGAGGTTGAAACTATACTCCCTCAGCTTTTGTTCATGGCTGAGATTGTCCTGGGAGAAAGGAAATGTAGGAAGACCTAGAATACCAAGCTGGACTCATACTGTCACACAAAACTCAAGCATGGCACTGCTAGTCATCCTCACTACTTGCCTGTCAGCATAGCCTGGCTCACCTTCTACTCTGATGGGTTGCATCACTACTCCCCCATTTATTCAGGCACTTCCAGTGGGAAAAAATAAATTTCAAAAGAAAAGATTCCATGTAGGGCTTTAGGAATACCATTGTTGGACAAAAAGAGATGCAGAGCCAAGTGGTATGTTTTGTCGACATGATCAGTTTGTGAACGTTGGTCTCAGAGACAGATAACAGTCTGATGCTCTGCTTTGCTTTGCAGTGTAGACCTGGTTGATGTCTCCTAGTCCTGAATGAGTGCTCCCACCCTGAAACTATCACTTGAAAAAGAGCACTCTGTCCATCAGCTATATCTCTTCATAAGAGCAATTCCTGCCCCATTCTTTGAAAGAACAGCTGTCCTCATGCCTGTTCTCTAGAAAGGATGTGATAGGAAGAGACAGTCATGACTTCCTGCATCTCCGAATGAGGAGCTCAGTTTCTGAGGAGGGATCAGCTTTCTCTGTTTGCTAGCTGTAAGCAAATTCCACCTTAGAGTGAACTTCATTCTGAGATGCTTACCTGACTACGTTCAATCCAGAACCTCGGTGCCCTTAACTGGGTCTGGGTCATCTTCTCACCCTGACTACTAAAATACTAGTTTCCTTAGTGTCCAAGGTCAATGCAATCAGGTCTTTCATTGGATCTGACCTTGCAGAGAACACTAGGAAACAGTCACTAAGAACAGTAGGAAGAAACACTAGGACAGTAATGGAGCTCTACACTGGCTTTGGTTTCACCAGCCTTCATGATGCTCTAAGCATCTAGCAGCCACTTGGAAGTGAGTGTGCTGGTGGCAGCCTGACAGAAGATGATGGGTGGGTTCTCCCCATCTGCAAGCTAAAACCAGGGGGTAGGAGAGGGAACATGTGGATTGGTAAGCTGTAGCTCTAACTGGCTCTTCCCCTTCAGTAGGGAAATCCACAGCTTTACAATGAATGTATTTTTCCAGCTCCTGTGAGCAGCCAGAGTGATTTTTTTGGTCTCTTATAGTGAGGCATAGTTAATGCTCCTTTGCAAATATTCCCTTCATTTTATTTGGGGCTTTTGGTGGTTTCTTTTTTTAGCTGTCCCTTATCTCCTTTACATCCACTACTTTGGTTACAAAAATATTGTTCCTCCTGAGAGTTTGTTACTGATCTATTTATACCATCCCAGTGTTTGGGAAATGTTTAGGGTATTTAGGTAAATATATTGCAGAATTCCCACGAGGCATGTGTCTGTAATGTATATATCATCCCACCTCCTCTTGGTATCTTAGCACTGGATTATAGCAGTGTTATATGGGGCAGTTGTCCCTCCACCGTGTTGCCAGGCCTGCTCAGCCATTGTCGTGGTTTAACCCCAGCCAGCAACTAAGCACCACGCAGCTGCTCGCTCACTTCCCCCCCACCCACTGGGATGGAGGAGAGAATTGGAAAAAAAAAAGGTAAAAGTCAAGGGTTGAGATAAGAACAGTTTAAGAGAATAGAAAGGAAGAAAGTAATAATGATAATAATAACAATAATAAAATGACAATAATAATAGAAGAATGGGAATATACAAAACAAGTGACGCACAATGCAATTGTTTACCACTCCCTGACCAATGCCCAGTTAGTTCCCGAGCAGCTATCCCTCCCCCAAGGCCAACTCCCCCCCAGTTTATATACTGGGCATGACGTCGCATGGTATGGAATACCCCTTTGGCCACTTTGGGTCAGCTGCCCTGGCTGTGTCCCCTCCCAACTTCTTGTGCCCCTCCAGCTTTCTCGCTGGCTGGGCATGAGAAGCTGAAAAATCCTTGACTTTAGACTAAACACTACTTAGCAACAACTGAAAACGTCAGTGTGTTATCAACATTCTTCCCATACTGAATCCAAAACATAGCACTATACCAGCTACTAGAAGGAAAATTAACTCTACCCCAGCCAAAAACAAGACAGCCATGAAACAGATATGCTGGAGATACAGGAGTGAGGAGGAGGCTCTACACACTGCTTACTCAGGGATAGAGTTGAGGCTGCAAATTAGTGGATTAATCCAGAGTACTCAGAGTCATCATGTACCTGATCCATGCGAAAGCTTGAGGGAGATTCTTTTTTTTGAGGAAAAAGGAGGAATACAGTCAAATTCAGAATCTGGTCTTTTTTATCAGGTGTGTTTTGATGAGTAGGTGTAAACACAAGCTCTTCTGCACCTTCTGGAAAACACCCATCATTCTATACTTTAATCTCCTGCAAAGTGTGTAGTCTTTAGCAGAGGACTCTAAGAGGAAGAGCTAAATTCACCACCACCTTGGTGTTCTTTGATGTACAATGGTGTTTCCTGGTCACAGTGGGTCATTGTCTTCATCACTTCCCAGGAAAGAATAACAGTATAGTCTTTTGTAATGGATTATACTACCTTGACCCTGGGTGGAAAGATAAAAGCAACATGAAACCGTGTGACATGCCCTTGGTACGCATACTGTAATTCACTAAAAATGTCAATGTGGGATCCATCATGGAAGATACGACCATCTTTCAAATTTTGTGGACATAATGGGTTTTTTTGTTATGTTTAATGTTTTTTGAGACTGAGCTTTGTTTCAAACTAGCTGCTGATGGCAGTGTTTGGGGAGGTCATATTGTACGGAGCTACAATAAAGAAAGCATGACCACATAAAGAAAAATGAGCATGACAAGATCCTTGCTACTTCACAATTACTAATTTTTTTCAGTTTGGCAGAAACAGCGTCATGGTAAAAAGAAACTGGGGAGTGTGGCAACAAGATGGGATAAGCCCAGGAAATTCAGGAATAGAATGAACTCTTATATATTTGTATTTGCCTTTAAGGCTTTTTAATTTGCAGGGAGATTACTCCCTTCTCAGTCCAATGCAGAAAAGCAGTTATTAGTGGCTAATAGCCAGGGGCCAAAAGTGTCTTAAGATTTTTAACTACTTGGCATAATGTTTTTCAGACTTTTAATTTTACATCTAAGTCATACATTCTCAAGTAGATCAACATTTTTTAGAAGTGTGTGTTATCTTCTGTTAAATAATTTTGGCTTAAAAAATGTTCTTTTTCTTTTAGAGGTAGAATGCTTTATTTCACTATTTTTTGAAAGATACATTTCTATTTTTTATTTGAAAGAGTTTCATTTAGAGATTAGAGCATTCAACAAGAAAAATAATAAAAATAATAAAATTATATAAAAATCTTAATTGACCTGAAACCATGCTCACATTGCTATTATCAATTATACATTAAGGAGAGGTTCTGCAGTGTAGGAGAATAAGCTTCAACCAGGATGCCCTTCCCCAGTCAATCTTGTTGCCAGCAGGCTGCAGCAGAGAAAAGCAAGAAGTGGGGAGTTTTTAGTCATGATTATTTTGACTTAGGAATAGTTTTTTCCCCATTTGTGAAAGCAAGATGAAATAAATGGTCTATTTAACAATTCATTCTTGTTTGCTATCAAGAACAGCAAGTGCATTTGATTAACCAACAGTTTATTCCATCAATACTCAGATTCAAAGCAGCAGAAAAGAAAAAAAATGATAAATTATGAATCAGGAGAGTAAGTTTTGTTTACACCAACAGATTCACAAAATAAGTTTCCTCCTCCCATCTGTAAACTTCAAGAAAAGGATAAGTAAATGCATCAATGTAACATTTATCTTGTGCCTGAAATGAAAATTAGGTTTAATAGAAAAAACAAACCTACCATCTTCTGCTTAGGAAGTAAAAAACAATCCATTATAGCATAATGTTATTTGTTTGAGGATTATGAGGCAGTATAATTCTTTAACAAGATCATGCTGTGCGCTGTTGATGTGGAGAACATTGCTAATTCCATTTCGTCTAGTCTCCCACACAACATAACTTGCGACAAAGTATTGTGTTGGTTTTTTTCTGGAGAAGTCACTTGTTGGTATAAGTGACTTTAACCCTTCAAGCAATGAAAGACAAAAAATATGGACAAACCTGTGCTTCCTTCATATGAATAAAGGAGAGAGCAGCGGCAATAATGCCATATCATCAGCCACAGGAAATTTGTGTGATCTCATTAACTATATTTCCATTCCATCAGGGTTTGTGGTGAAAGCTGGCAAGAAACTCACCTTTTCCGTCAAAATGCGGCAGGAAAAAGGAACTTGTCCACCCAGGTAAACTCATTATGTGAATATACTTATAGCAGTATTGTGGCACAATTATCTTTGCCCTCCCATAGTGTCAACAAGAATCATTATCTGTTGGCTATTTCTTGAGTACATTTAATGATAATGCTAGAGGGGAATGCATATAAGCCGTGCTGGCAGGAGGGCACTAAAATGTGTGCAGAAGTTCTAATGGGATGCAGAATGCAAGCAGCTATATGTCAACATGCTGTTTCTTAACACTTCTTTAGGTCTGCTTGTGCTCCTGTCAAGTTTTTGTATACCACAGAGGCTTTTCAGTCAGATTTGAACTGCTATATTTATTTCTTTGATGCCTGAAGGGGATTTAGGTCTAAATCCCAAAATTGAAAGTAAATATGATATCCATATTACATATCTGATATGCAAAACTGATAAACATATTGCATATCAGTCCTAAAATGGCATGCAGGCAGTAAGAAGTTCAGAGTCAGAACTCCCAGAAAAACAGTTTAAAGTGGAGGGGGTTCCTCCAGCCTTGGAAAAGTCAAGCAAATGCCACAGAAGTTGCATCTATGTATGTGAAGACAGACTTGTAGAAACTCCTGTTAAAGGGCTGCTGTCCATTCCAGAGTCAGGTGGCAAATACCCTCCTGTGGTTTTTTCGACATCAAATTACACGTTCTGTAAGTCTTAAAGATAGGTCCTGCTCCAGTACAGCTGCTGACTCAGACTGCAGGGAGATAGGGTTTCTGCTTACAGAGACAACGTAGAGCTGATGGGACGACCCAGTGACATATTGGAGTTCATCTGGGGGAGGAGGGCTTGAAGTGACATTGCGTGTGCTAAACTGCCATACTGCAGATCTTAAAAATAGAAGTGCTGTGAAGCAGATGGTTCACTTCCACAACAGACACCATTTTGATAGGCACAACTGAGAAGTAGCTTCTGATGATATGCACATATCTGCATATATACACATGCTGTGCGTATGTGTGTGTATGCTAGCAAGTATACCTTGAATGTAGGCTATGATACAGCATTTATGCCTACTTCTGTATTCTTTCATGGCATACTTTTTTTTTTTTAGACAGAACATGTCTTTATGAACTGTTGTTTTCAATTTCAGCAATACCATCTTGCAAAATTTTCATTCTCCCATCATTCAGTCACTTACATGTTAAGCACTTGTGAAAATCCCTTTTCTCATCATCTCAGCTCAGGGCAGCAGTCCATGACCTTTGGAACAAGCCTCAAAGAAAATTCGGGGGTTTCTGAGTGGAAGCGCACAGCCACAGAACTGTTGGGAGTGGAGGTGGGGGTATAGCTGGCAGGAGGTGGCTAGGAGGCCCTAGGAGACATAGGCTTCCTCTGCCCACCATCATAAATTCAAGCTAGGGAATGCTTTATACTTTTTTCTTGAGGTGCCATCCTCTTCCTTCTCCTCCTCCTCCTCCTCCTCACCACAACTCCTGTTTCACCCTTGCCAGTCCCTTCTCACAGCACCTTATGGGAGCAGAGGCCAGGAGTTTGCTGGGGAGGCAATATGGGGAAGGAGCAAAGGGGAAAAATTTTGAGAGTCGTTGGCTTGGGACAGATCATGAACAAAAGAGGTGATTGGCTGGCTCTCCCCAGTTCCCTGTCTGCTTTGTCCTGCTAAAGCAGCAACAAATGACACAAAGCATTAATGTAAGGTATGTTGATGAAAAGTTGAAGACTGAGAACTTCCTTTAGTTTGTTTGGCTGGTTTTACTTTGTCATGCAGTGCAAGAGTGGAGTAGAAAAATCACTTAGTACTCAAAATCCAGGTAAAGGAGCAAATTCTGTGGGTGTAGCCTCAGCCACACACATCTACTTCTTGGACCCAAAATAAAGAAAAGGTAATTAATTAATAGTAAAGTTCATCATAGAAATTATTTCCGCAAAAAGAAATATTGGCAGCTAAAAAATCAACGTGAGGACTGGAAAGCCATCATTTAGAACTATTTCACAAAATGAAATTTGAAAATTCTTCATTATGGGTCATTTGACCTAAGCATAAATCAAAAGCATTCTGCTTAACTTAACTCTTCTGTGGGCAAAGTTTTATACCTTTTAGGTTTAAAATAGCAATCCATTGCTAAATGAAAAAGAGTTAAAAGAGGCACAGACTTTAAAAAAAATGCTTTTTTTCTGATTTTTTTTTCAAAATCGAATTTCATCAACATTGACATGTTTTAACAAAAAAATGTTAGTTCTCTTTAAAAGGCATTTTTTTATGAAAGCCAAATTGCTAAACTTAGGAAGTAAAAGCCAAGTCTATACTGAAGATTATAAATTGCCCCTATACTTACAAGATGAGGCTCAAATTCCTGCCTGGAAGCTGTGTGCTGCATTTTGGGTGATGTTGCACCACTTTGCCTGGAACAAGTCAATATGTCAAGTCATTTCATTTGATCAACTTTATCTCACATCATGTAGTCCTAACTGCTTGCATTTTCATTTCCTTGGGGCTCTCTCTCTGCTAACACATTTAGTTGCTCTCTCCCTCCTGAAGTATCAGGCTACCTGTCAAGCAAGGAGCATCCCAGGATTTGTGCTGCATGGGTTGCACGTGCTCATCCTGGATAACTCCAGTTTGCAAGAGCCAAGTTAAAATACACAAGAAGAAGGTACCTCACCTGTGAAAGAAGTGAGCAAAATAAGAGAGAAGACAATATCACAAAGTCTGCTGATAAGAGTGATAAGTTACTGTGAGAGTTAAGCTCCTTATCATGGTGAAACCCATCCCCACGTGGCAGTGCCCATGTCTCTGTAAGGACACACCTCGCCTTTGCACCCAGGCCCATCTGGCCACGTGCAAGGCAGCGGCCAGTGCCCCTCTGCCACGGCACTCACTGGAAGTTGCACGAGGACGCAGGCTGCACAGCAAACAGGCAGCCTCTTGCCAAGCGCAAGGTCCTTTGAAGCAGTGATGGGAACAAACAGGGAAGGCAAACAGGTGCAGATACACATCTGCTCTGGGAAAGTATGTGGAGACTGCCGGGATAACAACCACATTCCACAGACACCGTGATGCATTTCGGAAATGCTCTGTGTGCGTGCTCGCGGACAGTTGTGCATTTGTACCAGTGGAGTCACATAACTGCAACTTGTCAAGATAACCCAATAAATCTTTAGGAGGCTGAGATATAACTGTGGCTCCTGATCGTTAATTACAAACTTTCTCCAGTCATGCTGTGTCTGTTCCGTAGCTGGATAACTTGTGTTTCTTTCCAGCACACAAGAACTAAAGCTATACTTTGGGGTACCTATATCAAATTCCATTCATAAAACTTTCTTGAGAAATCACTCCCGCGTATCATTAAACTCCCTTCCTGCATACACAGACTGCAGGTGTAAGATTCAGAATACCTGGATTTAGTGCTTGACTTTGTTAATGAGTTGAAATCAGTGATACTGTGTATATCACTTCTGTGGGGTTTTTTTCCTTCAAGCTTTTGTCTTTTGAGGAGCTGTTGATATTGGTCTGTAGCATCTGTATATACATTGAGTCTAGCTTTTAGCAAGAAGGGATTTTTTAAGCAGGAAACTTCCAAGCTGGAGGGGACTTACAGGGTGGGAACTGAATAAAGCCTGTGACTTCCCTTCATATCATCTGCGGCCTCGTGATTTTAAGATACATACTATTTTATGGTGCATAAAAGTTGTTTGGAAAGCCAATTCAGTTCTTTGCAAGGAAAATTTTTCTACCTCTGCATTACACTATACAGATCAGATGCTGACAGTACCTTCCCAACAGCAGCTCAGAATAGGATATCTAACATTGTCATTTACCCAGGTCATTTCTACTATGCTCTAAGCTTGACCTAGACCATTTAAAATTGACTTAAGTATGACTACAGGAACTGAGGACATTCCTTTGAACTCCACTGCAGACATACCCTGAAGAATACCAACAGCTAGCTACAGAGAGCTTCTCAGGCTCTGCTTATACTGTGGTTGGTAGCAACACTACAGTAATATACTGTAATCAACAGCAAAAATTTGTGGGGGGAAATAGTTGGGTTTGGAACTTGGAAATGTATCAGACTTGGGACTGCAGTTTCCTTTTTATCATAAGCCTTTCTCTGGTCTTCAATATTTTAATTAAAAATTGTTGCATATTTCAGTTTAAACTGTCATGTAACTATTTTCTTCATGATTTCACATAAAACACTTGAGGAAAAACATCAGGCATTAGAATAGAGAGGTAAACAAAAATCCATGAATTTTGCTTTCTTTTCTCTGTCTGTCTTATTTCTAACAACTTGGCAAATCCTTTATATTTTTATAAACTGCATTCTAGCACTGAAGGAAATACAACACTGTTATAAGAAATTGTGAAAATGGAAACTGTAATGACACAGGCTTGACCTGGGTCTCAGAAGAGGAATTAAATTACTCCAAATATTTAAGAGCATATGTCATACTATTATGTAAAGCCATATAAGGAACAGAGTTTCCACACTAGGTTTCTTATGACCACAAAATAGAAATAAAATTCTTATCCCATAAAGGTTAACATCTTGATTTACAACCAGATGTACCAGGCACATGGAGGGACAAACAAGACAAGATAACAATGCAATAAAAACCCTCTGTGTTGTGGGCAAGGATCTGTCCAACTTATGTTTAAACTGGTATATACAAGAGAAGTTAGGCCAGCACGTCACAGCCCCAAGGTGCCTGCAATCAGGCTGTGGATAACTACATCCATATTAGGGCTCCTGTGGAGCCAGACAAGTGCTCATGAGTAGTTTCAAATGACTTCGGTGCTCCTCTGGCACATTCACTTTGGCCTCCACTTCAAGTCCTCCAGAATAAATCAGAGTGGCACCAGGAACCATAATTTCCATAAATTTGATTCTTGGCATAATTCGCCAAGAGTGGGAGGAATTTATTGTTCTTCTGAGGGATGCTCTTCTTCATATTGCTAAGAGTTTGTTTTCCCTGAAATTGTCAGATGAAAGCACAGCTCCTACAAAGGGATTTGAAAATATGGCTCACTGTTCCCCAGCCTAAATGTTTACCCAACCATCTGCATACAAGGATTGCCTATTCCAGCTATCTCTTCCTTAAAAGAACTCGCTGTTCCTGCCATGAGTACATGGCAATAGTATTGATCAGCTGACTGTGCTTGAACAAGCACTGGCTCAGGCTAGAAGTAGTAGCTGACTCTCTGGATAGCATTAACATTGACATTTACTGGTATCTCATAACTCCTGCTATCTCATTCCAGCTTTGTCTGAGCTAGTAGCAACTGCAGAAAATATAACCTGGTGTGTGCAGGTCCCATGGTTTAGCAGCGTGGTAAAGGCTTTGCAAGATCTGGCCAAGACTTCATACACAACTTTCACTATTTTAAATAGGGGTAGAGCAGAGCTGAACAATTCACCTGCAAGTTTCTGGCTTAAAATTCTTCTTGGCTATACACATGTGCATTCAAAACATTTCTGCAGTCAAAAGAAGGAAAAGCCGCCTAAACTTAAGGAGATAAAAGAGAGGACAGAGATTATTGATGCTGTTTAATTATATGCCCAGTGTTCTGAATATGACTTCTTCACATGTCATCTGTATGGCTGCTTTCTTACCACAGAGCACCAGATCCAAAAAATTTAATTCATCTTTTAGGCACAAGGTACTAGAAAATTTTCTCTGCTCTTGAAGCAGGCCTAAAATTATCTGTGATGAATTGGCACACAAAAAATAAACAGATATTTTGCCTCTGAACAATGAGTTTTCTTCCTAGAGGCAGCCCCATGCTATGAATACCAACTTGGGTTTTCTAGGTTCATGGAGGAAGAAGGTCTTCCATTTCTACTGAACTCACTGGAAACTATGTGTAGACTTTGTTCTACAAACTATGAGATTTTTGGTCAAAATACATTGCAGTGGCATATTTTCTCAATACGAATACTTCTTCTCCTCAATGTGATTCCTGTCTCAGTGAGTGACACATTTTTCTATTTTGTCTCTATATACAGATCCTCTCTAATGTACTGGATTGCTGCTGTTTCATCCATGGATGTCTCCTATAGTCAGTGGAACCAGAGCCCAAATGAGAACCCTAAGTATTTAGCTCAGCCACCAACTTTCACCACACTTTTCAGCTGCTTGCATCCAGTTTAGACCAAACCAGCATTTAAAAACCTGTTAATAATTTTGTCCTTTACCAAAAACTATGATTTACTGAATTGAAAATCCTGGAAAAACATTAAAAAATGACAAGGACAAAACAAGGCTGGAGCACAGTAAAGTCCTTGTTCTTACAAAAATTGCTTTGGCTTCTTTAATTGCTTGAAATATTTGGGACTGCAGCTTGGCTTTTTACCACACAAACCAGCAGCCTTGCCATCTGCCCAGCACTGGTCTAATGCTGACTTCGGGGGACAAATCCTGGCTGAGTCACCACCGATGAATCACTGTTTCACTGGGGGATTTCCTCTGAATTGTCCCACTCCAAGTCATCATGAAAAGGACATTCTACTCCTTCGATATTATAAATAAGAACCAAACCAAACGAGAAGAATTAAACAATGCGTAGTTGCTACAGCATAGGAAATCTGCCCGGTTCTTGAATTTCAGTATCAGTTTTGCTAACTACAGTACTTTCTTTTGTGGCTTTGTTTTTGTGGAAAGGAACAAAGGCCTTTTAGAGCATTCACTTAGTGTGACAGTTTTACTGATCACTTTAATCATTTCAGAAGTTGTCCATTTATATAAGCTACTAATTGTTCTCCCCTTAAGCAGTAACACTGCTCTGAGGTGTGCTGTTAATCGATCCTGCTAAAGACATGAATATTTCCGCTAAATGCCAATCTAGAAAAAGTAATTAGATCAACAGTGGTTGGTGAGTAAAGGTGGGGGTCCGTTGCCAGGCAGAAGCAAGGCAAGAAATGAAGGCACTGATATGAAGAACAATTAGGAACGAGCAATGTAGGCAGCGGGAACAGTGGCAGAGAGGCAAGATGAATGTTGTGGCTCATGCACGGTATGAGGAAGGTCAAGGACAGTGATTTGCAGATAAAAGAGAGAAGAGTAAAGGGCAATTTGGATGGAACACAGATCCTAGAGTCCAAAAATCTCTCAAAAAACTTATGTATTACTAAGACCGGAGAATGAAGTGTTTTCTACTGCATTTATTATTATTATGGTCTGCAGATTACCTGGGGAAGGTCTGTAGTTTATGGTGTTTACATAAAATTTAATATAACATAATTGCTGATGCTCTTCAATGTAATGTGGTATAGCTTTGAAACACGTAACGTGCATTGATGAAACAACATACCTTTGCTAAAAAGCCTTCTGTAAGGGCAATTTTCTAGTTCTGTCTCAGTAAAGAGTTGAGGCAGCCCTAGCAGATCCTTTTTCAGGCATGTCTCTGTCAGCCCAGGCTTCTCTGCTTTTTGCCCTGTTGCAGAATAGCAACATATCCACTGAGAATTTGCATTGTTTTTCCTATGTGTGTGACTATTAAACAATAAGGCAAGTAGAATGCTAGATTCTTGAAGTTTTCAAAAAAAATTCTTCAGTTCTGGTTCTGTAACTTTTGGCAGCTGGCAACATGACTGAGCTTTTATACCACTGTTTGTGCTGAATGCACTGTGCCCCAGCATGGTCCTAATGTGATGAATGGGACTATATGCACTATAAAGCAATAACTAATAGAAATATAAAATTTTGAGGTTCATATATATATATAATTGTTACATATAACATAACAACATAGTATCTAGTAGTTGGCTTTTGGTTTTGTTGTAAGATTTTTTTCTTAAGGGAAGTGTCAAACTTGTTCCTGTTTGCTTAGCTGATTCAGAATAGGAGGTCAGTTCATGCTGAATTTCCAAACAATACAAAGCTAAAGGAGTTGTAAACAACCAAAGGCCCAGGGTTAGCAAACATGACTGGTTCCAGGGAAGCCAGTGGGCTGGCAGGAGTCCATGAGTTACCTAATGTACAAATAATCCAAAGCAGGGGTGCCCGGTGGAGTAGAGATGCTTGGAAAAATTTTACATTATGAAAGCAAATTGGAAAATGGTCAGTAAACTGCAATTTACTGTCCTATGCTAAACACGGTGCTCTCATAAAACAACCAATAATATTTTTGGTTTTGTACAACCTGGGGTATCAGAGATTTTTTTTTCCTACAATTTTAGCATAAAAGTTTTCATTTTGGTCTCTTTTTATTTATGCCAAATACAAAGAAACTCTTAATCTGATCTAACATAACCAGTCTTTAAAAATGCAATGCTTTGCCTCTTCTTTACAACCTTAACTTTTTTTTCTTAATAGTGAAGAGCAGCAGTAATTGCATAGCCAAGCAACAATCCATCTCCCAAGTCATTCACACATTCCAGTGGACAAATTATCATGAACCTGATTTTCCCTTTGTATGAAGATCACATGGGTATCCATCCAAACTCTTTTCAAGACTGCCTCCACTGTATCAAGGATATGCAAGAAGGCTTTAGGAAAATAACAGAACAAGGAACAGTATCTAATGCCAGCTCTTCTGCTGACGAAAATTGTTTTAAATTAGTGAGAACTTATATTCAAAGTGATTTGTAATATGGCAGGTACTGGTAATATATGTGGCAAGACCTTTATTTCTTGATTGTCCAGAAGGGATTGTAGGCTGATTATCTAAATGTTACAATAACCAATTAAAATTATTCAGAGATATTCTAGACTTTGTGGTGTGGACAACCATTGCAAGTTTTCCTATGGAGTCTAGACCCTAGTGAGAGCCTCTGGCTGCCCTTTGTGAAGCTAGGATGGCCACCCTTTAACCATGCTGTCAGCTTTCCTGTACCTTGCTCTCCATCCAGGTGCTCCAACAAAAGAAAGATTCACTTTGGAAGAATCCTGTGTCCAACCAGAAAGGACAATGACATCTGGTTGTAAAGCAGCAGAAAAACTTTCCTGTATGTAACTCAATTCTGGCCATGTGTAAGAAAATTATGATGTTCGGGGGAAATGCTGACCCCGATCACCAACCAGACAAACTTAGTAACAGTAGTAAGTAGCATAGGAGGTTAACGCCACAGGGGTTATTCGGGGACTCCTCTGATTACTACTACATTCAAGCTCACTTCCAAGTCTGTTACAGTTGTTATGTGTAACTTACAGCAATTATATTAAACCTTGACTGACAAAATTGAAAATATAATGAAAATAAATAGAATTTTTTTTTTTATTTTTAAACATGTTTAAGACTAATTCTCTCCTTTATCTTATATTTCTATATGAAACTCTCTACTATTGCAATTTTTAGGGAGTTTTTCTATTTTCCAATATTCAGATCCTGTGACTATAGGCAGGCAGCCTTTGAATCAGGCAAGATTTGGTCTTCTTTTTAGTGTGTGCTCCTTAATTATGCTACAGAAACTGGTTTGCAGTTAGACTAGATTCAAACTTAGTAGCAGGGTACTCAAATGAAAAAGTTACACCAGGTTTGTTGAACTTACATTCAAACAACAGAAACAGAGCTTCCCAAATTATATTGCAATCATCCCAAGGTTTAGGCCAGTTGCTAATACAGTGATGAGCAAGTTGCAGCCATGCTGCAGCACCCCCAGGTGTGAACTAGGACCTCTGGGAGAGACATTGCCTCATAGTCTATTTAGACAAAACCTTCTGTACCCAAAAGCAACACCTTCAGCTGTTCGGGTCAGAATAGATGGAATCATTTTAACCACACTTAGCCTGGATAAGATATTTGAGCTAGCTTCCAGTCAACAAACACAAGAATACATTCTCAGCTGGTGTAAACCAACTTCAATGGAGCTACATCAATTTATACCAGGTGGGGAGTTAGTCTGAGCTTTTGTTTTCTCTTAAATCAAAGTTTGACCAAAGACAAACCCAAAACCTGATCACGTGGACTTGGAGCTTGTGACATTCTGTGTAGGTGTTGTCTGTTATGCCACTATGTTGTCTAAATATGAGACAGAGCAAGAGTGCCTCTGTGTTTATTGACTGTACTTGTAGCAGTGCAGCTGCATAGATACAAGGCTAGTCAGCCTGTTTGTCTATAAGCAAAACAATTTGTATCTTATAATAAAGCTCACGCGGGGAAATAAAAGGGAAGTGAACATGACGTGATCCTCTGACGCAGTAGATGAGCTTTAAAAGACTAAGGATAAAGAAATCATGCTCATTTTCATTAGAGATCAAAAGATTAACAGTTTTGCAAATGGTATTAAATAGAAGTTATTCTATGAAGATAATAATTTGTTAATAGAAGAGAGTATAAATGTCTTACTAAAACCGCAAAGAAAAAGAATTTACTTGGAGAGGGAGGACATTTCATTGTGACTAACATATTACTCATTAAAAGCCAGAATCAAATATACAAAGTCCCTCTAGAGATCACTGTGACCATTTACTAAAGCGCACTGATATGCAGACTTGCTATCTGGTTGATACCAGCAAGAGATTACTGTCAATCCATCTCATCATCATTAAGATAGGCCAGCTGAGCAGCCTAGAAAAACAGCAACCAGGAGTGTAGTAACATATTTTGAAGCAAAGTGGTTTAGTAACTGAAGGCAGAAACTAAAAATGAGTTTAAATCACATTTAATGCATCTGCCAACTTTGACAAGGCCATTACAACAAGTGTCTGACTGTGCCCTGGCCAAGGAGTAGCAGCAGTTTGAAGTCCTCCTTGTACCTGTGAATGGAGTTGATGACATTGGGACTGTGCAACAGTTAGTAGCCGCTCATAGGACTATGAAAAAGTTTCTGTCATCCCAGAGAAACAGAGGGAAAAAGTGTTAGAGCTTCATTTTAGACCATAATAACCAAGGAAAGAAGCAGGGAAACAGCAGTTTGCCCAGCCCTTGTTCTGAGGAGCATGTAACCTGTGTGTCCTTCCATCCTCAGCATGGTGAGCTGAGAGACATTTGCATTATGATAATAACTTTATTTACCTTTGAAGAATGTTCCAGGGTTAAAGTTATTATACAGCAGCAAATTAATACTCCCGGCTTTTTTATGAAAAAAATGTGCTTTTAACCATAATATTCTCACAGAAAATTTCTGTCAGTGCATTTTGGAGCAAATTCACATTTTAAGAACATCTTAATCTATTTTCACTTTTCAGTTTTCATGCCATTTTGCATTTTTCATTTGATTTCTTTCAACTGTTTCGCATATACACATGTGCAGGCTTGTGTTTATGTGCATGCATGCATGTCTATCAGGATCTGTGAGAAACTTTGGAAACTCTGTTAATTAGAGAAAGAAGCAGCATATGCTATGCCATGAAAACCTGAATTGGCATTTGCCAGTATTATTTAGGGAGCTGTTTTGAAAACAAAAATAACTTCAGAACCAAAATGAGAATATGTGATCTTAAAATCCTGCACACAGGTTAATTCAATTCCAGTAGGAAGAAGTTCATGCATCACTTGTAGTCCCTTTAACAGTAAAAATAACCAGTCCCTATGTAAATCACAATTCAGTAGCTTTAAATGAACCACAGACAGAAGACAAAAGCTTTGTCTTGTGAAATTCATCATAACATCTGGATTTGTTTCACTAGCACACTGTTAGGTCTCTGTTGAAAGGTTTAAGAGACTCATACTTGGGTCTTCTTGTTTTTCCTAAGAGATTCAAGTTATCTCATGATTCAAGGTCCCTCGTCTTATCAGATGAACACCAGCATTACTCTTACTACCTCTCCTTGCAGGAACAGTCCTCTAGGACAACACAGGTTCTGCACCACGTAGTGCTTTGAAATCCCCACGCTGAATTTCTCTCTCACCCACAATTTCTCTTGGGATAAGTTAGACAAGTTATCATAAAAACGTAAATCAAGTGCATTTCTCCAAAATTCTTGCCAAGGTCCATGCACTGCAGAGCAAGGTTGGGCACCACTAGCTCTGCTGCCAGATCTCAAGAAAACCTGTGGTCTTTGCTGCAGTAGAAGACTTTGCCGACTTCATTATAACAATTGGGGATTTAAATAATCTAACTGTCCTTGGGCAAGGACGTCTGCCCTGCTGCCTGCTCTACCTACCCTGGACATACAAACAGCGGCTGAAGTGCTCACCGGTATGTAGTTTGAGAGCCAGTGGGACAGTTATGATCCAGCCACTACGTCTCACAGATGACTATCGCTAGCCCAAGCTGTTTTGCTGTATGAAGCCAAAGGATGCTTCTGTAGCAGGAATTTGAGAAAGCAGGAGCTCCTCAGCCCTGTCTATTCCCCAGCCTTATGGTTTGAGGACCTCAGGCAGCCCTGGACCCACGGCTTTGCTTGCACACTAGTTCTGCATGTAGCCTGTGTTTCAGCTGTCTCTTCTGTAAAAGAGATCAATAGCTTTCTGCAGTTGTGCCAAATGAAGAATGGCTGACATACCTACTAGATTTAATATGAGCCAATTTTCTCTCCCTGGCAAAGCAGTACATTGCACCCTCTCACACACTTCAGCTGACACTAGGCAATATCGCCACAGTATTTGCAGTATTCCCTAGGAATTCCCTGTAGACCAGAAATAGCACAGCAATGCTAGCTGCTTATCAAAGGAAAAGTGGCGAGGTTGGAAAGCCGACCCCTATAATAGAGAGCAGCAGATTGTGGTCTGCAGGCAGAGCACCGTGTGTCACCAGCACTCAACACATAGGTGTACAACCCCTAAAGCACAAGTCCTAACAGAAGGAGCTAAAAAGAGAGTCTGAGGACAGCCTATTGCAGCTGCTTGCACCCCCCTGCAATGCTGGCTGTCTCACACTGAACCAAGAGGTCACATGCGCTGGACCGTGGAAAAAATGTGTAATGCCTGGGACGGAGACGTGTCACTTCGTGTGACTCCCTCACAGATGGTGTTTGACAGTGGGTAGCAGAGTCGTCTCCCTAGCTGACCTCTGAGCACAAAGGTGTTCCCAATAGATGCTGTACCCAGCCTGCTTTTCATTGTATCTTTTGAGTGTCTAAGGCGCTTATTTAATGCTAAACAGCAGGTCTGCAGGCCATATTGGAGCACAGGAACCCCCAAGCTATCACTAAGTGTGTTCATTAATTCAGTGAAGGGAACATTGCAGCCTTGAAATGCAGCACGGTCATGTTAGAAAGATCTTGCACCCAAATGCATCAGTCTGGGCAGACTGCCATGGTCATAAAATCATGGAAAATAAGACCAGAAAGGACCTCAAGAGGTCATCCAGCTCATCTCTCTGCCCAAAGGCAGGATCATCTCTGTCCAAATAATTCCTGACATTTTTCTAGTCTGTTCCTAAAAGTCTCCAGTGATGGACATCCCATAATTTCCCTGAGCAATCTACTATACCATTTAACTGTTCCTAATATCCTAAACACTGTTTCAGCTTAAGCCTATTATTTCTCATCCTAGACATGGCAGACTTGGCAATATTTATTTTCTAGTTTATTCCTTGATTGTCTACAGCAGGTTTTTTATATACTTGAAGATGACTATCTCCCACCAATTTTCCCACAGTAAGCATCACACAGGTGCTTCAACTTTTCCTGCTATGCCAGAGTCTTTTAGTCAATAACCTGGTCATCATTGTCACTTTCCTCTCAACTCTCTCCCATTGTTCTCACACTGTTTCTGGTTTCAGACAGAGTTTGGTGTAGACATGCCCTTAAGGGTTCTCTTGGGGAACATGTCGTGGATATATTTTCTCTGGTTTTCAGTAAGATAAGCAGCGGGGAGCTAGTGAGCACTTGTCGAAAGTTTCCAACTGGAGTTTATAACACTTATGATGCACTGTCACTGAGGTGTCTGTAGCTTTGTCAACTAAAGCAATTTAAATAACCTCTGTAGGAGAGTGATAGCTGCCACAAGGGACATAGCTGAGATTAGCCACCTGAGCACTTACACAGATTCTCAGGAAGGTTTCGTAGTAAATAGCTCACACTATCACATCTGTCATCCTCCCAGACCACCAGTTTTAGAGCTCAATTGGCCATGACCATACAAGGGTCTGTCCTGTCCTCGCTAGGTCCATTCAGTGGTGCTGAACAGTTACACAACTGCGAAGAGTCTTTTTTGGTGAATAGTTATTTGATATTTTAAAAAGTATTTTCTTCAGCCATGTTCATAGCTATTCTGAGACTACCTTGTGATCACTGGAAATGACCCAATTTCCATACATTTGTGGAAAAGGAACAGTTAAGCGACTACGATTCTTTGTTCTGAAAACACCTCACACAGCGTCAAATCAGGAGTGGTATTATGTGGTTTGTAAGCCTGAGCTGGACAAGCAAGATACCTCAGATATGGACTATTCACAGTAAATCTCCAATTAAAGAGAATGGCAAAAAGTTTAAGAAAAAAGAGAAGGTACTTCTTAACTTCTTTTTTATTTGACCAGTGTATACATTCAGGACATATCATTTCCATCCTGCTCCAAGAAGGCATGCAGCTTGGACTGAGCCCCATACCCTTGGGGCTGGAGCAAGTCTCAGGAAAATGCCCACTTGTGTGTCAGAGCCACGCTTGTTCATGTGAGAATCACACCAGGTTTACTGCCTAAAAGATAAATCTTTGTGAGCGTGGAAGTGGATGCAATGTTTAGCTACAAATGAATTTGCTTCAATAGAAGTATCAATTAGATCAATGGATCAGAAATGTGTTACATGTCAAGGTCAAATTCCTAGATTTACCTGGAGCAATGGCTATAATTTATGTAATAGCAATACAATGTAGACTTACCAAAAAACTTCGTGTTATTCTAACAATGTAGCTCTAATCACATGTATAACATTAGGCTCTGAGAATAATACTTCTTGTCCTTAGACAAAATTCTTCCAATTCCTTTCTTATCTCAGCTTATCTCCTCTCCGTTAAAAGCATATCCAAACACTTTGTGCCACGTTGTTATTTATGTTATAGTTAAAGCCTCTTAATAATTTCTTAAAGGGAGTGTTCTTGTTCAGTTCAGTATGTATTCAGATGACTGCTCTCAGAATGAATTCAATCGTACATTGTTACACAATCATCTAAATATTTGTGACTATAGTCTCACTTCTGATACTTGTTTCATTTCTAATCATTACTATACCTTCACCATTGTTCTCTGAAAGCATACGAACAGTTCCTGACAAAATCACTTGTATCAACAGCATCATTACAATGCTCTTGTTTTTCACAAAATAAATGCACTTCAAATAAGCATATAGTTAAAGGTGAAAGTTTTACTTCTTGTCCTATTTCTTCAGAACTATTAAGCATCTGCGAAATTGTCCGATTTCAGTTAGAGATATGACTAATCTGCATTTAAAAATATATATGTTTGTCAGGGCCTGCAGATGTTTTAGTCAGAGACACATACATGGAAGCAAAAAAATTTTATTTTTTTCATGCCTCAGGATAATGTCATAATCAACACCACTATCAGAGAAATGGGCTTGTGATAAAAAATAATTCTTACTGGGGAAATAGCAAATATAGGTGGGTGACATTTGGGCAATGATAAGGAAGCCTGGAGAGACAATAGCCTCCAGCGAGTGTCATCCAGAGAGGAGCATGTGAGTCCAGGCACATTGTATGTCTGCAGGCACACAGCTCCTCAGCCCACACTGACTTTGCACCTAAACCAAGCTGTAAGAAGTGATCTCCTGTCTAGAGACCCTCTCCAAGTGATCTGCTGGCTTTGCATATGATAAACACAGTTCTGTGATCAGCTTCAATGCTGAGATTCTTGAATGGTGGTTAACTCAGTACAGTGCTCCTGGGATTAGTTTGAAGTAAAGGCATCAGCAGGAAAATTAAAATTAAGTTACCCAATATGTTATTGGTTCTCAAGCTGTGGTCTGAAACCATGGTGGTTTGCAAGACACCCTGTGGAGCACTGTTAAGCAGCAAAATTTACAAATGCATTGATTAGAAGTGTGATAGTAGACGTACACACTGGCCTGTGAGAAATTACGGGAGTTGGTCCAACAAGTGGAAATTACTGTCATAAGAATACGAAAAGCTTCTTCAGAAAAACACTTTTTCATTTGTAACAAGCATGTAAAACAAGAAATGTTACAGCTTTCCAAAATTCCTCCAAAGATTGGAAGCTTTTGTTTAATTGTAACAATAGCGTGGGAACAAACATTTTTCTTTCTATTTCTAGAGCTACCCTAGTGCTTGGGTGGGAATGGAACAAAACCCATGTGAGAGATCCGCAGTGAGTTTTGTTTCTGGGCTGACACGAGTTCAAATTATGGTAGTTTAGATTTGAACCAAACAAATTAGCACCTGTATCTGAACAAATTTCGCTTCCTTTACACCAGAATGCATACCCCGTACTTATATGATTGAGATGTCCAACCATACTCCAGAAAAATAAGCAGGCAGAGAATTTACTAGGCACATAATTTACAGCTGAAACGAAAACCTGCAGAAGGAAAAATAGTCTCATACTTCGAACAAAGCACTTACGCACAGTGCAGTTGAAGAGAGGTAACGGATTTAAAAGGGGTAAAGGATTTAACTAGCCCCGAGATGCTTAAAAAAATTGTACAAGGCAAAGAAAGGGAGCCCAATGTTAGAAGTGAATAATTGCCCTACTGGGGGCAAAGACCTGCCTTGCCTGCCGCTCTCGCTGTGGCCGCTGAGGCTATGCCTCTAACAGTGAATAAAAGAAGCCAGGGCATGCTTTTTGGCCTTGTAGACAAACAGCACATCACAACTTCTGTCAGAACAGCTAAATTCTCTGGACTTGGGTCTCTGCTCTGGCTCTTTTTAGTTTCCTAGAATAAATGTAGCCTAATAGATTGCTAAAGAAAGAATATAGGAAACAAATCAAGTCAAATGATCCTTTTCCTGATATAGCATCTCAGCCTCTGCAGTTCAGCACCCTTGGGACTTCCTGAGCCAGAAGCTGTAGCCACAATTTAGTACTTGAAGATGAATTTTTCTCCATGTCATTTTCAGCTTTATTGTGTGAAAATGTGCTTCCTTTCATTTGTTTCAAGTCTAGTACCTAATAAATGCATTGGTTGCCTTCTTAATTATTATGCTATAAGAAACACTGAATAATTCTTTTTTACACATTTTTTCAAACTTTTTTTAAATTTTTATAGGTTTCATCATTTCCCCTCAATCATCTTTTCCAGTCCTATCTATTTAATCTCTGCTTGTATAGAAATTGTTGTGTGGCACAGTTCATCCTTGTCACCCTTCTCTGTGCTCTCTAGTTCCATTGCAGCCTTTTAGAAATGGATTACCCAGAACCACATTTTTTGCTCACATATGGGTGTACAATGGATTTACACATGTATCTGAATTTTTTAATTCTTCATTCTTTTCCCGATAATTCCTACTTTAATTGTCACTTTTTCCTTGCAGAAGACACAGCAACCAAACATTTCACTGATGTTTTCAGGGACTTTAAGGTTGCTTTCAAGAGTAGTAATAGCTAATTTAGAGTCCATCACTGTGTATGAAGAGTGAAGGTTATTTTTTTCTCAGTGCATGACTTTCCATTTATTGACATTGATTTTATCTGTCATTTCATTGCTCAATATCATGAGACTGTTCTGTCACTCCTCACATCCAGCTTATGCTTTTACTATCCTGATTAATTCTGTATCATTACACAAAAAATTACCTCTCAGCTCACCACCTTTCCACAGCATTTATGAATCCAGATCTCTGGAGTCCTGATAGTTCCTTGCTGTGAAAAATGATTATTCACCCTACCCTTTGTTTCCTATCCTTCACCAAGTAATCTGGGAGAGGGTTTACCCTTTTACCTCATAAAAATTCAGTTTCATTAATGTTGTTTATCTCTTTCTGAATTCAAGTTCATAACTTTGAACCAACATTATCCAAATAATCCTTGGCTCCTTCAGAGAATTGACATAGTTTTGCAAAGTATGGCTTTCTTCTACGAAAGGTGTTCTGATTCTTGCCCAATATATATCATCTTTATCTTTTTGTCTACTAAGTATATGTTATTATAATTTCTAGCAATTTTCCTGAGAAGCACATCAGACTTACTGATCTGCTGGAGCAAGGAAGAGCCCTTTTTAACAACTGATTGCCCATTTGCCACTTTCCATTATTTTGGTATCAAACTGCAAGGTATTAGTCTCTTCTATTACTAGTTCACACTGATACAGTCCTCAAGCTTTTTACCTATAAAGAAAATCTGCAGTATAGGTAGCTCCTTAATCTTTCCTATAATGACCACTAATGCAAAAAAAAAAAAAAAAAAAAAAATCAGTATTTTATCTATGGGCTTGTACTAGATTCTTTGTTTACTACAGTCCTACCCACCAATGAACTCTGCCTTTAGCAGACTTCTTCACTTCCAAAATGTTTGAACTACTTTCCCCCTCCTCTTTTTTTTTCTTTTGGGGAAAAGCTTTATTCCATTTCTGAGGGTTGATTTTTTTTTATTTATTTTTTTTTTCTTTTAATGGTCCACTGTCCTCTGCTGCTCAATCACTAGTTTAGGGAAGAAAAATTGAAGAGCAGTGTCCTTTTACAAGTGTTTTTGATGAGTAGTGCATATTCTCTGAGCTTCTAAGGTAGTGTAAAAATATAAGAATTTTAGTCTTTTAGCTAGCTATTCCTTTTAACTAGTTTTCTCAGTTTAATGCAATTTTATTCTTTAATCGTAAATATTACATGAGTGTGATGAGATTTTTTTTGGTATGTTTGTTCATTACTGTTATTGTGAGTTTTTTCACACTTACAAGGACATGAAATTTGAGTATTCTGTGTCTGCTGTTACATGGTGGCTCTTGGGTAAGTGTTATGTTTAATCAGATACTGTGCATTAAATCCTGAGATATAAATCTAGAAATAATCCTTATTTTGAGTTTTTTTGACAGAATTGCAGCATGCAGTCAGTTGCAATGATGTTTATAGTGAGTAAAGTTTATCGAATGTGGCTTTGAGTTTGTTTTTAATAATCTAGACACTTCCACTGTGCTCTGCTTTGGATGTCAGTGTTCTTTACTGGATCTTGGTTTCTCTGTTCTTTGGTTCTCCATCTGTTAAAATGGGAACAATAGCACATATTTGCATTGCATTGGTATTAGGAAGACAAATATGCTATAAATTATGAAGTATAATTAAGAGATGCAATAATAACAGAGTTCATAGAAGCACTCAAGATAAAAAGATGAAACTTTTCAAAAACATCTGGTTTGTGCATATGGTGCTGTACCGAATACTGCACCATAATCAGCATTAATGCTTATAGGTCGTACTTCTACATCTCTGCTAATCTTCAGTATTTCAGTAGCACGCAAGTTGTGTTAGGCTTTATAAATACATTATGTGAACACTTATTGTTACAGAAAAATAAACATACTAAGAATGGGAACAAAGGCAAAAATATACACGAGATATATTTCGTACCTTGTTCATTTTGGTTTGTTCCAAATTGTGAATTTATGACATATCCTTACCTACACTTCTATAAAGCAGTTTTAATTGGTTGAATTTTGTAGCTATATTGGCAACAGTTAGTATTGAGAAGCAATTTGCAGGAGGAAGGAGCCGCAGGCCACATCAGGAGAGGAATCCCAGGTGAAGCAATTTGCTTGGGAGACAGTGCAAGTGGAAGACAGAAAAATTAATGAAGAGAAAACTGGGTACGGAATCACTGGGGCAGCAACAGGGATAAGAACGACCGAGCAGAAGAAAAGAATGGTCACATAGGAAAGGGATGAACTCTGTGGAGACCTCAAGGCAAGGCACTGATTAGATGCACCAGTGAAGCATAAGCAACTGAGAGAAATAAAAGGGAGTTGACTCAAATGGATGAGCCAGACAGACCACAGTGATCTTTTCAGTGAGGTGAACTGGGGTAAAGCAGAAAGATCTCAGCACCAGTCTCACTAGTGAACAGGGCTGAAGAGCCCACAGTGACAGGGTGGTTCATTGCAAGAGGCAGGAAGATGCATTTATTATGTATTAACTGTGCAGCTTGGTGTTTGCAGAAGCAGCCGGTGCTCAGATGACCAAGGTAACTATGAAGTAAACAGTGTTATAGTCCAGGTGATTTGAGAAATTGTTATTATGTTATGTGAAATCCATTATTGTATGTCCTGATGTGTAGTGAGCAATGACATAACCCAGTGGTGTGACAGATCTGATTTAGGAGGCTAACTTAAAAACTGAAACTGTTTTATTATAAAAGAATGTAATTTAGCAATCAAAAAGATGTGTTGTAAAATATTCATATATATCAAAAAGAACACCCTAAGGTAGTTTTTAGACAGCTCATAATTTCAACATCTTATTGCACAGGACTGGAGATAGTTTCAAAATATATAAGGATTAAGTTGCTACATCTACAAATTCTTTTGTCTTATTTTAACAATATACCATAAAGTTTCTGCTAAATCACAGTTTTTATCAGTCATTAAGATTAGAAGTGTCTATTTTATGGGCAGCAGGAAACAAACCAACACATAAGGAAAACAGATGCTTCTGAATCATTCTTGGCGTTATTTACTAGTCTGAAAATAGTACGCTTATGTTTGTAATAAAAATCAGGTAAAGTTTATTTGGGTTCTTTAATCATTCTCAGAAATTGACTTAAGATTTAGTTTTAAGAAGTCTTGAATAAATTCTTGCTATATGTTTTCTCTTTCCTACCATCTGAAGAAACATACCAGAGGCATTCATCTCACCTCATTTTACGCAGCTACAGTGTCAACAAATTCACCCAACCTATATGTATAACTCACTATTATTTTCAGTAAGGTACATGGGCATTTCCAGAAAGCATCTCATCCCAATGAAGAGATCTAAAACAAGTCAGATGAGTCACAGTATGAGTGTCTATTCCTGTGAATAGCTGCCAAAGGGACCCTGGGTGAGCAGTTCAGGTGCAGATATCTAACATGTAAATAGCTTAGGGGAGATGAAACCCATTCAGGAAGGCTGGTGACACTAGCAGCCAGGAAAAAAAAAAAAAAAAGTGACATCATGAGTAATAAGAGACTATAGAAAGTAGGATGGACTGATCTTCATGTGACAACAAGAGATACAGGAAGGAGCAAATCCAGGAAAGAAAGTTCATGTTGAAGTTTCTGAGAAGCTGATGGACAGGAGCTCAAGTCACAGATGCCAAAAGCAGAAGATGGCCAATAAAGCTTCATGTCCGGCAGCAGTGAAAGAAAGGAAATGAGGAGCCTATCAAAATGCTCAAAGAAAAAGGGGAAATGGAAAATATGGCATAAAATGGACAGGTGCCCCTTTGCTGAAACCAGGGAGAGTGGGCATACCTTCTCTTTTACTTCTTGCAGGGAAATTATTTGTGCTCTTCTGTCAAGTTTATTGGTAAGGAGAAAGCAAAGAGGCTGGAGCACGTCTGCCCCATCAGCACTGCGTGGTGAAATATATGAACTCCCAGGCACAGGGCAGAGTAGCAACCGTGATATTATGCAACTTCCCTTCCAGTAATGCTGCTACCCGTAGCCTGTAACCCATGGTCACTTTAGTAACAGCCTCAGCTATCTGATTTGCCCTAAATCTCCTTATAGTCAAAGGGAGTATTTTTTTCCTTTGCCTTTCTCTGTGGTCAACTACATTATTTCTATAATAACAGTCTTTATCAAGATCCTGATTTTGATCCAAATTTTCTGTCCCAGTCATGCACTTCTTTGCTTATGTGGGTTTATTTCACATCCTTAACATTAATTAAATGCAGAGGAGTGGTTTTTTTCACATTAATTTTCTTTTCTCAGATTCTTTCCTTTCTTTTTTTCTCAGTAATTGCAGTGGGATTAACTGCATTGTTAGAGTTAGAGTTCTGAATACAAATAAGGGGGCTTTTCCCTTTCTCTTCCCTGACTACATTTCTATTACTGCAATCACAAGTATTGTTAACAACATTAAAGCCCACAGCAGATGTGAACCAGGCTATAGTGAGAGAATATTTTGATTCCACAAAAAGGTTCAGTGCTGAAACATAATGTTCTTGCTTCCCAGCTATTACAGGGCAAACTAGCATGCACTTTTGAAAGTTAATATCTAATTTTCTAGATGCCTGCTGCCAATTTGTTTTCATTCTACTTCAATATAGTAGGCGATGAGAAGGGATTTTGCAAAGATTACTACTGGGCTCATTATTATTGCACTAGTAGTTCTGGAAAACAAAATACCAGAACTCAGCTGATGATGACATAGTTATACAACGAAACCGGCTGCCCAGAGCTCAGAGCCCGGAATGAGGCCCCGGAGGAGACCTCGGGCTCACACCCTACAGCTTAAATAACTCCAACTCACCTTTTATGCTATGGTCTTCGTTTTATGGCAAAACTGGATTTACGTTAGGAGCTGAGGGGCTACGCGGTCTTTAACCTCTCTTTTCGCCCGGCGTTTGCAATACCGACGAGGCCGGGAGCGACAACTGGGAGCTACTGCCATCTGACGGCTGCCAGGGAGCCCCTGACGGGCTGGCAGCCCTCCCAGGCAGCCACGGCCGCCGCACAAGCCGGGGCCCTTTCCAGCCTGCAGAGCGGAGGCTACCGGGCACCGCACGCGGGCTCACGGCGGCCGAGCTCTCCTCGCAGCCCGGGCGCTGCCGCCCGCAGGCTCCCGACACCCACCTTGGGTCGCGTCTCCCCTCCGCCCCCGCTCGCTCCCTCGGCTTTGGTGCGGGCAATGAAGGAAACAAAGCGGGTTGGCTTTTCCGACGCTGGAGGAGCTACCAATATAGTTGCGCTTCTAGAGCGATTCGCCTCTGCCAGCGCCGGCAAATGACGCTGCTGGTTCTAGGACAGAAGAAAGGAGATCCCCTTTTCCCTGGAAGACTTCCTGCAAAAAGTGGAGGCTGGTTTGGCCCGTTCTGTTGCTAGACGTCTTTTACGAAATATGACCTGGAACCGCATTTGAATTTCAGGTTGACAAAGTCTTTGAAGTATGCAGTACTTCGGCTCAACTATATTCCAGTTCTTATCCAGCCTTAATCATTCAATTACCATAATATCCATCCGAAATGTACCTCGACCTTTCAAGGTTGAGGTTAGGACAATCACGATTAACCAGCAGTTGATAAAGAGCAGGGAGAATTAAAGAAAAAAGAAAAAAAAGGCGTTAGAAACCCATTCAAAATCTGCAAAATTACATGAAAGAATTGCATGAAAATTGGTCCAAGTTTAAACCATAAAAAGCATTCCGTAATATCTTCTCTCCCACAAGTGGGTATAAGCTAAGCATGTTCAGTAGCCCTGAAATGCTGTTTCCTTTTCTAATTAAGGAAAAGAGCTTTCTAGGGATGTCTACAGAATAATACAAGATGCTCTGAGAGGATGCCAAATTATAGTGGAAATGTGTTTGTTCCCAGTGTGAGTAGAAGCACTTGAGATCCTAGCTGCTTAGAGGAACAGAGATATCAGATGCTGGCACGAATGCTTTCTGTGTTCTTTCAGATAATTCAGCAACCCTAGATACTTTACTCTAGGCCAATTCTTTTAAACAACACTCAAATCTAATGAATCTCTTAAAGTCCAGGACCTCTGTGAAGGAATACTTATATGACCACAAGCAACCCAGTTATCAGGTTCTGAGGAGATACCTTCCCCACTTTCAAGCAGAGCTGAGCCAGCTGAATGTGTGCACGCTCTTCAGTCCATTGCAAAGCAAACTGGCACTGATGGATCTCTTCCCAGTTTTGACAGCGTGTTTTTTGCAAATTCTCAGTTATCTTACTTATAACATGGGTGTATAATAATCTTTTCCTCCACGTAGTATAAGAGATCTCAATTAAGCAGAAGTGGCTGTGAAGGACACAAACACATTCATAGGCGGCAATGGAAGATCCGGGAATTGAAGTGTCTGATTTCCAGCTCAGTAAAATTTCTTTAACTGGAGCATTATGTAATAAAGACCATCTTTCTAATTCTATATTTACCTACTTCCACTCATTTCCCTCCTCACCCCAGAATGTATTTTATAACCTCAAGTTTGGGAAATAAGTACAATAAACATCCATATACGTGAGCTGAGAGGATAAAGGAGTGGTAATGATGGTTGCTGGAAAAGGGGGAGGCAAGGCATGATCCTCACAAATAGTACTATTAAACCTTTGATGAAGTAATTAATAACATTTTAAAAGCTCTCCCACTCACAGTACATTTGTTTCTGTAATTGTGATACACTAGGAAATTCAGTGTTCAATTGCCCTGAAACTCATTCGCAATCCCTTGGTAGCAGCTAAGTAATTCCTGTACATTCCCAATGACAGAGAACATTTTTAACCTACATTTCCATATTAATCTGGTAATGCTTCCATACTCTTTCAGGGAAAATGCTGCTTGCTCTGCAAGGTCAGTCCCCAGAGAGCAGCTCAGCAGTCACAACGACATATAAATGTACTCTCTCCCCCTGTGCACCACTTCTCTTGTTCTTACCATTCCAGCACATCCTAAAAACACATGACTTGCTGAAAGGGTGGAGGAGAAAAACTTCTTCCAAATAAATTCTTATTGCTGAGGTTGGTTTTTTTGTTTGTTTATTTTTTCCCCACAAGTTCATCAGGATGATTTTTTTTTTTCTATACAGATTCTTCAAAACGGAAGGGAACAGGAAACCTGTGGCTGCTGATCAGCGAAAACAGACTGTTTAAGACGTCTCCTTCTATTTTCAGAACTCCTACTAAGCAAGAAATCTTTACTTGGCTCTCTGTTGAACCTGTGAGTTAATTTTAGAGCTGTTATCCTGGAAGTCCCTCAATGCTGGAGTTCATTGACAGCAAACATACAGCTAAGAAAAAAACCATTCTTCTATGAGAACGTTGGGAATTATGCTGTGCAACTTAATGGATCCCCTGGCAGCATTTATATGACCTAGGTTAGGCCAAGCCGGTGACTCTATCACTGGAAAGAGGACATGCCTAGGTAGCTAAACTGTTACTCTGTGACCTGTATAATGGAAAAGGCACGCCCCCACAGAGTAGGCCAAATGCCTTTTTTTTTTAAATTCAGAGAGCTTCAGCAATTCAGCAGCTATATCTTGCTGCTGTAATCTAGACAGTACTCTTTGATATCAGATAACTACTTTTCTTTCATACATCTACCCCTCCAGGGCAGAAGTTCTCACTTCTTTGGTCCATGGAGTACAACAAGGCATGTCTCAGTTGTCAGCTCCTGATATTTGGTACAAACTGCTTCCTACCCCAGATTGCTAACTGTAGTATAAACATTTTGATTTATTTACTTAACAGTCATATGGTTAAAACCTCTATTTGCTACTGTACTGTACTAGTTTCTGCTACAACTATTTCATGCTAAGCTTTGCTGGATTTCTCTTTAGCTTTTAGTGAACCTCAGACTGGTGGGAGCCATCAACTTTGGGACCCCTCCGGGGAGCATGAAGGAGAGTAAGTGCTGCAATCCCTGGCCACCACCAAAAATCAATGCATTATCTACTGCAGTAGATAATTTCTGAATGCTTTCTTGTAAAGATTTTATCATAGTATTTGTTTGCTATAGTCAAAAAACTATTCAAATAGATCATCTGCACAATATGTGACGGGATGTCGAATAAGTCTGTGATAGCAGATATTAGACTGTACCCAAAGACTTTTCCTTTTCAAAGCAAAATTTTGTTTGTATATTTAACTACAAATTATGAGATGAAAATATTTCTAGGGAGAAAAGATATTGTGCTTGTCACACAAACAAGCACTATACAGTGACTACCAAAGATGAGGTGTGACATTCAGGTGTTCAGGTTCATTGAAAAAGCAATCCTTGAAAGGAAGAGTTGAAACCACCTTTCACTGCTACTGGTGCAAATGAGGAAAAGTCCATGTAAATGAAGTACTTTACTTCTGTCTATAATAAATGTAAGTGAGAGCAGAATAAAGCACAAGATGTGCCCCTCCCCAAATGAAGATGCTTCAGAAGGCCTGTGATCTTTTTATCTCCCTTGCATAGACTTACATTTTTAATGCCACAAGGCGTACATTAAATTAAGGATTCTTGTATATGCAATTATAGCATTTTAAAGAGTTTGTTCAGCAGCTGTTGAAAATAAGTATCAGCCACTCTGGGCAATTAAATTTCATAGCTCGAAACGACAGAAGGAGCATTCTCCATTAGCACAAGTGGTAGGGAAGCAGATACTATCTGAACTTGGAAATTATTCTTGCTAAAGGAAAACTGGAAAGGCCATTGTAACTTGCCAAATAAAATTACTTTTAAAATAAATATTAATTAATGTTATATACTAGAGACATGAAGACTTGCTGAAACTATTAACCGCTCTGCTTATCTGTGCTGCATATCAGAAAATTTATTTAGCTTTTCAGGAACAAGGACTTACTTTCCTTCTGTCACTTTTTTGTACCATTCCCAGTACAACTGAGCTCTAGTACCTGTCAATGGGTGCTACAGTCTACTACAAGATTGATTCTTTTACCGATATAATGATAGAAAAGCTGGTAGGGCTATTGTGTTTTCTCAGTTTTCATTTTCACAACAGAACAGGAACTTCAATGCAACTAACTAGACCCTAACAACATTCCCACCCTCTCTAAATCACAGGTTGTCTAAACATTATACATGGTTTAAAATTATTTGGTTGATCAGGAAAACAAAGTCACCATATGTTTTTCATATTCAATAGATCTGCAGATGGTATGGTTAACAATGTATTGTAATTACATGATGTACAAAATTGACGTTATTTACATTAATTACATAAAACCATAATTAATAAAGGAGAAGGTGGCAGAGATGCTTTCTGGCATCAGCAACTATCTTGTCATCCAGAAAGACAGATGCAATATCTTCCCAGCTTTGTGTACAGATGCAGGTCAATAAATACTGTCACATCATCTCTTGGAAAATATCTAAGGCATACACAAAAGATATGGCAAACACAGTTTGAGTCACAGGCAAGGTGAGATCTTGAATGTAAAGTTACCCTAAAAGTAAAACTAAGGTAGAGGATCTCAGCCATTGCTCAACCCCCGAGGGGAAAAAAAAAAAAAGAAAAAAGCGGTATAGAAGGGCTCTGCTAACTGGTTACCCATAAATCAGGAATGGCAAAGCCCAGCAGCGGCAGAGACTGCACAAGTAGAACAACATGTGCCCCAAACCCAGGGTGATACTGGGAGTCCTGAGCTTCGTTAACTGTTCTGGGGAATAAGCTTTACAGGGGTGTTTAACACATTTGTCTTTATTCATCTAAAATTTTTCTGTATCATTGCTTTCTATAGATTAAAACTGTATCCTGCAATACATCAGGAGGAACCGGGCTACCTAATGTTGGTATACTTGTGCCTCCCCATCACTTCTATAGGAAACTAGGGTGTGCCAGCCCTGGGCAAGAGCTTGGTTCACTCATCACCCTCCGGACCTTAAATCCCAGAGCAATTCCAGCTCCTAAATTGGGTACATGTGGCACATCATCTGAATATAACCCTTTTTTCGCACCCTTAGCACACCTTCAGATTAACATGCCTTCAGTTAATATCCGCAATGCACTCTGGCATTGCCTGCCCATGACAGGAGTAGAGGGAGAAACATTCTCTATTGTACTATTTTACATCTTAATCTTATAATTTAGACTTTTTTCCATCTGCTGTGCTCTGGGCATAAAGATCAAGCCCAGAATACTTAATTTCTTACAAGAGAGTTCCTTTTTGTGTTTTCCCTACAATTTCAGGCTAATAGCTGTTCTGCAAAATTTACCGGTCTATTCTCCACGTGGTGTCTTAGGATTTGCATACATAAGTCTTATCTCTGTTAATGTTGCTGGGAAGGATGTGCATAAATCCCCACATAGAGAGATGAAATAATGGGACTCTTAAGGCTTATTTATTTCACACTGGAAAACATGTTATAGTTATTGCAATAATCTTTACAGCTCTGATTTGGTATATGAAAGAAACAGGTATTCCATATATTGCTGTGTAACCTCACTTAATGACTACTGTAAAATCCAGAAAACCCTTGCTATCAAAAAATTTTGATGCATTTCAAGTGCTTCTTATCCATTGTTATATATATTTTGACTGGTTATTAATACTCCCTTTTTTCTGCATATATACAACATTCTTTTCTTTATATTACCTTTCACACAGTCTAGATAGTGTGTGCCATTTTAGGTTAATAAAATTAGACTCCTGCAATTATTCTTCACAGAAGCCAGTGATAGTATTAATCATTCCTTCAAATTGTTCTTCCAGACAATGTAATGTTCTTCGAGTAAAATGTGCAAGATGTTCTTATTGAACATTTCATTAACTAGTTCCTTTAGTGCTCTTTGGAGTATGTTTACTATGGCATCTGTGTTTATGTAGAATATTTAGAGCTTTGATTTAAATTCTTCATATGCTGGTCTTGATTTATAGATTTTACACCTTTTTTCGCTACCGCAAAGTCTTATGTATGCATTATACCATAGGTACGTAGCCCTGTTTTGAATTTCTACTACAATCTAGCCATTTCTTTTCTATGTGAGCAGCTGAAAAATGTGGGTCAAGAGTAAATCTTAGCCTATTGGCAGTGAACAGTGAAAGCTGAACCTGTCTGATCTGGTAGGTGTCTGTAATCACGTGAGCTGAAATTGCTGTGGTTCAGATGTCAATTCTATTTGAATATTTGGAGAATCAGCAAAGTGAACTTGCTGCTAGCTGATAAACATTTGCTAAATACAGTGGTTAATTTTTAACTCGGGGAGGAGGTCTAAAGGTATAGCAAGTTATTAAACCCCTGTTTTTTTAAAGTAGAATGCTTTTCTGGTTTTCAGTAGCTGATGACAGCAAATCAATACTTTAGAGTATGTTCATATATTCATGGGTTCAGCAAATACACTTTCTTGAACTTTAATCTGCAGGCTATCTAACTTCACTAGGAAGTATGGTTAATAGGGTTTAGAAAAACATTGCAGCCTGAAAACATTTTCTTTTCTGAAAAACAGAGGGGTGTTACCCCTTGCCCTTTGTTAAGATAGTTGTTCAAATATTTAAGTTTCTGAATAGACTCAGAGAGCTTAACCAGTAGATACCTCAATCCCAAGTGTGCCCCCATCCGTGGCACACCATCCCAGACAAAGACATTTGCAGGCACTCAGAAGCAGAGGAAATTTTCGAGTTGCACTTTTGTAAAGATGTGAGCTCCAAAGTGAGAAAGGGAGCAGACGATTTTTGAGAAGCAAGGCAAAAAAGCCAAAGACGCAGTCAGAAAAAGGGCAGGGGATCTCTGTGACTGACAGGGAGAAAGAAACGTCTGCAGTCACTGCTAATGGGAGAAGAGGGGGTCTCGCAGAGCTCCATCCCCGCCCGTGCCTGGTGCCGGAGGGCACACGGCCACGGCAGCACCAGCCGGGCACCGCACCCCCGGCAGGCAGTTCCCCTTGCCAGTTGTCCTCACCTCTGTGACAGCTCGTCAGCAGGAGGGGACATCTGCCCAAGCAGGCCACCCTGCATTTCCACAATTGGCGCTTCTATCAGGGAAATGGATGCTGCGGGTCCGAGATGCTGCGGGGGATGCCGAGGGGTGTCCGTGCTCTCACCCCGCCACGCAGGCACGGGGCACCGCCAGCAGCCTGGCCCAGTTACGTCCCAGAAGCCCCAGAAGCACTGGGAGGTGTTCCAGGTTAGGCAGGATTTAGGGAATTTACCAAAATTGTCACGGAGTTTGGACAGGACATGAACACCTGCCTCACCAAGCGGCACGGTTTTGAGCAAGCTTGAGCCCTGTATGGTACCCGCTAAGGGAAGCTGCAGAAAGCGGGAAGGAAGGACCTAACATCGGGGTAGAGGGAGCCAGCAGCGGTTATGCTGTGGATTGTCATCTGGGACGCAAGTAGAGTGAAGGTATTTCTGTTGTAAGGCAGGATTTCATAGCATTGGATTTAATCTGCATGATCTGATTTGCACAGGTGGTGAAATCCTGCTATTCCTTTTGGCTTCGATATTTAGATCAGGGATATTATATTATACTATATGACAAGCTATGGATTAAAAACCACAGAATTGGTAACAACTATTTTCCAGAACTCTCCTTTGATGCAAATGCTTATTTTGGTACACCTACACAAAAAGAGCCATCTCCATAGAAAACTCCTGAACCTTATGTCTTAAATAACTACTTTAAAGGGCTTATCTTGAGAGTTATTGAGGACACTCAGCTCTCACTGCCTCCTAAAATAGCAATAACTCTAGAAACTGCAGTGCTATTTTCCACTGTGTATTGACAAAATTATAGCCATTCAAGTCAGATTAATGTAAGGAGTTCAATATTTTAATAAACCAAAAAAAAAAATCCCTTTATATCTCCAAATTTTCTTCAGCTTATTTTGAATATTTTTTCATCTGAGCACCTTCAGCTAATACACATACAAACTTAAGTGATTTTCCACTCAATTAAACATCAGATATTGGTCTCAGGCAGTCAACTCTTTCTCTGTAGTCAATGGAAGGAATCAGGTACTTGCAGACAAATATTTATTCTGCCTACTTCAGATGCCTTCTTTGCACAGACTATCAAGGAGGCCTCAGTGAGTAACACAGATGAGATGCCTAACTTCTGGATGACAAAAACTAGGTGGGATGAATTCTGTTTCTTGTGCTAGTCAACTGCCAGAGCCATAGCCTCTGTGATCCTAGCTAAAACCAACATGAGGCATCCAGCTGATGCTGCTTGATTCCTATAAAAATCCAGTAAACAAAAGCTCTTTGTAAATTATGTGTAAAATAGTCTTCAGATACCAGCAGTAAATACATGTGGTGAGTAGATAGGATTTTTCCAAATCTGTATTACGAGATCTTTTCTTGGTGGTGGGAAAATTAAACAGCTTATTCAAATCCTTTGTGTATGTCTGTTTACTGGTTATGAACATATACTCCTTGAAATCAGCAGGGATTTAAGTGCTTCCTGATGGTGAGGTAATGTAATACATGATGTAACACAGGGCCCAACACTATGAGGTATCAAAAAGTGAAGTGCTGAGTACCTTCAGTTCCTCTTGGCTTAAGTAGAGCACGACTGAATATTGATGGGACTCAGAGACCTCCAAGCTCAGCTCTCGGGGGTCCTGTCCAGCATCCTCACCTGGGATGTGCCTACATGAGAATTGACTGGAAATTGTGGGAGGGTGTTTGCTTCTTTAAAGATTGGGAAGAGCTGTCAGGACAAAGCTTTTATCTATCCAAATGACACTTCGTGCTTTGGCCGGTAGCTTTATAACATCCTATATCAGTCCTGCTATGATACTAAATACAATTAGCACAAAATGTCTTGATTAAATGCAGTGCCATTCACGGCAAGTTAAAACCAAACCCCACACTTTCGATCGCCATTTGTAGCTCTGTTAGCAAGTGTCCTCCGTTGATACTGATACCAGGTGACTAGCCTCGAGCCCCTTGGCTACTCTGAGAGTTTCATCTTTCAAACTGGAGATTTTCCTTAGTATGAGAGCAGACCGAGTAATGCTAAAGTCAAATCTCACAATGCAAACTGTCTGAACAGAGGGAAGACTGAACAGAAAGGGTGGCATTTACACCACTGGACAACAGGTGCAGAAGAAAAGGTAACCTGAGCTGTATTTACTGCAACAGCTTCTCCGTGGTTCTTAGAGGCTTAGAGTTGTTCTAGAGCATCATGCCTTAAATAATAAGCTGTACAGCGAGCTCTCAAGGAGCCTTGGTTGACCGGATTGGATCAGAAGCAATGCCTCTAATGCTTTGGGACTGGAGCCAGAATATCTGTGAAGTGATGCTCTGTGCCATGTAGATTTACTGGCAAAGGTCAGCTTTGTTTAGTATTAGATCTGTACTCCATATCCACAGCAATGTGCAAACATGCCTGAAGGTTTGCAAAAAGTTCATGGGCCAAATGATAGTAGCACAGGATCACTGAATACTTTTTTTTGGAAGACACCTCTGGAGGTCATCTAGTCCCAGCCCTGCTCAAAGCAAAGCTAATTTCAAAGCTTTAAACAGGCTGTTCAGAGCTATGTCCAGTGGATTTTTATTTTTTTTTAAATCCCAAGGATGGAGACTGTACAGCCTCTCCGAACAGCGTGTTCCAGGGCATGATGACACTTATTGTGAAATTTCCATTTCAAAAGAATTAAAAGTATAAAAAAAGAAGAAGAAAAAGACTCCTTCACTGGCCACCTCCAGAAAACACAAGCAAACCAAAACTTTCATTTCAAACCAGCTCTATTTCCCACTCCTGAAAATTTACACAGCTTAATCCTGAAGCAGCTAAAAGAAATGTAATACTCGATATCAAGGGATAAATAACAAGATTTGCAGATAGAATTAGGTACAGAATTGAAGACTATCTCAGATTTACTTCTCAGCAAGGATTTCCCTCGGACTCAGTCCTGAAGTCATTACTCAGGAATGCTTCCCGCAGTGACAGCATCCCAAAACAACTAGTATCAAGCTGCCTGGAAGGCAAACGGAGCAGTTGTGCCATGCTGCCATGAACTCTGAAAAGAGAGCAATAAAGCAGATGTCTGCTCAGGATTAGAGGGCACTGGAGTAGTAAGTGTTGGTGATAAGTATGCAGGAGCTTATCCCCGTAATATCCAAGCAACTTCAGAGCATATGATCATTTACTGCTGCCTTTATTTTAAAGGATGTAATAAAATGTACGTTCAATTAGGTGGAGTTTTTTTAAATTAACTTGTGATTTCATTTTCTGGGGCTTCTCAAGGATCTCACTGACAGGCCCATTTCAAGGAAGTATTGAGCACTGGCCATTCAGAATTCCCCAGCCCTTTCTAGTTCTTGAGAGTTATACATCCAAAACCACTGTTCACTTTATTTATAGAGAGAATTTAGCTTGTAAGCATAAGAATACCCATCAGTTTGAAAAAAATTACTCTCACTGAGTAGTCATGCACCCTGTGAGTAGCTTCAGGCATCATCTCCCACAAACAGCCACTCTTTTGACCCAGAGGATAGCAGCTTTCCATAATCACTTGCAACTCCAGTTAATATGTAACATAACATATGTGTAACAAGAGACTAAGGCATAAAGGGGAAAGGCTAGCTCTGCTTCAGAAAAGCTTTGATGATGTAGTTTCTACAATCTGCTCTACTGTCTTGGAAGAGCACATACACATTAAATTTTACTTTCCAATTCCATTAAGGCTATGTTAAAATGAGTATGAGCAAGTTTTAATTACCAAGGCCAAAAAGGGAGTGTTGTTCTTAATGCTTTGCCTAGCCACATCGATGTCTTATATATAACTTTAAAACCTGAAAAGACTTCTTTTGCATCATCCCAAAGAAAATGCAGGAATATAATGGGATAGGCAGGCACCATTTTGCTCAAACCAAAGATGACCTTGGTGTAATACAACAGCTTATTTTGTCCCTTCTACCTGCTGGCTGTCTCTACCTTTCGCTAGATCACAAACTGTGAAGGGTAGGGACCAGGTCTTTCTCATATTTTTGTTTTCTACTTAACACAGCAGGAGCCAGGGGCCTCTAGATGTTACACAAAATGGTACTGATAAATACTTGTTTGGATACCAAGAAATGTGACAGCAGTAAACACATTTTTAAATGTTTTGCCCTGCAGTTAGAATACGTGTTTGCTCGTCTCAGCAGAGCATGTTAGCTGAGGTTCAGTGACTCACTAAACTGTAGTCACGTGGGCTTTTTGTGAGCTTAGAGTGTGGACAGAGGTTGCTTGTGTCTGCCTGCAGTGCATGCATGGATGTACCCCGAGTCCTTTGTGGGTCTCAGTCTAAATTCTAGAGCTGCACAGATAATGGATCTTTTTCAGCATGGTTGCTGAGTCAAAAAGCGTGTATGTTTATATGTTGTGGAGGGCGGAAGCCAGCAATGTGCAGGCAATGTTATTTCATTCTGCTTTAGTGTGAAATGTTTCATTTGTGGGCAACCCTTCAAGTCAAGTGGCCTTATTTCTGACAGTTTTGGGGAGCTCTCCTGCTACTGCAGGGCTACAGGCTCTGGCCAAACAGTAGCAGCAAAAGTGTCCACAACTGTGTATTGCAAACAAGAGCAGCTACTGGCATTGCAAGAAGAGTCTGCATAGCTGAGCTTCATGCAAGGTTAGAAAAGGTGTGAAGTGCAGCTGTGTCCTGGTTTCATCTGGGATAGAGTTAGTTGTCTTCCTAATAGCTGGTACAGTGCTATGATTTGGGTTCAGTATGAGAAGAATGTTGATAACACACTGATGTTTTCAGTTGTTGCTAAGTAGTATTGAGTCTAAAGTCAAGGATTTTTCAGCTTTTCATGCCCAGCCAGCAAGAAGGCTGGAGGGGCACAAGAAGCTGGGAGGGGACACAGCCAGGGCAGCTGACCCAAATTGGCCAACGGGGTATTCCATACCGTGTGACATCATGGCCAGTATATAAACTGGGGGGAGTTGGGGTGGAGGGAATCGCCACTCAGGGACTAACTGGGCATCAGTCAGCAGGTGGTAAGCAATTGCATTGTGCATCGCTTGTATATTCCAATCCTTTTATTATTACTATTGTCATTTTATTATTGTTATCATTATTAGTTTCTTCTTTTCTGTTCTATTAAACTGTTCTTATCTCAACCCACGAGTTTTACTTTTTTTCTCCCGATTCTCTCCCCCATCCCAGTGGGTCGGGGGGAGTGAGTGAGCAGCTGCGTGGTGCTTAGTTGCTGGCTGGGGTTAAACCACGACAAGCTGGCACTGCTGCGGTAGCTCTTGTGTTCCACCAGCTGCATCCCGCCAGCACTGCACATGGCTGCAGTCTTAGTGCAGTACTTTGGGGAATTCCTCGTGTTCCCAATGCAGATGTGACCAAGGGCAGATTTACCTCAAGACCTTCAGACTTTTCCACTTTGGAACTGTGTGGTGAAATGAGTGGTCCACATTATGAAGTAGGAGAGCCACTGCACAGCCCGTCTTTTCCTCCTCTTACATTACTTTTACCTTGCTCTATGCAGCTCTAAACGCATCTGATTCTGAGCAAGCATAACTCCAGAATATCAACTTTCTCAAAGCCACTCAAAGAGGATTTTTTTTCTGCTTTATGTTAGCAGGACAGTGTTAATATTAAAACCACCAATCAGGGCCCATTCTTTATTTGTCAGCTGGTTTTCTGATAAAGCCATCACCAGAGATGGGCACAAAAGCTAGAGCTTGTTCCCAGCCTCATAGAAAGGAGCTCATAGGAAATGCTGTTGGTCTGGCAAACTAAGCCTAGTGTATCTATTGCATTCCTGACCAGCCAGTCAGATGCACCAGACACGCATGTAGAAACTGCACATCACCCATGCTAGGAGTTTCATTTCAGTGCACCCATGATACAGAGTTGTTTAGAACTCATGCAATAGAACCTGGTCTTAAAAATTGTTGTTGTATGAGCAAAACCTGTATGCAGCTTGTTGAAATCGGTTTGTGGTTTAGGACAACTACTTGACACTGTCCTTGGCATCACTGACCTCTTTCCCTTTGTCATCACTGACATCTACATATAAAAGGAGTAAAAAACAGTTCCTGACATTTCCAAGTTACTATTCTTAACAGATTGCATCATACTTCCTACAGCTAGTGTCAATTTTTTGGCCAGCCCAAGGCAGGCTCTGCGCAAGGCACCCAGAGTGCTGGAAAGCCAGTGAGCTCAGCACCCAGCATGATTTGGCCCTGCTACAACAAGGTGACCTGGCGAGCAAGCAACCCAGCAGCCAGCGTAGCTCTTTCAAAACAGGTGGCAGCGTGATCATGTCATTTCCTTCCACCAGCAGCCTGGCAGCTGCCCTCCATGCTAGACCAGGAGCTCTGGCCTCTGGCCAGCACAGGTTTGTGAGTCCCTACTCTAAAGGTCAACCACAGTTTCCACCAGCAGAAAAAAAAACGCCTCCCCTGCAGCTAAAAAAAAAAAGAAGAAAAAAAAAACCCCAAAAATGTATTTAACGCGCGTCTCTTAAAGCAAACGGGCAGCTGTGTGTTAAAGGTCAAATTCCAGTTGTTACAACTCTGTTTTGTTGCAATCCTGCAATACCAGCAAGCACTCAGTGGGGAGAGTCAGAAGGGTGATGTGCCTAACATTTGAGGAAACCACTAAGAAACCGCCATATAAAACAACTTGTTCCTGCAAAACTATTAATGGAACAAAGAGTGTTATTACACAAAACATACCAGAAAATGTAATAAACTGGGAAGATTTCTTCACCACTCTACATATAACTTGCATATTTTTCAATAGTATAGTTAAACCACCTAGGATAACATCTTTAGAAGGCAAGAATTCTACCTGTATGTGATCAAATAGTCACAATTTCATCACATTGATGTTTTAGCTAATAAGATTTCCCCAAAGTTATATGCTTTCATGGTTTTATTTTTTATAGTTTTCCCAAAATTACTAGTAAAAGTTTTCTCCTCAGACTATTTTTTTTATTTCAGCTATCACAGTTAAGCTACTTCAAAACAACAGAGACAAAAATGAAAAAAAAAAAAAAGTCTGCTTATCTTTAAAAATTGTTTAAACCGCTTTACTGAAAGGCCATACCTCTGAGCAGAGTCCTAAGCATTGTATGATCACATTTGCAAGAGCATACTTTCTCCTATCCAATAAACTGCCAACCCTATCTAATCTGTATTGTGTAATTACAAAATTTCCATTCAGTGGAGTCTTGAAATCTAACAGCAGAATTCTCTGAAGATTTTTATTACAATAAACACTCTCTGACCCCTCAAATTCCCCAGGTGTCAAAGACCTTATGAAATGATGGTGATTGATTGCTTAATGAAATACAGAGCATCATACACACTTGCCAAAGGACTGCATGAGTGAGTTAAATTGTGGCATGTAATTGTATCTTAATGTCTGCTTTCTGCATGGGACATTTTTAAGTGAAAAGGTGTGAAAGTGAAAGGGTTATATTTGCATTGCAACATGCTGGGACATAAGAAGATACCCCAGATACTGCCATACAAGCTAGGTCTCAAATTGGAAGCCACGCAGCTGTACCAGCACAAATGCTATGCTGGCCATAAAATTATGCCAATGCAGCTCTTCTGGGATTAACTCTTGTGTCAAGTCTCTACATGATGCTGACCAGAAATAGCTAGACATAGCCAAAAATAACATCAAAACTGAAGTATGAAGACTTATATTAGCAGACAAAGGTAAACATATCAATGCAGGGTACAGCTATACCTTGGCCCATCAAATATAAGAAAACCTTATGCATACAGAAAAGATTGTTATTTCCTAGGTCAATCCATGCAAAATTTGAAATTGGCCTTTGGAAGAAATAGGACTGGACCTTTTGAGGATACATAAAATAAAACACAATCTATAATATAATCTCTTTCAGAATGCTGAAAGCTTCCTAACATCAATAGGAGTCCAGATTGCAGACATAGATCTCAAAATAATATAGAAATTGAAAGACTTCCCAAAAGGTGCCTAAGAAAGCTGAATAACTTTCTTTAATCAGTTAGATTATATGCTGCTGTTAGAACAAGTGCGGTCCAAGCCACATGACTACTGTCGTCTCAGTAGATGAATAGATGAATGAATGAATGAATGAATGAATGAGTGAGTGAATGAGTAAATCGTTACAAGGTCTGTTATGAGCAGACTCAGTGTTATAACAAAGCCTGGAAACAGTCTAAGATTTCTTATGTACCTGTTTACCATTAAAATGAAAAACAGACAGTCTTTTACAGGAAGCTTTTTCCAAGAATGTTTACTTTTATATTTAAGATTAATTAGCAAAGTCAGATCACGATGTGTTTTTATCAGCAATGAAATAGTGTCTGTAAATAAATGTAAGAAAAAAACCCCAAAGTTTGACCCTTAAAATGTATTTGAAATAATTTCATCAAAATTAAAGTTTTGACAGATGAGATATTTGAAGGTGTCAGCTTTGTAGTTAGAAGTCTCTATGTTAAAGTAAAACAGGTAATTCAGATTTTACCTCTTGCTTTGCCATATCAGAATTGTGCAACTCAACCTTTCTGGACAGGTTTCTTCGGCTTTGTTCCATCTGTGCCTTTGCCGTGGGTCATACATTGCTCAAGCGTGTAATAGCAATTAAGGTCTTTGAGACATGACCTGACTCTTGAAATTAGTTGAGAGTGGTTGATAGGCTCATTAATAGTGTAATCCCCTAAACCTAATTTCTTAGGCTAAAAATACACCACTCAATGGCAAATATTGAGACTGAAACAGACTAAAGATGCATACATACACATACCTTCCTGGTCTTTACAAGGGTTTAAGGGAAAGAAAGGTCGTAATCCTCAATCTCTGTTTCTGACACTCAGAAGGTAGAGGTCTTTGTGTCCCAGCCATTCTGGAACCCAGGAGAAGGTCTGCATTTCCTGAGACAAACACTCACTGGCTTCAGGAACGGTCCATACTACAGTGCTTATTTGGGCATCTACTTTGAATTTTAGAGTAAGAAAGCAAGACACACGAAGAAGGTGTTTTTAATTTTGTTTGTTTGTTTGTTTGTTTTTCCCAATAGCTCTAAAATTTCCAGATGACAGAGCAAGTGTTACATTGAGGGAACCCAATGGCACAGAGAGATCCTGGATTTAGGCTCAATTTCTGAACAATGGCTGAAACATTTAATTTATGTGAAATAAGAGAAATATGCACATTTATGCTTAATACAATGCTCTTCAGAATCACACAGATGGTGAGAGCCATCTACTTAATCATTACAAAGGTCACATTATTTTCATGTCACCAGATATCTCAAATGAAAGGCTTAGAAATTTGCAAGAAATTCACCAGTTACATTGGCTGAATGAAATAAAAAGCTAATATTATTTCCCTATAAATATACAATTTGAAGTAACATCAGAGAAAACGTTACTCCTGGAGAGCAGTTAACCACTTTGAACAGCAGAAATTGTGACAAGCAGCAACAATTCTCTATACCAGTTGTGGAAATCCTCAGCATACTATGCAACTATGGTTACTTGCATGAAATGCAGCAGTGATCAATAACTGTTTGCTTCTGGAACATCATCAAGCTTATTTTGAAAAGAGACTTTAAAATATGTTTTTTCTATGAATGTAATCATTGCTAGTTCTCATCTGCTTTGTGTTCATTAGATGAAAAAAATGCCCCCCAAAAAATCACTTTTCATCATTACTCTTTTTGTTCTGAGAATAAGGAGGTCTTATAGTTGTGGAAAAGGTCAAGGGCCTCCTAAGTCTTCAGCACCTAACACATCAAGTGACACTCCCCTGATCATAAGATTAAATCAAGTCACAGGATGTGTGCCCTACGGATATTGGTTAAACTGTTCTGGAGCTGAGTGGATTAGACTGGCATCCTGCATTTTACTTGAAAGTGTACTATGCCAGAAAGGTCAACAATGTTTCAAGGAAGTTATTAATTGAAATCAACCAAATGAGACAACTCTCTTCCTGGAGGAAAACTTTGTCCAGCCCTGCTTTGCCTTTGGGATAATACCTATCAGAACTGGCATTTAGGCATTTTGACCAGAATTTTGCTGTTGATTAGCTTACACAGCAACAGCAATGGTTCATGCATTTTAGCAAACGTCCCCTGACCTTCAGAAAACTACAGCATTTTTTCTGTGTATCTTCATTACTCTTATTCAGGAAAAAAATCAGGATGTCTTATGATAGCAAGATTTGAATTATTGTAAGTTTGTAAACTTACAAATATGGTAACTTCTGTCATGATCCTATCAGTTCTTGCAGATAAAGTTTGGATTAGGTTAATGCTTTCTGGGTACTTCCCAAGGAGAAAGTAACTGGTAGTGGTCTCCAGCACCAGCTTTATAGGCTTTGCATTTGTAGGAGACACAGAAGTGCTAATTCTTGAAGGGAGTATAAATTGGAGGCTGTGACCAGTTGCGGTCAATATCCATGCACTTTTTTTTTCCCCAGAAGAAATGAAAGCTATCTTCATTTCTGGAAAAGTGCCAACTCAGTAAGTCTTATCCTCTTTTCCTACAGCTGAGAGCAGACTCCGAGAGCTGAGGCCCTTGGGAAGGTTAAAGGCAGTCCCTATATCTGAGCCATTTCCAGGAAAACACAATTGCAAATTTCCATCATCTTCACTGAGACAGGATTAAGGCCTTATGCATTTCCCCCATGCTATCACCGTGGCAGTTATATTTCAGTATTGAAGAAATAATCCCAGTCTAACCTAATCACATTAAGTGTTGAGTGGTTCAGTTAATTAATTTTTAGAAAGCACTTTGAAAACCCTTCATGAAAGGTATGCCATTAACACACTGCTCTTGTTGGAAAGAGTTGCACTCTGTGTCATGGCCCACTTATTGGCTCTTCGTGCCATTTCAGGGCCAAATCATGCTAGGTGCATATTCTCCCTGTAGTTTCATTTCCACCAATAGATAGTTGGCAAAATGCTCAGCCAGATAGAGTATCCGGCATGTCCTCCTGAATGTTCATGCCTTGGAAACTGGAGAAATAGTTTAGTTTAACTGTAGCTGCGGTGACACCAGGTTGCTGGGAAGAGGTAACATCTTCTATTAGACCAATGGATATAAGAGAAAAATACATACAACTTTGTGTACACAAATTTTTTCACTGTAGTCCTTATAAAGAAAAAGAGGTTTTGTCTTTATCCAGGGTTGAACAGTGATTCCCTATTCTCGTCTATTATTTCACCTTGTAAATGTTGCTGTTTCAGAGGGAAATTCTACTTTAAAACCATAATAGTCTATTTCTCTTTTTTCATGCTCTTTAAAACATTTCTTCTCAAGTCTTAAATTATTTCAATATTACAGGATTGCATGTTGTAACTTCTTACCTATGTATAGAACATGAATAAATAAATATTCTTCAAATAGCTTTCCTCAAAATATTGATGCAGAGCTTCTTGATATCTGAATGGTCCATCCGGGGTCATTCACATGTCAAGGGGAATTAGGTTCATCTTACCTAATGTTTAATGTTTTCTGTATTAATATCAACACCTGAGCTGGTGATCTAGACACTGTTTGTACCAAATGGACTGTAAGTGGCATTTCTACAGCATGACTGATTTGATGTGTTTTAGATGTCTAATGTGGGATGAGTTTAATAGGACTCTGGAACTGCAGACTTAGTGCTATTAAAGGGAGTCCAGGTGTGTAGCTTAAATGCAGCCCTCTATATTGCAAGTGTTTAAAGTCTTGCATTTAAGCACAACCAAGATGTCAGACAAAATAGTCATAAAATCTTCATTTCAACTTGCCAGAATTCAGCCTAAAATTCTATTCCCAGCCCCTTCTCTTGCAATATAATAACCTGGTTCACATCTGCTTAGACAACTATCAAAATAAGAGCATCATCACAGAAAACTTTGGGCTTGGAATAATATTATTTCCATTTGACTTGGAGCACTCTGGCACTGGGACTGATATCTGTAGACTTGTGTCTCCAGTGGTGTCTGCCAAAGGCCTGGCAAAAGTTTTCAGGTGGCTGGCTAAATCAGAGATATGTACTTGTTTGCCATGAAGAGATAGCACTTTTTTCCCAGCATTCTGTTAAAAGATTTTGCAGATTCATGGCTTGCTGTAAAGAAATCTAAACATACAAATCAAAATGTAAATAATACTCTGTGAAGGACTAGATGTCATTATCCATAATGGTAGTATTGTAGTTTAGTTGAAGACAACAGTGTGAAGTGCTAAATGGACAGTATCAACATCTATCCCAGAATTAGTAATAAACTTCAGGAACAACCCTATTTTCCTCACCCCTTTCAAACAAGGTCTTGGTATCAAAATGCACATGTAAAAGCAGCAGTTGCCAGTATAAGCCTGACAAATATGTGTACAATCCAGTGAACCCTTCATTTCCACGTGGAGTTCTCTAAATTCTTTGCAAAACTGTGATAAATGTACAGGTAAATATAACCAGCAAAGGAAAGTGAATATGAATCTCAGATAATTTAAAATTAAATTTTCTTTAAGTTCAACAGGCCAGATGCTAATGATGGATGTCTTACAAAAATACACTAACTCAAGCCAGCAGATTTTAGTTATCGACTACCCACAGTATTGAATAAAATGCTGCAACAACAGCTCCTATCAATTAGAATTTCCTGTTTATTAAAGTCTAGAAAACCAGTTTTTCAAATCAGTGACAAAAAGACTTTTGTTGCCAACATTCAAATACTCAGTATTTCCTCATGTTGTCCCATTTCTGCACCATTTTACTTTTTCATGACCGTGAAGTGGTGGAAAAGTTTGGCTCAATAACTATGGCTGACGAGTTACACCAGATTCTTCATAAAAAACAGCTGTTCTAGTAAATTAGCCACTAGAGTGAACATAACCCTGTGAATGTTATACAAACATGGTTACAGTAGTATATTGTCAATTAACTTCTTCACTCCTGCCAAAGTTGAAGAGTCCAGCAATAGCGTCATAGAGCTCCTACGCCACACTGCTGAACAGATCCAGTGCATCATACTTTTTTCTTTTTATCTTTTTCTCTTTAGCTTATTTCAAGCCTTACATGGCTCAAGATTTAATGAAAAATTAGAGTTGTTCCTGTTTCTTCATCAAGAATGCTCTAGTTGTTCCTGTTTCTTCATCAAGAATGCTCTAGTTAACTAGATAACAAAAGGAAATGGTGACAGTGAATTTCTACTAAAACGAAATATTCCTTTCTCATCTTGTGCTTTAAGGCAAGGCATCTAAGCCCTTGATATTTCCACGGAATCTGAGTGCAGTTCATCCCCTTTCATTTGAATGAAAGAGAAGGTTAGGAGAGAAAAGATGCAGCACAATATTGGAGAAAAAAACTGCTGCCAGACTTCCAAAGATGAACTATCCACTAAATGAGAGTACTTTGCTCTTAGTCACAAGATCATCCCAGCACATGAGTTACCTAAATGAGTTAAGTGAAGGAGAAGGAATAGCAGTGTAAGTAAGGTTCATTATAAGCAATAGTTCAGTTGAGTGTACTGTGTGGGACACGTCTGTCACAGCCTCATACAAAGGCAGGCTGCCACCCTTTGCAATTACTTTCCTAATGAGTTTAGTTTTCTATAAATTTAGTCCCATATGAATAGTAGGGGCCAGTGTTCATCTGATTATACCGCTACTTATTGGTGTCATGGCTCTGTCCTCTCAGATTCCTCAGGAGGAGCAAGTAGCCCATCTCACAGGGAATCTGCCTGCTTGCCATCTGGCATGTAGCATTACTGTACTTAACACTGTTGCATGGCTTGAGGATCTGTCTTTACCTTCAGATCATTGTGGGTTTTGCCTGTGACTATTTCTTTTCCACAAGTATTTGTCAGAAGGGTGAAGGCGTCGGTACATCTGTGCTTTAGTTCCACTTCCCTAAATATTCCAGCGTAAGTTGTGTTTATTTACATGTTCCATACCTACAGTGTGGCTTCCTTCAGAAGGACAACTTAATGACAAGGACGCTGCAACTTAATTTTAAATACTAACACTCTTCCTAAATCCAATGTGGGGGATCCAATGACTAATGTGGGGGAGCTATTAAATAATTATATTAAATGCTAGACTCAAGTGCTCTTTCTATCATATATGTGGGTGAGGATTTTTCACCCTTGACATTTGATGGCACAGCAGAGTTTGCCTCCGAAAAGAAAAAAGCCACTGTTGCTAAAGAAATTATTTCAATGGCTTTCAACTGCTATTTTCAGGAAACACCCAGAATAGTTTGGATAAGATGAGTCAGAAAGACACAAGCGGTTTAAGACGTCTCTATTGCCAATTCAGCTGGAGGCATCCAAACACCAAAGCTGTTCCCAAATTACTGTAGTACTGTTTCTGCACTTGCTGCGTGTCTGGGGACACGACCGGTGGCTTCTCTCTGATAAATGCTTCAGCACTCTACCCTGGAAAGCTGTGTTAAGGCTACAGTGGTCTGTGCAACACAGGGAATAAGAGAGCAGTGGATTAGCAGTGGTGCACAAAACCTAGGCAGAGTGAGGGTACCATGCAATCCATATACACACAGAACTTGGCTTAGACTTAGATATGGTCTAACGCACATACACAGACTAACAGCAGACCTCCTAAGGACCTCTCTTTCCATAATTGCTATATCATTGTGACTTTATTTTAAAATATGTTGTTTATTTAAATAGTTATGGACATTAGTATAATGTATTAGTATAATGGATGTACATATGTAACATATTTTAGTACAAGGAAATTCCCTGCAGGTTGACTGGTCAATGTCTGCGAAATGGAGCTCTGCCCTGCGAGGTGGACAGGAGAGACCCACACCTGGGAAGATACCTCTGGAAACAACAGAGAAGGGAACAGCTCCCCTCCCTTCGGTGGCGAGCGACATCCAGATTTCATGTGTTATCTCAGGAGCGTTTACCATTCAACAGAACACCTTGTTAGTATGTCAGCATGAAACAGCCCCAGCTGCACTGGCACTCTTTCAAAAATTATGTCTATCTGCATGTGACGCTCTCTGAACTACCACACACAAACATTCCTGGTCTGAACTGCTTTCAGGCGTTCTGCCACTAGCTTCTGCAGGCCTGACCCGAGTGATCCTCGCTCCGAATCACATGTTGGTCACTGCAATCATCTGAGTTAAAAAAAAAAAAAAAAAAAAAAAAAATTCCAGAGTACAAACTGGAATGAATTCAAGCCTCATGTGACTATGTCCTGTTCATTGCATGCTTCATTGACTTTAGCACAGACACATTGTACTTGCCACAGATATTTTGTAAATACCATCAGCAACATAATTTAAGTCTGCTCAGATGAGGGTGGAAGAATTTTCTTACATTGATGGCACTTTTAATTATCCTTTTTCTGGAAGGTAAAAACCTTAGTACATAATTTCCTGAGAACAGAGTGAGTCCCATTAAAAACAATACACATAAAAAATGAAGGTTACATAGTAACAAAAAACCAGAACTTTGTGTTTCACTAATGTAAGTAGCATTTTAGCATGTGCAATTAACTATAAATTAGTACACAGAAGTAAATACCCCCACTTTCTTAGTGAAAGTAAATTTTAAATCATTAATGAGAAATGCACCATATTTCTTGGTTTGTATTCCTAATGATGGCCTTTTTCCCATAATTTTTTTTTCTTAAAATCCACCCAAATAAACATAGTTCTCTCATTCCCTTAGCTAAATTGGAAATCATGAAGAATTAGGAGGTACAATGATTTTATTGTAAGATAAACAAACAAAAAAAAATAACAGCAAAATATGGTCACTCCTGGCAATGTAAATAAAACCAGCAAAGTACATTGATCCAAAGTCCTTTCTGGTTTACATTACTGTTAATGGAATTATTCTGAGTGTACATTAGCGTGGCCAAGGAGCAGAATTTGCTCCATTCAGAGACTGGTTTTATCTTTGGATCAGCTGCTGTCTCTTCTGAATATTGGGCCCCATTTTCCATAGACTGGCATTTGAATGTTTAATAGTTTCTGTGTGGCATGAGAGGCAAGTGAGTAAATATGCTAACTCACTGTTCAGTCAGGATGGATCATCAGTCACTGATTAGGCACATTGACTCCACCAGCACTAAGGAGTTAAGAAAGAGAATGGGACTCATCCAGTCAACATTAGCCATTAGAAAATCAAGCATCTGGTCTGAATAAGTAATTGCTTTACAGCCAGAAGTGAGACACAGGTGTCTTGAGGGGGCAAGTTGTTATACCTCTCCTAAAACCTTAGAAAGGAGTGAGTTTCCCTTTGGATTTATCTGCATTTATCTTTCTTAGACTTTCTCCAGTGACAATAATCTGAGTTTGTGACAAGATCTCCTTCTTAATTCACTGTGCTTAGGTGACCCAAGGCCCACCTGCGGTGCAACTACTACTGCTTGAGTGCTTGAGGATATCAAGTCCTTAGGGACTAGGTAAAGGCTTCAAATTCTCTGCCCATAGACGTAAATGGACTGAATCACTACAATTACCTAAAAAGGGGAAAACAGGAATGGAAAATTACCAGGACACAAACAGTACCTTGGGGTATAAATGAGTTGCTTGTAAATATAGCAATTCTTTACTCACATGTACAAAGTGAACTGATTGCCAAATCTGTGGTCAGGAAGGCATTCTTCCCCACCTCCCCCCAACATATTGGAAGAGATCTAAATATTTTTTTGTCTTCCTTGGGCACACTGAGTCAGGCATCATCTGCTCCATCAAGTGGGCATGTCCCCATGACCAGTATCGGGTGATCCTAGGTAAGAGTGCAGACTGCTGGGCACGGCTTCTTCCACATCTCTCAATGTTTATAATTAGAGATTAACTTAAACGTGATGAAAAGAATACAAAATAGAAAATAAAAAAACACTTTTTACAAATATGTTTTATGTTCTATTCTTAAAAGGGCACTTTGCTTCCACAAAGAACATAAGCAAAGGCATGAGGAAGTTTCTTTGGTTCATAAATTTAATTAAGCCACAGTTATGCCAATTTTTCTGACTAATTGGGAATGATGAGATGTTGGCAAGCCCTTTAAGCACTCCACTCCCAGACATGTAACCCTTCACAGACCAAAAGCACCACAAAATAAATGCACACTTTTACACATTACAGTCTTTATTTAGGCACGTGAAAAAAAAGACGACTGCAGGTTTGCTTAAGCTGCCCACAAGAATTACCCAGAACAAGAGTAAATGTAATGAAGGAAAAAAGATAGAGGGAGAGAGAAATATAGTGAGACATTCTTTTCCTCATTTGCCGTTTCAGAAATAAATCAAAAAGGCAGAAACCTTTTTCAAAATTGTTCTTCTTCTAGTTATCTCACATCTGGCTCACTGGTTACTGCGTTAACCAACCCATTGACAAAACTATCAAATAAACAACCTTTTCTTCTCTGACCTTCTATAACCATAGGTATATCCAAATTTCTTGAAGCAAGCAAAAAAAATTGCATAGTTTTTCCATCATGCATTTTCAAGTTTTGAGTTGGGTTGGTTAAGACTAATCCATGTGTCTTCATAACTGATGGAAAATGCCAGCTTAACTTGTTATTTATCAGATTTTTCTGGACATAGGTGAAAACAGCTGTCCTCAAAGGAAGCTAGGAGCAAAGTAGTATCGTCAACCATCAGTCTGTTTACGGTAGCATCGCTATTGTCAAGACTTAAGTTGTCTCTCCATGACAAACCTAAATCTGCTGTCATTAGTAGCTTGGACAATAGCATTGCTGTTAAGCATTTTCTTGTAAGACTTTTACTACCACCTGCCATCCCAAGGAGTTAAGAATTTGTTTGGTCAGGCCTAGTTCTCAGTTAATGCAAGTCACCTAACATTCATGAAAATGAATGAAGCTAACTCTCTATACACAATTAAACATTTGACCCTTAAAGAGCACAGCTGAAGTGCTGAACTAAATCACTTGTAAATGAGCTAAAACAGATGTTCACAGACAGTTCTGCATTTTCAAAGAGCAGCTCACAGCCTACCTTAAAGTGGCATATGGCCAGGAGAAGAGAGGAGAGGAGAGGAGAGGAGAGGAGAGGAGAGGAGAGGAGAGGAGAGGAGAGGAGAGGAGAGGAGAGGAGAGGAGAGGAGAGGAGAGGAGAGGAGAGGAGGGGAGGGGAGGGGAGGGAAGAGGAGGGGAGGGAAGAGGAGGGGAGGGGATGTCCTGAATTACACCATCTCCTTTTGAGAGGTGTTTTATGCTCACTGACTGACTCCCAAGTGGCAAGATATTTACAATATACCTTCATATACTGTTCCTGATAGACACTTCCCAGTGCCTCCTTTAAAATTCTAGTGTTCAATATAAATAGGAAGGGATCTAAAACATTTTTGTGTTCTTTGATAGCTTTAAACCTTTTATTAGCTTTCCTTTATGTTATCTCTCTCTGATAATAGATATTACATGATTCACTTCTGTTTTGCAAGTCTTTAGCCAGGACTTCTGGATAAATTATGGAGTGTAGGTACAAGGGTTCAAAATTCAGTCTTCCATAGGATGAGCTTAGAGGAGGGATGTGGCATTTGAGACCTGCTGTCAATCCAGTGCTGAATTTCCCATTGATCAAATATTAATTGAAACTATTTCACTGTGTAGAAACTGCAGTTCTTCTCAAAATAATGGTGCACAACTGTACCCATCCATTGATCAGGGCAAACAAGTAAAATGAAACTGAAATCAAAACACCTGAAAACCTCACAGGGTGTGAATACGCCACAAGTGAGACACTTTGCACTGCCTCTCATCATTCTCCTGTGCAACTTACCCTCCGTTTGCTGTGTCCAGGCTGTGAATTGTCTGGGGTGGGAGCTGGGTCTTTGTTCTGTTCTTTGCAGGGAGATCATATCAATAAATTGTAGGGTAGAATTTCACACTGTTCCCACTGCTGTCAATGGCCATTTTACATTGAACTCTGTGTAAGAGTATGAGTCATATAGTGTACTTCTGAAAAATCCCAGCCCTCCACGCATGAAGGGTAGTAAGTCCAGTTTAGTTTGTTCCTTTTCCCTGTTCTGATCACTTTAACTGCTTTCAGCAGAGCAGGAAAGAAACTTTCATAATCTAGTTTGCAGTTGACTTTAAGTTTCTCATTTTTAGGTAACAGCGCTTTTGCAAACTAGCCCTGTTACTCAAGGTCATTAAGCTGATTTTACACTATTATTCATTCTTGTGCTCTTCTGGGGAGGTTGTGAAGTCTGGTGATTTCAGCAAGTCTTAGAAGTAAAAGGTCAAAGTTCCAATAAAGGAGAGGAGTTGATTCAATGAAAAACCATGACTAAACCATCTCATCCTCCTGTGTCACAGCCAGCTCTGCTGTAAGTCTGGGGAGAAATGTTACGAAGCATGACTGTTTGGATTAGACTACCTGATTCTAACACGTTGGTTGAGATTTCCAAAGCTAATGAGGGAAATCCCCTCACTGGGTTTGAAAACCTCAAACACTTTTTAAAAATCTATTTACATTTTATATCTGGAAAGCATAGTGTACTTTGTGGATTGTTCATCGCATGCTGTGTTCATTACAAGTGCAGGAATTTGGTGTTCATTGTGAAATACTTGTTTCATATACTGCCTTGTCCTTTCATAGTGCCCTTGCAAAAATGTCACTGTCAATGTGTTTTAATCATTATTAGAAACCAGCATGTGAAAGCATAGTTAAACAGAACTTGGATTTTTAAAGGTGACCCTCAAGACTTTTTGCATATATTGTGTTGGGGTGGGCAAAGCAGGGACATCTTCACTTCCAGCTCATTTCAACTTCCCCCAGTTGTCCTGCAATTATTTACCAGGAGGACAGTGGGAATGCTGATTCTGCCCCAGAAGTCGTGCTTTGTACACCTGCTTATTCAGAAAATATTCAGCTCACTTTTCAGGCAGACAAAATATAAAAAAATTGGTTAGAGCTGGAAATCTCTGCAAAGCTACGCTCTTTCCTGCAAATTCAGATTCAAGGCAGGCAAAGCCTGTGAATAATGGAGATTGTCTGAGGGCATAACTTTGCTTACAATGGAGGGAGTATGAATCAGCAAAAGAACAGGCACCCACTTATGTTAGAGACTGATTTACACAAGCCCATAAATCGTCCAAATGAGGAAAGCTAGAAGTGGAAGTCAGGAATGCCACATGTGCCGTGACACATGGAGCATTATTTAAAGATCATCTCACAGAACAATTCCAAGTATCAGCACAGCTATCCAGAATAGGAAACTGAGTCAATTAGAGGGACACTGAACTCACGCTTATAAACACTGCAAATTACTCACCATCATACTGTGGTGATTATGGAGCTACTGAACTAGATTATTAGCAAGGTTTCCTGACTTAATCCTTCATTTACAAACTAATGTGTTTGCCTATTGTGAGCTCGGCCTCCCAGTCTTGGGGCAGCAATTAATGCTGCCTCCTCCAGAAACATTCAGTGGAGGTCAGGGCCCTGGGAGTGGCTTCCAAAAATTCCCTCTGCCTGGACACTGCTGCCACCCACAGTTTAAGAGACAACTGATTACAAAACCAGATTTTTTTCAGCGGGTTTTAGAGTTCTTACAAGTCTTGATCATTTTTCTGAGCACAGCGATTCCTTCTCACAGCAGAATGCCTTGGGAGTCAGGCTTTTCACATGGGGAATAGGCACACAAGAGTAATCTACCCTGAACATGCTGCTTCTCATGGTGTGCGAGTTTGTCTTAGCACCTCAATGCAAATTATGTCATATTTACAGAGTTATCTGATATACAGACTATGAAAACTCCTTGCTCAAGTTACCATCATATCAATGAGGAAAATAATATGTGAAAAAAAAACCCAGGAAATGAAGTCATATTTAACATAGATTCACATATATTGTAGATGGGTATTTATCTGTACTCCCACTACAGCTTCAAAGCAAAGCACAGAGGTTTTGCTACTTGAATTCCAGCAAAGCGGTTTGAACTTGTGCCACTAGAGCCTTGCTAAGCTTTTCAAGACTTTCTGTTTTCCTTAAAAGCTTTATAAGAAACAGTGTAAGACTCGTTCTCTGGGATATTTCAGTCCCTGCAAGGAAACAGTGATCTTTTTTAAAAACTATTTATATCCGTCAGAGAATGAGCACCTTACACAACCTGCTACCCGCGGGTCGCTGTTTGCTACAACTGCAGGGACTGTCACCTGTGGGCCATACTGCACGAGGAAGAGGGGAGGGATATTTCCTCCCGAAGGCATGAGCATGGAAGGAGGTTGCAGAAGGCAGAGTTCTCAGGCTCTCAAGGGAAGCTGTAAACCCATGCAGGCCAGTGCCTAGATGTTGTAATTTTGCACATAAAGTTGCATGCTATTTATGTTCCTTATTTCCCATTTTATGCTGTAAAGTTAAACCTGGAGATGATCTATTGCAGAACAGATCTGCAAGTACAAAAAGGCCATCTTACTGTTACTTGTTATTTGGACGGCATTTTGGCTTCTGTTTTACTTCTTTGAAGTACTGGAGAAAATGATCTGAGGATTACATGAATCTGTGAAGCATCTTAATAACTGTCACTTTTGCAGTATTTTTCCTGTGTTGCCTCAACCTTAATTTTAGTATTATTATTATTGCTCATAAGACGTTTTAAATATGGAACCTTTGGGAGATATTTTGGAATTAAGAAATGTAGAAATGCACAAGACCATATAAAATTTCTTAATAATGAAAAATTGTAGATGTTGAGCATTACAGTCCATTACCTTACCAGTATGGCTCTTCAGTTATCTTGCCTTCTGTTGATTTAATCTTCAATCCTATGAAATCCTTGTGTAATATATAATTACTTTACCTGTCCCTCAACTGTCTGAAAACATACATCACAATGTGCCTTGTGAATTCAGTATCAGATTTACGACTGAACTAGATTCTTTGATAGCTTACGTGAGCATAGATCCACCAGCTGCATGTTAAGGATCTGACCTTCCGAAGTTTTTTGAACTGTTGTCTGGGGGTTTTTTTTTTGATAAATGAGCAAAAAATTGTGAGGTACTGTTGCAGGACACTCAGGACCATTTAAAAATATTTTGCATTAATCATTGACCCTTCTGCCTGGAAATAGGCAAAAACATGTCTCAACATACTACCCTTTGTTATTTACTATATATCATGCTTTGGACAGAAGAAATGCAGATTGGGTTGGAAGTAAAGAGACAAAAGATTATCCACCTTCTTCCTGGAAATGATCAGTCAGACTATTTTCCTTCCATAGAGTGAAAAAAAACTGTTAAGATGCTATGTGGAAAAGAGATTGTGACTTTTGTTTTCCATTGCATTTTTTTTAAACAGAATAAAACCCAGTGATTTCAAAAGTAAAGCATTCAAGAAGGAAAACAAAAACAAAACCAAAACAAAACACAAAAACCAAAACCAAGGCTTTAAATAAACTTCTGTGTTTAAAGAAAACTAATTCAACATTATGGGTTAATCTAACATATAACCTATGTAAGCAATGTAAGCAATAAAAGGAGTTCCATATATGCTTTTGCTTTGAAGTCCATAGACCCCATGCTGGTAGCTCACTGCACTTGTAATACTGCACAGCAGTGGCTCTAACTCACAGAACCTCACAGAGGAACAGGGTTGTATCCTGCTTCTGCAAAAGCACTCTCAAGCTAAAGGAAATGCAAAGAGAGCTGAAGAGCAGTGTGGAATTCACTCAATATTGGTGGGGGAAAATAGTGATTTCTTTACAAGGCTTTTTCAGTTTGTTTTCTGAATTTGGAACTAAATGAATAAGCTTCTCTCATGTTTTCATGGTTCATTGTAGTCACAAGGCCATAAAGAAATTCTAAGTATACAAACTGGACTTTTTAAGGGGACATCACGTCTCATGAGACTAGTGATATATCTTTGAATGTTAGCAGCATGGAAAGGGACATAGGATCTGTCTTCACATTCATTTTAATTCCACCCAATAATCCAAATTCCATATTTTTACTTGTATTTCTAACCTGAACTACTCATTCTTTTCACAGAAGATGAAGACCCAGGACTTAATGATATAATTTAGATTTATGGTAGCTTAATGTGACATCTGAGACTTTACACCACTTTTTTATTTGCAAAACTACACATGCTTATTCATTAAGACTATTATCCAAATGATATAGCACCATGTTTGTCCTAAATTAAAATGTTTATTTATCTGATTACCCATCAAAGTCATGTATCAGCATCAAGATGCTCTTTTTTGGGGAACCAATTTGCACAAGAAATTTTTGTTTCATATCAAAGAAGAAAAATCTTTGGCACTCCTAGAAAATCTCTTTTAAATGCTAAAAGCAATCCTGCTGGAGTTTTTTGTGTTACTGTGTGGTCAGTTGACCCTGGCTGGATGCCACATGCCCACCAAAGCCGCTCTATCACTCCCCTCCTCAGCTGGACAGGGGAGAGAAAATATAATGAAAGGTTCATGGGTCGAGAAAAGGACAGGGAGAGATCACTCACCAATTACTGTCACGGGTAAAACAGACTCGACTTGGGGGAAAAATAATTTAATTTATTACCAATCCAATCAGAGTAGGGTAATGAGAAATAAAATAAAAACAAATCTTAAAACACCTTCCCCCCACCCCTCCCTTTTTCTCGGGCACAACTTCACTCCTGGATTCTCTACCTACCCCCCACAGTGGTGCAGGGGGACAGGGAATGGGGGTTAGGGTCAGTTCATCATACGTTGACTCTGATGCTTCATCCTTCTCAGGGGGAGGACTTCTCACTCCTCCTCTGCTTCACCTTGTGGTACCTCCCACAGGAGACAGTCCTCCACGAACTTCTCCAACGTGAGTCCTTCCCACGGGCTGCAGTTCTTCACGAACTGCTCCAGCATGGGTCCTTTCCACGGTGTGCAGTCCTTCAGGAGCACACTGCTCCAGCGTGGGTCCCCCATGGGGTCACAAGTCCTGCCAGAAAACCTGCTCCAGCGTGGGCTCCTCTGTCTCCATGGGTCCACAGGTCTGGCCAGGAGCCTGCTCCAGTGGGGGCTTTCCCATGGAGTCACAGCCTTCTTTGGGGGTATCCCCCTGCTCCGGCGTGGGGTCCTCCCCGGGCTGCAGGTGGAGATCTGCTCCCCCGTGGACCTCCCTGGGCTGCAGGGGGACAGCCTGCCTCACCATGGTCTTCATCACAGGCTGCAGGGGAATCTCTGCTCTGGCGCCTGGAGCACCTCCTCCCCTCCTTCTTCACTGACCTGGGGGTCTGCAGGGCTGCTTCTCTCACATGTTCTCACTCCTCTCTTCTGGCTGCTCCACAGCAGTTTTTCCCCCCCTTCTTAAATCTGTTCTCCCAGAGGCGCTAGCACTGTCACTGATGGGCTCGGCCTTGTCCAGCGGCGGGTCCGTCTTAGAGCCGGCTGGCATTGGCTCTGTCAGACACAGGGGAAGCTTCCAGCAGCTTCTCACAGAAGCCACCCTTGTAGCCCCCCCGCTACCAAAACCTTGCCAGGCAAACCCAGTACGTACTGGCTCAATATTTCCCAGATGAAGTGCCCCCTGAACATGTTTGTTTAAAACAAAATAGCTAAAATTGTCAAATTAAACAATGAAATATCATTTTGGGGAACAGAGAAGGAAGAGCTGCTCTCTACGCCAAGATTAGGCCATGTGAGCGTAACCTGGTGTTTGGGGGAATTTTTCTATGAGGTAATTTAAATAATCCTGATTCTTGTTATGGAATTGCTATGTTGTTAAACACTTCAATGCATAGCTAGCCATCAGAAGATTTTCCATCACCTCTCCCCACCCTTTTGGAAAAAGTTACAGCCCAAACAAAAATGTCATTAACAAGTGGATGAACAGTGGTTGAACTGAAGAGAATACCCAATGGAAAACCTGTTTATCTCTGGGGAAGTACACACACAGAAAAAAAGGAAAATCCCTAAACCAAAGAACAGAGAAGCTTTCTTTTGTAGCAGAGGGTTCTTTTTATTGAGGGTACAGTACAATAAAGAGAGGGAAAGACCACAGGAGAGAAAAGGATTTAGGAAAAAAATTTATGTGGGAAAAAGAACTTGGCCCAAACTTACAGAACAAAGATAAGCAGGACAAGTGTTTGGACCCAAACTCATAGCTACACTCATGCTGCCGCAGCTACACCGAGGAAATAGCAGTGGAAACAACCTGCAGAGGTTTCTGTACTCTTTGGTTGTATCTCTCCAGTAAACAGTGTCAGAGAATATTCCCAAGCACTGGAACTTGCTCCTCTGCATCCTGCTATGCTACCAGGATGGTCCCCTGTGAGGGTGGCCTTACAAAGCTTTCAGTGAAAGTGATGGTGCAAAGATCTATTTGCATACTGGGATAGATAGATGCTGCTGAAAAGAAAGGGTAACATACAGTCAATGAGTGGCCAGTCTATGTTATTAACAGGTTGGAGACTGTCTTTTAATATCCCACTTTGCCCTGGTTTGCTCCATGTAATTGTTTTGTTTGTCCAGACTCTCAACATTCATGGTACTCTTGAATACCTCCATGTAATTTCCAATTAAGAAATAAATGGCTTCCAGTAGAATTACCAAAATGGTTGTGTCTATCCAAATATGCAAGCAACTTAACCTTGACATCCCAACACACCAGGGTCCCTGTGTCCAGCTTCAGGAATAGTGTGTTCTTGACACTACTGGAATGCACCACACCACCCTCCAACATCACAGTAAACTCTGTTTATGGTCCTGTTTTGAGCTTCCCAAAGCTGGAGGGCAATTGTGCCACCTCCCCCTGTCCCACTGTAGTTTAGGAACCTGCTGGTCTTCTGCTTCCTCCCTCCCACCACCACTATTTCAACCACTGTCCGAAGTCACGAACAAAAAGTTTGGGCTTCACAGATACCTTCAAGTCCTAGACCTTTGTTGCAGCACTGTTTCTCTTTCCTTACCAGGCAATTCCTCATCCATAGTTTTCATCACAGCTCTCACTCTGTAGGACCAGAACATGACTGAAAATTGATGGCACAGTTCACCACCAGGAAGAATGTTGTTTTACTGGGCGGCCCTTTGAAATCCAGAGTAGTGGCATGCACATTGACAAAGGTACCACCAGAGACTGGGGGCACTTAGACCCCGAGGTGTGGCACAGGTAAGGGAATGGCCAGAATGACCCAGTGGGAAGGGCGTTGTCCACTTCCCGCAATTTCCCCCTTGTTTTATGTTCTAAATTCCTCATTTGTGCTACCTGGACAAGTTGAAAGCTCCACCCACCACACCCGTGGTGTGAACTGCTTTTCTCTGGATATATTACCTCCACATCCCATAGCTTATTGCATCAAAAGGTGCCAAAGGACCTACATGGTCTTTTACCAACAAAAGTGCAAATAGTGAGGACTTGCAGTGCTGGTACAGATGTTTTGACCTGTGGTGCTCTTGCAACTCAATTTTGTCATCACAGACGATGAATCAGCAGAAGTACAGGTGCCAAATTCTGTAATATAGAGGAAACTTGAGTTAAATTGAATTCAGTTCTCATAATACTAATTATCTGGAAAATAATGACAGATCATCTTTTAAATTACTAGTCTGAATCACACCCCAAAATTGCCAACAGTCAATTTTAAGGGGACAAACATTTTGTACCTTTGGGAATACTCACACTGGAGATAATGCAATGCTCTTCAGTTAATATGGGTTTCTCACAGCCCATACCCTGTTAGCCAGATGACTAAATCACAAATGCATGCTCAAAACTCCAATTTCGATTTGGCTTGGCTGTCTTTGTACACACTGTATCTGTCATGTTTAGCTACTGCTGATATTTTGCTATCAATATGAGTGAATCATCCTCTGAATCACTTCAGAATTTCTCTCAGAGCTCTTTTAAGAGCCATTATAATACTCTTATTCTGAATGTCAGCTCTCAATGAACCGAAAGGTCTGAAGTCAGTGGTAAGACTCACCAGCAGCTGGAAAGGGCTCCAAATATCACGTGGTAAATCAGCTTTCCAGCACTCCTCTTTTTACTGTTTTCTCCTCCCTCTGTGACTTCATGTCTTTGGTTGTCCTGCTCAGTATGCCAGATTCATAAGAGTTCAGGATAGGGAATTTCTCTGGTTAGTGAATCTGCAAAATACTATTGATGCCCAGTCTAGCACAGATGTTGACAGTAAGCCTGAAAGGTGAAGATAGCATCCCACCCCAGACGGAGCAGGTGTCTTCATGTTCTTTGAAAATACTTCCTTGAAACTTTAAAATATAAAAGTTTACCAGTTAAACAGAAACTGACGCCTTGGTCATGCAGCACTGTCACCTGAATTTGAACCCATATTTTAAGATCAGCTCTGATTCCTAACTGTGTCTTCATTCACCAGCCTTGATTTCTTACTAGTTTTTTTCTGGAAGACTGGATGTTCTTCCAATGCTATTCATGAGACACTTAGCATGGAAGAGCTAGAAGAAATACTTGACAGAATACATTTTTATAAGAATATGCATTTTTCCAATAGTCATATATTTCAAATAAATTTATTGATCTCAATAAAATTTTTCAAACTGAATAAACAAAAATCAATATTGTGAAGTGATTCATTATTAACATTAGTATTAGAATTAGAATTAGTATTTAGTATAGCAAGAGGTTGTAGCTCATTCGGTTTCCAGGCTGGAACAGTAATGCTTTAAAACGTCAGCATTTCCTTTAGAATTAAAAATGCTTATTTTTGACGAGTTCCACGTAACAATGCATTGGTGGAACAAACCATCCTAGGGAAGTACCTTTTGTTTTATGCAGTACATACAAGGAATTTTGCCTAAGGCAACAATCCATGGCATAAATACCCAGACGCCCAGAAATACAAGATTGCAACCAAAGAAAGTAAACGTTTCCGGGATGGTTATGCCCACATGGATTATGTTCAAAGGCCTGCCAGGCCCACAGAGTGCTGCGAGTGGCAACCTGCAGCTTTCAGGGTTGCTGCTCCTTGTAGGGCACTAGAGAACCCACAGGGCAGCTGGAGGGAGAGAACCTGGCGCACCGCTTGACCCACATCAGTCGCTCCTACTGCGATATATTCTATATCTCTGGTGCTGTCTATGAGGTAGCTTTTCAAATGGCCAGCTACTCAGACCTCAGCAAGAAACAAGCAGAAAGAGCTCAACAGCTGGTAATGCTCTTTATCCCATCCGTAAAATCTCTCAGTTCTAAATTTCAGTTTCTGCAAGCTTTACACAGGACATGGTAAGAGGTTTCACTGTGCCTTCCATCACTCTGAATTAACAGTTATAATGATAATGCTTAACCTTTGTAGAGTTCTTTCTATCTTCATAATGCTTAACTAATATTAGCTAATCACATTACAATAGCTGGGCTGCTTATCATTCCTACTCTTTGCAGTGCCATGAATAATCTGATAATTATTTCTTTAGCTCATATAAACAGGTTGTCCACTCTCCTGTCATTTTGTATTTTGCATAAGCTATAAATATCTGATATTAACCAAAGAAATGAAGAAGTTTGTCAAGCTCACCCTAAACTAAAGCATATAATATGGTAGATCAGAGAGTGAATATAAGCAAACTCCATGCATGTTCTTTTACTGTATTTTTACATCTATATCCCTAATTATGGGCATCTGCTAAGGATTATATTGTTTGAGAATAAAAATGTGTGAACTAGTTTGTCTAGAATCTGTTCATATTGATTATTTAAAAGCACTCTGTATTTATTGTTTCAGACATTAAATACTGACATATTATGCCAATACCATACTGTAGTAGTGTATACACTATAGTGGGCAGAGACTGTAGTTTAAGTAGCTTACAGTTCAGTATTCAAATTCTGGTTTATTGTTGAGAAGCACCAAAGTGTGTCTTTCCCACACCCTCGTCAATAAATGTGTAACTTCTCGCCTCGGATAATCAGCACAAGGATCAGGAAATAAGAATTGCAAACTTCCCACATTTTATCCAGGGTTAACTATTCATGTGGAATGATCACTCTGTAGCAAAGAAATAGATTTATTTCTATATTCAGAAATGAAATTAATTTATTTGGCAAATAACTGTTTCTCTGTGCTCTCCTTTTTCAGTGGAATAGCACTATGGCATTATCTCATGAGATCTACTGTGGTTTGGATCATGGTCGCTTGCCAGTGGTATTGAGATTCTCAGCTGGAGATAATGCAAACTGTTTGCACTGGTGGTGCATTTTCTTTGGGGTCCTGACCTGACTGTTCTGAGCTTTCATTCATGTGCCTATGTACTTTACACTCCTTGCATTATCAGTCCCCAGCCTTATCCAAGACAGACACAAACTATACTACATCCTTACTAGCATCTGCAACAGAATCAGTTATCTCTGCCCCAGCTTCTAAGAGACAAGCAGATCCCATTATTATTCCTTTATTAATACAGTTTTGCGTGCATGGTACTTTATAAGGAAAAGATGAGTCACTGTTCCAAGAGATCTCACCCTATAAATTAGATGTGGCACATGGAATGACGACAGTAAAATGATTGGGGAAGGAATACATTTGAATATATGAATTTATTGAAAGATTTTGTGACAGATTCCCTTTATGTTCATATCTTGTTTGTCCAAGATATACAACTCAAACCCCCAAAATAAGGGACTATGCTCAAAAGGGGGCTAGACCCATTCCTCTTGCAAGCTTAGCTCTTCTGTAAGTGCAGAGAGAACAGCACTTGTTCTGAAGAAGATACTGTAACACTTTGACAACAGAATTTATTCTCAGCCACCAAAAGAGATATTAAAATTAATAATGACTCGTGTCAGCAGGCACTGAACTGCAGCCTTAATCCCAGTCCTAGTGAGAGAAGGATAACAGTCATAGTGCTCCCACTTGTGAAGCAAATATTTTTACGAAATTACAGGTACTCCAAAACCACAAGTGAACACGCTCTCTTGCTTCAGTCTGCAAAAGAGCATCCTCCCTCCACTCTGCGCCAGGGCACAGGGACCTGGCAGAAAACCTATTCCATGCCTGGAGGTGCTCCCTGTGTACGCTCCCCTAAGCCACCCGGGTTCCTCTGCACCATCTACCGGTACAAACCCCTACCAGCAGGAGTCAGGACAAAAAAAGATAATTTTTACTTTGAAAGGCAAACCTAACAGTTATTTACTGGGAAAAATGGCAGTCCTGGCAGTCCCACCTGTACACTGTTAGCACCTTGTACACCTGTATATATGGACAACAGAAAGTGCTTATTTTCCTAGGTATTCCTTGTCATGGTAAAGTCAGATGTACTTCAATCCTTCAAGCCAAATTAGTACAAAGCAAACGATTTCAGTGCTTGTCACCTGAGCGGTCTCACAGCTCACCATGGGAATGTTTTATTGAAAAGAAGTAACGAGGTACCTAAGCACTGTCACCGTGACGGTCAGGAGGAAGGCACTACCTGGGAACACCTGGAGGCTGGGAGTACCATGATTGCACATGACTGCAGAGTTAATGAACGGAAACAGAGAGGATTTTAGATATGAGCAGCGGAAGAGAAGGTGACATCAAGAGGAATCACCAGCACCCTTGGACAGTTTCTGTCTTGTTTTGCTGTAATAGACATCTACCTTGGAAGTCCTGCAACCCTCTGTAGACCCATCCAGAGGCTACTACTGCAGACAAGGCAGGCTCTGCGGGATGCAGAAAGGCATGGCAGAGGAGCAGCTCCCGGCAGCACATCATGAGGCTGCCCGCTCTATTTCCTCTGGCCGATCTGGAAGAAATTCAGCCTGGGATGAGCATGGCTGAACTGTAAATAAAAGGAGTGTGCTTGCCTGGAAGGTTTTCCGTGTACAAGACAGTCCCGCATGAAGCACAGTGTTTCTTCAGGACCACCCTGTCTTGTTTTGCGTGGTGTTCACAGAAACCTGAGTGTGACGGTAGTAAACAAAGGGAAGGCTGTGGCTGTGGCAGGAAAGCCAGCTGCTCCCAGCCTGGAGAAGCTCTCGCTAATTGCCCGTGTGCTTATTTTGTGTTCTTACATTGCCACCCTCTGACAACGCGGTGGATTAAAACACTGCCGTTCGACGGACAGCTGAAGTTTGAGCAAGGCGTGTTCATGAAGTACAAGCCTGAATACAACACGGTGGAAATGCAGTTACTGCCATGGTTTGACTTGAATTTAATATCTTTCAGGTTCTTTAGTAAGACTTCCTGGATATTTCTCATCTCTTGCTGTACAAGAAAGATGTCTTTAAAAGCTGATTTGGGGATTGTGTAGTGGAGAGAGAATTCAGCTGGGCGCAAAAACCTAAATCGGTCTCTATGAGTGTTCCCTCAGCCCCCAGAGGAATTAGAGATGAGAAATGGTGTTATCCTGTGTACTCTAAAGAAGCTAAGTCACTGGCTATACAGAATAAGAGCAGAGAGTATTTATTGAGGATTCATTGAAGCAAGAATACCAAAACTTTAAGACCAAAACACCCAAGTACATTGTATACAGATGCTGTGAATACTAATCCATATACAAGAATAGCAGTCACTGCTGCATCATCGTATTGAAACCGGCTGTTTCCCACATATTGGGGGATATATTCTGTCTTCCTGATATACCTTCCTACCAAGAGCTTGCCTGTGAAAATCTAATACTTGTATCTGTGTGAATGTCAGATTTTACAACACCTAAAGGGCACAAAATGCAGGCACAAAGTAAACACAACTTCTCATATAAAATGTGAAAGGTAATTTTACAAAATTATTACCTTTAGGCCAAGTGCAAGGTCCTGCACATGGGTTGGAGCAATGCCAAGCACAAATACAGGCTGGGCAATGAGTGGATAGAGAGCAGCCCTGCGGAGAAGGACTTGGGGGTATTAGTGGATGAAAAATGGAAGATGAGCCAGCAATGTGTGCTCACAGCCCAGAAGGGCAATTGCATCCTGGGCTGCATCAAAAGAAGTGTGGCCAGAATTTTTTTTTTCAGAATTTTTGCTGTATGAGTGCATCCCCTCAGTGACTTTGTAACATACTTTCTTAAAAGTTACTGTTTCATTTATCAAGTAACAGCAAGGTTAGCTGTGGCTGCTCAGTGTTGGCAAATAGGAAGATCACACATCACTGGGAATGGAGAAGAGGGAATGTGAGAAGTCATCAGGTGTATGAAGCAGCCACCAGAAAAGGGGTGGCATGGTATCTACCATCAGTGGCAAGCTCTTGGAGCTCTTTAATAATTTTATCCAAGAGCCTGGACTGAAGCAGCAGGTTAGGAAATTTGTCCCCCAAGCACAAATACAGGCTGGGCAATGAGTGGATAGAGAGCAGCCCTGCGGAGAAGGACTTGGGGGTATTAGTGGATGAAAAATGGAAGATGAGCCAGCAATGTGCGCTCGCAGCCCAGAAGGGCAATCGCATCCTGGGCTGCATCAAGAAGTATGGCCAGCAGGTCAAGGGAGGGGATTCTTGCCCTCTGCTCCACTCTCGTGAGACCCCACCTGGAGTACTGTGTTCAGCTCTGGGGTCCTCAGTACAGGACAGACATGGACCTGTTGGAGTGAGTCCAGAGGAGGGCCACGAAGATGATCAGGGGGCTGGAGCATCTCCCCTAGGAGGACAGGCTGAGAGAGTTGTGGGTGTTCAGCCTGGAGAAGAGAAGGCTCTGGGGAGACCTTACAGCAGCCTTCCAGTACCTAAAGGGGGCTTATAAGAAAGCTGGGGAAGGATGCTTTAACCTGGAGTGTAGTGATAGGACAAGGGGTAATGGCTGTAAACTGAAAGAGGGTAGATTTAGATGAGATGTAAGGAGGAAGTTCTTCCCTGAGAGGGTGGTGAGGCACTGGAACAGGTTGCCCAGAAAGGCTGTGGATGGTCCATCGCTGGAAGTGTCCAAGGCCAGGTTGGATGGGGCTTTGAGCAACCTGGTCTAGTGGAAGGTGTCCCTGCCCATGGCAGGGGGGCTGGAACTAGATCATCTTTAAGGTCCTTTCCAACCCAAACATTCTATGATTCTATGATTCTAAGTTGATAGAACCGGTGGGACAATGCCCCACACAATCTGGTCTAGTTTTGACATTAGCCCTTCTTCTGTCTTTCAAGGTTAGACATGACAACCTCCAGAGGTCTTTGCCAACTTACATTTTTCTGTGACTATGTCATAGTTTCATGGGTATATGGAGAGTGTTGCTCCACCTTGTGCATCTCAGGTTTGCTCCACAGCTTATGTCCCTTCTCCTCTCAGACAAGAGTGG